>NC_059672.1:15000000-15625000 GCF_905147105.1 Pieris brassicae
TATAATAAAAGAAGTAAAAAAAAAGCGGCACTAGAAAATCAAGTTACATCCCCGGTGATACGGAGGGGCCCAGACGTAGAACTGGCTACTTTGCGTCAATTGCCTATTAGGCATTCTACTAATATTCTTTATAACCAGGTATAAGCGCGAGAGCAATTCATTTTTTTTTATAAATATTCATTTTCTTTTTAAGTAGTTCAAACAACAGTAGTTATATTTTTTGTTATTACTATATGTTCAGAAATTAATATACTGAAATGATTATAATAATAATATTGCTTAATATTTGGATGCAGGGTGTATATTGTCCGTCGGACGCAGAACTAGCCGCGTTACCTCATATACGACGGGAGCAAATCACTTTAACTAAGTTTCTTGGCTCGGGAGCGTTTGGTGAAGTGTTTGAGGGACACGCAAGGCAAATCGACAGTAATACTCCCAACACTAAAGTTGCTGTGAAGGTGAGTCGAGATATTTTATTAAAATTATCAGTTGAAATCCTCTAAATATCTAAAAATATAAATGACTACCACTAAGTTAAAAGTTCAATGTTATACAGTTTTTTGCCGATTAAGAAGCCCAGCGGAGTGTTTAATCTCACTTCTCGACTACTTTACGTCCATCTAGATTTTTTTAGGTTATAAATGTACATACCTATATGAAAAATGTATATTTTGATTTTAGTTAGATAAATGATTTATGTTTATGTTTCAATGTTTAAATTAAAATAATTATTTGGTACATTAATTTCAAAAATATCTCGGTATTTATAGCTATTATATTAAATAATAATTTTAATAATAAATATTAATAGAATTACATTTCAATTTTCAATTATCTTTTCTCACATTTTATAACCAAACATTGAGACATGATAGATTATGAAATAAATTGAGTACTATATACTATATTATATCTTTTAGACCCTACGAAAAGGTGCAACTGAGCAGGAAAAGACTGAATTCCTAAAAGAAGCTGCTTTAATGTCTAACTTCAAACACGAACACATACTGCGATTACTAGGAGTTTGTCTCGATAACGATCCGAATTACATTATTATGGAACTTATGGAGGGAGGAGATTTACTAAGCTATCTTAGAGCGAAGCGAGCCTCTTTGGTAAGTTTTTCTTGCTTGCAAAAATCATAGTTGATTAATTAATTACAAGCAAGGGCATATCCATGATATTGCTTAGCATAACATATATCTCCAAGACCACGAGCTGGTTATAAGTTAATTTTGATTATTCGACACATTTTTTAGCATTAAACAGGATATTAATCCACAAATATTTGTTAAATTAGGGTACTCCAGAATCCCTAACACTACTGGATCTTCTCAACATGTGCGTCGATGTCACAAAAGGCTGTCGGTATTTAGAAGAGATGCATTTTGTTCATCGTGACTTGGCGTGTCGAAATTGCCTGGTCGCGGTACGTGACGGCAGGCGAATTGTCAAAATAGGAGACTTTGGCCTAGCCAGAGATATTTATAAGAACGACTACTATCGGAAAGAAGGCGAAGGTAAATTATTTTTATAAATCAATTTATTTTAAAATCGGTTTTTCAAAATCATATTATTAACTTAACATATAGTTCATATTCACGATTTATATTGTCACATTACAATTTCAGTTACTAGTCGAATTTCCTTAAAAAGATCACTAGAAAACTAAAAGTAATTTTTTATTAATATTTTCTGTAGATAAGTTAACAAATAACAATTATTTTTATAAAAGGTTTGCTACCGGTTCGCTGGATGGCAGTGGAATGTTTAGTCGACGGCGTGTTCTCGTGTCAGTCTGATGTGTGGGCTTGGGGCGTACTTTGTTGGGAGGTAAGCTAAACGCGCATTCAAGTTCGACAATTTTTTCTCTTGGGTTAATCTCAATTTTGGTTTCTTCAAGGCCCAACTCATTTCACTCGAATAGAATATTTAGTTTTTGACTTACTAAATTAGAATGTATCGCTATGACTTAAGCAATCGTTAACTTTCTCTGACTACGCGTTGTCTCTGATCGGATATCACATTTTGAATCACGGTTTTGCTTCGACTTTTCTATGTGCACAATTAGCACTTGTTTGTACTGTACAAGCAAGGCAAGTCGATCGTGAAGAAACCGACGTATCTTAGACGCAAATTGAACAAAATCTCTCTCTTTCTCACACACTGAAGCCTGATTACCGATTTCTCTATAAAAACCTGGGCTAATCAACAGTAATATTCTACAGGTACTATCTTTAGGCCAGCAGCCGTATCCGGGTCGTACCAACCGTCAAGTGCTGGGTTACGTGAGAGCTGGTGGAACGCCAGACCGACCGCCTAATTGTCCCCATTCACTGTAAGTTCGTTTAATGGGAATTTGGTGTAACCGCAAGTATGTAAACAAAAATTAAGTTTGTAGAAAGAACAGCTTTGATAGTGCGAATCCTAGAAAAACAAAAAAAATAACTCCATGTATTACCTTGACTCTTGCTGAGTTTTATTAATGTATTTTGATGCCTTATTGAATAAGTATTTTATTAATATATATTTCTTTGAAAGATTTATGTTCATTAAAATGGAAAGATACCGAAAATACGCACGAATATATGAATAAAATATTTTATTTAATGTCTTAAAATTTAAAGAATGTCTTTTGCAATTGGCTTGTAAAACGCAAGTAGTTCCCATGTTTGATTATGTTCAAAATAATTTTGTAATAATGAATATTTCTGTGTAGTTTACTTAGTAATTAAGAGAGTAATGTTTAAAGGAAATTAATTCTAATCAAATAAATAAAATATATACCTATACGATACTGACTTTGTGCTCTTCTTTCAAAGGTACGAGTTACTCCAAAAATGCTGGAGTTACGCAGCCGAAGCGCGACCATCATTCCGTCAGTGTCTCCGTATAGTGACGTCATTGCGTGACATCACTCCACCTGATCCTTTGCCCGTTTCACCTCCGGAGACAACGCATCATTACCTCCAATTACTTGGAGATGGTACGTAGTATATATGTTTTAATAATTAATCGGTAAAAAAATAATATCATAGCATCACGCGAGTGATAGAACAAAGAAATTATAAAATATTTATAGTATGGCTATGAAATCTTCACTACAGTGTTTTATAGATGATAAATTAATCACGCTTAAAGGCTGGATTCTAACGCTTAATTTCGTGATTCTTCTCGGTTTCATATGTTTGTTAAATGGCATCGCAGATTTTGTTTTTCAAAACTATAATACATAGTAATAAAGTCCTTTTTACAACTATATAAAGTCCTATACTTTAATTCGTCATAAATTATTTATTTTTATTAAAATATATAGTTGATTCAACACATATTAGTTAAGCATTTAGGATAAGATTTTAGAAACAAGAGTAATCTCTGAGTCGTTACCCTACGTGAAACATGTATTTGATTTTGACATTCGGAACTGATAGCTCGCGCTTAAATCTCATTACTGAATCTCACCCTTACAACTGGAGAGTAATCATTATCGTCATGGAATCTCGTTTAAGTAACATACATACTGAATACAAAGCAATCCCATTACAATTCAATATATTCAGTATAGGCTATGAAAGAATGGAAGTCTGGTTACCTATTCCAAACTGCTGTAGGCTTGAAAAGTAACCCTTGATACACCTAAATGTAAATGTAAACACACGCATGTGCATGTTTAGATGCTGTCGACAACCGCACCTACCTGCTCGACGAGAATGACAACGCCTTGGGTATGTTTGCTTTATCATTAAAGCATGGGATCATGCTTGATATACATTTAAATAACCATTTCATTTTAAAAGAAATATTCATAGACACTCCCAACCTGATCATTCCTATTAACGTCATCTTAAGAGACTTCAGCTTGCCATTTTAATTTTTTTTAAACGCTGATGATCGCACTTTTCAACTTAAAATTTTGTAAGGCATATTATGTCTTTGTTTAAGACTATATTATAATACAAGTTAATGTTTTAATTTGATATCTTTATGACGTCATTACAATTCAATAATTCAGATTCTACATAAATTTCAGATGAAGATTTACCAGAGCAGCAAATGGAGCCATCTCATCTGTTGCCCCAACGGACTCCCAAATACCTAGAGCTTATGTATGACAGTGATTCACCGCCGGGCACAATTTGCGACGGTTACGAAATACCACGATCTCCCCTTAGTTACGCACCTTTCTCTCGACATAGCATAGTCGGGGTCGCACCAAATCGACTCATAAAACCTCCCTTGTATAGAACACATTCCCTTAGAACTAATATGAGGCCACCAAACGCAACAATAATTCCACTAAGAAATGGTATTGTTAAGCGGGCTTCGCTCTGTGAAGGCGTTCAAAGCACATTCCTAAGAGAACCGAGCTCGTCTCGATCTCGCCAAGACTTCAAACAAATAAAGACTCCACTCTAGCTGTGATATTAGGCAATTATAATCCACCGACCTATTCGTAGTCCATTTATTTATTATATTGTAAATGTTGTAAATATAGTGTAAGTGGGGTAGTACAAAATAAAAGATGTTTTATAGTTATGCATTTATTTGTAAACTAATCGCTATTATAGATATATGAAATAACAAGTGTTTTATTTATAAACTAAACTGTGATCGTTTCGATAAATGAAATGATTTTGCATATACAAAAGATGTTGGATAAAGAACAATGGTAGAATGGAAGTTAGATTTATTCAAATGTGATTGTAATTCAAGGCGCAAAGTGAAAAAAATTGATACAATTATTTTTATTTCTAAGGTAAATAGTTATGTATGTATATTTTAGAAATATATTCGTCTGCACTCAAAACTCCCATTGTTATGACAGTTGCATGGAACGAAATTCTCACCTTTTTCAATATTTGCCATTATTCTTTTGAAACATACATGAAACAATAATGCAATCGCAACAAAAATAGAAAATGCAGTAAAAATAACCAAGATATACGACACAGTATATTAATTTTTAAATTTGTCAAAAGATAAAGCCTCGCGCTTTCTTATAACTAAACCTAGTTTAAAATATTTTATAGATACCCATAGTTGTCGCTATGCGATGAAACTGCACAGATAACTTAGAAATAGTTGGAAGTGACATTGACACATGACATATTCTGAAACAAAAAGCCATAAACTAATAAAAATATTCCAAGCAACTTAAAAATTATATTGAGGGAAACATCAAATTTATAAGAAAAACCTATTACATTTCGGTTTTGAGTCGTTCAACAAATTTAGGAAATAATTATAAATCGGAATAATTTACAGTAGAAATGCCTTTAAATTTATATTATAATAATATCGCGAGATATTATACACTGACCACAACTACAGTGAGATGAAAATACGTTTATTTAAATAAGATTTGCTGTTTTTACGGGAAAGAGGAAAGTGGAGTTTGGCAAAGGCTGACAAAAAATTCAGTGTATCGATATACATACACAGTTTCAGACGATACATGTTTTTAGTGAATTCTAGAAAACCTCTAAGAGTGAAGATGCCTTTTGTGCCTGCCCTCGCGAAACAAAAATTTCACTATATTCAAATATACGTAATAATTATTCCTGAGCGTGATTTGTTTATAAACTAACTGTCTTTAACTACCCTTGTGTCATATATATGAGAAATTGTTTATCTGTGCGTAATCACCAGAGGCGTTATAAGGTGTCATACAAGTATTTGACAGAGACGTCTCTCAAATCTTTTCTATTTATAACTAGTCTGGCCATAAGTACTGTTACATAAAAACTTAAGTTTTTCAATACATATTTCATTATTTTGAATTTGGAACACATATATTATTTTAATTCTAAATTCTTTCGATTTTGCGCCATTACACATTTTTCCGTGTTAATTATCAACTTACAATATGGAACCAACCTAACCAAACCAAAATTCCGGACTTTATAAGAGTTAAAGACTGGCCCTCATCTAGCCCAGACCTCAACCCATTAGACTTTAAATTATGGTCAGTTTAAGACGACATGGCCTGCTTTAATCGACACGGCGACATTGAGCCTCTTATAAAATCTTTGGAGCAAGTAGTGTCGAAATTTCCCTTGGAAAGTGTGTAAATCCATAGATTCGAACCCAAACAGATTAAAGGCCTGTATAAAAGATATTTTCTGCTAAAAGATATGTAGATATACATTTACATTTGTAACAGACCTTATGGCAGAACTTGGTATTTTTCATTTGTATTCCTACAGCTAATTTAAATTCTATACAAATACCAATTATTACAATATAGAGATAAGAATGGAATACACATTTAGAAAGTATACACATAACAGTTGGTAGTTAACTCTAAAACACATAGCGTTCAAGTATTACGTAACGAATTTGGGGGGGGGGGGGGGTTAATCCTGGGGCGGGGATTGAATTACGCGTTATAGATAATATTATTTTCCACTTTCCAGTACTTTCCACCACATAATGGTAAGTTTTAGATATAAAGAGTCACTGGGGGTGGTCATGAAACGTTTTACTATTGGATACAGAAACGTTAAGGCGCGTTTCATGGGGGGAGGGAGGTCAAGAATCTCCAAAAATTGCGTGACGTTATACTTGAACGCTCCCTAATGGGTATTCACAACTCACGTGACAGACGAAGAAATTTCTTAAATACTTACTTGTCTAACCGTCGGCTACTATCTCTTCCTTGGCCCTTTTCTCCCTTTTAATGAGGTCAGTAGTGACTGGTGCGTCCTGGTCATCATCCTGGCCTTCATCCTTGCTGTTCTCGTGGAGTAAAACGTACTCGCGTTGAGAGAACCCAAACTTAACGACATCACGCTCTAAAAGCTCTACGTATCGACGGCCATCTATCTTTTTGTTATTCACGAATGTGCCGTTCGCCGAGTCTAAAATAATAACAGAAATTTCATAACCGGAAACAGCTATACTACACAGCCATAGGTAATAAAACATTATATCATGTATGTATGGGTCTTCTATGGGAAAAAGCTACAGATAAAATCGAGCGTAATTATATTATAAGCTTATTACCTAGATCAATGACATAAGGCCTAACTCTCCGTCCCGTGGAGCCATCGGACCTAGTAAACGGCGTCGCTCGGTACTGCAACGCTGCGTGCTGCTTGCTTATAGATGGGTGCTCAAGTGGAATATCGCACACTTTCTTATCACGACCGATCAAAAACGCCGACTGGCGGTGTATGTATAGTATTGGAAGTGCTTTGTCCCCTTTGAATGGGTAGAATCTAAAAAAATAAATATATTTTTTTTACAATTTATATTATCTCTATGTGTATATTTGTACCAGCTCTATATATAGAGCTGGCTTTTGTTATATATATATAACAAAACATTTGTATTGTTGTATTTATTCATGCTATCCTAAAGAGATGAGAAGTATCATAGGAATCTAAGACGTCTAAGGGTTAAATTGAGCGAATATTGGCATATATAAAAAAAACGTATTTTGACATACGGAACCAAAACCAATCGTATCATAGCGAAGGCTGATCACCTACTTGCCTATAAAATCTAAGGCCAATGTGTTATGTCATTAACTTTACAGTCATGATTTGATTTCTGATTGTCTATATTTTTTTCTGAATACCTCCAACGCCGTTTAGGTTGTTTAGCGTCATCTGGCTCCGTGTACTTAACAACGACGCCATTAACAGTGTTGACGTCAGCTGTCAGTTTGCCGGACAGACCGAAATTTGGCTTCTCCTTGTCAACTGGTTTATCGCCTTCATCTTTAACTTCCGTTTTGCCCCAACTGTACTCCTTATTTTCTCCGGCATCGGTAAACCTGTAAATTGTTTGTCGTTTCAATTGCTTTAAACTGTATTTCAACAGAAATTAGTGGAATTATAAACACGCGACGTCAGAAATAGGTTTATATTTATTATTATATAATCGATTTTTTATTGATTGGGTTCATTAAAAAGACTGGTTTACATTTGTATTAAAACGATGTTTTGATTCTTTGTAATTAATTTTTTTAACCTAATAGTGAAAACAAAAACATTGGTTCGTGGTCTTTTTCAAAAGTCAAAATTCTGTTATTTGCTATCTGTGGTTTCAATATGCATAGTGCAGCAAAGAGGTCATGGATAAAAGCATGACGCTTATACGTTTTTATACGACATTACGTGTTTTAAGGACTATTATATTATGACCAATTGTTCAGTATAAAATATATAGTGGTTGTGACGCTCATTTGTGACGTGACGAAAACATCGTATGAAAACCGGTATGCCTTAGGCTTAAACCCGAAATTCGATGGCGTGTACGTACAGGCTGACCATTGTCAACGCCTTTAGCCATTATCTTACAGAAAACGAAGGCGAAGCCGAAAGGGTTGTAGAGTGCCTGTTTTTTTTGTCCATTAATTCATTAGCTCCATGGTTAATAACACGAAGACTTAATTAAGTCTTAACATATCGAGGTATTGTAAAAGAACACATGTACTATGCTAATGCTGTAATGCTACTAACCTAGTCTTCCTGTCTTTGCCCCTGTCATTTCTATCCCCGCTACGATCTTCTCGTCTCCTTTCATTGCGGTCGCGGAAATTAATCTGTCTCTCTTCTTTAATTTCTGGTCTTCTTTTTTCTCTGGGCCGCTCTTCCGGACTCGAATATTCCCTGAGTTGAGCACTTGTTATATTTCAAGTAAACGCCAAACATGGGAAAATATTTGTTTGAGAAAAATATGAACATATTTCTATAGTTTTAAGTTTCATTTAGAAGTCTAAGGCTGAATGCTACGGCTTATTGATATAGACGACGACTATCTCGACCGTAATCGCGATCAGAACTTAACGTCTACTTAAAGGAACTCTCTGGTATGCGTTATTCCTGCAAAGGTCCTTCGAGCCGGATATGTTTATACATACGTTCATATTCACAATACTTAGTAAATGGGTAAGATACTAAAGAAGCTAGGTTCTTACTTCTTACCTAATAATCTTTTACAACTAATTTAAGAACGCTAAAACACAGTAACGTAATTTTACGTAGGTAACATTATTTAATACCTGCGTGGTGGCATAGGTTTATCTGGTCTACTGGATCGTTCACGATGTCCATCTCTGTTCCTGTCATTGAAATAAAAATAATTAGATATTAAAATAGCAATCCTTATATATGTTAGTTCCATATCAACGATAAATACAATATAAAACAATAACTATACTCAAATAGAATATAGGTAGTTAAGTCATTTTAAAAGTTTAAGGTGTGTATTTGTGTGTGTGGCTCTGAACGGATCCGATTTTGATTGTTTTTATCATTTGAAATGCGACTCGATATTTTATAGCTCGCCGTTTTAAAACAATTCTAATTTAAAATCGTGGTGATTTCGTCAATTTTAAAAGTTATACCTCCTATACAATCGTGAAGTTGTGTGTATAACAAAACCTCAAACAAAAAACATATCATGTTTTATGTACTTTATAAAAATAATTAGTCATTTTGTATTTGTATATAATATATATCTTGCTATACAATCAATTGGTTTCCCACCCAGTCTCATAATTATAGTGAATTTAAGAGATAAATCACACAATACAATAAAGTTTTTATATTTTTGATACAGCTATTAATACTTATGTTTACTTTAACATTTAGCGGTAACATCAAAAATCTTCACGCGAGGAACACTCCTTTAACTTACCGTTCATGAACTTTAAAATACGACGATTCGGGTTCATATATACCTACGGATATCATCAATTCGTGGATTTCTCTTGTTAAATTCCAAGATTAACTGCTTATCTACAGCGTATATATCTTTACTATAATTTTCAAAGTAGAAAATGTTTCATGTATGTCATGCTTTGGTTGATGTAATGAATCCAATATATCTGAATTTTCTGCCATCTTGGCTTAACCGAATTCGACATTTCGTCAAGTTCATTACAGATTGTAATTTTAGTTAAGTCTCATCTTTCAGCAATAAATCTTTTCATTTAAAGAGATCCTGTTATTGCATCTTTCGCTGTTTCATAGGTGCTTCTCTAAATTTTCTGTTCTATGTTAATTTATAAATTTGAGAAGTCGTAGTGGATTCCTATCTCGCAATACGAAATTACTTCGTTCAAATTCCTTGAAAAATGAAATTTGGTTTCACAGATTGCTTTTCATATTTTATTATGATTATTGTACATTTCACAATTACGATTTTTTAGTATTCACAATAATAATAAAATATAACTCATTTTTGAAGATCTTTGTTGTATAATGTACTAGAAAAGTAATTTCTCAATAGTTTTCTATATAGTACTTCTATCCTGTACACATCTGTATATCTTTAAGTTCTTTTGAGAAATAAATTGATTGTATATACTTTATACTAAATATATATCTTTGGTAATATAAATACAAAGTTTTATATAATCTATTTTCTTGTTTTCTTTCATTTATACCATCTAATCTTTCATCCTCCATTTGAACATTCCAAGACCCGTGTCCATAGCAAACCGATTCTTTTTTGTGTCCATTTCTCTATCAGATTTATATTTTGATATAATTGAAACAATGAGCTGTCTCATTTAAAAATACAAGTATCCAGTAGAATCCTTTTAAATCATTATATGAAGTTATTTAGTATAACACTAAAATTGTAGTATTTTCATTATAATTCGATTTATGTAGAAAGTAGGAAGTTTTCACACTCGCCTAGAGCTATTAATATTTAATGTCAAAATTTTAAATAATCTTTGCAACAGTACATTCTGACTGCACTCATAATAATTTTCTGTAGAGGTGTCACTGTAAAAATAAATACAGTTGTTTTACATCGCGAAATAAACGCCGCATGCGACACATAGGTGAAGAAAGCACAAGGAATTTATACATTTGAGTCAATACAGATAATAAATGTTTTATATAGGGCAAATTTTAAAATTTGTTACAATTAAGTTTTGAACAACAATTATAATAATAGTAATTGAAGTAGTCCTTATAACGGTACTCACCTATCAAGAGGGAGCGCTTCTTCAATATATCTCTCATGCTTGACTGGATATGGCCTTTCTTTGTATGGCTCAGGTTCGGGAGGACCACGTCTTCAAAATGATTAAATAAAAAATATAGTAGACGCATTAATCATGTGCCTTTACAATATATTTGTACAATAGCATGTATGTTAAATCAGTAATATACTGTGTTTAATAATTTATGTTAAATTTAAATAAATATAGGGCAAAAAATTAACCTGTGATGATAGTCTCTCTCATCAGGCTGTTCATTTCTTCTTGGTCCTCTCTCAGCATACTGATTATACTTGTTACCTGTTTCATAATGATTTAAAGTTAATATTAAAATATACATAACCTGTATAAATCTCAAAAACATTGGTAATAATTAATAAAAATTTCTTTAAAATACAATAAACATTATACCTCGTATTTCATCTCTGGGGTAAGCATCATTTCTTCTTTTAGGATAATAATCATTATCTTGTCTTTGGTCATTCATTCTTGGACCCCTTAAACAATTCAATTAATTTATTTGCCAATGCCAAAGACTTGTAGACTATATAATAATTTTCTATTAAAGCGAGCGTTCAAGTATTACATCATGCAATTTTTGGAGATTCTTGTCGTCCCCCCCATACGAAACGAGGCGTAACGTTTCTGTATCCAATAGTAAAACGTTTTATGACCAACCCCAGTGACTCTTTGTACCTAAAACTTACCATTGTGTGGTGTAAAGTACTGGAAAGTGGTAAATAATATTAACAACGACGAGTAATTCAATCCCCGCCCCGCATCGTAACGTTTTACAAGACAAAAAAAAAATTCGTTACGTAATACTTAAACGCTCCCAAACCAAAACTAAGCATGAAAAATATAATTTCAAACCAATATAATAATAATTAAAACATTTATCTAGATCAGACTAGAGTCTCAAATAAGATTCTATGACAAAGCTACACTATGAATATAAATTGATAAATACAACTTTATTAAAACAAAAGCTCATAGAGCACTTTATAGTAAATGATACAAAGCCAATGAAGTAGGTATTGAAAACATTACAATATGTTAAAATTCATACGTACTTCTTGTACTGGTCATACTCCCTTGGTCTTTGGCTGTATTCTTGGTAGTGACTTCCATGTCCTTGTTCTCTTACCCGCTCTTGATGGACATATCTGTTAAAAACATATTATTCTCTGTGTTTATTGCATATTGTTAAAATGATATTTAAAGAACACAGCAAACTTGATGAAACTGTACAAAGTAGCTTTAGTTGACAGATTAATATTAATAATATCAATATTAAGTAGTAACCTGTCTGGTCGGTTCTGCTCATAATAGTAATTTTCTTGATATTGGGCTCTACGGTCCTTACTCGAGCCTCTGTAAAACCGTTCAACCTCTGCTTCTCTATCGTATTCATTAGAAGTTGAGTGATACTCTTTCCTGTAGAAATAGATATCATATGCTAAGCTACTGAAAATCTATCTAAATAAAATGCATGAATAAAACTGGTTTCTTTTTTCTGACTCAAATAATTAGAGTTTTTCATTTTTATAGAGAAAAATTCAACTTCAAATTTCAACATATAACTGTTTAGTTGTGTGCAAGTATATTTTCATACACTATTGTATGAAATTGTCCATGAAATTTTTTTAGCACTGCAAAGGGTTCCAGGAAAAGACAAAAATGAGCAGAGCATTGAGACACAAAGCATATAATAAACTTCAGAAGAGATAAAAACATTTGAAGAGCTGAAAACCTTTCTAAAATTCCTAAAGAACCTCCCTCACCAAGTAGTAGATGACTGGAACAGGCTTCCATAAAGTGTAATTAATGCACCCTCTATAAACTACTGTAACTGACTGGATGGATGGACATGGCACAGACTGGAAACTTCAAATCCCACACCAACAAATTAAACACACTAGCAGCTAGAGTGTTTTTACATAATAATAAGATAAATGAACTTTGTAACTCTAGAAATAATTAAAGTCTGGTACTGGTTAACTTACTGATAGTAAGTTCTTGGAGGTCTTTGTTCTTCTGAATCAGCACGGCGCTCCTTAACCACGCTGTGCATGCGGCGTTCTATATGTCTTGCTTCTGAAAAAATATGTCATTCTCAATATAAATAAAAAAATAAGAAATTTGAGGGCTAGTGCATAGTTGTTAGGTTGATTGTACCTTCACTGCCAGGAGACTCTTGTGCATGTTTGGAATGCTTTTGTTTATGCTTGTGCCTTTTCTTAACGGATATTTCGCCCTCACTAAGGGATACGTGGTCATTGGTTACATTATCTTCAGACTCTGATCGGCGCTTCTTTTTGGTGTGTTTTTTCTTTTTCTTTTTATGCTTGCGTTTCTTGGTTCGCCTTTGATCCTCAGAATCACTGTCTGAGTTAGATGAGTTGGCTCGTTTTCGTTTCTTTTTCTGCCGACGTTCTGACTCAGAGGAAACATCGCTTTCACTATCCGACGAACTACTTGATTTTTCACTTTCATCAGATTCTACAGACTCTTCAGATGAATCATGGTGACGTCTTTTAGATTTCATGGTTAGGAGTTCTAACGTTTCCCGTTGTTTATTATACTGACCAGTGGACCACACGTTATTATTTTAATTAGTTCTTGTCAACCAACAAATAAAATACGTATATATAATTCACACTATACTATAGAAATCTAAGAGTTCTATCAAGAAAAGTACAAGTTTTTGTATACCAATCGTTATTCATATGTAATTACGATAGTTTTCAGTTTTCACATCTTCACCATTTAATAACTCGCCATTTTAGAATTTTTATACTTCTGACTTGAGACTGATAGTTATCTGTTCTGTACACAGATCAAGTTGAGTTGACCTCTAACTATATAATGACAAAATAACATAGGTAATGTTTTTTTACCATAGACTAAAGAAGTGATTACATTCGACTTCCCTTTTCCCTATCATCTATGAGGTGGTAAAGGAGAAACAAATCATTAATAAGATAGGCAGAAATTTTAATTTCCTTGTAATCCAAAATAAGAAAATAAGTTGCTACAAAAACCTTTAAATATCCTAAATTACACTATAAAACTGTGGAATTAAGAACGACTTGTGCATGATATTGTTAATTTGAAAACAATCATACATACCAGAGTATTTTACAGAATTGAAATAGTTTTTTTTTTATATAAACTATATGATGGCTACTAGAAAAAGAAGTGGTTCGGGGTCTAAAAGACATCTCAAGGAAAAAGTTGTCCAGATTTATGAGTCCTTCTTCAGAGGTGAAGATTTAACTAGTGATAACCCCACTTTTTGGGATGAATTTTTTCTCTTGAAACCAAAAATTCCCCAACTAGAAGCGGAAATACAAAAATTGACTCCCGATCAACTGTTGAACATGAAAGATAATATTAATTTACTAGTTATTCAATGTATTGAAATGTTGGGACAAGAGCACCACATAAGGTATACAATATTTTTTGAACTTAATAATATGCCAGCACGGTGTCATTCTATCTTACAATAAGGCCTGAAGAAATTTAGATCCTGATGGAATCACAATAGCCATACACATGGGGGTGGAGATTTTCACTTGCATAACAATGGAGAAACTGGCTCTGGTTCCAGTTGCTCACTGCCTGTCAATACTGTCTTTCTACTAATTTCACATTAAAGAGATTAATAATTCCAAATCAAGCCCACTGAGCTCCTATTGCCATGAACCAATTTGTAATTTTCCATAGTTTGCAATAGCCTCACACCTAATGCGGTAGTCCTAAGTATATTAAAGAAAATAAATCACTTTACAGATTAGTTTATGCACTTCAAACTTTTAGTGCTCTATTAACAACAATGTACCAAAGATATGCACAGGATCCTAATGTTAATATTAAAACTGTTCTTCTTGGTATAGAAAATCCAGGTTGTAAAATGCAGAAGTTATTGGAACATTGTAATTCTGTATTGTCAGGTCAGTATCAAGACTAATTTTATATATTATATGTTAATAGATATATTATGAGTGTAATGTTTTTACATTATATTTTTAATGCAGCACAAACATTCTAGGTGATGTTCCTGAAAGCTTAAAATCAATGGTCCTCAAGTTGTTGCTAATTATTGCAACTGGAGTTGACAATATTGATGATAATCCTCTTGTAGAATTTTTAATGTTACACTCGTTGTTTGAACCTTTGATTCATCTTCTGTGTACAACAACTGAAAGACAACAACATGGTATGTCATAAAAAATAAACTGTATATACATATTTTGTAATGACCTAATATTTTATTAGAATGAAGTATATGAAATTCAATTGTAAAGTAATGAAACATCTGTAGGCTTATAATGAATGGTTTCTCTCAAGCAGTATGCATAGATTGAGCTACAAAGTTAAATGTAAATTTTGCATTAATTATCTTGTTTAGAATGACTTATGTATAGACAATAATGATTTACAGGTTATGATGTAGTACTTCTACTCATGTTTCTTGTGAACTACAAAAAACATGAATCAGCTAATCCATATGTGGTTAAACTGTCAATACTTGATGATGAACTAGCATTAAATGGGTAATTTTTTAGACCTAATTAGACTGTATGTGCTTAAGTAATTTTTACACTTTCTATAATATTTTCTATCTTGGAATGCATTACGAACCACAAGTCATGATAAAATTTGTTTCCATTAAACATTTTGAAACTGGTTTAACCTATAACTGAATTGGCTAGAAAATATAATTTTCTAAACACTGAAATTATTTGTAGGTATGGTCAAGTCATAACAGTAGCTCTGAATGACTATGTAATGACTACATTTGGTGGGATGCAGACAAACACAGGTGGTTGGTTAAGTTCACTTACCAGTATGGTCGGAGGTATATTCCTTACAAATGATGAAACACAACCTGTGTTAAGGGGACAGAGGTATAGGTTAGTATATTTCTAATAATTTATTAAGGTTAAGAAACAAAAACCGATACTACGTGAATGTTTTTAAAATACATGAAACAAATAAAATTAATATACACCATATATTATGTACTGTCTACTCTCTTTAATTTGAAACTCAAGGTACCAGAGACAAATTTCGAATTACGAAAGAGTTCATAATAAGTAGCGTTTAAATAACCACAAGAGGGTGGAAAGACACAAAGGATTAAAACTCGCGATTTATTATTTATAAGTTATTATTACGTATTAATAAAATACTATAATAATCAGTCGTCGAAGCGCAGCCGTGCGAGTGACACGCGCATAATCTAACACGATCTTTTTAAGACAATCTAATCATGTCTAAGTGTGACCAATGTAATAAACCTTTTTCTAAATCTTTGCCTGGATGTGAATGTGCCCGATGTGAAAAAATGGTACACTTAAATACCAGATGTAGTGGTCTTACCAACAAACAGATAACCGCATTAAAGGCGGCCCCAAGCTTGGACTGGACCTGTATGGAATGTCAACAAGAATCCCCGAAGCGAAACTCCTCTTTGTATCTAACAGAGGATGCAGAGGAGGATATACCTATGGACACTAAGGGGCTAATACAGAAAATTTCAAAGGAAGTAGAAAAAACTATAAAGAAGGAAATAAACGAATTCAACCAATCTCTGCAATTTCACAGTACGAAGCTGGACGAAGTATTAGGTTGTATTGATGCTTTTAAAAACACCATAAAAGTTTTAGAAAGAAAAAACACGGAACTAATACACAAAAACAACAATCTAGAATTGAGGGTAGGTGCATTGGAGCAGCGTTTCCATGAGATGGAACAGGAGAAACTTTCTAATTTTATAGAAATAGCAAACGTCCCCCCTGCGAGTGAAGAGAATGTGAGAAAATTAGTTGAAAATGTAGCATTAAAACTTAAACAGCCCTTCGACAGTATCCGTAACACAATGCGATACCAAGGTAAAAACGACCAACCGGGCATTATACAAGTAAAACTTAATGATAAAGCAACCCAAGAAAAGTGGATTAAAGCTGCAAAAACCATTAAAACTATGGTGGCCGATGTTTGCCCCTATGAACCCAACAATAACAAAATAGTATTCATCAGGGAAGCAATGACTAAACACAACAAAAGCGTTTTATGGGAAGCCAAACAGGAATTAAAGAATAAACAAGGATATAAATACGTATGGTTTAAAAACGGTATGGTGCGTGCAAGAAAGGATGAAAACACTAAAATACAAAACCTAAGATCAGTGTTGGATATACAAGTGCTAAAAAAAAGACAGAATGCCAATTAACTGACCAATTTAAATGCATATAAATTATTATTATTAAGATGGATAGTTTAACTAGTGATATTTGTGAATTAGAAGACTGTATAAACATAAGTGATTTTGTGAGTAAAATTCCCAGTAGACATTTAAATCTATTGTGTGTACACATAAACATAAGGTCAATCATAAAATACTTTGATAGTCTTGAGCAATGTATTTATGCGGCTGGCGCTGTTGACGTTATTGTGCTTACAGAAGTAAACATTTCTGATAAAATCAGTTGTCTGTATAATTTAGATGGATACCATATGTTTTCGGCACTCAGAAACGGTAGGAAAGGTGGAGGTATCGTAGTATATGTAAAAAAGAAACATAAATTTAATATGAAAATTGTAAAAAGCCAACATTTCGAGAATATACTTTTTACCATCACAACTCGGACAAAATACACTGCTCAAATTTGTGCAATTTACCGCCCACCTAGCCTAAGCAAGAACCTGTTTATTGACGAACTTCATAATATTATTAAGAACAACTGTCAGAAAAATATTGATTTGTATCTATTGGGAGACGTTAATATAAATCTAAAGCTAGACATTCCTATAAAACATAAATATTGCAACACATTACACAGTTTAGGCCTTATGTGTGGGATCACAACTTACACTAGGGCGGAACTATACAAAGGAACCATTACAAAATCATGCATAGACCACATATACGCTCGATCCCAAACACACGACCTATACACGGCAACGGTTGGCACAAAACTAGCGGACCATCGAGCGATCGTGCTTGCTTGCACTAAAACACAGTCACAGGATGTTCCAACATATAAAACATTAATTGACAATAATAAATTAACGATCCTTCTAGAGCAAATTGATTGGAAGCCGACATTAGAAATGAAGTGTCCTATTGGTATATATAACTTCATACAAAATAACTTAACACAAGCATATAAAAAATCTGAATGTACAGTTAAACTTAAATCTAACTCTCTTCGAAATAGTAACCATTGGATTAATAATAGAATTATTAAAGGATGTCAGTACAGAGATAAACTTTTTACTCAATATATAAAAGATCCAAACAACTTAATACTCAAACAAAAATATAATAAAACCAGAAATTATGTTAATAAATTAATAAATAAAACTAAAAATAAAACAATTAGAATCAATATAGAAGCTAATAAAAATAATCTAAAAAATCTATGGGACATATTAAACCAACTAACAGGAAAAATTAAAACATCCATGGACGTATCTATACAAAACGCATTTGCAAACCAAAATATTACATGTAAAGATATTGCAAATAATTTTGCAACTTCCTTCCACAATAGTATTAGTAATATAGCAACCAACTGTGTAAATCCACTGTTAGATAAAAGCTCCTACCAGCATACAGAAAATACTAGTATGAGATTTCAGTCAGCAGACCCTAAATCAGTTGCAAAGATAATTAAATCATTAAACGACAGAAAGTCTCCAGGTGCAGATAAAATACGAGCTATCGATATTAAAACATTATGTAATAAAATCAACGTAGTCATAGCTAACCTTATTAATACGAGCATTTATACTGGAAAATATCCTAACTTACTAAAAACAGGCATAGTTCGACCAATATACAAAAATGGTAGCAAAAAAATCTATAATAATTATCGTCCAATAACTATATTGCCAACAATTAACAAAATAATAGAAAAATACATATGTGGACAAATTCAAAATTATTATAAAAAACACAATATTCTTTCTAACAAACAATATGGATTCCAACCAAATAAAAATACCACACAATTGCTATCCGCATTCACAGACCACATTTATAAACATTTAAATAAAAAAGATCATGTTCTAGTAGTGTTTATTGACTACAGTAAGGCATTCGACACATTAAAGCACAGCGTAATCCTGCAGAACTTAAATGACTGCGGAGTACGAGGAAACCTACTCAAGTGGTGTGAAAACTATCTGCAAGACAGAACTTATCGTGTTAAAGTGTGCAACGAAGAAAGTTTTCCAATATCTATTACAGAAGGTACGGCTCAGGGCTCAGTCATTGGGCCTTTACACTACCTTACCTATGTTAACACATTACCTAACATAATAAAGTATTGTCAGATATTCCAATTTGCAGATGATACATGCCTAGTAGCTGCAGGGCCTAACATCCAAGAAGCAGAAACAAAGCTACAATCTGATTTCGATACATTGGCTAAATGGTCCCACGACGTAGGACTTGTACTAAAACCTAACAAAACAAAGTTCATGCATATCCGATCCAGTCACAATCTAAATTCACGTACACCCATCGTAATCTTACACAACCACACATGTGCACATTCTTATAACTCGTACCCCAATAGCTGCAACTGCAACGCCTTAGAATTAGTTCATAACCATAAGTACCTGGGGCTTACAATAGATGACCGAATGTCCTGGAAAATGCACATTAATTCTGTCTGTGATAGGCTAAGAGCGATACTTGCCAAATTCACTTTAATAAAAAATAAAATACCACTTAAAACTCTGCTACTATTATACAAAGCACTAGCCGAATCCATTATAACATATGGACTTACAAGCTATGGGAGAACATGCAAAACTTATCTAAATCAAATATTTGCAATACAAATACGTATTTTAAAAACAATTGCTCCCTTAAAATTAAAATCACAATATAAAGCGGACTACAGAAAGCTATTTGCATTTTTCAAAATTATACCTATACACGAGAAAGTACAACTAGGATTATTAAATGAAAACTACTTTACAGAAAATTACCTCAAAACAATTAAAACTCACTATCACTACTCAACACGTAGAAAATTAAAAAACGAATTTCTATTACCCAAATACAATAATTTATATGGGAAAAAAACATTAGATTACATTATTCCAAATTTAATAAACTCGATACCAGCTACACTTCTTACGAATATAACAAGAAACAATATTAAATTTAAATTAAAAAAATACTACATAAGTCAAACAATTATAAATTATGCATAACAAAAATTATCGTAATTTAATACATATTCGAATATAAGAACACATCCTGTATTCGAATGAGAATTCTCGACAAGAACAGGTTTCTTGCATCGGCTATCTATGGCGCGTCAGTGTTTAGATTTGTTTATGACGTTTTACGTGCAATTTTAAATCGTTTGAATGGTTTGATTGTTATAAATTTACAGTTTATATGTCACTGGCCTTAGTATATATATATGTGTGTTAATGATTTAATTATGTTCGACGTCCTGGTGGATAGAAAAACTGTGCACAGTTTGTGTTTCCACCACATCAACTACCTTTATATTAAGAACACTTATACAACAATAAATAAATAAATAAATAAATAAATAAATACTGCGATTTTATTTAGAAATCTGTTTTTTTTTGAGTTTATCATTTTTCAAAGAGTAATGGATATGGTAAGAGTTACGCAGTACTCGTCACTCGTATTGATTCTGAGGGCGTAGAAGTGTAGAGTATTAAGACCTAGACCCAATCACTGACTGGGGTTGGCGGTTCTTCCATTTCTTGTTTAAATCTCATTTATGTTGAATGCGAACATATTGATATGTCAATCCATAGGTCCATGCAGGAATCATGATAAACGCTTTGAGATATAGAGAGTAGAGAAGCCACTCAAATTATCGCATGATGGCGAGCATCTTGCTCACTATTCCTTCAAGTTCAAGTTACCGAGAGGACCAATTAACATTGATATTAGTCAATTTATCGAGTATTTTCTAAGAGACCGGAAAAATATTCAAATTATCGAGAGTCGACTACGACTACGTATTTAGTAGTTAGTAGTACGTAGTTCTGTCGAAAAATTAAAATAATTTTGATATTTTTGAAATGAATCTTTTCTTTAGTACTTGCAAATTAGCGTCTTGTCATATATAATAATAATAATAATTTAAGGTTTTATTAGACGCTTAATGTTAAAAAATAAATCAATGGCGCTACAACCTTTATAGTCTGGGCCTCAGATTTCTGTATCTGTTTCATGATTAATATAATGGCAAGTAGGTGATCAGCCTTCTGTGCCTGACGTACGCCGTTGATTTTTTGGGTCTTAGCCAAGGCCAATTTCCTTACGATGTTTTCCTTCATGGTTCGAGCGAATGTTAAATGCCATCATAGAAAGTCCATTGGTCCACAGCCGGGGATCGAACCTACGACCTCAGGGATGATAGTCGCTAAATTAATATATTAGGCAACTGTGTTTGCAAAAAAGATAAAAGAAGCTCCAATATTTTAATATCGTTAGAAACATTTAACCTAACATCATTGTGTTTTTATTTCAATTAAAGTGGTGGTGAGGAGGGCATGTTACTAGCGTTGTATGAAGCCGCGCACCTTAACCGGAATTTTATGACGACCCTGGCGCATTCCTCTGCAACTGCTTCAGCACCACCTTCTCCACCAGCTACATTACCTCCACATCAGGTAGTGATTCTACCAAATTGTATTTCTTTTGCCAATTTTTTTTTCATTTTAGTAATGTACCTAAAGGAATTTGAACTTTATTTCATAGATTATACGATATCCATTCATTGTGACTATTAATTTGCTGGTATTCTTTGGTAGTAATATGAAGATAACTTTGTTCCAATAAAAATTCTTTACAGAGTCCACCAAACTTAGCACAGATTCAAGCACTAATTGATAATGAGCAACCAACAAACCTACTTGTTACATTCTTTCAGTATTGGTAAGTATTTAACTATAAGAAAATTATCAAGTATTAAATTAGAAGATAGTTTTTAAATGCATCTTTCGTCGTACTTTTTTTTAATATAATAATTTGGCTATGGCCCGGTTTTTAAATAGATAAAATGTTTGTTATTGTCTATGGATTATCTTTGATAGATATAAAACCAAATGAAATTAATTTGTTGTACTTTTTATCACCATATTTTTGCACATTCTTAGCTATTTAATTTGTATGTATGTATGGTGTAACCGTTGTGATTTTTTTTAAATTTGTATACTTATCTTTGTTTATAGTTCAATAGTGATGGCGGACACGCGAACGGAAGCTAGTATAAACAAGTGCAGTCTATGTTTCATCACACTCACTTGTATAGTGGAGGAACAGTTCGCCAACTCCATCATGCACGACCAAAACCTTACTTTTAAAGTAAGATATTTTGTATTATTGGCCGAATCAGGTTGGAGATGTTTCTATAGTCTTTATAGTAGGTCTAGGTTCTAGGTCACAGTGCCTACCATTGTGATCTACATGAGACCAAAAGTCGACGGTGTGTGCTGGTATAATTAAAAAGCAAAATATCCGAATTAAAAACCTATAAATAGAATAAACTATATCTGGTTAGGGTACACTTTGCACACTATAAAACAAAACAGAGGCTAATATATCTAAAGCTAAAGTGCAAGGGGCTATGTAATTTTTCACAGTAGAACTTGAATGAATTTTATAGTTTTTAACTTATCAATTTTAATATATGCCAGTTTAATGACGTTATTTAATAGGAGGTTACACTTTCGCTTGTATGTTTCAATATCTCATGCTTTCAGGTTCAACTGTATAGGCTTCCTATGCGTCATCGCAAGATAGTTCCCGAAGAGCCTCCTTCACAACCCCTTGCGTCGACTTTAATTGGTAAGTTAGGAAATTCTAACTAAACCAATGTTTATAATATAATTTTTAATAGTATACAATAAAGTTACTACTACAATATAAATCAATTTTTGAATAAGTTTTTAAAATAAAACTTCTTCGTTACATTTTTTTTGCGTTGCGTTTTGCGTTACAGCAGTTGTGATCATACAGGAAAATGTTATTAACGTTAATAATTTATTTGAACTTGCCATTAGGTGTATGTCAACAAGTAATAAAATAAGTTCATGTTTATAACTTAAATTTAAGTTAATTTGTTTCGGTTGTGAAGGTTAATGTTATTTATGATAGACTTATTGTGCCAGATTTCCAACACAAAAGATTTTTTTTAATTCAATTAGTTTTTGAGCTTAGCATGTAGCAGAAATCAAGCTAAATTAGTTATTAGTATAGATTAGATATAGGTCTTATTATTTTTTTAGATTTGCTCGTAGAGTTCATGATGTGTCACTTATTAAAAAAGTTTCCTGGAGAATTATATGAAGTTTGCGTAGGAGTTTTGCAAAGAGTACTAAGTTACCAAAAGCGGTGTCGTGTGCGTCTTACGAGGGACTGGCGCCCTTTGTGGGCCGCTCTAATAGCTTTATTAAAGTTTTTAGTTACCAATGAAACTACACTGTTGAGAAGACACAATATATTCTTGATGGCCCAACAGGTGAGTTTAAATAACACAACGGTACTCACGAGTCGAGTCTTTATTATACTTTGTATACAAATAAAACGACAAAAAGTAAGTAGGTTACATAAGTTATTAGGCAACAGGCGGCCTTATCGCTAACAAGCAATCGCTAGCAAGATTTCATCAAGGCAACCCTAATATGGGAGACTTAAAAAAAAAACACCTACAGAGGGTCAAGTACAAGAAGTGCATAATTAATTAACAAAAAAAACTCAAAATAACATGCAACTATAAGTAAAATTAAAAAAATAAAATCCATAGAAAAAATATAAATAATAATATGTGTAAATAGACATGTAAAAGCTCTGCCAAAGGTTAATTGACTCACAATTAATATATATATATATATATAAGTAGTAGCTAATTACGATTCTTATTGTATTAAGTTTCTCGTAGGTAGTGAATATTTTCAACTTGTTTATCACATTTGGGGATACATTTCTACCGACTCCGGCTTCTTACGACCAATTGTATTATGAACTTATTAGAATGAATCAGGTTTTTGACAACCTCTTCTATATGGGTGAGTCTGTATTTTTTAGTATATTTTTATCTAAATTTAATATTGCAAGTAAATAATGTTTATATACAGGTAACAAGTCAATTACACAAAATTTGTTTTACCAAAGTTAATGCAAATTTTCTAGCATTCAGATTTCTATAGCATATGCCAATTTTGCGCCATTTAGACCCTTTAATTACACTGGTTTGTTAAGGTCATTTTCAGTTTATGAAATTATATAATGTAGTGTAGGAAAGACATAACTGCGATACAGTGGTGTGAGGGACCTGTATATCATAGCTCTATCAAAGTTCAGAAAAGCAAGTAAAACTTATTTTAAAAAACCCGACTTCGGATTGCTGTAAACATTATTTTTTAATTATTTATTGTTGCTTAACCTTTATAAAAGTACAGTAACAGCAAAAAACACTTAGGGGTTTAACCTTGTACTACAGTACAATGCCTTAATTCGAAATTTCAAAGTTGAGAGAAATCGATAGAAAAGCAACAGTTTAAGGAAAGATTATGTATATATCCAGAAAGTTCGAAAACAACTGAGCTTAAATCTTATTGAGTTCCCCATGCGATTATTGGTTCAATGATTTTAATCAGGAAATTTTGAATTCAAGAACGTGCAACCGTGCTTGTGGTATTGAGACTATTTTAACCGTCTTTAAAAAATGAGGTTAACAGTTGAATCTGTATGTTTTTGATATTGTTGGAACACGCAAGAAAGACATGCTCGTAAAGATATCAAAAGCAATTTTTATGTTCTAATATAACATAATAATGTATAATAATGAGTGGGTTACTAATAAATCAGAATTCACGAACAAAGAAATAAATACTTTTAGCTTTGCGCTACTCAACGGGTGATGGAGAGTTCAAAGCTGAAGCTCTTCGACTCGCGAATTGTTTGGTAAACGTGCGAGCCATCACCCAACATTTCGCTCCAAAGATAGACGCGTGGCTGGCTTCGCAAAATCTTTCCACGCCGACTGAAGATCAGGTAATTTGCCATATAAAGCAATGTAACCCAATAAATTTAATATTTTTTCCTTTATGTCACTTTTAAACATTACAAAATATAGTACCTTATCGTCGCTGTAGAATGATAACCTCTTATGTCCAGAGACCAAACATTACAGGAAACGAAAAAATGTTCCATTTCGTCAACGTTCGTTATATTATTGTGCTTTTGTTCATAGTTTTGGATGGTAAAACGGATATTATTATTAATAACATAAATAAGTTCTTAGTACATTATACCAGTTAAAAGATATAAGAGTCTAAGAATACAAAATAAAGATTTTTTTGACATACGAGGTAATCATTCTACAGTGACGTTATAATACCTTTCCTAATAAGTCTACAAGATTTTTGTTAAAATGTCGTATTTTTTGACAAACCTGTTAAATTTTTAAAAATCTGTTCATATATACATTTTCTGACTAGAATAATAATGCGGTAACCATTAGTATCAGTCACGGAAAAATCACTGGTAGGTTTGATCCCACTATCGGGTCAATAAGTCTTTTCTGTTCCGATGTTAGTCAATTTTATTTTTTTTAGATACTCGAAGTCGTACGAAAAAATTACGATAGCCTTATACTAAAATTGCAAGAAGGTTTGGAGTCGTACGAGCGATATTCGGAAAAAAGTTACCGCTCCCTGCTTTCGAAGTTGGTCAAGGGCGCAACGGCGTTTGCGCGGCAAAGAAGCGATGCGGCCGCCCTCGGGCATCACTCGGCGGCGCTAGTATCGCATTATACAACGCTGGCAGTGCCAACATTATGTAAGTAAACTGATTACTCTATATATAGTCCAGTCTAAAGTCTGTGCGGAAAGATTGGCATTTATGCGAACTCATTTAATTTTCACAAAATTATACTTTTATTGTTTCCATATTAAGTACTGTCGTACTATAATGGCGTAAGTGTTGTCAATAAATGGTTGCCTAGTAGAGATCGCTCGAAAGCGATAAGGCCACCAGTTGCCATCCTTTTCATTTAATTTTGTCAATTTTATTATGTTACTGCAACGAAGTGTAATTTAAATTTTAAAAAAAGATAATTTTGCACTGTTGTCACCTCAAATCTCACGAGCTAGGGGATCGGATAGAAAACGACGTAGATGTCTTCAAGGGTTTGTTTTTAAATAAATCTACAAGGAATTTGTTTACACTAAAAAGCTACAAATTACGTACAGAAAAATACTAATTACCACACATAAAATACGGTCAATAGTTCAATATTCTTCACTATCACATGGCAACACATACCTTCCTTGCAATCAGGTAGTTTTATTTATTAGCTTTGAATCGATATTCAATCGATATTAAAAAGTATTTTTTAGTTGCACTATTACTGTTCGTAGTGAATTATTCGCTATGTAGGTTTACCTATCTTGTTTAAATACTTCTTAAACATTGTTTCGAACACAATACTAAATTTAAACTGAAAGTCCTATAATTAGAAGAAAGAAATATAGGACTTTCTGTATGTTTTCTTTTAGATAATTTCCGCATAGACGCTGAATATATATATATTAGGTTTATATTAAACACATCCCATATAATTTTAACTATTACAAGACCCTTGGTTAAATTTACAGCGAAAGTAGTCGGTTTTGTAATAATAGGGGGTTTTCCCACTTTCCGTTGCATAGTAATAGTTTACCTGTCTTATGGGGTAAGCTTAATTTATTTTTTTCTTTCAGAAATCAGATTCGTAGCAGTTGTAAGAACATAAGTATTTGTAGATACCAAAATTTAAACAGAATTGTATTAACATATTTTTTATGCATTTAAACTCATAATATATATAAATAGTCGATATAGATAATAGAAGATAACTTATCTGCATGCATACCAAATGTATGAAATAAATGGATTCGTTTTTGTAACCCTATTTATTTGTAATGTAATAATTATATCAATTAGTGTTTGATGTATAAATTAAGACAAAATAATATATTAATAAATGTATTTTCCAACATATATTTTGTTATAAATAAAAGACTGAAGTAAGCACATAATTTTATTTCACTTCTAAAAAATAACTAGATATTTAAAAAGTATATCAAAATTAATTTGACTAAATATAAACTAAACTATATCAAAATTAATTCTTTGAAACATGACATAAACATTTGGTAACAATAAACAAACTTAACTTAATTCTTTGGTATAAATTAAAGCTGAAGATATGGAATATGTATTTAAAAATTGTCTCCGCTCCTTGTAAAACATACCAAAAATTAAGGTTACTTATAACTTTATCATAATAAAGCAAAAAAATTAATTTATCTTTTCTGCTATAATAAATATTGCAAGTTCATATGAAAATCTGACTGAGCAACTGAATTTAATTTTTTATTAAAACCTTAAAATTAAGCTTTTAATTCAGCAAGCGCTTCCTTCACTAACTCTTGAAGATCTTCTGGCAGGACTATTTTTGATAAAGATCTATCGCTGGAAAAACTTTCACCATTCGTGTTGCCCTCTTCACTGTCTGAATAGTTATCATAAGGTTCCCGCTCAACTTTTTCTCTGTCGTCAGATTTTATAGATCTCGAGTCATTTAAAAATTCTTCCATTAGCATCTGTGAGGGAAATATTGGTACACACTTTTGTCCGTTACACCAACTCTCCATTGTTTTTTCTAACTCAGATATTCTATTTGCTAAAACTCTGAAACAGAATACAAAACATTAAGTTTCTTGGCTCTAGTATGATAGATCATTTCTGTATTTATTTTCCTAAATGCAGGAAGTAAATGCTTCTAACTGAACCCACTTTAGAACTTTAGGGAAAGGCTCAGAGTCGATATTTAGTATGATTATATTAGTGTAATGGATAGTCACACTTAGCGCTAAGTCTCGACTCTGAATTTTACTCTTAAGAGCCCATTTCGTGGGATTAGCCCCGAAGGTAACAAGTGTGCATAGTTCCATGGCCTTGGCCTTGTAACTGTACATGTTCTGTTATGCCGAATCTTGGTAAATCTAGCAGTGTATCGGCCTGTGTGAACGTAGCATATATATAGAAGGTAGTATATATATAAATAAGGTAGTATATATATAAATATTTCTATACAAGTTATGTGAGTAGCAGCAACAGATAGCCCTGCGATAAAACATACTAAGATCTGGGAGTAATTACGGTTTTGGTTGACAAAGTGTTCGAACCCACAGGCTGACTGTGCTATTTTTTAAATGTAAAGCAAACAGGTTTATCAGTCAAAATAGTCTGGAAAAGCCATCCCAAAATCTTGATGGAGCAGAGGGGATTTAGTTTGGCCAGCACAGTACCACACTTCCTGCATCATTGCACAGCCAAGGCACAGAATATAAAAATACAATAAAGTATTACATTAATTCAAATATCTACAAAAAAAAAATATTCCTTACTGGTTTGTCTTTCGTTGATGTTGCAGTGCTATGGATTTGTCATTTAATGCTTCAAATAATCCCAAACAAAGAGATTTCAGTTCTGTTAGTGAGGATTTCTTTAGTCCACTTTTTGTATTAGTATTAGAGTTTAAATATTCTCGAACTGAAAATATTACACATTTATAGTATAAGAAAATATTTCTTTATATTTTATGTGGTTCAAAGTGATGTCATGTAGAAATGTTAAAACATTTATAAAGCACTGGAGCCCAAGACAAAACTATTTGAGTTGTGACCCATAATAGCCATCTGATTATGCAAATACTGAATTATACTTGCCACCAACAAAAATTGGTGGAATCAAATGTCATATTTTGTAGCATAAGTCCAAACCAAACATACGTAACCAAAGATAATGTAGATAGATATACTTCCGCATATACAGTTTTGTATAGCTATGATGTATCGGGCCCATATAGGTTTTTCTGCCCTTAGAAAAATAGTTTTTACTACCTTGTTGTTGAGTCATGACATCTGCAAATCCTTTTCGAAAATTAATACTATCATTTTTGCTTCTACTATCAAGCAACGTCTGAAAATAAAATTGATGTAATTGAGGTTTATTTTGTAAAAACATTTGATTAAAACTATAACATTTTACCTTATACTTATTAAGTGTTTGTTTCATTATTTCTTTCTCTACTTGTAACTGTGTAATACTTTCATGGAGATATTTATTTTCCATAACAAGTGCATCAATATCAACCACAGGTTTTGCCATATTGCTATCTGAAGATGGCTTCATTCTGTTTGTTAACAGAAAACTTATTTGATGGTTTAGTCTTTGTACTTTGTTTTTATAATAGTCACGGTCAGAAACTAACTCGTCTTTTTCATCTAGGGTAGCCCTATAATCCATTTGCATTTGTTTACACTGAAAAAGATTTATCATCTACCATAAAAACTAAAAACTAAATGCATAAGTATGTATATATTGCAGGAAAACCAACAATGATGAAAAAAAATATTCCTATGTTAGTTTTTATTACCTTTTTTTGTACTTTCTCAAGTTCTTGTACTAGTTGTTCATATTCCAATAGAGAGTATATACTTTCTACTGGAGATGCAGATTTGCATTCCCCAATGTTGTCCAAAATCCTGTTCTTTTGCAGCTGCTTTCTCAATGCTAGTATATCACCGTTAGCATCATCAAGTTTGCTTCTTAATGTTTCCACCTGACAACATAGACATGTTACTTATTAAACTACTATAATAAAACAAAAATATAGATCAAACATATGTATAGTAAATTTGTAAATCATGTATTAGAGCAGAGTAGTAAAAGAAACAAACACATCAAAATGTTGCTCATCATATATATATATATATATATATATATATATATATATATATATATATATATATATATATAATATATACAAATTAATTGACAAATATGTACTAAATTACCTTTAGCCTAAAATGCTTAAGTCAATAATATAAACTTGTAAATATATATAAATAATTACCATACCTCCAACTTTAACATATTATTGTGCTCCTTGGTTTTGGCAAGAATTTCACCTCCGCTGATTGTATTAGTAGGTGCATATTTATTTATAACATGCATAGTATCTTTTATCACAATCTTGCTACATTTTAACTGTTCAACTAGTGTTTTAAACTTATCTCGTTCCATGCAAGATTTATCCAATTCTTTACTCATAATAGATAGTGCATCATTTTTACTCTGTAGTTTACTCTTGAGAACAGAATTCTGAAATGTTAAAATGTAAAAATCATATATTAAGTAATTTACAATACGATAAAAAGATAATCTACTTTATTATATACTGTATATATATACTAATGTTTGAAGCCGATTACTTAAAAAATTATTAAAGTTGAAAGTTATAGGCTGTATGATAAATAAAAACTTAGTAATATTTTATACTTACTTCCAAAACATAGTCATCTAACTGTTGATCGGAAAAGTGTACTTTAGAAAGTTTGTTTACAAACATTATTACTGTTTATAAAATGAACTAAATTGTTCAAATGACGATTACTAAACCCGCCACCTCTCGCCGGAAAATATTATATATTAATATATATAACAAGTTATTTTTTTAAATTGTAAGTGTAAGTTCTGTAAACTATTATAATTAAATATCTTTAATTCTAAAACAAGACATTTTTATTTCAATTTAACTCACTGAAAAAAATATATTAAACCATTGGTTAAAAAACACTATCGTTAAACCTATGAGAACTAAGTACTATAGAATCGATAATTCATCGTTAAAAATAAAAAATATATTGTCAAGCAATATTTAATATAATAAATAACGTTCAAATAATCAAAATAGAAAAATCAATACTCTTTTGTATCATTTGCTCTCGCGGAATGGATAAAGTTTTTCGACCATTCGTGATTTCTCCTCTTCATAGGTTCTCGCTTCACAAATATCTGATATAATCTGTCTCCTATAGATAGTATAAATGAGAATCACGACTAAATGAAAAAATAACGTTTTAGTTATCGTTATTGTAAGTTCATTAAATTGATCTTGTTATTTGAATAAACAAGTAATGTTGTTATTTACATACAGTTTATTCTAAGTGTCCATTTAAATTAATTATTGCACATTATTACATCGAAATGAAAATATGTTATGATTTGTGTGATGATGAATGTTGTGATTTTGATGTTCTACATCACTCTTTTATAGTGACGTATTGTTTATTGATAATATTTAATATTGATAGTATTTTTTTTTAATAATTTTATGGCCTGGTAACGAGACCTTTATTTAATGTAATTTATGTAATATTTAATGTAAAAGAATAACCATAACGCTAAGGTTACCTAAATGAATTCCTACCAAATTTTCATTTTCAAATTATATTCGATAAAATTAAAACAAAATACATTACTAAATAAATATAACAATTTCAGTAGTAAGTGCAAAACACTTATTAATTATAAACTAAGGTAAGTTATAAGTTGTTAAAAGATTTTTAAATATTTTATAAAGACACATTTTTAGTTATTTCCGTTTTCGCACTAGTCTGTTTTTTTGTTTCACATTGTAATTTAATTTCTTGTACTTTACCAAATGCAACCCTATCTTAACTTTCTATTCATCAATCTATAGTTTTGTATCTTCAAAGCAAAATATGTTGCTTCTTGGTTTTGCAGATTGCAGATTCAAAATATTTTATTTATTTATAAGGTAACATTTTTGTGAGAACATGAAACAATTAGTATATAGTAATAGTTAATTTTAACATGCAATTTAAATTAATATGTTATGTTATGTGCCACTCCACCGCATAAATTCCACGAAAATCGAAAATTGTTCCGAACTTGCTCACATTCTATGTCCATTTTGCAAGGAATTGGAAATTTAGAATAATATTGTGAAATTTACTTTTATTATGTTTATAAATGTATGAGTACATTTAATCTAGAGACATTATGACGGAATAAGGTGCTAGGAACAGCAGCTTTGCGGTAATGTTGTAACATGTCTCTTGGCTACGAACGAAGTTTTTTCGACATGTATTGTTGCAAAAGTGGTCGTTTATGTAGAATTTGGAAGGAGGGTATAGTTATCACCCCCAACCACTTTCACGAGCCGGAAGCAGTTATTTAAAAAAAATAAAAAAAACCTAACCTACCCTTACCCTGTTTTTTTGTCAAACTCCACATCATGACCACTTCTGCGGTACAGAGGTGACGATCGACTATGTGCCCATCGTCCTCAAAGGCATCCACAAAAGCCGAACTTGTAGAGGGGTCAGGTTCTGAATCACATCCAAATTATCGCGAGAAATCAGTATCTAGTATGTATGCCAAAGTCGTACAGAAAGGCAATTCAAAGTCCAAAATAAAGCCAAGTTTAAAAAATCCAAATATAACAAACACAAACACATTCATGTAAACTTGAAAGTAACGGATTTAATTTCTTAAATTAATGGGGTTGTGAAAAATGACCTATTATAGAAATAATAAATTTAAATAGATTTTTTCAAAAGTTAAAAACCATTTTAATATTAAAAATAATCAATTCTCTTATATTTCAAAATCAGTCATAGTTAATTTTTCATCTGCCACCTCCGACATTGTCTGGTATTTTATAACCCGGACCTCGAACTATTAGGGATATTTGATATACATCGATGTTTTCATTACAACACATCGATCCAATGCTATAAAGAGGAAGAGTTATCATCTCCAACCACTTCCACGCGCCGGAAACAGTTATTAAAAAAAATATTAATATACTAATCTAATCTAACCGAACAATAATAATAATAGGTTTTTTGGACAGGTCTGGCGCTACGGGAAATTCAGCCTCCACCCGCTGTAACAAAACAGAGGTATTATGCAAGCTGTAGCGGCTAAGGCTAAGCCAAAGCTGCGGAGGCTTGAATAAAATGCCTGTGCTTTGGTACGCAAGGGTACGCTCTTCCTCCACGCCTACGGTTTTAATATAACACTCTAGGGGTAAAACAGACTAGTAACACATCAGGTTGACTGAATCGATGTTGTCATAAATGCTGACCTAACTTAACCGAGATCTAGTTTACATGTTTATATGAATAATAATGTAACAGTTAAACTTTAGTAAATATTAATTAATAGTGCTATAAAACAATTACCTCGATTGTAAAATATAGCCAAGTTTCAAAAAAATCCAAATAAAATAAAAACACATTACGTACTTGAAAGTAACGGATTTAATTTCCGACAAAATCTACATTCGAAATGGCGCTTTGCGCTCATATAATTAATAGGGATTTCACCTAAAATATATCATCATGAAATTAGATTAACTTCAATGATTATTCTAAAACTATAAAATTCAAAAATTAGGAAATCGATAAATATAAAAAAAAACGTTTAAAATGTACGGTTTGTTTACAAATTTCAATACATTACACAAAATTTTAAATAAACATTTTTTATACTTAGACGCAACTTCGGCATCGAAAATCACTTGGACGCGTTCCAATCAAGGTCCCCAAAGACATTAAAAAAATCAAACCCATGCTTTCATTTGATTTTCATTGACATAATAAAACAATGTCAGTAATTCCTAAGGGTCTTGAATTCAAAGTTTAATAATATTATAATAAACTTCTTTATATTAACTTAGTAATAAATAATTAATGAACATTTCTACTTACCATTACTTAGATTCACTAGATTTTATATTTCCAAAATATAAACCTGTTTTTTCTACACTGTCAAAAACTTAACGAGCCGTTGACTACCGAAAAGCGTGAGCGAGAGTGAGAGTTAATGTGTGTAGACTACCGTCTTTCGACACGTACTGTCATTTTCAAATTTAGTTTTCAACTTTCTACATACACTACTGTTACGGCACCTTGGCTAAACCCCCTTATACCATAGATTATATTATGTATCGGCTATATTTTAATCTCCGTCTAACAGACTTCAAACATCACAATAACAGTTTCATTGGAGAATAACAATGTAGTCCTCCTAATCTGTGATTGGTTACGGTATCTGCACATAATTAACACCACGGTAAATTTTGATTTAGGATTTTGCAGATGTTTAGATTTTGTAGTTCTATCCTGAGATCTAAGAGCGTTTGTGATGAAATGACTGCTCCAAATATTAAAGGCCACAGGCATATTTTATCCTAACGTTTAATGAATATGGCTGCCTCAAGTAGTGAGATTGAAGACTTTCTGAGTGGACCATTAGTTTCATGGGTAAGTGTTCAACGATCCGTGTATCTAGACGTGAATGAACTATAAAATGATTATTTTGTTTCATTTGATTTAGTAATTGATTGCCCATCTATCAAAACCAGAATAGAAATAGATTTTGTTTTAAAGATGCGCTATTGATGTTCTATTTTTGGTAGCAAACTATTTTGAAGCACTTAAACTACTTCCGTAATATATTTTATATTACACCTTTGTGTAGATATATTGAATTATTCATCAGGCATTATTGTGTTTACCATCTCCATATGTTTTTGTGTAGTTAAATAATAATCTGTGACTGAAAAGCAAAAAATTATAATATGTTAGATTTGTAGCTATTGTCATATATTGAATTTTTACTTTATTAAGTGTATAGCTTGCTTGTTGTGTCAATAATATTTACACAATGAGCTTGCCTGCCCTCATTTTATGAATTCCCACAACAGTATAAGCTAGATTTTAGAGCTCTTTAATGAAAGTTACATTACTTTTTGATGATCTGATCATTTAATCAAGTAGTAGCCAATATTTTTTGCATAAGAAGGATTAAGACTACAAATATCTGTGCATGAATAATTTAAAGTGAAAGTTTGGGGTTAAAAAGTAACATGATCAAGATATCTCTTTTTTCATACAAGATTATTATCATAAATCTTGATAAATTTTTTGTTGATGTAATAAAAATTATTTTAGTTGAAATCATGCCTAGCCAACCCTGATAGTATTGGGAACTATGCTTCCCTTTTCAATGGAGATATTCTGCATCAAATTTACTTACAAATAGATCCAGAACCCTCTTTTCACATCACAAAGCTAGCAGGATTAGAAGATCAAGCTTTAATACTAGGAAAAGTTAAAAACTTTGATGCAATAGTAAAGAATGTGAAGAATTTGTATGATGATGAGTTAGGTATGACTTTATTGGTCGTGCCAGAATGTATTTGCTTGGGAAAATCGCCAGAGTCTAGAGATGGCTTAGAAAATATGAAACTTTTGATTTTATTGCTATTGGGTGCTGCTGTTCAATGTCCCAACAAAGAAATTTTCATAACAAGGATTAAAGAGTTAGATGTAGATCTACAACATAATATTGTGGAATGCATTAAGCAGGTAAGATTATTTGATATAAATCTAATATTTTTGTATTTTTCTAAGAAATTGTAATAAAATTTCAAAATTTTAGGTTACAGATATGCAAACAGTAGTATTGACTCCAGATGCTATTGATCTGTTTCAATCTCCAACAATGTTCAATCATATGAGACGTCTGGCAAAAGAAAGAGATCATTACTTGCAAAACTGGGCATCTTTAGTTCTTAATGAGGGATTATGTGATAATGAAACTGATAATAAAAACGGCAAAAACAAATCTTCACAAAATGTTAACCAATCAAATGGAGAGTGTCAACATTTGGCTGTTGAACTAGCTGATTGGAAGGCAAGATTAAGGAAGCAAAGAGCAGAATTGTAAGTGTATTATTTCACTTTGCATAGAAAAAGGAAAACAAAAACCTCTGTTGGGGTATTTGTAAGCTTGTTAAAAGTAGGAGTTTGTTTAGAAATTATTATATATCATATTGAGTATATCTATATATCTAGGAATATATCCTTTTTAGAGAAGAAAAATCTGAACACCTATCAGAATGTAGAGAAGAACTTGAACATACAAAACTGGTGCTTGGAAAATTACGAGCAGACAGTCAAGAATGGTTTAATGAAGCTAGAAAAGCTGCAGGTTACAGAGATGAAGTTGATGCCCTAAGAGAAAAGGCAGAAAGGTGTGATCGGTAAGTAAATGTCCAATAATTATTAATTTGTCTTTATTCTCTTCTATTAACTTCTTAAAAGTACAAAGTTTATTTTGATATTTCAGACTAGAGCAAGAAATTCAAAGATACAGGGATAGGTTAGCTGATGCAGAATATTATAAAACTCGAGTTGCTGAATTAAGAGAAGATAATAAAGCATTAATGGAAACAAGGGATGCCTTAGAAGAACAACTACAAAGAGCCCGTAAGAGAGCAGAACAATGTTTATCTTTGGAAGCAGCAATGATCAAACTTAAAAGAGAAGCAAATGATATTGCCTTGGTAATAAGATTTTTTGTTTTTTTTTGTACTTTGATAGTAAGTTTTACAATTGAAACATCTAATTTTCAGGAGAGAGATGCAGATCAACAAAAAATACAAGAATTAATTGAAGAAAACAACCACTTACAATATATAACAAGATCTGTACTAAATGAAACTAACAACAGTGTCTTAGATACTGATAATGATGGTGAGACATTCCAGACAGAATCTGGAGAAAATAGTTTATCTGAACAATTTTCAAGTAATGCTCAAGCTAGAGCTTTAAAACTGGAATTAGAAAATAAGCGTCTCCTTTCTACAATAGACAACTTAAGAGAACAGTCATTATTAGAAAGCAGTGATAAAATATTAGATCTAGAAAAAGAAAAAAAAAGGCTAGCTTTAAAATGTGAGCAGTTGCAAGAAAATTGTAACAGGCTAAAACAGCAAAATGCTGAGTTAGAAGATGTTTTTAAAAATGCTCTAGAAGAAAACAGAAAGCTGCAAGATTCATTGGATAAACAAAAAGCATTTATTGATCGGCAAGCAATTGATAGAGAATCAGAAAAAAATAAACTACAAGAATTTGAAAAACATTTAGAATCACTTACTAAAGATAAACAAAGAATACAAATGTTATGTGACTCTATTCAAAGAAGAGCTGATGAGTTAGAAAAAACTGTAGATGCTAGAACTAAAGAACTTAATATTGTTAAACCAGAAGCAGATAAAGTAACAAGATTTATCATACAGACTGAAGAACTAAAAACCAAGCTGACTTATAGTGAAAAAGAAACCCATAACTTACAAAGGGAAGTAATTAAATTACGCGAAGCAGTAGAAGAAAAAGATGTTAAGCTAGATACTACCACAACTGATATTGAACTAAAAAATAGGGAAATTGAAAGACTGATTCGCCAATTAGAAAATTATCACACAATTAGCTGTAGACTTCAAGACTTGGAACAAAAGACACAAGAATTAAAGTCACAAAAGAAAGTTGACACAGAAACAATACAGACACTACAGAAAGACCTTATATCAGAAAAAGTTAATTTTGATAAAATAAGAAACTATTTCGAGAAGCTGGGTGTAAATGCGTCTGACATAATATCTCAAGATTTAAGTTTGGAAGATTTACTAGAAAAAATTATTTTCAATACTGAAAATGAATTATTAATATCAGAAATAGCAGCAAAAGCAAGCCTAACTAAAATAGTTCCTTGTGAATGTAACCATAAAATGAAAGATGACGAAACTATTATCAATCCACAACTTGAGCAGCTCACATCAGATATATTAGCTTTGCAAGCAGCTTTAGAAAATAGTAAGGCTGAAAATGCCAAACTTCAAGTAAATATATCTACATTAAGTTCTCAAAATGGTTCCTTAACATCACAACAAATGACATTACAACTTGCAAACAGTCAACTAGCTGCAGAAAAGGATGAGATTTCTAAACAACTAGAAGTTCTTAAAGATAAACAAGATAATCTTTTACGAGACCAAGTCGCTCTTCAAACTATCCATGAACAATTAAATATGGAATATGAAATTCTGCTAAGTGAAAAAGAACCTGTAAAAGTTGCTATTAAAGATTTAAAAATAGAAAATAGAGATCTTAAAGAAAAACTTGCTATCTATGAGAAAAAACTTACAGACTTTGAATTAGAAAAGGAAAACTTTAAAGTAGAATCAAGAAACCTTTTAAATCTAAGAGCGGAACATTCTAAACTGAAAGAAGATTTTAGAAATCTCTTTACTGCTAGTGACAGATTAAAAAATGAATACCGACATATGCAGGAAGAATATCGAAACCTACGTAGTGAGGTATCACAATTAAAGCTTAAACATACTGAAATGTCAGGTGAATTAAACACAAAATCAGAGGTAATAACAAGTATGGAATTAGAAATAAGCAAAACAAATCAGCATTGTGAAATGCTCATTCAAATGAACAAAAGCTTAGATGCCGACAGACGCTCCCTTATGGATCATGTGTCACAGCTTCTAACTCAGTATCATGAGCTATTGGCACATTCTTTAAAAGATAAACAACATTATCATGAAGAAGAAAAAATGTTTGCCGACAAAGTTAATGCTTTATGTCGACAAAAAGAAAAATTAGAGGAAAAAATTATGGAACATTACAAAAAGCTTGATAATTGTACCCCAAAACGGCGTGGCTTTGGAGCATCTTTTGTGAAAAAAGTTCGAAAGGCAGGAACAGATTTAATTAACAAGGTACCATCAAGAAACAACAAAAGAATAGAAGACGCTAATCGATCCAAATCACAACTGACATTAGCGGGATCAGAATCAGGTGAATCAGATCCAGGGCAAGACTTAGAGAAAATATCCAAAACTTCTGATCCTGATCAAGCTTCCTCTTCTCAGAGTGTGGAATCTCCTAGGCATAGCATTGAATCCAGTTTTAATAGAAGATTAGAAGAAACTTTTTCTAGAAAGTCAGAAAGTGTTGATATGTCCGCGTCATTCCACAGCTTAGAGCCAACAAGATTGGGAAACGAAAGTAATTTTGTTAGAAGGCTTTCTGCTGCGTCAATACAAAGTGGCGGTGGAGATGATGCTTTAATAAGAGCATCGTTACGACGGAGACCACACAAAATTCCATCGTCACATCGAAACAGCTTCCAAGGTTTAGAGGGCGATGCAGGATTGCCAGCAGGTAATATAACAGTCGTTATCACTATAATCCACGTCTTGGCATCACATTATTGCGTCTTGTGTGTGTCTTACTTTTCTTGATCAATATTCTTTAAAGGCAAGTTGGTGCTTACTCCTTTGCGTTGCGTAATATGTGTCGATTATTAAGTCTAATACCAAGAAAAATAATATACCACCAATGTGGATACATACATACTTTACATCTTTACAACATTTAAATAATTTAAAAGTTTGCAAAGTTATCGCGCAACGTGTAAACGTTGCTGTCGTTATTTAAAGTACTGAAAATGCCAACCTGGACCAGATGTTTCTAAACATTTCTTATTTTAATATAGCTTATGACATTCAACATCAAAAATGATTTGTATATGTACTCTTTGCTTACTACTACTACCTATAGCGAATGATACAAAAAAGTTGTACAATTTCATCATATATTTTGTTTTGTTTTTCTAGTGTCAACCCCTTCACCAGTTTTTGGCGCCGCAGGTACTCGACGAACAGTATATTTAGCTGACGATAATCCAGATGTCACTCTTAACTCAAAGCCTCAAAGCACACCCATAAAAGAAAATCCAACATACTTGGTGTATAATAGAATATCTACTGTAATAGGTGATGGAGCATGTCAAAGCAATCATGAAAAGACTGGTGACCATCAATCATCAAATGACCAATCTCAGGCAGACGATGTTAACAATGATTTAAAATATCAGGACAGGCGGAATATAAGTAGAAATGACAAACAAGAAAATTCAAAGGAAACTGCTATATGGTATGAGTACGGTTGTGTATAATTTTCAAAATGTGGTGCGAGACTGAAATATTGCCTCCCTTGCATTTGAATGCGGATTCCGAAATTACTTTCTTGAGATTATTTCTGAATTATAGAACATTACAGTATTAAATGAGCATTTATTTATTTTTTCATACAAAATTATGTTTGGTAAGATTATTTTGAGGCTCATTATGGTATGAATTATTTCCATGTACATTAATTATACAAGTGAACCATGATTGTTAGTTAACTTTAATAATACAATCACCCTTGCCCAGTATCTGTGAAAATATAATAGAATTAAATTTATAAACATAATAGTGTAGTAAGCATTGATATTATATTTTTATATTATAAAATACATGACAATGATATTTGTAAAATCACGCTTAATCTAGAGTTATAAAAGTCTGGCATAATATTTAAGTTTAACATCAAATTTTGTTTAATGTTTTGAAGTCAAGATTAATGTTGCATATTGAAATAATGTTTGACTTGTAGTTTTAACTTGTGATACAAATATTGTTTTAGTTTTAATTTATGTATAGTTATCTTTTCTCAATGACTAATTACTACAGATTATGTTTTGTTTACTAGTTTATGAAGTAGTATGTTATGCAACACAATTACAACTCAATGTATTTCTAATAGGTTAATTTTTATTTTCTACACCTGCCTATTATAATACAAAGATTGATTAGTAGCTAACACTACCTATCATTCATTCTATTTGGTTTATCACAAACTTTCAAGTAACTAAGATTTGAAACTTTATTATTTATTACTTCTATGCATGTTATATTTTAACTATTAAAACAACTAGAAGAATAACATAAAAAGCATTTACTTTTGAATTATACTGAATTAAACAATATAGCAAAGTACAAAGTGTATGATAATATAAACATAACTAATGTGATTTTTTTTAAAGTTGTAACATTTTATTCAATAAGTTCTATTTAAGTTTCTGTATTAGTTAATTGTACAAACACTTTTAAAGAGAAAGCATTTTTTTTTTAGTTGCTCTCTTTTGTTTTTCAATATCAGCATATTATATATAGTATTAAGCATATATTATTTATTAGGTTAGCAAACCTCCAGCTTGACAGTCACTTATTTTTATGGCATAACAAAAACTTACTTTAAAATATTGTAAAAATGTACTCTAGTAGACAAAATTGATGACATAATCAACTTCTTATTTTTTTTAAAGTAGTTAGTACTACTGTTACGTTATTGTAGAATTCAATTGGTAATTTAAGTCACAACAATGACAATTACATCAGTAATAAGGTAAAATTTCATTATTTAATTGTGCCTTATTGATTTTGATAAAATATTTTCTTGTTGTATTAAATATATTATTACTATGGTGCCGCTTATTTTTAAGTAATAATTATCATTATTTATAAGCTATGTGTTGTATACAACATAAATAATCTGTAACATTGTCTAATAAAATACTATAATAATTAATATGTATGTACTTACCAATTCTCTCACCGAATTTAATTGACTAATTAGCACATTTTACAAAATAAAACTTCATATATCATTTTGTTTTTTATTTTGTAGAAAAAGATGTTATGACCACAATAAATATCTACTTCATTCATGTAATTAATTAAAAAATGTGTTGTGCTGCAATATTAGTTTTTAAACAGTATTAGACCCTCTTTCCTTAATGAATGCAGCACACATCTTCTATTGTTACATTACATTACATTACTCAATTATGTCTTTTTTTCTATGGTATTTGTAAAATACACTTTTGATAATAATTACTAGTTTTGAGATCATAAACTACATAAATGGTAAATAAATATTTATGATGGTAAATAGGTATGTAAAATTAATAAGTGAAGCTAGTATCAGCATAAAGTATATAACAATATCACAGAGATCCATTTAGGCTATGTTCAGTTTTAATTTCCCATTGAAATTGAGGATATGGTTGAGTAGGAACATTAAATGGGACTCCAGATACAACAGCTTTGTGTCCAGCAATCACTTTTGGTGGTAAACATGAAATAATGCACTAAAAGAAAAACATTTATATTAACTTCATAAAGTATGATAATATAAGAATATCACACAATTTTATTATCTTACCTTAGGCTTTGCAGTCTGTGTTGACATGTAACCTACACACATTGTTTTTGTAGTGTGGCCCCATAATAATTCTCCTTCTCCAATTTGAGGATTAAACATTAAAGATAAAGCACCTCCTAATCTTTCTGGTACATCCCACAGAAATGGTGATTCCAAAAACTTTTCTTTTAAACATTTATCCAAACTTATTACTGGAGAAGATTCCATCAAGCTCTCAGCAGTATTTTTAGCCAATTGTGTACGGATTAAATGCTCACCACATCCTGATGTACAAGAGGCCACAGATGGTGTTGTCCCATCTCTACTCATAGCTGCCCAAACTCCACTTCCGAAAGAAGCAGCTTGCCCAACCCTCCCTTCATGTTTTAAAGAAACCCCACCAGAACTTGCTCCAGCTGCAACGGCTCCAAATGAGTCAACACATATGGCACCTACTGTGTCTAAAGGACTAAATCTTACATCGTTCTGTAAGGAATATCTTTTTAACTTTCTCTTGCAATGTTTATAATTCCGAAATGCTCTAGGAGAAATCATTTTCTTATCATCAACAATTTCTAACCCCATTCTTTCAGCCCATGTCTTTGCACCTTTGCCTGTGAGAATACAAGGCGGAACTCTACCCAGTGATAGATTATCACATTGTTTTATACAAAGTTGTTTTGCTAGTGATATTGGGTTCCATACATTGGAGACTGCTCCACAGGCACCAAAATGAAGTGTTTGGCCATTCATTATTGATGCATCACATTCTACAACACCGTCCCAACTTAAATTGGATCCATAGCCTGCATTTGTTAGTGCACTATTTTCTAATTCTGAAAATTTAAATTATATATAATTGAATACAATTTCTATAAATTATGGATCATTTCATCATAGGTATATACCAATTATAGCTTTTTCTACGGCATCTACAGCATTTCCGCCTTCATTAAGTGCTTGAGCTGCTTTTTTGCATGCAACATAACATGTCTTTTGGTAATCCTTTCTTAGAGTATCACTATGGTAGCCTGCCCCTAGAAATATGCAATATCTTATATGAAAAAATTAATACTAAAGATATTTTGTATTGTAGTATTGATAAATACTTCAAATTAATTTGAATACAACAAATGTATATTACCACAATGTACAGCAACAAATCCATTCATATCTTATTATTGAAACTATACAAAAACATAAAAAGTATGCAAGATGAGATTGCCGACGAGTGTTGCCAGATGGTTTCGGCGACGTACCCCTAGACTAATTTGATTTCCCCCAGAAATCCTCTAGGATGCCCTCATCAAGCGGATGGTGGCATGGGTTATGGCGCGATTGTTTAAAGCGGTCATGTTGGGAAATGAAAGGCATTACTCAAAGTAACTGTAATAGAAAATGGATTGAACCTGTCAAGTTTTCTTCGTTTTCTGATGGTTAAACGAATATACAATCAGTAAGATTAACCACACAGATCCTATTCTTACGATGTGTTCGTACTTCAATTTAGTTCCAAAATCAGGAACGTGATATACGAATTTGGCGTGTTTCGGAAATTTCCCCTAGAAAAAGCTCGAAATAATCTTTCCCTTAACTCGGTTGAGAAACCCCTAAATCTAGGGGGAAATCCCCTGATCTGGCAACACTAAATGCCGACTACAGAGTGTTAGCTCAAAATTCAAAGTGCGATTTTATATCTTTTGACATTGAATAAATCCAAACGATTGTTGAAAATGATTCGTTCATTCGATTGGTAAGGCATGATCACGGCGATCTCAGCCAGAGAAAGGAAGGAACGAATTAACCGCGATTTGGCGATGTCGTTTTTGAATGTATGGCAGAGTCATTACGACCAACATTTAACAAGGAACAAATGAAACATTATCCTCAGTTCTCACGTCTGGGCGGGTGCTCCCACAGAACACTATTACATCTAGCGAAGAAGAACAACTTCATGGTAAAAAAATGCCTACACGAGCGCAGCGAATTTGAAATGGTATGCAAGTAAAGAATTTTAAGGAATATTTTCAATTTTCATGTAGAAGAATAAAACAAGTACATGGGTAATAATTTTATTGAAAATGTTTTGATAGTATGCCGCATTTTGAGAATTTTACACTTCCTTTCCCTACCATGTTTTAGCAAAGTACAACACAAAAGCGTCAATACAGCAGAGTAAGTCTCTATCGTGTTAAAATGTTGATATCACAACGCAAAAAAGTCAATTTTGCACTGGAGTCTTCGTAATTGATGATTATACCGTATATAATATATAGTTATCATATATATTACAAAACTTCAGTCTTTGATTTAGTATAAATAGTTCTTGCTGAAAATTACTAAGCAAGCAAGCAAGCAAAGCAAGAACTATTTATACTAAATCAAAGACTGAAGTTTTGTAAATGAATCGGGTGGTAGAAAAGAAACAGCAAAACGATTTTGAGATTTTCACTTCAAGTTTATTTTGTACAGTGTTACTATTAAAGAAAAGCCTGACGTCCCTTGAATAAAAATACTAGATATGTACCCAGTGTAGCTGTTTATTCAAATAAATTCAATAGATAGCCATTATTATAATAAAATAATATGTCTATAGATACTGATATGACTAACATTAATAACAAGAGCAAAGTTTGCTAACGTTGAATAGTTTTACCTAAAAATATGGTAGATATGTAATCAGGTAATATTGATCTGAATATAGCTGATTGCTTCTTTTGTAGAGCGCTTTCTCAATTTTGCAGATATTGCCACTGTTGGCTTATACGAAAGCTGACGGACTGTGGGAACTCCCCAGTACCAGCTCCTTCCACTTGACCGTATTCAACGAAGAGCGGTTCGAATAATCGTTGACGACCAATAGCTTTCCCAGCGGCTTGATGATTTAGAATCTTCTACCACATGTGCACTAGCGTGGAGTGTTCACCTAGACATCCGGTGTTCTTTTTTTTAAAGAATGGAATCTCGCTGTTGGGCTTAAGAGCCTTTACAGCGTAGCTCGGCCTGAAATGGCGTTTCATCCCGCGGCTAGCGCAAGGGCGTCTCCTGTGAGACTCGAACCTCCGCTTGGGCAGTAAAGGCCTTCCCCGGGAAGGCAGTTTTTTACCCTAATCTGTTTTTGGGTTTTTGGTTTATTTTTATTATTATTTATTTTGATTGGATCGTCCGGATTCGTTAGAACGTGCCGGGACCTCCTACGAGCCTTTTTTGTCGGGAAGGGGTAGTAGTTGATGCTTTTACGCACCAATGGGTTGGGATGGTGTTTAGCCTTGTGGAAGTGGCGTGTGGACGCCAACTTCATCCATTGGGCTACGGTAAGAAGCTCCAGGTCGTGGTGGAGATCGACGTTTCTCACGTAGAAGGGCGCACCGGTCGTGATTCTCATGAATCGAGCGTGACTCCTAGATATATGATGGGATGGCTTGCCCGTATAGGGTTACCTCTTTCTTGAGGTGAATTTTTTCCCGAGAAAAGGCGCGAGCACCGGGGTTGCCCCTGGCAAAGAGAACTGCTACGCTTTTCTCGGGATTTATTTGGAAGCCCCATTTCCGACCATTCGCCTAGTGATGTGGTAGCGGTCTGGAGTCTGTCCACAATGACACCTCTGTCTTTGTGAGTGGCATAGAGAGCGGTATCATTGGCATAGAGGGCTAGCTCCACATTAGGATGTTGCCGGTAAATAGCTTGAAAAGAAGGGGCGAGAGGACCGAGGATTGAGGGACTCCGGCCATGATGGGTCGAAGGGACGATAATATTCCTTTTACACGATAGCGCATTGAGCGGTCGGACAAGAAGTCTAGGTATAGCTTGTAAACCAATCCGTTGTGCAGACCTTGTCGAAAGCTTTCGCTATGTCACAAAAGAGCGCACCCGTGGCTCTCGGTTTCAGGGAGCTATTCATCCCGGAAAGGATATGTTCCGTGATTCTATGGACTTGATGGACGTACGAGTGGGCCGGCCTGAAGCCAAACTGCTCATCGGCAATGGGCCCCTTTTCTAGGGCAAAGTCTAGAAGCGTTGCGTCGGCGCAGCACGGGACTCGGGGTGAGTTTGCGTCATCGTCTCGTGATGCGAACAGCTCCGTACTTCCTTGCAGCGTGTGGACGCATCTGTCTGCCCACGCCCTGGCTCTATACCGAAGGAGTAGCTCTGGCGTCTACTTGCTGAGCAGGAGACGTCCCCGACTGAGGAGTCCGTGGCGGGTGGAGAGCTCTGACGGTGAAATATTTCCTTTTACCTCATGGACAAAGAAGCTCAACAATATAACGGAACACAAGGCCGCACCTAAAAATGCGCCAACCAACAAAAAACTAAAGGTTGCGTCTCAGGACGGGTCACGGTGCAAGTCACCAGTGGCACGACACTGTGATGCCCCTGCAACTCGTACAGATGCACCTATTCGGGCAGCGTCTAAGCTTCCAAAGGAGAGGGAAGCGACTAGGGTTACGCCAAGCCGGGCTGCGCCCAGGACCGTACCCTCTCCGACTGGATCAATAACACCACCGCACAGGCACACAATTGGTTGCACCACACAACACACCGATGCGGAAGATGGAGGCTTCAACGGAGGATGCGTTCCGCGTACCGTCCTCATCTATGGACATGACGGCCCTGAAATCTGTAATTCAGGAGCCAACCATGACCACACTTATGACTGCATCAAAGAGGCGACGGCTCAAGAAAGCCAGAACAGCGGCGGGTCAGCAGAAGCTGGCAACCAATGCTCAGAGGCTACTTGAGGCCCCAAAATCCACCCCTGGAGCCATAACGGCATCTGGGGGAAGGAAAGGGGCACCGAAGCCACTAGGGTCCAACGGCACGCTAAAGCCAGACGGCACTAAGCGCAACAAAAACCCTAACAGCAATGACAATCCCAAAAAAACCAGAGTCAATCAGGAAACGAAGGCGAAACGCGAACGGCCAGAGGATTCTGTGACACCAATGGGGCAACGAAAAAGGATCAAACCTAGACCCCGAACGGTGGGAGGGACCTCGGCCAGTTATGCGGAAGCCGCAGCATCGTACAGAAACAACGAAATCTGTGTTGCTGTGATGGCTGAGCCCTTCCTGGATATGACGCAGGAACAGGCGGAAAATATCCGCCTTCAAATCCAGGGTAAGCTTCACGATGAACTCATGGCGGACTTTGAAGCTTCCCTAACAAAAGAACCCAATGACATCAGGTGCCGGGGTAAACCCCATCACTCAGACTGTTCTCAAATTTTGGTGCGAGGACGCTTTCTCACTCGAGCTGGCTGACCGGAGTTTGTGATGTCATCACTACCAGACACCAAGCTGGTGGTTCGGCCTCAATCGGCCATCCCGAAAAAGGTTCCCTACACGTACCAGAATACACTGGCACTACGGAGAACCTGAGGAGACTGATCACGAGGCAGAACCGCCACGTTAACGTAAGATCGTGGACCCTGACACATGGACGCAGAACACAAGACCCTACTGGCGTATCCCTCTTCTTTCGTGAGCCGGAGATCCTGCATTATAATACCCAAACATGTACCAGCAATACTAATAATCGAACTATGTTCAAGGGACCTTACAGGTGTTAGGTTACCCAGGAACGAGTATCCAGACATCCAGACACCTACTTACCGGGCGACGAGGACGTGCCCACTCCGGAACTAAGCCTCCTGGCCGAATACTGTGAGAGGGAAAAACTGGAGCTCATCATCGCGGCAGACACCAATGCACATCACTTGCTATGGGGTAATGCTAAAACCAACGCACGAGGTGAGGAAATGCTTTATTTTATACTTAGCAATAACCTTATCCTAGCCAACAGCGGTTCAGAACCAACATTTGTTAACGCGCGCGCACAAACCATAATAGATGTAACAATGGTATCAGCAGCAGGTATGTCAGATCACATACATGACTGGCACGTGTCGAACGAGTTATCTTGCTCAGATCATAGGTGGATCCGCTTTGCAATCAAAGGGGATCTACCAAAACCACAACCAAGAAGAATACCTCGGAGAACTGATTCAGTAAAATTTTACAGACTGATCAGCTCAACAACCATAGACCTACAGGACATAGACATGTTAACAAACTTACGTCCCTACTCGTGACAAACTATGAGCAGTCGTGTCCCCTTACCATACCATGACAGGGTGGCAAACAGAACTGGTGGTGGTCAGGAGGCTGTTCAACAGAGCAGGGAACACACGGCTGCCAACCGACTAGGACAAATATACAATCGCAAGAAGGCGATTCAAAAAACTACTACGTATTAGGAAGCAGGAGAGCTGGAGACACTTCTGCACTATCGAACTTCAGTATCGAAAATAACAACCAGGCTAACAGAGTGAAATCATGCCTGTCTAAAGAGACAAACCACTCGAACGGCTGCTTTAAAAAAACCTGACAACACATTTACAAAAACAGATGAAGAAACATGTGAACTACTGCTGGCAACGCACTTTCCAGGCTGTATAATTGCTAACGAGCAGTCATAGCAACCTTCCTCGGAAAGAGCCACGGTCAGCTCGGACTGGCAAGTAGCAGACAAAATAATCACGAATGAAAAGGTAGCATGGGCAATCAACTCCTTCCTACCATTTAAAGCGGCTGGCTTGGACGGCATTTTCCCTGGTCTATTGAGATGGAGTGGGAATTTAATAGTAGACTATCTTGTCTCAGTTTTCCGAGCCTGCATAGCCCATCGCTATATACCTCTGAAATGGAGGGAAGTAAAAATAATATTTATCCCGAAACCAGGAAGAGACGACTATACCCGGGCAAAATCCTTCAGACCCATTAGTCTCACCTCATTCCTTCTTAAAACGCTGGAGAGGTTCGGGGACCTGGAGATACGCAGTCGGGTAACCTTATCAGAATTCCTGCATCCAAATCTACATGCCTACATTTCCGGCAAATCAACAGAATCATCACTCCACAGCGTTGTATTTCGCATTGGCAACCGAAGAGCCCTTGGACCGCATAGGCTACCAAAACTCTTCGACACAGAATTAAAACTAAAGGAAAACACGAAGTACTTAGGTGTGATTCTGGACAGTAAACTGCTCTGGAATAAACACCTGGAATACAAACTAAACAGGCTAGGCGTGAAATGGGGTCTATCGCCTAAGATTACCTTATGGCTATACACTGCCGTAATCAGGCCAATGCTAGCTTCGGAGCCCTGCTTCTAAACTTGAATAGAATCAATCTAAAAACAATGATAGGGACAATTACGGGCCATTGTCTCCTTAATAAACATCTCAATGTCCTCGGCGCGACAGACAGCCCCCTGTGCAGAGGCTGTTTCAGCGCAGAGGAATCATTCAACCACGTAGTCCTGGAATGCGAGGCTGTGACTAAACAATGTGTAAAAATCCTCGGAATAGTGAGGTCGCTCCGTGAAGCCTGCGAAGTGCCCAGGAGGCTTCTGTGCTTTTGGAAGGAGTTAGGCTGGCTTAGTTAGCCAGGACTTTACGCACAATGGACCGCTTGAATGGCGTCTAAGTGCGGAAACAGACTCCACTAAGTGCGGAAACAGAGTCCACATATACATACACACATACTTTAGAAGTTTTCGAGGAGGCAATTGAATATGGCCACTAGTAAGCATATCGGATGGGGCGGGAGGCACCGGAGAACCGTGTTCGAGATAGCGTCGAGACCTGGTGATTTACGAGGCAGTGAACTCTTGATTAGAGTTTTAACGATCAGCGTATCAGCGATCGACGTAGGAGGGAGCGGGAGGGAGGGACAGTGCAACTATGCGTTCGACTTTGCGCTTCAACGTGCGCCGGGTCGCTATGGTCGAGACACGGCGTGCACTACTCCACTAGGTTGACGGCTAAGCACTCAGCTTTTTCGTCGTCGTCGAATGCGTCAGGTTAGATTTGGACGCTTGAGAGGGCATGGACACCACCGTGTCGGTTTTGAGGGAACGCGGGAAACACCAATAGGTCGTGTGCGAAGGTAAGACGGTCCCAGCGTTCGCTTCTGATTTCCCGCATGCGCTCTTTAACTCGGCCCTGCGAGGCGCGAAGTCCTCTCCGATATTCGTCGGTCGGTGCTCTGGCGAAAGCATGGTTGTTCTTTTGGTTTTCTTTAATAAATATTCTTCGTAAGAATTTCAATTCACATACTATTAATGTACCTTGTTTGCTGTTCAGATTTTCAAAGAAGTGTAGATAATCACTAGTCATTTTTTGCATGTGTATTGTCTCATGACAATTAGTCACATACATGTATAGCAACTTAATAATATATAAAAAAATTATGAGCATATTGTACTGTACTAAATCTATGTGGTTTCTAAATCACCAGTTAGAACTGCTTTCAGATATTCAGTGACCTTTTCAAACTAACTACTACTGAGTCAAAATCTGCATAAAGAACAATCACATATATATATATATTATTTATAAAAAAAATTAAAAACAACTCGGACAATAAGTTTAACAAAATAAGCACAACAGACCTATTGAGAGTCTTAGTGCAGAGACCGAGTCCACTAACCATGTTTAACAAAACATTTATACCTAAACTTACTGTTTGATTGATTTAATTATTTTGGTCAATATAGACTGGTACAAATTATTATGCAACTGATATTAAAGTATATTTCTTTATTATGTGAAAATAAGCAAATAAGTAATATATATTTAAGTTTCGTAGCAGGTCTTTTTAATATAATAAGTGGGTGGGTGATCCTTCTAAAAATAGCAAGTTTTATTACAGTGGTAAAATTCAAACAATGTCTTACAATTAAAATCTTAAATAATTACATTTTGTACTTGAGATTTTAATTAATAAAATAACTTTCCTATTCTGCTCTAAAAAGCAATATTTTTCTCACAGAATTATAGAAATTACCTATTATTACATAATACATCAAGTGATTATTTCAATGTTTTTCCAGCAGTCATTGCTACTCCAACAACCAATGCTGTGATAGTAAATCCTTGAGCAACTATTCTAGCACGCATCATTGTTTGAGACATTTTAGTTCTACCTGTTCTAAAACACCATAGACCATATGATAAAGCACCAGCTGTGGCTGCACAACCTATAATGTAAAAAAGAATCAAAATTAGTCAAGATTAGTTTTGTTATTAAATAAATGAAATAAAAGCAAAAGTTACCTATGGGAACAAAGGGGTTTTCTTTAAACTTCCTAACAAACTTTTCTTGAGTTGTTTCTGCCCTATCTATAACTCCCATGTCCCGGCGCAGTTGCACCCAGTCCAGGTCCGTCGGCTCGGCTTCAGCCATTGTAATAAATGTCTGAAATTAATTATTTTACTACTTTCTTTGTAAATAAAAACTATTTACACAGAAAGCAGTACGAAGGATAACAAATTTAGTTATGATAACTATAAACGAAAACCATTACAAAATTATAGGTATTTAAAATACAGTTACCCTGATAATTCAGTAAGACGTTTACTTGTTATAAGTTTTTAATGTGTAAAATGTATTTTGACACAAATAATATATATTTCTCAGAATGAAAACAATTCCTTGTTTTTGTTCTATAGCAAATATTCCAATTTCAATTTAACCCTATAATAAATATATCCAGGGGTCTTAGACAAGATGCCTTAACAGCAGTGTATGACTTATGTAAAAAGTCGAAAACTAAATTTGTATGAAAATGACAGCTCGTGTCGACATTCGGTAGCCTAGGCCCAAGGGGCGTAAATCGGCATACAATAAGCGACGACATGACAATGCTAAGAAAAGACACACATTAACGCTCACGCTTTTCGGTAGTCAACGGCCAATCAGTATTATACGGCAATGTAGAAAAAAAGTCGTTTATCTGCCATGTTTTTGTGTGATCTCAAAAGTTGCTGTATGCAATAATTGAAGTTACAGCTATCGCGTATATATATAATAGAGTGAATATTTCTTAAGTTAAGAGTTTTAGTTTATATTTATATACAATCTAAAATGGAATCAATGTGAGTAGAACTTAATAGACGCAGATAAATAATCAAGAATATCAGCAATAGCAGTAGAATACCCGTACTAACAGGTAAATATTTCTTGCTTTTCCTTTAATAGTTTTCTGAATATATTAAAAGCTAATGATTGAAATAAATTTATCAAATCAAGTGCATGTATGCTTCATTTAATAAACAATACTAAGTAATGGTAAGCAGACAATTTCTTTAATTATTTGTAACAAAGTTAATATAGAGAAGTTTGTTTTCAATTCAAGTCAGGAATTACTGACATTGTTTGGTTAAGTCGGAAAATACGACAGTTTACTGATATGAACATGGCTAAAATTGTGTATCGTAGCTACTTTCACAGCGTTATGTCGTACGGTATTCTACTGCGGGATGTAACAGCAGTAGGGTTCAATCTATATTTGTGCTGCAGAAGCGGGCTGTTCGGGGCATTTTTTTGTTTCCCCAAGGAAGTTGGTACGTAATAAGTTTAAGTAAATAAATATTATGAGATTATCATTCTTGATTATATTCTTGAAGCCTTTCTTCTTTAATATTCCCAACTATTTCTAACTCTGAGCGGGTACTGATACTTAATATATTCATTAGATGTACAATATTCGTATATTTCACCAGAATACTGCTGCAGGTAAGAGAGTAATGATAACCACTTCAATGTCTATTCCTACTAAGCAAGACATATTAGGTCAATTAATGCTTTCACCATAAATAAACCTACCAAATACATAACTTGCAATTTTTATTCATTCATTCATTCATTCTTAAACAGGTTTGGCATTCACTTATTAACTAATAACAAATCACAGATATAAACAAAGGTTAATTGTTTTAAATATTAACTTAAAATCATCAACTAACTTAATATTATATATAAGACCTGGGATTACCAATATAGAATTATAATTTTACTAAGGATCATTATTTTATACGCGACTAGGTTGTTATTTGATAATCTTTATTAATCCCTTTCATTTCCACTTCCCTTGGTTGCGTACGAAGCTTTTTCGCCAATACTTTTACACAAAAGTAGTTGAGTATGTAGAAAACTTTTCGGTAGTAATATGGCTAGACCCACATAAAAAGACCTATGACAGTGTAAACAATAGTATAGAGTAAGTAGTGAGGTAACTTTTTTAACTACAGATAATATAAATATTTTCTTAAAATTGTATTTACTCTGAAAGACGGCCTAGTTATGCACTATGTATGAAACCAAAGAATTCTAGTGCGAATGTATAAATATTGATTATGTAACTAAAATGAGAAGTCGTGTTGTGAGTGCCTATTAGACTTATTGTGTACTATCACTACGAGTGATGTCCATTCATTACCATCCAGTCCATTAGTCCATTATACTATAATAATATGCATGCCCCCATTGAAATGCTAAAAGTCGTGATCTATGAGTCAACCGGGCTACGGGCCGTGGCCGTCGTACTCAGTGGTTAGACAGGTCGAGGATCCTTCCTGCAGCAGAGCACCGGCCTTTGCCTCCTGCTTTAAAAAAATTACAGGTGGTAGAAATTAGAGTTGAGTCGTACTCGTTAAAACACGTACTAAACGCCTGTAAGTTTAACGAGTACCTCTAACTTCTCAAAACAAAGTTTAACAAATGTTTACGAACGGAACATGTAAATTATCTGTGGAATCTTGTCAATCTTCAAATAGATAAATGACACATTTATATTTTCCACATAACTTTTATTAGAAAAGTACTGTACCGAATCGACTCCGATACTGGTTTCTAATTGTTTTAAAATGATTTTTATTGTTGATACAACTGTAACTGTGAGTATTTTATATAATAATAATATGTCTAATAATTATTAAGAAAATTATATTGAATTGGATCAAGCAATCAATTCTCACGTGAAGGACCTTGTTAAAATTACGTATCATTCGTTATTCATTACAATTATCAAACGTTAAGGTTGCAGTTTACTTAACCGTTCTTGATAATCAAAGCATATATATAATAATAGTATTGTAGAATGTAAATACCACATTACATTCTATTTATGCAGTTTGTCTTGTTATTGCTCTGCAATATGAGTACTGGAGCAATCTCTACATCTAATTTCTAAAAATCAACATGGAGCCCAAGAATGTCTAATCAACAACATTTTCGTCATGATATACTTGTATTAGATAGATATTTGACACATAATTATGTTGCATTGAAGTAAAAAAATCTTTTTAAACTCAAGGAGTGAATCATAGTCTTTCTAATGTCATTCATATCATTATGTTTTATATGTTGTACAGTATCATTGTATTTTTGTTACAGATGCCTTCCTCAACTCTCTGTTTAAAATCAAGTGCATCTCAAAGGGTTTCTTGAGTGCCCTATTAGTTTTTTTAGTGTATTATTTTATCATATATATTTCTTATTATATCACTTTAATGTCATACTTAAACCTGTCTTATCAATTCTGCTCAAGATAAAATACACATAGACATATATTTTTCATTTAGTATATCAGACGATTATTGTTTTTCTAAAGTGCTATATTTTATTAAGTTTATATATTTCTTTTAAATAATGGCTTCAAGTGACCCTGAAATTCATGATGGCTTTACATTACCAGTGTGGATGAAAACAAAACCAGCCAAGTAAGTAATTGTGGTGCTTTCATTGTTTTTGAATCAATCATAGAACCTATGTAGCAAGCTCACTTTCAAGATCTCATTCTCCAAACTTGCATAGACATAAGTACTTTTTACGGACATTTCATTTTATTGCATGCTTTGTCACATGAGAATTACTTATCAAATATGTTAGCCACATATGGGCCTGTTGTAATTGTTTTTGTCAATGGCCTCTGATCATTTAGAACGAGTACAAGATAAAATTGCTTTTTATGACATATTATTTATACATTAGAAAGTGCTTATAACAAATAATAACCTTACAGCATGATATTTACATTACACATGTAATATTAATGCATATATAGAATTATGGAATTATCTTAATAAGAATAATTTTTAGAGAAAATGTTATTTAAGTTAATTTGCTTTGTTGTTTTCCTTGGATTTAATGCAGTATAGTTTATAAATACAGTTTGTTTTTCCCTTAAACTATCAATCTTTATTTGACATTTCTTTTATCACTCAGATACGGTTTATCCATTTTAATACAATCAGTGATTTATGAATCAGGGCTTATACACTTTCTATTAATAATAATAGTACCTTTCTTGCTTGAGCCAGTTTTATGATTATAGAAACATTTATGTTTTTAAACTCATTTCGTTTGATTGACATGCATGAGGTTGCAAGCATGCATTAATGCAGTTTATAAGCGTATAGAACAGATTGTTTATTATTTAAACTATATGCCCTAACCTTTATTAAAGCTAACATATGTGCTGTAGCCTCAGTGAAATATCATTTTATAGCTTAGTAACAGACATTGAAAAAAAAATGTAAATATTATTCATTACATTAACACTGATAAAGTCACCTCTCTGGCTTATCATTTCATGTTTATGGATTGTGAATTATTGCTGCTATATTTTATTTGCTAAATTCTTTTAAAATTAAATATTTGTTAACTAATCCAAAATGATTTTATAGTTAAAATACAACTATAATGTATGTAGAATGTAAGCTGTATATAAAATAAAGCACTAATTCTGAGTAATATTCTTAGCATTTCATTTCTTGGCACGTTTGTATATTATCTTGTGCCAAGATGTGCTTTAATGTATAGTTGGATATTTAAAAACTGCTAATACTTCAAATAGAATTACGCCTTTGACCTTAAGCAGTGACGTCTTCAGCCGAACTTTCTCTGTCGAGGGAGTGCGCCTCATAACCAATACGATTGGCTAGGCATCGTGACGTCACACGTTATTTTTGTTTTGCTACATGAAACGCTATCTCGATAATATCGTACGTAGTGCAAATAATTACAAATTATAATGCCTAGTCGACAAGATATCGCGTTCATTAATAGTGTTCAGGCAACGTACGTCAGTTCAGAAGATTTTTACTTTAAAGGATCAGATTCTGTATAGCAATGAAGCAAAGAAATTTGATAACGAAATTTAATAATTATAACAACTTAATATTGTAAGTATTATAAGTTTAGTTCATTTGTAAACAACAATTAAATAATATGACGGAGGTTGTGTATTTTTCGGGTATTGGTTGAGTGACTGGATCGCGTTAAAACATATACAACTATTATCCCTAAAATCTATCATAGTCAACTAAGCAGTTATAGGGGTTTATGCATGAAATCGTAATAAGAATTTATGATATAATTGTGATTTGTTGTTTGTCATACTGCAACGAAAATATATTGCGTATACTTCTGTATGCTCTTGAGACCTTTAGTTAATTTAGATGGAATCGTTTTACATGCTATTAGTATTTTGATGATTAATAATTCAGGAAAATGGAACAACTAATCACTGTTACGTCAGTAAAACTTATCAAATGAGGTTGGCTGTGTCTTAAAATAATTATAATGGTCCAAAAATTTATTAAATGTATTTGTTTTAAAACCATTAAATAGTTCAGTTTAACGATGTATTTCTTTTGAGACGATGACGCCATTGCTTTGTTTTCAGAGAATTCGAGCCATTTTCAACCTCACCGCCAGCGCCTGAGGATTCATTCTTCTACATTCGATATCCAAAAACAGATGCATTGTTTGGCAAGCCGAAGCTTAACGGTGATCTCCCAAAGATTATTCAAGAACAGCAAAAGGACGTTTCGGTGTCATTCAACAATATTAAAGAGAAGGACTGGTCCAAACATACCAAGCCGTGCCAGGATGTCTTACATGGAATAGCACCGATCAATACAGCAGGTACATATCTAAGGTCAACTTGATATCACTGAAGATAGCATTATCGGTTAATGTAAATAGCATTTTTGTTAAGAAAAACAAAATATATAAAGTAAAGTCTACATTCTAAGATATGTACCTTATATATATAATTCTTACGTCACGATGTTTATGTATTCACTTTAATAGAATAATGCCAAGCGTAAACAAAAACAAACCATATTAGCATACTATAATCGTCATATAAGCTGGATATGATCAATATTATTAATATGATGTAATGTGTACATTAGGAACACAAAAGTAGTAATGCATTTTAGTTCGTAACGCTTTAGAATATATATCTATCACGAGGATCGATTACTTGTAACTTTTTTGCTATGAATGTTAATTACTATTTCAAAACTCTTATTATCGGAAACACTAGATCTAGGTTCTGTTTGCCTATAGATATAGTAGACTATTCTGTAAGGTATTGTAAAAATATTGAAAAAATAATAATAATGCCCCTTTAAATGTTTTTAACAAAGAAACATTGGAACCGGTCGGTCTGACTAATAGGCTTTTGTGGGCTTGTCTTCCGTGACATTTTGAATTCTAGTTTTGTCCTGTTTGTAAAAACGGTCACGATGCAAACGGGCGATGTAAAGAATTTACTTTAACTGCAAAGAGAGACAGTGGTTCAATAAAAATATATATTTATTCAAACTTCGTTACCTTATATAAAAAACATACATATAAAAGCAGGTTACATAAGTGATTAGGCAACGGGCGGCCTTAGCGCTAACAAGCGAATTGTTCCAGGCAACCCTGATTTGTAACAATAACACAAAATAACATACAAGTTACAACACTAACTAAAATAAAGTAAAATATAAAGATAAATAATAATAATATGTCTAAACAAAAATGTTAAAGCTAATCCAAGGGTTAACTGATTCACAATTAATATATATATATATAAGTAGCTAGTTACGAGGCAGAAGAAAAAAATTTGAACATAGTCTATTTCATTCAAATTTGTTTGTCGTACTTTATAAATAGTCCTATGTGTGTTATTGAATCAATTTGCCTTTGCTTTGTTTTTTTGGAAACTTAAACATGACATGTCAAGTGGAGTGGAGTAATTTTAGAGATTACGTAATACGTATACGTCAAAAGATAATGTCAGATTTTAAGAGATTGAATACATAATTTTCCTATAATTTAAATTTCCTACACGAATACTATTTGAACCATGTCTGTTGGAGCTTCCGTTTAGTTTCAAATACTCCCACGCAACGCTACTCTAGTTTTCCATACAAAAAGTGTTCGCGTTATTTGATTTTACACTATTGTTTATATTTGGTGTTAAGGATGTAGTTGTTAGATGGTAAATTACTTCCTTGGGTAGAATGCCTGGCGAACCCCGAGAGTCCATCTTAAGGGCGTATGAAGGGCTGAGGTGTTTTTAGTGGGTGGGGTCTCGCTACCCCTCTGAATAGCTGAGGGATTTGAGTGTAGACCCAGTCCCATAATCCCCGCGTCAAGCTCGATATCCTTGGCGCGGGCCTGCGCAAGCGCATTTTCACCTCATACAAAAAAAAGAGATGGTAAATTACTTAAAGCGTTCTCTCTATTTCAGCTAACCCATTGAATTTAAAGCCCAAACCGGCTGGTACAGACGATGGATTCAAAGGCGAGGGAGCGGCTTGCGGCACCTCAGTCCTCAAGGTGAGATATACGGTTAACTTGTGCGCTACCTTCAGTGTGTTGCAAGCATTTCACGAATGGCTTACTAGTTTTTGTATTAGAAGTCAAATATTCGACATATTTAGTTCAGTCAAAATCAACGTTATTATGGTTTAACAACGTTTCCGCGTATCTAAATGATGTTTTAAATATTAAAATTAACGACTACTGAACATTATATTTATAGAAAGCATGAGTTGCGAAATAAGAATTAAACTTTGAAAAGCATTTATGTCCGTAAATGATTCTCGGAATGCATTTGTAATCTTTGTTATGTAACTCCATGCTTGTGACGCAATCTATATGGCCAAGGTTAGCTGATTGTCATTGAAAGGTCGCGTGTACAAATGTGTTCCCTTTCCATATAAATTTCACATTTGGTACACATTTTAGTATTTATATTTTATCAAACAATGAAAAAGAAATTCGGTGATTATAAATTGTGTCAGCGCTCTTTCATGTTAACTTAAAATGATAAATGAAATCTCATATAATTCTTGCATCAGTCAAATTAACCTTATTATGTTTAAAATAAACTTAAAAGTAACTAAACAATTTTAATCGGTTCACGCGCCGCTACGGTGCATTGCAATACGTCAAGCGACCTAAATGCAATTGTGAATGTATATCGTTCAATTATAGCACTCACGGTACTTCCGAGCGCTTTGTTCTATTTCTAATACTTGTGCGCCATACGATATAGTTGTTATAGCAGGAAGAACACAAATAAAAATGGTATATTTTAGTAATAAATCGCTCTGTTACATGTATATAACATTGTCATAACTACTGAAATGATATAAACGTCCCATTATAAATAGTATGAGTCAATATTAAAGTGTCATTAAAGGAAATTTGAATGCGGTTTTAAAAATAAAGAGTCATGCTTGCAGGTCGCGAATCAAATGATATCTACTCGTGGGCCGCGCGGCTTCACTGTGGCATCTCCATCTGATGATGGGCAGGATACATCTGGATACAACTTGATGGCCCGTCGTGGCAGCAAAAGCCTTCCAACGACGCCCATGCACTCTCCACCTTCCAGCCCTAACAGCCGTCGCAAGATGTATAATAACAGGTATGTACAAAACCACTTCAGCTTCATCATTAAAGCAGTAACGAAGATTTTCAAACTACATGGTGTTTTGTGTATTTCATTCTAAGCTCCGTTACATGAAAATTAATCGCTGCGTTTTTAATAAAAATGAGACAATCTCGTGCTTTTTGATTGGTTATGTATCCATATAAACGAAGTTGCATTTGCTATTTTAAATCTTCGTTTTCAAACTAAAAACAAAATATTCTGATGCAATAATGACTGCAAATCATATATTTGTGTACGTTCTAGTATCTCATACGTACGTAAAAATCCTAACAATATATAACAGGTAGACAGTATATCTATAAGAGGTATAAAGATTGGCGTAAGCGCCAAGATTGCTGTATACATATAAAGACACCATATGTATGGTGTAGACTTCATGATAATTTAATATAAACTAATAATTAATTTATAATGAATTAACTAATTTAAAGTAAAATAAAAATAAACCAATAAAATATGTTTAGTATGGAATATAAGATACAGGTATCACTTATTCCACGTCATTAAATTTAAATAGGTAGACATCCCTACTCATCGGCAAAAAGACAGAGGGTGTACATAGCGAATGTATGTAATTAAGTAAATAAAAGACGATTTCAGGTGTGTTAGTACTAGATACGCTAAATATAACGCGTTTTCATTTTACTTATAACAACACATTTTGTTAGATATATAAATCCCAACTTTATGTATCGTAATTAAAGTAAATAAACGAATGATAAAAAACAAGGGGGCGCGGTCAGCAAGTTTATAATCTTTTTTAGATCAATGACTTGTTATTTAGTTAACACTGGTACAGTTATCTCACGGATTGTTTTTGTTTTCAAAATGACTAATATAGGTATCATAGTTATCATGTTTCAAGTAGATTGTTGTACTATATTTGTAAAGTGGTTAGATACTGTTATTTTTAATAGTAAATTTTTCCGTTGTCCGAAATTTAATAAACAGAATTAATTCTTATATTTCGTTATATTTTGCTTATAAAAATAAAATTAATTTATTATTCATTGATTGTTTACAACATAACTTAATAAGAATAAACAAACTCTATAAAGTACAAAATAATCATTTTCCAAATACTTCTTACTTTTACAATATAATAATTTATCCATATACATATATGAAAACGGAATGTGTCGACCTCACGATCATATAAACAAACTGTGCTAGCTAACTTGACTGTGTCAGAAACATGTTACTATGGTTACATAAAATAGCTTTTCCATCCAAATTCCATAGATTTCGTCAGGTACGTAACATCAAAATTATTTATTTCAGATATTTCACTTCTCCTTATGAACCAGTGGAGGATGTCCACGGTCGCTCATGGCTTACGATGGCACTTCTGGGTTTTAAGAAAGACCTCACCACTTCCAGTTCAACACTTGCTGAAGAGGAAATTGTGGAAAATAGATTACAGAGTAAGTTATCGAACTTCTACTTCTATGGTTAACGTTTATCATTAATTGTTTAGACAATTAACCTTTTTGCTATATACAACTAACCTTTGCAAGCAACATATGACCATAAATTATATTTAGTTACGACGTATTTATTTTCGGTAAAAAGGGTTGCGTGTGGCAGTACCAAACCTGCTCGTTACATTTCCTTAACAAAATATTAAATTAATAATAAGACATCGTGTTTGAGACTTCCTGCCTAATCTTATCGAAATAAGCTAGTTATTATTTTACATTGAAGTAGTGGAAAATTAGAACTTGTTGTATTAGAATTGATAATTATTATACTTATTACTCACGTATATATATAAAATCATAAAGATTATTTCAATTGGTAGATAAGCATTATCTTATCAGCCTACCGAACTATAATGCATATGGAACAGATATGCATTACCGTTCTGTTGATTTAATCAAGAAATGTCTGTTACCATGAGCTTACTCTCTTCGGTACGATGGACTGAAATTTATCCTTGTATCAAGGTTAGATGTCACTGGGTTAAAGTCACTGATGGAGCTATATAATGGCGCTCAAATCTTTTAGGCGTGGGCCTCAGATTTCTGCGTCTGTTCCGTGATCATCTAATAGGCAAGTAGGTGATCAACCTTTCTGTGCCTGACACACTGTCGACTTTGCGGGTTTAAGTCATGCCGGTTTCCTCACGATGTTTTGCTTCACCGTACGAGCGAGTGAACGAAGCGAATACAGATTTTAACAAACAACCATAAGTTTTTTCACTGAACGTTACGATGCCTTAGGTCAAATACTAGAATTCAAAAGGTCTTCCTTAGAACATAATTATTTTATGTGTAATATGAATTTTAAATCGTTCTAGATTAGAAAACTTCATTAGAACTGGTGCTTACTATTTATAATCATTTAATTTTTCTATAAATTTACGTTAGTTTTACTTCAGTCGATTTAGAAACTACATTGAAGCAATGATATTGCGTATTTGAAAACATTTTTTTCTATTGTTGTTATAGCTATCACACTCGCAGAGTCCGTCGAAAATCTGGGCCCTTCACCGAAAATTAAGGAGCCGAAGATAATCAGTGAAACGTCTAACCCTTCCAAATCCCCAAAATCATCCCCAGCTTTCCGTGCAAAACCTTCGGAGCTACGTGAAATGAATTTTTGGTCGCCGACATCTATGTAAGCTTAAAGATTTTGATTTTAATGTTGTAATTATTTGAAATGTAATGATTGAATCCTATTGGTAGTATTGAAAATGTCTACTTATGTAAAGTATGTTTATGAAAGACTCATTTATTTCAATTTTTCGATCTTATAATTCTGTTGGTGATTGTATCTAACTATGCTGTAACGGAACTCGAATTCCAGTTTAAACTCGCTTCACTCAGGCCTGCGATTGGTCGAATACGCGTTCGCGTTCCCTGCGTGAAGTGAGTTCGAAATGACATTTGCAGACTATGGGGCTGATTCTATTATTTTTTAATCTTTCATATTGAACAATAGTCGGCATATATTTAGAATAAAAGTACTTTAAATATATATAGAAATTAATTAGTTTGTTAAGCCTCGAACGTTTATTTGTATGGAAACAGACATTTTGTTAAAAAAATTTTTTTTTGTCTCGCATTTTATCTTACAGTATTCACACGAAGAGAATAGAAAATACACTATATTACTTAACTAATCAATTTCTTTCATACAGTTTATAGAAAAATTCATAGAGTGTATTAATAGTGGTTAAATGTATAACATAAGCTAACATAAAAATATATTGACTGGAATTAGATATTCCATAAATTCCATTAATCTAAGGATTAAAATCATTTCCATTTTAGTATGTTAGATTCACCAGAATTCATTGAATGTACATCTTAAGCTAAATATAGGCAGTATGTTTTGACTGTGATCATTTAAGGTACATATTTTTGTATGAAAATCACTTCGATGATATTAGTGTTGATGGGTGTCTGATGGCAATCGTCTGTTAAATGGAGACAATCTCAGTAATTAAACCGCCTTTGACCGAATTTAAAACATCTAAGAGTGACGCAAATTCAGACTAAAATTCAAAGACAAATTTACTTGCGTAAATACAATGATTTCTAGCACATTTTTGTCATTGAATTTTAGATTTTGAATTGGTTTATATATCTTTGTTGTGTGTGTTTTATCGTGAGCAGATACGCTATTTCGGTAATAATAAGAAATGTATTTCTAGGTTTAATAAATTTATCTCTCTTCAATTCTTGTTTCATTTCTATGATAGCCTTCTCCTGTCATAATGAATGACCTGAAAATGCTCTATAATATCGCAAGTAGCAGTTATAGTGTTATGAGGAATGAATCAGTTAGTATTGGCTATTTTGTGGTGCAGCGTTTAGCTGTTTCCATTTGACCTTCATTATTCATTTATATTATAAGACCATGAGACGGTCAGGCATTCCGTGATCTTTGTAAAGTTGAAATTGGCTTTTTCATGAAATAATCAATTCTACTATAAATATATGGTATAAGTAACAGTAAAGTTACTTAATATGATTATGTCCTAAAACTCCCCATTATAAATAATAAATTCGTACAAGTTACATTACAAAATACATTATATAACCACTAAAAGATTGACGGATATTTATCTGGACACTGTAAACTGTATTCTGTTAATACCTATGTCGTTTATAAATTCCAATTCCAAAGTAAATTTATTGCGTAAGGAGATATAAATACTTTTAAGTTATTATTAAAGGAAATAAGGGGGTTATTTTTTACGTCAGCGTTAACTTAACATTTCTAAGAAATGAACGCAGCAATTATTGAACCGGTAACTTTGGAGTGTTGGGCTTTGGCTTTGTAACTTATAATCAGTGTGCTTTATGCCTTCTAAGCTTCTAAAAACTGTTTGACCAGATGTTAGAGCCAATCTAAATTGTATTAAAATTACTATGGGAACAGACTTAACATTCGTATGGAATTTCTATTAGGATAACGGCCAAAACCCTTGAAAATAAAATATATCGTACACAATTAAAGTAATATATCATTATTCCTCTTGCGTCATATTTTGTTCGTGGAAATTTAACTCGACAATAATCTAGTTTACAAAACGACTCATTCACTTTAAAGAAGACATTTAATAAATGTACACTTGCCTTTCCCACAACAGAACACATCAGTTTAACTGTCACTTGGCGCATTTCTGACTCGAAACAATTCCAGAAATGAAATATTTTTAAAACCATTAGCCAGAAAGCCTTGGTCTAGACTTTAAGTAATCTTTTATTTATCAGTATGAAACTCCAGTGAACTGAGAGAGTTGTCTGATATTAATGATTTTGAGGATTGTAATATACTTTTAGATTGAGGAGATTTTGCAATTAGTTCCGCGTAATATTCAGTATTATGAATTTATTCGACGATTTTCTTTGCAGCTTTACGCATTAATTATATGTGTTGTCTTGTGGTTGACGTTGTTTACTTTGTTTTGAAACCTTAAGGCCGGCTATACGCAGGTCGAGAAGCTTTCGCGAGTCTCGACCTCATATGCTAGCCACCACGGACATGTGGGTTACTATCTTGTCTTTTTCAATATATTTAATTTTTAATTTAATTTTAAATTCAAATGTGCGTGCAAGGTCAACAAAAAACAGACGTGAACAGAAAAGCAGGATGATGGTGTTAAAGGTAGCTACGACCGTAAATTTCTTTTTAAGGATTACAGTTTTTGCTGAAAACGTACTAATAATTGACGGCTTACTAATAATTGATGAACATCAAAATTATCATGAAGAGTATGCCTAGGCCCTCCCAGCGATGCCACGAAACCGGTCAATATTGTCGGATTAACCGGCTTTATACTGCTGATGAATAATTGTGTCCTGCGTCCGACCCGGATTAAGCCGCTTCTCCCTGATTTAATTGACAATCCCAGTATAATTGATAGCTATTAATAGTATAAACAGTACGCTAATAAACTAACTGGACATTATAGCTATAAGTTTTAGACTTATAATGATTAATGTCTTACCCTTACCCCTTTTTGTCCATTTCATAATCTGTTACGTGGCTATCATTATCGTGATTCTAGCATGGCTTTATTAAGACTTTTATTTATCTATTAAATTTACATATGTTTTTATTGCTGCTTATTTCTTTTATTGCTTACCATCATTTCTTTGCGGAATATGTTTGTTTTTTTCCTTTATTCACTTATTTATTTGTTAATACCAAAGTTTCATATTATATACATGTTTGTTTTTCATTGATAGTTGTTTTAGCCGGACTTTAGATAGAACTGTAACAACTCAGTAACTAATCTACTGATCGAATCTACTAACTAAGACTTACCTTATTGTAACCCGTAAATGTACCTATAATTTAACCGTCGCGATTACTTTTATTGTGATAAAATATTTATATTTTTCTAAGTTCAAAAACTGTTTAAAACTACGTGATAAAATATTTAATGTTTTTATAAATACATGAACATTAATAATATTACACACCTAAATTTGGTTTGATACAGTCTTATAAATAAATAAAAAACAGTTTTCCTTATACACACACACACACACACACACACACATATATATATATATATATATATATAAATATATCTATACGGTATAACGAATGAATATGGTAGTTAATAAGAGAACTTGTAGTCGTTATTCATTCAACAAACTTAAAGTCAACGCAGTTGGGGAAACATTGTCGATGCCAGAGGAAAATGGATGTGAAATCTTTTCAACTTGTTGTAATTCCACTTTCTGTGAAGTTTATATCTTATTCAATAATTTAAGTGTACAATGCTAGTTTATAGTTATTACTATTCATGCTTAGTTTTATATATTTATTACAATACTATGCATATATTTAATCATATGGATGTTTTTTTGTGTTAACATCTAGATAAATATATTAAAACGATGTTATCACTTAAATTGATCGTACCCACTAGAGTTTTTAAATATCACGAAATTCATTAAGTAGGCATACTAATTTGGGAGACGTGTTTACCCAGGGTACGACACAATGAATCTAGGCTCCTACTTCTGATTTCCCAGCAGATTTCGTAGCGCGCTGTTTTTACTATCTTGATGAAATATTTTAATTCACTTAGTGTCCAAAGTGGGAGCTTGAGTAATAGTTCAGAAGATTTATTTTTAATAACGTAACTAGCAAGTATTTCGCTACATAGGTGACATGAACCTGATTAAGCGGAGAACCACTGATGAGGTATATCTAGATGTCTCACAAGTCGCACGTGAGTGAAAACATAATTTTGTTTGGATAAATCTTTATGTAGGTATGTTATTAAACTACATTTTTTATTTCCTATTGAGCAACACGCGGTAATGATTTGGTTGTTATAAAAACAAATAAGATTTATATAAACGTCGAATATGATCTAGAAACTCACAAAAACCCAATATTGGTTGGTAGGTTTGAATTAAAAAAATAATATAAAAAAACCATATACAATAAAGTAAATATATTACATCTTTGCCTTTACTAGTCTGTGTTGTAAAAAAATTGAATTTACCGTAATAACGCTTATATTGCTAAGTACCTCCGGGCTACAGGGATAGTTAATTTCGTTACGATGTAGATAGAACACGTTGCCATTTGCCCTGACTTCCTTTGTCGCCTTTATAATTTCTCTTTGAATGTATACGGCCAGTAAAAAAATATCTGAAATTTATATAATGTCTTGGGGCTGAAATGTCTTTGTAATACAATAACTGCTTGATGTGGACTTACTTTTTAATAAAAATATTCAAAAGAGTTGTCATCATTATCAAATGACGCTATCTACACATCGAACTTCACATCGAACTTCACTTCAATATTAAATGATATTATTAATAATAAATATTGTTCGATATTCGAACGCAAAGCAGAAGTCATGGAATAGATAATTGATAAAGGGTCTCGTAAGTGTGTCAATAAAGCATTTACCTACAATATTTACCTACAGTAGTATGGATAATACAAAGGCAGTTTACTTAAGTAACATTTATTCAGTTATGATAAATAAATCGTATTTTACGTAATTCCATTCATTCATTCGGCCAAAGACTATATTTGGCAATAATTGTGTAACTCTACTAATTTATAAAAGTAGTAAAACTGATTTGCCTACCTACAAATTTAAGGCACCATAACATACTGACAAGTTATTGAACTTCGCGCTCTCAATCTTCCCAGCCATATTTCATACTGATTGATTGATTTGACTTTAATTTTACAATTACGCGAAGAAACGTCTCAAGTAATATCAATGCATTATTAATGGCCTATGACTTTTATATATAGTAGTATATAAAACTACTATTAGGGGTAGAAATTCATTTGCAAGAAAAGCGTGTTGAACGTAGCACTTAATGCTACAGATAATTAAATAACTCAATATTTTAAACCTATGTATTTGGTTTCTCAAAAATCATTAAAAAGTGTATGAAAATTTCCTTTTTATTTAAAAAAATAATTGACAGAGTTGTTTAGGAAAACACCGACTTTTATTTAAAATTATTGTCACTTATTGACATACTTTTGTGGCCAATGTGAACCATAAATGAGCCACCTAACAATGAGTTATTTTAATAATATTTAGACACACATCAACCGTTTTATTCATTAATCGGATCCTAGTCTATCAGTGGTACAGCAGCCAGTCTTCGAATTAAAACTGTATTAGTATTATATAATAGTGTATTCAAATTCTTTCAGTTTGCAGATATTTTGTTTAAATTGCATATACAAAATTATAACATGCAGATGATATGGACAAACATAATTAATTATATCTCGAACGTCTACGTTATATCGCCCAAGAGCGTCGTAAGCGAACGTCTGTAATACATGCCCCATTGAATTTGCTTAATATGTTACAGAATTACCCATAAAGACTGTTCTTGGTATTTAACCAGACGTGTTTTAATTTATTACGGTACATAAGTTGGTTATGGCCGAACATGCGTTGTCAAAGTAAAAACATTAATTTATAGACTTGTAAAAATTCATTTTATGGCTCACTAAATTTACATTTACTATTTCCATAATGGGCGTGTGGCCTTAGCGTGCGAAACTCATCCCTGACGTCGTAAGTTCGATCCCCAGCTGTACATCAATTTACTATCTGTCTATGTGCTATATAGACGCCTTAGACCTAATAAGTCTGAAGCCTGATCACGTACTTGCCTTTGGGAAAAAGCAATATCACGAAAAAAAATAGGAGATGTGTGAGGCCCAGACCTAAATGGTTGTAGCGCTACTGAATTATTATTATTATGCATTCAATGTAAAAGGATCCGTGCTCCATATGACATTGAATTAATGATAATAACAGAAATAAAACAAGAACAATCGTGTAACGTCTAGTGAAACTATAAGTTAAATTTAATTTGGCATTGATTATGAGCGTGGAAGAACCTATAACTAGTTAAACTAGTCCATCATGAAAAGAGGGTACCAATTATTAAAAGGTCGGCAGCGCGCTTACAAGCCTTCTGGCAGTGCGAGTGTCCATGGGTAACATTAAAAAAATCTATACGCTGAAAATAATAGCGGTGATATATTATGTTTCTGCGTTTTATTGATATTTAAGTAACGAATGTGCAATTTATGCCAATAAACATGAAATCATGTTACAAATGTTTGGCCATGTTCTTTGACTAGATGTCAAGGTTAGCGATTCACACTTGTTCACAACATGCAATATAACCTAAACAGTAGTATTTACCGATTTCATAAGTAGTTCCTAAACAAGGGTTCCAAGTGTAAAGAAAACTTTACGGAATACATCGAGAAAATGTCTTGAAACGAGAACAAGGAGCCACATGCGGAAATCATTGAATGCTTCCTACTTTTACGAGTTCAACCGCAAAGCGAGACTTGTTTTCATTGGTTTGTTGTATTACAACAGACACACCGGAACATTTATTCTTTGTTTTTTCATACTCTTTAGCTAGTATTTTTTAGCTAATATAGCTATATGAAAACTTGAAGCAAGTGATTTTGGATGTATACGTTTTTGAGGTAAGATAACCCACTAAGTTTTTATATCTAAATATATCATTATTATACACACGTAAATACAAAATAAATAAATTTATTCTGTAAATAAAAACGACCTACAATAAAAAGTTAAGTTTTTTATTATAAGTCGTGATAAATTACCAGCATGGCAAGTGACGCGGTTCACTCTCATTACGAACTTCTCCATGACTTCCAAATTTGGAGTTTGAAGAATAAAGGCGTTGAAAATAAAAGTGAGGTCATTAAATAAATATCGCTCAGTCAAAACTTTGGTAGAAGTTGTTGTACAGAGGTTGTACAAAACAAAGAAAACAAAAACTTTTGGTGGCCGTTTAAATATCAGCGTCTATTATTTTTCGGCGGAACTTAAAGGAGAATATAAAGCTATTTTCAATGATACTTATAAAATGTTCGCCTCATTTGATTGTTTTTAAAGACAGATAGAAATTTAAGACAGATAAGCTTTATTCAATTGATTGCATCTATAGTAAATATATCGTGGTAGAGGAGAACGAGGTAAACGTCTTAATGTAAGACGAAAGACTTGTTAGAACTTTCAGGGTAAGTTCGTAGCGTTTCAAGCACTTAGTTTGGCGTCTATTTCACTAACAAACAACGTAGTCGAAGTAAACATATAAGAAAACAGAAGTATTTTGCGATATATATTTTAAAATACATAGTTAAAGTTACAAATAAAACGAGGAGTCAGTTAAGATGTTGCCTACTCAGTATAAAAATAAATAAATCAATGGCGCTACAACCTTTTTAGGCCCGGGCCTCAGATTTCTGTATCTATTTCATGATCATTTCTTAATCTAACAGGCAAGTAGGTGATCAGCTTTCTGTGCCTGACGCACGACGTCGACTTTTTGGGTCTACGGCAAGCCGGTTTCCTCACGATGTTTTCCTTCACCATGCGAGCGAGTGTTAAATGAGCACATAGAAAGAAAATCCATGGGTGCACAGCACACTTACGACCTCAGGGATGAAAGTCGCACGTTGAAGCCACTAGGCCAATACCGCTGCTTGATTAGTATAGCTCAATTAATATGTACATTAGGTTGACATTTATATTAAATGATTAACGTATTTTTCTTGACAGCTTTATCATCATAAAATTAAATTTCTTATCACTGCTATGCATAATACAATGACGGTCATTTATTTTCTACCATTAACAATTAAACTCTGAACACTCTTCGTTTGTCTATTGTAATGTTCTCTTTATTTTAATATACAGTAAAATATTTTCCAACTCTTTATACAGAACTCACCGTCAAAAGCTACTTCTGCGAAGTAATTTTTCAAATGTCGTATTATTTTGAGAAGTGTTGCGCCTGACGAGTCGAGCCCGGAATGGATCTTACATTAACAAAGACTTTTACAATATACCGGTTCAGATAGAGCGCGGTGTCAAAATCAATTTTCACATTTACAGACAGCTATTTTCAGAAGTCTAGCCGTCTATCTTGCACTAAGAGATAGGCTTGAATAAGTTACTTTAACTTATTTATTCCATCTTCTTGACTACACAATATAAATAGTTCATAATCTTCAAAAATAATATTTGGCTCTACACGATTATAAATTAGCTATCTTTTGAGAGGCTGGTGCAAATAATAGGTCTAAAGAAGTCCTGTGATTGCGTCAAGCCAGCCCTCCATCGGGAATTTAAAATAATATATTTCTTAACTGGTAGTATCTAGGCTATCTTGGGTAGGTATTACATCCATAGTTCTTACATACCTCATCATTTAGGCCTTAGGTGACTTGATCTATTCCATAGTCATAAAATCATATTTAAATTCTACTCATAAAATTAATTTAAAGAGCGTCTTTGAGTACGGCATTCGTGCTATAATATTTTATGTGCTTATATAATAATAATATAGCTTAATTTGGTGTCATGTCAGAAAGGTCAAATGCATGATCCTACGCCCACATCTAAAGCTTCTGCAAAACGGATTTAGGTAATGCTGAAATTCCTATGTGAAATTAAGAAAATCGATTAAAGAGGCGTTTTTTAAAATAAAATGCTTTGATTAGACCAGCCGGTGTTGCCAGTGTCGCGCTAAAGGTGGATTTATTTTTTATCGCAATCACGCTTAAGCCGGTGGAACTTGCGATAAAATCGCTTCAGTGTTCTAGATTTTCCATCGATTTTTTTACATTAGGGTGTCGAGTTTTTACGTGAATAATTCTACCTGAACATTTGCCTTAAAAAAATTAAAGTCTTACTTTTCTTAATTGCGATCTTTGATTTTAAATTTGAATGTATCTGTATAAACCATAAGTTTTAATATATACAATTATTAATTTATACAACTGTACATTTACAATAGTAGTTTAAGAAAATATATAAATTTCCTTCAAGGTAGCACTCACATTTTGAAAAAATATTTTGCTTTAGTAATTAGTTTTCAGACCGACACGAGTGCCTCGATGAAAACATTCAATATGTATATAATGCTCATGAAAATATGTGAAGGTCCACAAATAGTTAGGATGTATTCGTTTCACTTGTATCAATATTGCAAGATCTGTTAATACATTTTTCTATAGTTGATCTCTTGTTCTATGTGCAGAGGTCTATTTAGGGAGCGACAGGCTGACATGGCAGGCACTGCAGACCAGTCGCAGCTAAATGCAGTGACAACGATCTGCACTTAACAAACTGAATTTTTAATAGGCCCGGTTATTTCGGCGAGAGCTGACTAATTAGCTTAACAACGTCTGCGGGCTGGATAAAGCTTTTGTAAATGATATATTATGTAGCTTAAATATATTTATATAATATTAGGTATATTCAGCCATAAGTTCTGTTATAAATGAAAATGCATTTTTTTACACGAAGAAATGTAATATTATAAAAAATTATACCTACATAATTATTAGTCTCGACAAAAAATAAACAAAATATTCTATTAGAAATTCCACCTATGGCTTTTATACAGGCCTTTAATCTGTTTGGCCACGAATCTATGGATTTCCGCGTTTCCAAGGGAAATTTCGCCAATGCTTGCTCTAAAGATCTCTCACTCACTGTAACCGTGTCGTTTAGAGCAGGCTATGTCCTCTAAAACTGACCATAATTTGAAATCTAAACGATTGAGGACTTGGCTAGATTAGGGCGAATGTTCAGCTCCTATAAAAGTCCGTCCGTCCGTAAAGGTTTCAAGCCAGGCTTGTGTAGTTTGTGTATTTCTGAGGGGTTTTCCAACATGATCCAAGACAGTATCTTGATACACTTTAACGAAAGTTAGTTCGAAGTTTTGTGACTCCTTGATAAGACACGCCCCACCAAACCATCATGACGCAGGATGATGACCTCGTTGTACCTTTCCGACCACTTGAGCAGCTTCTTTAGAACTGTGAGCATACACTTTATCATTTTCCTCATTGAAGAATAATATTCTTCAATCGTGAAAATTTATTTATCGGTAAAGAGGATATTTTTGTGCTTTTCACCTGCGCACAGCGACAGAATGCTTGATCTGATTTGATCGATCCACTCTCATTAATTGTAAAGATTAATTTAGGGCATGTCCTGTATATCACCGATAAGTATTCTACAGCACGCAAGCCCCCCGATTTTTTCTGGCGTTCGACAGACGAAGTATCTGCTGAAAGTACGATATACGAACGGATTCGGTTGATGCCAAGCATTTAAAGTGTCTGGAATTTTGTGCTAGGCGATCACTGCAATCCTATTTTCTTTAACACCCAATTCCATATTGTAATTTATTAACACGAAAAAATATGTGTAATGGAACAAAATCAAAAGAAGTTTAAAATAATATACGTCTTCCAAATTCAAAATAATTAAAATGTTGAAAAAAAAATTAAGTTTTATGGAACAGTATTTGTGGTATATATTAGGTCCTTACATATGAAATTGGCGTTTTGTATGGGAGGAACAAAAAGTCGAATATTTTTAAATATAATATATTTAATTAATCAAAGTATGAACCATTGTTTTCTATGCACTTTTGCCATCTCATAGGTAGTTTACTGATCCCTTTACTAAAAAAACCAGTCGGACGGGAAGCAATAAAATCTGTGAAGGCGATTTGGACTGCCCCCTCAGAGTTAAATTTTTTCCCTTGCAAGAAGTTGTCCAAATTTCGAAAAAAATTGTAATCAGTTGGAGCAAGGTCCGGGGAGTACGGAGGATGTCTTAGACATTCCAATTTTAAGCTCTTCTAATTTGGTAGCCGTCTCTTGTGCAGTGTGTGTTCTAGCGTTGTCGTGAAGTAGCAGTGGCGTGGAGCGATTGACCAGCCTAGGTTTGCAAATACTGACAATAGACATCAGCCGTAATAGTCTGGCCAGATTTGAGAAAACTGCAATTAACAATACCGGTACTAGTCCACCAAACGCTTACTTCACTTTACTTTTTTGGGGTTAATTTTCGCTTGGGGCAGGATTTGGCTGGCTGGCCAGGAACCAACTATTGCGCTGAGCGCTTCCGATTATCGTAAAAAATCCATTTTTCATCACAGGGAATGATTCAGTTTAAAATACCTTCATTATTGTGCCGGTTCAGTAATGTTACCCAGCAGTAGACGCACGTTTGCCGGTTTGCTTCAGTCAATTCGTGAGGTACCCACCTTTCAAGCTTTTTAATCTTCCCAATTTGCTTCAAGTGAATTAAAACAGTTTTATCACTAACACCACGGCCTTGCTAACTCGGACATGGTTAGCGATGGATCCGCTACCACAATAGTCTTCAATACTTCATTATCAACTTGGATCTCAGGCCGTCTACGGGGCTTGTTCTGCAGGTCGAAATTTCCAGAACGAAAACGTTGGAACCAAAAACGAACTGTGTTTTCTTTTGCAACATGACCGCCATACACATCATTCACACTTCGAGTCGTTTCCGCAGCACTAGTGCCACGGCGGAGCTCGTACTCGTAAATAATGCGATACTTTAAGTTTTCCATTTTGTAAAATGAGTGACGCAAACAGAAAAAAACAAATGAATGACGCTTATCGAAGCACAAATACATGAGTAAATAACTGTACAAATTTGAATTTGGAATTCCTTACCAAAGAGGAGAACATCGTGATTAAAGTGGCAAGTATGAAATACGCCAATTTCATATGTAAGGATCTAATATAAACTTTGTTCTCCATTAGAATCATGGTGTATTTTGAAACAAGTCCCAGATAATTTAAAAGTACTACTTATATATTGATTCCGTTTGCACTTCCTTGCTTATGAATTAGCGCCTTATATTCACATTTCAATCAAAGTATGAAAATGCAAACTGTTATGTTATTTTGCTCATGAATTGCTCAGTTTTCTGTTCATCTCGCAAACGGTCTATTGCTGTTGGTTGCCGCATTTTATTTACCTCTACCGATACAGACTTTGGTTCTAAGTAATTAAAACACTATTCAAAATACCGCTTCATGAATGAGCTTTTCAATTTTCAGCGCTGATTCAATTTCCACTTCCTGGTGTACATTTCATTACAGTAATTACAGACCTAGCTGTTGATTTATGTTTTAGTTTGAGGAACTTCTTTAAATGTTAATCTTATACAAATACTAAATCTTATATTGTAGAGTTGTTGAAATTCGTATTTTTCTCGATTTTACTTTTGTCTTTGTTAGTATCATTGATAAGCCCACGTCTGTATTATGTTCTAATAATCAAATTAATAATTTTAAATCCTTTTTTCGGAGTACATTTTAACAAAATTTTCTCAATTTATTATTTTATTTTCACGTTATAACTAAAATAAGATATATTATGAAACAGTTACGTATATAATAAGGTTGTTATAAATAGTATTAATAATGTCTAACATTTTTTATTTTAACGACGGTTTTCTATAGAGTTATATATGCCGTTCAAAAGCCTAGATGAAAAGAATGAGCTTGAGCTATTCATCTTTGTGGCAAAGCGACGTAAATTGATGACGTGGCTTTTTAACACTGTACAGTTCATACACTTTCTATGGACGCTGCAAGCATAAGTTTGTAGTTACTTCCTCGTATAAATACTGTTTAAAATCTACATACATATTTATAATATACGAAATGTTATTGTAATTGCTTTTAGTGAATATTTGATTATGATGAACTATTTTAAAAAATTAGTATGATTAACAATAATACAGTTTTTAACAACTGATTAGGGCGTAAAAATACCAAGCCTACCAAGGCAGCGTACAAACATGGGCAAGCCAAAATCGTCGTTAATAAGTTGTTGGTTTCAAAGTAACGCGAAAAGTTGAGACAGAGACGGCCCTATCTAAAGTTTAAGATAGAGAAAAGGACGTAGAAAATCCTCCATTACAACCTGCAAAGCTCCCTCATTGATCACAGTAAAGCGTAAAGCCTTTAAAAAATCCAGCAATTTATTTAGTCGGTAACAACAGCTTACGAGGATTGCTTTGAAAGTAAAATATTTGTGACACTTGCTTATTTTTCTTTCGAATTTATAATCCCATTAAAAATAGTATTATCGGAATTCGAGGGCAAACAGTAATTAGGTTCACATTCTCGTATGATGAAACACGCCATGCTTGAAGCTTCAGCACGTTTCATTATAAATAAATGACGGTGTAAATTTTAACGTGATTTACTTCGAATAAGTTCAGAAGTTTTGAATATTCTCTCGCTCAGTTACACAATAAACTCAAGAACTCTCATTAGCCTTACAATTTATAAACAAGGGCAACTTTTTGGAAATGGCCGCCTGCTTAAATTAATCACCTCAATCCAAATGAGATTTTAAATGAGAAATCAATCAATCACTTGTAGGTATATTAAATTTACAAGATGACTTTAACGAACGAGTTTCTATGAACCCATATTTTATGTATGGTACACACATTGTAGTAATTTCTTTAGGTGACTCATTTTCTATGATCTATGGATTCCTAGTGAAATATTTTGTAGAAGTGGGTTCATACTTTTATAAACTTTACGTTCTTAAGTAGTGCTTTATCTGATAAACATAATTCGTTAACTATGTATAGAGCATGGCGTGTATAATTTTGTCGTAACCAATTAATAATATTAATCCTAGTCATGCGACAGCGCCATCAATCTTCAGAATGTTGTTGTATATGTATTTGTTAACCTTACCCTTTATATGGCCTCCATTGTTCGACAAAAGATTAACAAAGTCTTTAGGATTCGTGATAAATTGGCAACAAACCTTAGGGATTGGCTTTTGCGAAATTAACTTTTGGCTGCTCTATTTTGGAAGTCAACGAAGTGTATGAAAAGGAACAGAGTATAAGTTCTCAATTCAATTGTTATTATATGTTTATATTATCGTAGTTTAGTCATACTTTGACTTTAAATACTAAGTTGTAATAATTCCCAATTATTTATTAATATCAACCTTTTGCCATGCATTTACTCATGCATGTTATTTTATGGTATGGATAAATATGTATTAGTGTTAAAGAGAGAAAATAACTTAGTAATATCAGAACCGTTAACATAACCTAGTATAAAAATCTCTTCCCTCACATTATCCAAATAGCCATCAAAATTTAATTTAGCCAAGAGCGCACTCCGTGAGTAATGTATGCCGACTGCGGAACGCGGAATTTTCTTACATTGTATATTTACTATAATTTTCCTCATTTTAATATTTTATAAGGATCGTTTATATTCTAGGTAATATTTGATTATACAAAATTTGTGTTTTGTTTCATTACAGAGTAATTGTGTCTCTAAATTAAAAATAAATCAATATTTTAAGAAATGTAGACAAACAGTAGAAGCCAACTCGTAAAGTTTATATTACATTTACGATTGACGAATATATAAAGTAAATAAATATAATTTAATGGGTGATTACGCACAAAATTATTTATTATCAAAGTCAAGCAAATTTCGGTTAGTATAAAATTCATCACACCTGTCGAATAAAACGTAATGGTATCCCTACTACCTACTAATCGATACTAATTCGCACGTTACTTCAAGTAGAAGGTGAAAGGGAAGTAGAATTTATAGTAGCATTAGATTCACATTTGTACTCGAGTCAGGTGACTTAGTTGAACATCCGCTATAGCCTGTTTATACTGATATTATGTATTGTCTTATCGTTATATGTATTGTTATTTTTTTAGTAAGGGTTATCATTCAGAATCACTAGATATAATAATATAATTCGAATATATATATATATATATGTATTATCATTAAAAATATTAATAAACTAGACAACCATGTCTCATGTGTATTATGTCGTGTATGTATTTCATACACGACATAATTAAACGATAAAATCCGTGTACCTAAATTTGATTTTAATTCATAATTATTTTGGGGTTGATAGGTTGAGTGACCGGCATGGAAAAGGAAACAGTGAAACCGAAAGTATATTAAATTGAATCACGGGATATAATTTATTCTATATGTCGACGTAGACATGTATCATGGATATCTTGATGGGATAAATATCTGACGAGTTTTACGAGTATTTTAATAAGCCTTAAAAGATTTTCTTTTGAAGATTTAATAAAATAATTTCACGCCTCGTTCTCTCGGCAATATTCTGAATACATTATTAGGAGCAAACATAAAGTGGAACTCGTAAAACTATGAAGGTGTGTGTTTACTTGAGCGTAAATCCATTTTCTTAAGCTCTTTGAACTTTTGGAAAATATTAAAAGCCTTCAAATGTATTAACAATATTATATAATTACGCTTCGTAGTTGAATAAGACAGCCGGCATGTTGTGGTTTACCAAACAGTTTGAACTATAACGCTCATTAATTAGGTGAGTAAATAGGTGTTAAGGTCTATTAGGTATATAAGTTGTACCATAATAATCTACCAGATATATGTTAAATAAATAGTTTTGACGGTGATCAATTATCGTTTTGATTTGGTACCAAAACCCGGTGAAACAAAATATTATGTTTCATTAGTCTAGGTAGCGGTAGCGTAGCGTAATCCTTTACATAAAAAAACAACTATGAATCCGCAATCATGGGAAATGTCGCAAAACCTTTTACTTCTTGGTCCTATTTACCGGAATTTATGATTTCATTTAGCGTCGCATATTTCAACGATGCGCCATTTGCATCGGTACGAGCCGCAGTATTGAATTCGCTGTTACTGGATTTCGAAATATTAAATAATAAGAACATTTCCTACACCGATATTTTTAATAAAATATTATTTATTGAGATTTGAGAATTCATGTGGCATACGCGTTAACTTCAAATTAAATTTTGTATATTTTCACCTTATATATTATTACAAAGCTCTACGTTATTATAAGAAAATTATCATATGTAGTGTCATGTGGGCAATAATGATAAAACATTCAACAAAAGCTACCTATCGTAAGGTAACAAACGGAAGTATCTAGCATATTACCTTTTTGCCCTACGCTTTACGCTTTTGAAAGGTTAATGATAAATTTTAACATGCAGTCATGAAAAAATACAGTTTTCAAAATTACAGAGAGAACATATACAATATATTTTATAAATATCTATTTTTAATAACCTAGTTTGACGTTTATGGTATCATAACAAATATTAAAGATGCTTTATTAAAACAGGATTAACATTTACCCTAAGAAGTGATTTCGACTAAAAATTTAATTAAAAGGAATACAGGGAAGATTTACAAGGAAAAATATAAAAATTTTGAACTCAAAACATATTCTTTTTAATAAAATGTGTTTATACCGTTTGTAATCAAACATTTAAATCGACTGAGTTTAAATAATAAATGAAAAAAGAGTGACACAACGTGTAAATCATTTAATAAATAATGAGACAATAAACAATATAGTAGCGCTTGTCTTTAATGCTTGTATGCTAGGAATATCGATATAAAAATGTATTAATTGCATTTTAAATTATTACACAAGAACATTGCAAACAGCTATAACCAAGCCTGGGGTAGTAACGGCTGAGAGAAATCTTTGATTTCATTATTGTCAGTGGAGTCTTTGTGCACCTGCTAGCAAAAAATTATATTGCTCATTTTCTAGAACGTGGCGGTAAGCGACCTGTTGTAAATTTTTTAATTAAGTGGAGGGAAGTCGCTTTACTGAGCTCGTTTATTGTTAAAGTGGCTAGTTTTCTTGCTTTTCAGATACACCTACATGTATTTATTGGTAAAATATTGTCGATGCTATTAAAATGTAATACAGCCGACTCCCTTAAGTGTTTTAAGCCTATGGGGAAAAACGACTTATAGACGGAGGCGGTTCTTTGAATTTTGTTTGTTGCACAAATATTAAAAATATTTGGTACCAAGTAAATGCTTATTTTTATTATCGTTTTTTCATTTAATATAATAGTAATTTTTGTTTTTTTTTTAAATCTCTAGAACTACTGAGATGATAAACTTGGTAAACTTGGATATTTGATTTAGCTAAAGAAAATATTGTTGTAAGATTGACTTTTTTATTATTGATAGACTTTTAATGAAGTAATGATTAGCTTCGAAGTTTCGGCGTTAGATGATCAAAGCTTTAGTATAATGTTCAAACCGTGCCAATTAGCACTTGAAGTGAAAAAGCCAACAGTTTAACAGGATTGCGGGTGTAACCTAGATGAGTTTGGCGTAGGATTGGGGCCAGAGTCGTGACCCAAGATATGCCTCAACATTAGAGTTTTGATTTGCTATTTTCGGAATGTATCCGCTTTTAGTATATATATTTTTAAAATTATTTGTATTGATAAACAAATAAAAAATGTACATAACTAGTACGAGTAAGTTTAAATAAACATGTAAACTTAATGCATTTCAAATTAAAGAGTATGTTGGGTGTATGCGGTTGTCTACAAATATCCAAATAAAAGAAACCTCAACTCGCCTCTAACACCTCTAACCTATTTTTATTTTATATGAAACGAGGTTAATTTTGGTACAAATTTAATTACAAATATCACGAATATATAAACTATGCTATGCGTTTATTGATATTCTTTGAATTACACAACATTAAGTAAGCCGTATATTTAAATTCTTAAATACCATTAACAATTTTAAAAGTAGCGTAGTAATCATATAGAAGCTCGTAATTATAGGAAAAAAAATTGTTTGAAAGCGGACAAATATACAGCACGTAGGTGCCTACAGTCACGAATGTCGAATAAAAAATATGTAGGTCGAGTCCCTAATTTATGTTGTTTCGTAGTGAAACACGCGATATTATCTTCGTGCATGATACTAGACGGTTCATTTGTACGTCTACAGCGTTTTCTAGGGCTTTGTTTGCAATCTATAACTTCAGGCTTTATAGAAAAATACAGAATTTGTTATATAGCACCGAAATTTTCGTATTGTTTTCGGTGAACAATACTTTCAATTGTTACTTTGCGCTGTGTTGAAATTGATCAGCAAGTATAAATATAATATTTAAGGCACGATGGCGGAAAAAAACCGAATTTAATTATTGTGTTTTTGGCTTAAACAAGTAAAAAAATACGTAAAGGGTTGAACCCGGATATTGAAGGGCAGCGGTATACCTGACCGGATGAACTCGTAGCATTATTCGTTTAAAGCGTTAACTTGTTTAATATTCAGAATGTATGTAACCCTGGTAGATTGATGTGATCTCAATGTAGTTGAAATAAATTATTTATAACACCCTGCTTGTTAAAACGTACTACGGTTGATTTACCTACACTCGAATAAATAAACTACACAAGATTTATCTCCAATAACGATGAAATGTTTTTAGAAAGATACATTAGTTTAATTACAAATCATGAATGCCATAAATTTACATAACATTTTCTTTTGTTATAATTTTATTAATCCTTTAACAAATGATAATCATTTTTTATTAAACACTTAACTGAATCAGTTTTCACATTTCAATTTCTAATAATATCGATCAATTACTTAGTATACGAGTCGTGTACACCACTTCTCTCATGATACTTGTGCCCAATACGATCAAACACATCTGGTACGTAATCTTGTTATGAGAAAAAACTTTCTTAATAAGAATGTTGGGTCCCAATCCTCTCTTGAGAGTTGTAATAATTACTATGTACTATCTAGATGACTAGAATGACTGAATTTGTTCACAGTTACTGTTTTTTTCTAATTTAAATTTATTAATTATCTCTAGTAGGTAAGTAGTTAATAGTAAAAATTTATTTAAATGTACAAATTTTATATTTATGACGTTGCTTTCTATAAAACCTAATATTAAAAGTTACAATAGGTCCATATGCAAACGTCTTCTTGTAAGCTACTATACTACGACTATAGTATGAACAATGGTATTTAAAAACAGTTACTTTGTTCAAAATTATATTTATGTTGACTCCAGATACAAATAATAGGAAGTTACCAATTTAGTTGTGATGTTAATTTACCTTCTGAAATCATCAGGTAAATACGGAGGTTGAGAGGGATATTGTGACGGGTATGCCGGAGGAATGTGTGGTGGATTGGTGGGTGGATAATTTGGCAGATCGGTCGGCGGATAGGTTGGGTACTGCGATGGATATTGCGGATAATACTGCGGCGGTCCTGGTGGTTGTGAGTACGGTGGTGGCTGGTACGTCTGCAGATGTGGGGGCAGTGGAGCTAGACTGCTAAAATAGCAGTATGGGGCACAGTATCCGTTCCTGCAGTTTGGTCCACATGGAAGAGAGTGAGGTGGCGCCATTTCTGGAAGGACAATTGAAAATCGATGTGGCGTTTTATAGACAAAATCCTATACTATATAGAAATCCAAGTTTCGGATCTAAATTTTACCCTGAGTCTCGGATGGATATGACATAAATTCTACCTGAATAGACATTTACTTCTATTGATTCATTAATTACAGAGTTTGATGAGTTGTTAATGAGTATTGTGGAGGAACAGTATTCCTTCAACTTAAAGGGAGGATCCCGACCAGTCTAACTGCTGCCTGGCAGTCTCGTCTCCTGTGGTAAATACCCTAAGTATCCGGAATAATTAGTGCGTTTCGGGATATGGCGTCATCGCAGTGATTCATAGGCACAGATTGTAGGCGTCGCTACAGTATTACACCATGAATTAAGTCTCTAGTTTTCTGTCTAGGTCAACCAGCAACAATAATTACCTCATCGCAAAACGAACTATGATGTATATTGATATATTTACACACCAAATTTGATTTGTCATTAAATGAAAGAAAAATGAAATAGGTTTTGTAATTACGGAGAAGTTTACTTACCTGGCAGCGAATATTATTATTGTATATAATTCGTAATTATTTAAAATAATTTATCAAAAAGACAAACCTCTGTAGGCCCCTTCAGTTAAATATTTGACGTTCACTGTTCACTGGCTAATGTACACTGTATAACAAAAGAATTTATTTGTTACAAATCATTGATTACATTATCCTTATCAGTTTATCGACACCTGGAATGCGTCATGTTATTTTAATCGCAATTATGAATTGCAAATGTCTTTTGCTAACCTTAATGGTGAGATGTACCCGGTAAAATAATAATTGCATCGCATTTAACGGAAAACGGTTAATTATTGCTAAAATATTATTAGTAATCGATAAATAACTATAATAATACCACCTGATCTACAAAGGGCTGAAATTAAATTAATATCAATAAAATAATATTTTATACAACATTATTTTTAATAATTGTATGTACTTGCTCAACTATCAAGAGCGTATTTTTCGGGATGTGTTCGTTCTGTCGGTTTCTGTACTATGTTTTCTACAGCGAGCAAGTGTTATTTATTTTTATGGAGACAGGGTTTACTTTTGTATTTTAACGTTAATACAATATTTAAGTGCGACGATTTAAAATGATCAACAACTGTAGGCAGTACAAAACGCTTTCGTTGGTTTCATCGCCTTGTAGGTACAGTAAAGACATACTGTCATCAATATGAAAAAAGTGTATAGATATTTTAGCCACTAACTTTTATTAACTGAAATAAAAAAAAATATTTTAAAAAAATTATACAAATAATCAATTTCACTTTGAATTTGACTATTTTTATTTTCAAAATTTTTCAAAATGATTTGTCCCGCTGTGCGAAGCCGGTACAGATTGCTTGCCGTGCTAATTATACGTTTAAAATTTACAATAATTTACATAGTAAATCATTAATCTGATTGAAATTGTCAGAACTTTGAAACTAGTGCTTGTAAACTTTTCTCGAAGACGCTATTTACTTATTGTGCTTCGTTTACTCACAAGGTATTTAGGTCTGTCTCGTCTGTTCACAGTTTTGTGTTTGCAAAATGGAATTTTCCTGTTGGGAAGAGGAGAATTCCCAATCGATTTATAAAAAGGTTACTTGTAATGTCGGTTTTGTTGACGCTTTTCCTCCTTTTCCTAAACGTCGAGGACAATCAAATACATTGCAATTCCTTTTCCGGATTATGAACTCAGAATATTATTTGAAATTGTTATTTTTCATTATATCTTTTAATTACGCGATTTTCAAAGATTTAAAAGGATCTTCACTTTCATACTGTTTATTTTCAGTTGTTATGGTATTGCAGACGAAGTACCATTTTATCAGAGACATTCACAAATTTAAAAAATAATATTATTCAGTGGAAACTAATTTCAAATAAGTAGTGAGTTACCTCGAATAACCTGTTAAAGATGTAATCCCATGCGACTTGAAATCAACAAGCTAGCTAATTAGCGGAAGAGCAGAGAAATCAGAAAATAAATGAAGTGCTTGCTTCTAGCAATTAAGTAGTGACTCTTATTGCCCGGAAAGCCTTAAAAATAATATTAAGTTCCGTTTAAAGTTTTTTTTATTAAAAATAATGCATTTACCATGTATTTTTTTTCAACAGCGTACAAAAGCATTCGATAATGGACACGTGTCCTCTGTATAGATATATTTTTCTTGTGTGCATATTTTTAGTCCTTGAGCTCCATTTTAGATTTTTTAAAATTATTTCTTCTATCTTTTTGAGATTTTAAGATCGATAAAAATTTAAAATCACATTTAAAATTATTTTTATATTAAAATAAAGTCGTAAAGCTGCCTATTTAATGCCATTAGCCTTTTTTTGTTAAGTTTTATTTTAAAGCGTTTAAAATTGAATTCCAATTCTAAAATATTGTTAGGGATTTTAGTGAAATCGGTATATTTTTGTAGGAGAGGTTTAATCCATATATCCCATTGTGTTTGAATAAACATTTCAATCGGGAGTTTTTCATTGGCAGTAGTTATTCGAGCGCACGGTACCTACATTCGGCTCTTTTTTACGCAACACTGGTCATCGATGAATGGAGTGTGGTTTGGTATATTAGAATTTACTATTGCATAGGTCAACTTCAAACTTGTTTTCAAATATTCTTAAAGAATTAATTTTACATACTTCTGGGACATTTAAGTCTTTTTTTTAAATCGTACAATTGTAATTCGAATGTTAAAACGATTCTTTAATGTAGTGTTTTATAAATAGAATACCGATAAAGAAAATAATTGTATTATTTTTTTCACCAAGTAATAATAAAAACGTAGAGAACAGTGAAAGAACAATTCAAATTGTTTATTTAGGTTGGGGAAAAAGTCTTTTCGCATTATAGTACCTATGAACTTGGCTGATGGCTATACTATTTGTAGCTGGTTGGTTTTGGTATCATTAAAAGTTAAAATTTTAATGATAAGTTAATTCCAAATTCAAATTAGGAATATTTGTGATTTTTATTTATTTTTTGTACTGTCAAGATGAATGAATCTCATAAAGAAAGTTTATACATTTTAAAATTTTATAACATAAATGCAATCCAAGCCGCGAAAAAGAATTCCCATGTTTATGGACCTCGTGCAGTGTCTGTGAGAGTAGCACAAATTTGGTTAAAGCGTTTTCAATCCAGAAATTTTAATGTCAAAATGCATATCCTATTACAGATATTGTAATGCCATTTTTTAAAAAAGTGGAGAAAGATCGTCACATCAGTAGTTCCGCCGTAGCTGAAGAACTGGGAATTGATCACAAAACAGTTTTGGCGCCTTTGAAACACAAAAAAGCTCGATATTTGGGTACCTCACGAGGTCACTGAAAGAAACCTAATGAACCGTGTACTCATTTGTGATTCTTTATTACGACGTAATGAAACCGAACCATTTTCGAAGAAACTGATAACTGGTGATGAAAAGTGGATCACTTACGACAAGAACGTGCGAAAAAGTTCGTGGTCGAAGGCCGATCAGGCTTCACAGAATGTGGCGAAACCCGGGTTAGCTAGCAATAAAGTGATGCTGTGTGTGTGGTGGGATTGGAAGGGTATTATTCATTATGTGATGTTACCACCAGGCAGGATTATCGATTCTGAACTCTACTGAATAACTGATGAGATTAAAGCGAGAAGTTGAGAGAAAGCGGCCGGAATTAATCAACAGCAGGGGTGTGGTTTTTCATCATGAGTCCTGACCTTCCGATTTATACCTGTTAAGGTCTCTTTAGAATTCTTTGGGCAGTGTCAGATTAACATCGCGAAAATACTGCTAAAACCAATTGTCGCGGTATTTTGATCAGAAGCCCCAAAATTTCTATAGCAATGGGATCATGTCCCTACCTACAAGATGGCAAAAAGTTATCGAACAAAATGGTACCTACATACTTTAGTTAAATATAAATAAAGTATATTAAAAAATGTTTTGAATTTTCTTAAAAAACGAAAAAGCTTTTTCCCCAACCTATTATTTTTGTTGCAAGATAATAGGTGAAATTTTAGTTTGTCTATGACATATTACAATATCAACTTCATGAATCCTATTAGATTTTTTTGATTACATTGTTAGAAAAATTACTTACATTTTGATAATATGCTAATGCACTTTTATAGGATGCGAGAAGAGTCAAGCGAAGAACACAAATGATCAAAGACGCCATGACAAAACTGTAGTCAATATGGAAAGATCGCAATATCTTGCCTATGCAAGTCTATACTTTAGTCATTCTAATTCTAAAGTCTATACTTTAGTCATACCATGATGTAGGATGTTAAAAATAGTTGTTTCTGATACTCCAACGTTAGCTGGTCTATTTCTGTCGTGGTAGCCTCAATCGGCCGTCCAGGTCGGAGGTTATTGTCATTTATAATTCATGGTTTTACCAGGAGCGGAGTCCCCATAAGCAGCTAACTTCTCTTGTAAGATGGTTTTAGGTGTCTTTCCTGATTGAGTAAACTCACCTCTGCCAACCCCGCCAACCTCGCCATTCCGCGACCTTTTTAACCGCCCCTCGTAATACTGTACGTTGGTTGTTTTTATTCTAATTCTAAAACTTCACTACTACAGTTTCTTTCTTTGATTATTTCCCAGGAAATTATTCATAATTATTAACTACTATTCGGAAGTATTAAGAAACGTATGTGCATATATCATTAGCAAAATCGTATTTGTAAGTAGTATGATAAAGTACTACTTAAACTTTTGTTTAACATTATTTCTTAGAAGTTTGTTTCTGTTATGTTCATTCATATAATTTTCTAAGTGTCGTATCTTTTGTAACCATACATTGGACATTCAGTCAGGCCATGCACACCGTCTCTTCGGCTGCATTACTGTACATCTGTGAAGATGTAAATCGATCAGAATCCACCGTGAGCTGTTAACATCTGTCATACCAGTCCCTTTGGTTTATTTCGTTTACTATTGAATAGGGCGATTCAACATTTGGTACCTGTGCTTTCATTTTTCTATAGTTTGGACGAAGACATATCATCAGATCCACCATCTGGGGAATCTATTGATCGCGGGTGCCTCTCCTAGATTTCCGATTGGTCTGCTCTTGGATTTCCCTTTATTATTCCCGCATGCGTTTTAATAAAAAAATGTTGATATTTTTTATTGTTTGATTGTGCTTTATTTAATTAATAATGCGATTGTATAACAGAACTTAAGGCTGGACTAGGTAAATATTTTACCAATACTACTAAATATGAGAACACATGGAATTAGTTAGTTAGTTATGAAAGGTAACTTATTATCTAATAAACCAATTAGTGAGGTGTCTGTTCAGTGGTATCGGAATGTAATTTTATTAGTAAATTTTGCTAGTTAACAATTCTGAGAAAATCCATAAAGATTACCTCTATATACATACAACGTATAAATAATATATACAAATTTGTATTCATGTTTCTATAAATTATTGATTTTTTGAACTATTATTTTTTATTTGCAAATAAAATGTATTAATTTTACAGTGTATTAGTTTAATAATTAAATCTAAAACAATTTAAAATATAAAAGATTATTCGAAGTAATCTCCATTGGCTGCAATACAGTCCTTTAAACGTTGAGGCCAGTTATCAATAGAAGCACGCACTCTTACCATGGAAAATTCTTCATTGCCAATCGTACGGATTGTGTTCGTAGGGATTCCAAATGATCATGACGTTTAGAGCAAGCGATACTCTCTAAAAATGACCATAAATCATAATCCAGCGGATAAAGATCGGGATTAGATGACGGCGAGTCTTCAGCTCTGATGAAGTCCGAAACGTTCGTTTCCAACCAAGACTGCGTAGACCGAACTTTATGACCCGGCGCCGAGTTTTGCTGGAAGTACCATTCTTGATTATTCAACATGGTGTTATTAAGGGCCTTCACTACCTTCTCAAGAATGGTATCTTGATACACTTGTGCTGATGTTTTAATACCTTTTTCATAAAATTATGGCTCCTTTATACCCCACCAAAACATCACTAAAGTGGGATAGTGCCCACGTTGCACTCTGTTCACTAATTGGAAAGCTTCCTTAGAGCTTTGCATAAATACGGTCATATTGTTTGTCAAAATATTATTATAATATTGTACAATATATTGGCGCCAAAATGAGAAAACTCAATTAACAATCATATAAAAATGACAGATTCCAAATTCAAATGTATTATTTTGTTAAATTTCAATTGTAACAGTATGGCTAGACTAAGTATATACTCGTATATATATATATATATTAATAAGGATAGATATAGACTTGTTTGAGGCGAGATAAACTAATAGTTTTACCAGTAATTAAATACAGGTACGCGTATAGGGCAAGGAGAGTTTTTTTTAGCTAATAGAATTCTTAAGTATAAATATTGATATTATTATGATAATCTGATAAGAATCATAATTGAATTTTTTAGGCTTTATTCCTTATATGCTGTTTGATGTTGGTTTCGTTTGTATGTTGAATTTTATTCCTTTTCTTAAATAATACTTTCGTAAAGGTTGTAGTAAATTCGAGAACTCTGGAAGCGACTACATCTAAGTTAGTGCCTTCGGCGAACGCGATGCCTCTCCTGTGGCACATTCCTAACTCCATTTTGAATCTTACGAATGCCTGACCGACGTTTCTTGTAAATATTTTATTTATTTGCTTTACACTAAAGGAATGTTTTAAAACTTGAATTTTAGAACTTCAAAGTTGTTTCTAAATTTTGAAAACAATTAGTGGCTGTACAATATCGAATATAGAATGTTCAGTGAATCGTACAAGATTTTACTTTAACATATAAATATAATTGTTCACAGCTTTAAATATGTAGTTAGCTTAATTTTTAAAATATATTGTTAATAATGTTATACTAAGATGTCAAACAGTTTTAGTACACATAATGCATCACACTTTCAGCTTAGTATCTCTTTTATTTGAAAAACATTAACGTGTTATATTCAAAACGAACACAAATATTATATTGAAAGAGTAAAATGTCAACTAGAATATAGTTTATAAGATGTGAACGACTACGGCGTAGTCCGTATCACGTAGCCTTAGAAATGCCTGAAATAAAACACTAAACAAAGAATACAAAACTGGCTGCAATCGTAAAATACCCTTCCATAAACTGATGCACACATTAGAATTTTAAATTCGATTTCCATTAGAGTATACAATCCGCCGTAGACTACTTAAATAGGTACGTCAATTTGTTTTATTAATACGGCGGACGCCAAAATAATCGCAATTAAATATTCAGATATGAAAGTGCAGAATCATGTCGTTGCAGCAACGCGACAGACAGTGGCACAGTACAAATACTAATTGAGTATCTCGTCTGGAAATTAGAACTCGCATATATCGGGAGCCACGTAGGGAATTCATCTATTGTGTGCCCAGAACCGGGAGCTACTGGTTCGTTAATATTGACTGTGACGGTGCTGTCAAGAGTTGCATTTGGGCTGTTCGCAAATTGAACATGTCTGGTCGTGGTATTCCTGGAACAGCTTCGATCGAGACAGGTCAAACGGAAATAAAGCGAGGTGCACTCAAACTTTAGACATGCCTGATAGCTGGCGGCTCGTGAATAAAATACAACCTCTTCCCGCGTTTATTTAAGAGTATTATTCGGTGTATTCTTGGGTTTCTATTAAAGTTTATTAAGCACACTACAATATATGATACGCAACCTCATATGACTTGGTAGCCCTTGTAATAGATTTTATAACATAAAGATGTAAAAAGAAAAATCGCGGGAACTTTTACTTTATCCATATACAAGATTTTGACTAAAAACTCTGAATTGATCTAATAATAATTATTATAAACCTTTCCTATTATACATTTTATTAATATTTTAGTAATATATGCATTTAAAATAATTTATGAAACCTACGTAAAACAATTGATCAATTAAAACAATTGAATAGTCTTCATACACAAAAAACGATTTCGTAAACTGGTCATAATTAATTATAGGACCTTATACATAAAGAAATCCTCTGAGAGAGCCTCGTTTGAAATATGGTCATCCCAACAGTATTACTACAGTGTACCCATATGTGGTCACGGTATAACATTACAGTGTAGGCGACCTATAATTTGGAATATACGGTAAAATATTGACTATCAATACAAATAAATACTCAATATTTCAACTATTGGATTTTTTTAATGTATTCATTAAATAAAATTGCCGTAATAAAATTGTTTGTTCGGAAGATTTGTTCGAATTATTATTTTCACTTATATTCCTTAGTAGCCTACATATTATAACAATTATATATGAAGTTGAAGTTTATCATATTAGGACAGGGTATAATAATAATTCAGTGGCTCTGTATATGGGTCTTTGGCTCAGATTGCATGATATTTTGTGATAATTTTTCATCTATAGACAGATAGGTGATCAGCTTTCTGTCTGAGAAGTCATCAATTTTTGGATTTCTCTTTTTGGAGCACAGCTGAGGTCACGCACGCTGTAACCACTCGGCCAAGACTGCTTTTGGTCAAGAGAGGTATAGTAATATTATAGATCGGATGCCTATAAAGTAAAGTTTCAAATTAACTTTATACTACTTTATTTGGATTTATTGCTATACTAATTATATATGCGTAAACTTGACTTTTTGATACCCTGTGTCGTTTTATGTCGTACCTAATTGTACAATTTCATACCGAAAAAATGCCAAAGTAATATTGAGTCTAGAAGCGATAACGAAATACTTTATGTAAGATGCCGTTTTATTGTTTGGTAGTAAATTGTAAATTTCCATCGTGAATCGAACTGGTAAAGCAAAGATCGTAAAACGATCCCGGTGACCAGGTTTCATGAATAAAAAACTTTCCCGTACTGCCTGCAAGACCTTTTGTGTCGTCACAATGTCGAACTAAAATATTTATGGATGCCTTCCGGTTTTCTCGACCACACTCTTTTTAATACTTCCCAGTGGAGCTTTATAGTAACACATGTTCATATATGACTATTCTTTATTCTGTGTATAAAACAGTATAAATAAGGCTCATTAACTGCGCGCATACTAGGTCAGTTTTCCCTTGGGTGCTAATTCGTTAATAAATAAAGTCAATAGTTATAAATAGCTCAATAACCTAAGCCAATACATATCAATAATGTAACAAAAGGCTATTTTACAACGTTCATAGTAATAGATTTTAGAAGTACGAAATATCTTTATAACAGTTTATCTAAATATATTAAATACAGCGACATTAAACAGTTAAATAAGCACAATTAACGACTGGTATATTATAATAAACGTATAAATTAAATATGTATATAATGATATACAGCACATTACTCAGTTTGCTTGTCCTCAGTCAATATTACCTCACAACCGTCAAAGTTTACTAAAATATGACAACACTGCAGGTTCACTTTGCCCGTTTACGAACTAGCTAAGAAGTTTAGGCGATTATCCCTAGTTACGACACCAACAGGGAAATTCAAGTCTGCATTGCACTGAATTCAGAAACAGAGTTATCACGTGGTGCCCATTTGTTTCCTTAAGACCTTGCCTGGCTGCTAGGCTTACATTGCACATTATATATATTTCAGGTTGAATTCGCGCAAGAGTCACGTTCTGGCAATATTTGCTTTATAAAATTCAGTAACTGTGTCCGTGCTGCGTGCGTAGATTCAACTCTAAGGTTTGCGTTTTAACTAAGTATGTAATTTATGAAAATCTATGTGTTTTCAACTAAGGTTCCTAAATAAATTTTGCCATTTAAAAGATTGAGTGCTCTCTCAATGATTTTACGTTATAATTAAAAATATAGTACTTTATAGAGCATTAACTATGGATGTTTAGTTATATTGTGGAAATGTATTAAACAGTCTGTTTTCGTAGCTAAAGTAATACTTAGTAATGAAACAATATATCACGAAATAGCGCTCAGATGGCAGTTTTACCACGTTAATATTCTTTGGTTTAAGCAGGAAATTAAACTCGGTAAGTTTTGTATCTCGGCGCCGAGGGGTGTAGAGTTATTACGTGCAAAGTTTTTGCTATGGCTTTACGCAGTTCTCACAGTATTTAAATAAACGTTCGGGGATGAACTTTCTAGAAATGTATGTAATCCGAGGATGATGGCCTATTAAACGTAAATATATCGGCGGCAGGTAAGCAGTCAGTCAAATAAACATAAAACACTATTCCTAAAGCCAATTCTTCACTTTTCATCTTTGTTATGTTATGTACGATATCAGCACCCATAGAAATAAAAATATTTATTAAATTAAACCATAGACGTTTTTCTTGCCGAGCCTAAAGTATTTTTTTAAAATAAACTGTCAAGAAAATCATCGTAAATACTTAAAATATACAGTTTTGAGTTTTTGAAGTAATTATTGTCACCTGGGTTTGAACACTGCACGTTTTTATAACGTTACAAATGTTTTGCTACGTAAAATATTACCGTTATTTACTGGTTTTTATTGCTGAAATGTTTCAATATATTTTCTTTCTTTATAGTTGTTACGCTATTTCAAGTTATAGGCCGTGTGGTAATAATTATAGAAACAATGTCCTATATATAAATGGTAATAATATAGCTAAAACGCATTGCTATACAAAAAGTAAGTGTGGTTCTCTATAGGCGATGTAGTAATATTTTTAAATCCAACAGCATATAACAAAAATGTTTGTACTGCAGGGCAATTCTTAACAATAATAATTCTTCGAAAAATGCTTAATAAAGTAATGATTTCTATGAAAGTAAATTCATCCGAACGTAACGGAAGAAAACAGAATATCATCGGTCACGTATATTAAGGTAGGTCCAAAGACTTTCTACACAACGGCACTACCGCAACAATGCAAACTTTACAATTTAATTTTTAAAAAGTAGGATATCTATACGAATACTTTAATAGAATTTGAGAAACAGTTCCTTAAATTTCGTTATAACCGCACTGTTTGTAAAGCTCCTTAAGTTAAACCACATCATTTGTTAGACTTACACAATTCGTTATAAGACTGGTTAGAAAATTCCGGGTAATTAAAATACTAAAATGGGGTTTTTATCTCCGCAAACGCTGGCACCCGACAGTAACAAGAAGATTGCTGGCTTAACATTTATCTTAGAGAGGTGTTTTATTTCACGACCTTTGTATTACAACGCTGATTGCGTACTTTCCATTATACTTTTTGGGTATTCAATTTATTTTAATGTATCTAATTACTCAAATGTAAATATTCGAAATTAGTTGGAAAATACATACCACTTTCTAAACTTACAGCGGCTCTCATAGGCGTTTATAAAATAATGTCTAATAGTAAAACTGGTCTGAAAATTGTTGTTTGGTTAATTAAGTACTGTATTACGGAATAAACGGACAGTGAAAGACCTTTTTAGCCTTCAATGCCTCTTTAATAACGCTAATTAAAAGTTAATTTGTGGACTTCTGTTTTGATGGAAAAAAAATAATGTTTTATTCCTTATGTTCATTATTACTTACGTTATCCTATAAGCTATATAATGAGACTTCACATCTAGATTCTAAATACCAATCGCAAGTTCTACGAGTCGTAGAAGTATAGAAAGCACGTTTCATAACAGTAGCTTTACTTGCAGCTGAGGATAGTATTTAATTACTTAGACGCTCAAGTACACTACTTCTGCGACACATTTGTACGATTGTTTAGGCTAAAACTAAGATTGTTCATTCGAATTTGGACGTCGACGTACATTATTATCATATTCTCAATAATGTTTGTTTAGTACAAACTGTCACACAATCACTAATATTACAAACAAAGAGGTTCATAATGCCAGTAACTTTTCGATACATTTAGGTGACTTTACTACATAAACAAAAGTATGATTTATGATTTCTGACGCATGGACAAATCCTCGTCCTCTAAACAATGCTATTAAACTTGTGCTTATGTTTTTTTCCAATATAAATAGTAAAATTATTTCCTAATTCGTTGGCTTTGAGGTGGTTTACATATAATCGCGAGTCCGGTAAGGTAATATACCTAAGGAACATGGTGTTTATTTCTAACAAAAGAGACTCAAGTACACGGAACAAGTATAGGATGTGGAATAAAACCATAGCATTAATTAGTGAAATGGTAATTGAATGGATAGTAAGTAAGCTTTAATTTATGCTACGGTTTCGCATTGGATAACTGGGATAAGTGCCGGGTCTAATTTATTACTCTACTATTGATTTAAAGCTCTTAATGTACATATGAACTGACAGATCCATTTTGAAATTAAATTTGCATAAGTATTGTATTCCATATTTAATAAATTGATATTTGCAAATATCGAATGTTCTATTGGGACGTATTTAACTAACACCGCTGAATGACGTTATTTATTGAATACTGAGAAATTGTAATTAGTTATTATTCATTGATATAATTTGGTCAATCTCATTAAAACACAATATCATATCGCAAGATATTTCATTTGCCCGTCTTAACACTACAAACATTATTTAGGGTATTTCTGTTTGTTTGCCTCTTAAGCACACTTGCTTTGTAAAAATATAATTATTTCACTTAATAATCACTTAATAGGTATGAATAAAACCACAGGTAAGAACGAAGGTTCTAATTGTTCTAATAATTTTAACCTAACCAAGTCAGATTAGAAAACCCGTAACAACTTTTAATACAGTAAAAATTAGACTATGTCACTATCTTGGCTGAAGCGGACAAATGGAGTCCATCATGGTGTTATCTTTTGGGTAATATATCGGTTTCTATTACGGGTAGGTAATTTAATTCGTCCGAACATTGTGCGGCCGCCACGCCGTAACTCATAACCAGCTGGATTTATGTCCGGACAATATGTTATAAAAATCCTCCTATTTTTATTTTATGTGCCTACCTGTCAAGCTTCTAAAATTACCGTTTTATTTAGTTTTTATTGCTTAATGGTGTCACAGACTACGTCTGAAAGCGTTCACATAATACATAAAAGGTTACTTTTTGTGTGATGCTGACCAGGACTTATGTATATAATCTAATAATAAATAATGTTTCCTTAAGTATGTTATGTTGACTTAAGCGTGCATTCAAGTCCCCGCTATACAATTAATATTTTTTTAATGCGTATTTAACAGTTACTCGTACGGTGGAGACAACAAAAACGGCAAGTATGAGAGTAAGATTGGAGTAGGGGTTAAGTACAAAGTTTGACTCTGGGTTAACAAAATCTGCGTTTGACATGCAGGAGACGTGACCTTACCTTTATACCCAAATATCAACGACATGTATCAGAAGTTTGTTTCAAAACCCGTAAAGGTTGTAGCCTTAGTCAATAAGTATTGTGTTAAAAAAATGCATTTGAAGCAGCACACACGTAAATACAATCTTAATTACAGTAGCCAGAAAAAGTGACGAAAGTTAGTTCGTGAATTGTTTATCGTTAAAAAGTATATCAAATCATTAACGAACATTTACGACTTACCGAAAGCTGAAAGAACTGCCTAATAATTTACTTTAATGCAATGTTATTTATATATAAAAGATGGCGGCCGGAATTAAAAATGAAAGGAGACTATTAGAGCAAAATTTCCTTCACTTTTAATTAAAAAAAGATGAAATACGCAGGTATTTCAAGAGGTTTTAGTTCCGAACGTAAGTTTTTTAAGCTTCGTTTAACTTTCACGATTTAACCGCCAGAAGTTGTTTCCGTAAATAAAAAATGTTGATAACTTTAATTTAAACTGTTAACAGGACGTAGGCTTTTGACTTACTATTTAGTCTATTATCTTTTATGAGCGCATATCTCCTCTTTTGCTTAGTTGGGATAAATATTGGGATCGCCTCTAGTCGATGTATAAATATGTAAACTGGTTAATTAAAAAAAATAGGTACAGGGCTTACCCAATTAAAATATTTCATTATAAAATCTTATTGGGTGTGAGTTCAAAACGTAAACGCCCTTAATTATTTGTTTAATTTACTTGTTTGGAAACAAATCTTAGAAATATTCTTCTCATTAACACGTTACAAGACGCTTATTCATAAAAACCAAATCAGTCTTAAAACAAAGTTTTACCTATAGTATACATTTCTTTCATTAAAGTTCCTTATTATGACACTTAATTATAAAAGAGAATTAAAGCTTAGAATGATAAACCTAGTATCGTGTATGCTACCACAGTAATTATTTTTGAATATGTATTATGCTTTTCTTCTAATAAGTTTGCTTAGATGTTAAAAAAATACTGCTTACATTTAAGAACTTAGGTACTAACGCAGGCACTCAACGTGAGTCTTAGAGCAGGCGAAGTCACTGAAGATCTTAATAAAGGGATATTTTTGTAAACAAATAACGTGTAAGGCTGTTCTAATTCTATTCGGCCATTCATGAAGACATCCAACCGTATTATGTCGTAGACGTTTGCTTGTTTTACTATAACTACATTTTGAATATTGTTAGAATCAGGAACATATCAAAGCCTAAGCCCATACGTAAAGCTTTTGAATATACAGGAATATATTGTTAATGGAAAATGCCTAGGTGAAAATGTAAACCTATGGTAAGAGGTACATAAAATATTTTATTTAAAGAAAGTAAAAGATACTGTTTATGTTTCGATATATTATAGAGCAGTGTTGGCCTAGTGGCTTTAACGTGCGACTCTCGTCGATGAGGTCGTAGGTTCTATTGCCGGTTGTGTAGCAATGGACAATGAACGGTGAAGAAACCGACATGATTTACACAGATGTTGACGGAGTGTTTCAGATACAGGACGCTCTGACCACCTATTTGGCCATTACAAAAAATAATTTATCACGAAACGGTAAATAAGACAGCCTTGTAGACCTTTTATGTCTAGGCTGTCACAGACGAATACTTTTCGAAGCCGATTGAAACATACATTCTATTGGGCCAATTATATATATATATGTCGGAGAAATATATCGTCATTCCATCGATATGCACATCGTATAGGCTGCCTTGGTGGGTAAAATGAGAGCATAGAAGACACGAATAATTACCGTACAGTGTTTAATTTAGATTGATTCCTTATAACATTACAAATAACATTTTTAGTTCAAATTATAATGAGCAGCGGGTTCAAAGCACCGATCTCACTTTTAACCACAATCTACCCAACCAAAAATCACATAGACCCAACTCGTTTCTACGTCTCATCACCACAATGTTCCACTGAATACTTAATCAGGACTACGCTGCGTTCCCTGAACGCACCAAAGTCAAGACGGCGCCTCGACGCCACTCGACCATTAGCTCGGCTCCGATTGGTCGTAACAATATTCGTACTTTTATTCATTTAATAATGATTCTAAATTATGAAACCATTAAATAATAACAACAACAAGAAGGGATCTCAATTATTAACGAAAGCAACAGTAGAAATCAATGGTCAATTGACTCGATTAGAACATTTCCTGATGTTTTTATATAATAGGGGAGGCTCACCTGATGTTAAGTGATACCGCCCATGGATACTCTCAATGCCAGAGGGCTCGCGAGTGCGTTGCCGGCCTTTTAAGAATTTGTATGCTCTTTTCTTGAAGGAACCAAAGTCGAATTCGTTCGGAAATACTCAAGTGGTGATAATCGGACCATTTCCTGAAATATACATATATAAATTATATTGAGCTACATAATTTATCTAAATTATTTGGATAAGAACCTATATTTTAGAGAAACAAATAATATTATAAACAGTATAATTAATTATAATCTTATATATGTAATTCTATTCCTTACTCTTGCTGGCACGGAATAATCAACAACGGATCTAGATAAAATTGAGAAGGATACATGAAACTTAAATAATTTACAACAAAAAGAAATTATGGCCCGACAGCAATCTTGATTTTGATATTTACACAAGCCAACTCTTAATCTAAAATAGTCGGAACGGAAAACCGTAGAATAACAGGATTTCATAATTATTTATAAACTAATTTAAGATATTTAATATCAAAGGAGACGATCTTCAAACACAAAATCTGTAGTATCTTTAAAATACGTGAATATTTGAACAGTAGATTAGTCACATTTGGGTGTTAATAATAGAGGGCGCGGACGTTGCGGCACTCAGCCATTTGCAATTAGTTTTTACTGCCAGTAATTAGGGAGCCGATTGCGCGCTACGCTTCCGTCCTTGGTCGCCCACAGTTTACTTACTTCGCCTTAGGGAAAAATTTACGCAACTAAATTTTGCGTGTATCACGACACACAACATACCTGAACGCCCTCTGCGTACGCCTGATCACCACTAGCTTGCACGGTAAAGTAACATATTGTAATGAAACAACAACCACTTCAGGTATATACAGAATGATAGCAATGAAACACAAAAATGTCAGTCAAAAATATTGTAAACCATACATACAATATTTTTATATTTTTAATTGTTACAGACATATATTTAAGTACAACTAGGCTAAGTCTGATTAAGTAGAATTACATTATTAACATTATTATTATTTTTGCCTCCCTTTATGTCAAGTGGTCAGAATGATGGTTGAGTGGTTGAGTCTTGTTCCTCAATTTCAGTAAAGCGCTCGAACCATCGACTTATGCTAATGCAATAAATTCACGTTTAAATCCTTTAAAGAAGTTGTGTTTAAATAAGGATTTTGAGTATTTTATATTGTTATACGGTATGGAGTATACACACATATATATGTGTGATTTCAGATTTGTGGATTAACAGTTTAATAGACTTTCTACTCGTAAACTGTAGCATTTAAAAGGTTAAAAAGTACTATAATTAATTGAGACATCTCTTTGAGTAGATATTAAACGTTTTTGTGAAAGAATGGAATGTTATAGGATAAAGAGAATTTATTATTTAATAACTCTTAGTTTATAATACATATAGATATCAAAAAATGTTAAGTTTCGGTCACGTCGATCTAAGTTGCAAAAGAAATAATGCGTCATAATAATATACGAAACAAAAAATGTCATACGATAAAAAAATATTAAACAAAAGTCGTTCGAATTATAAAAATTTGCCATCTGTAGTTTTAAATATTTAGCGACATTTTTAGGTGTTGGTGAAATATGTACGATTTATTGTTGATATTTTTAATACGTAGGAGCCTGATAATGGTACTAAGGCCAAGAAAAAGAAAGTTATATGACAAAAACCCTTAAAACCGTAGAAAATCTCTTAAGCTTAATATCTTTCCCCATGTAAATTGAATAGAAAGATTTCTTTAAGATTCCAAAGTTTGGATAAAAATGATATAAATTAAAGAAACCAAAGTAGCGTTTACCTTAAAAATTTTCAGTCTCGATTGGATATTCTTTGAATGGAAATTTAAACAATATTTGAATAATTGAAGGATTGCTACGCGGGGAATTTCATTAAACAAATGTTTTGAAGAGGCTTTCATTTACATCTTCTATATCCGGCTGGTGTCTTGTAAATGTTATTTTAGAAATATTATTTGAATAAACATTTTATTCGAAGTATTTTCATTAAAAATATGGTTTTGTATTTTTTAATAAGCCGTTTTGAAAAATGATAATATTAATTTTATCTGAAAGCTCTGAAAACGAGTTTTAAAAACCTTTAAGCTTGATAAATCTAATAAATGTAAATTGGTTAGCTAATTTGGAAAAATAAAATTTATGAAAAATTCTTGCTTAAAGTGTAATTCCTCATAATTCTACAAACTACTATTGTTACATCGCTCAAGTACCAACGAACAATAAACTATAAAAAAATGTATTGAAATTGCTGAAACAGCAGAAACCGTCGTTATTAAATGAGAAATAAACATCGTTTTGAACGAGTGCATACAAATGAAAAATTTGGTTGGCAATTTTCAGTGAACAAAACGAATGGATGGTCTGTGTTACAACGTATCGAAATTGGTATCAAGTATATATATCCCCGCATGTATTGCGGGGAATCAATACAAAAATATTTTAATTGGCTGAAAGTTATGATCTCCTAATTAGCGAGGACTGTGTCCTAACAACTGTGTGTTCTTTTAGACAAGCGGTTTCTTTTAAGAGTGTTACGTAGTATGTTCCGTCAATTATTTTGTCGATGGTTTAAAACCTATAACGTTTACAAAATCTAGGCGCTTATGTAACTATCTTAGAAAGAAAAAGCAGAACTTCTTTATAAATACTGTTTCTCATATATCTCTTATGAACCCAACTCGACCTGTATCGCTTGGCTGCACATTTTTTTAAGTAATTTGAAAATAAGTACTTAAACAAAATAAAGTTTGCGTTATGTCACTCAGGGATAATGTAGTATTCTAAAAGTGATATTTTTTCAATTCTATTCGGTCTAGAAATTTTTGATTTTTATTTATTTATCTCTATAATACTGGTACAAAATAATTTATTACATTATTGACATCAGTCAGTCAACGATTGCCACGCTAAGTTAAACTTTACATACAGTTTAATAAAACACAATAATAAAACTTGTCAAAATAATTAATACACGTAAAAATAATTATTAAAATCAATCAATCACGTTTCAAAAAATTCCCATAATTCTCCATGAATAACTCCACAACTCTGCTGAAGCTAGTCTTAATATCAAGTCTAAAATCGAATCATTACTGTTATCTCGCGAGGACATAAGCAGATTAAACTGTGAGATTAATTTAATAATCGTTTAGTCTTATCTATAATACTTAACATTTTATTTATTAATAGCTAATATAGGTCACTTCTGATATTTAAAGTTTATTAATTTTAGCGTTGGGCAATATTTGCTTCATTCAGTTTCGCGGTAGCTTTAACGATTTATGTGAGTATTGGTTGAATTAAATTTTGCCGACATTAACTTTAACACGGAATAAAGTTACCATGGTAACCTTTTTGAATTGAAATTTCTTTATCCGCGTTGGAAAAAAAATACCGTCATATTAATCGGTTGCGCGTCACGTTATTCGGTTACGCGTCACATTTTTCAGTGACGCGCCATCTTTTTTTGCCTTTTGTTAAACTTCATCTAATTTAACATTATTTAGCTAATTTCTTTAAAGTTGCATATAGTAGATCATTTTTCGAAAAATACGGTCATAAAAAAGTTTGACTTCTTATGTGTCTACAATTTTTTTTATAAAAGGTTAATTGATTTCAATTTTTTACTCGATGCTGTCACCAAGTTCATGTCCCAACTGTGACTAAAAGTATTTTTTTGTCATATGTAAACTGGTGAGATTTCTGTTACCAAGGAGTCTGCGGAATTTAATTAGATTTAGGACTTGTTTTCCTCTGGCTGAGTAAGAGTGGTTTGTTTTGTTATAAGTTATAGTCAGTTATAGATATTTTATTCAGTTGTTGTTTTTTGTAAAGAAATTATCAAGGTCCATAGAGTTAGTCAACTGTTTCGGTGTGAGACTCTCATCATTGAAGTCGTACTTACAATGAACCGTTGTTTACCTAAAAAATGCAATTTATACGCGGAACATCGTGTGAAAATTTGCGGTCTAAAACAAAACTCAACAGTGTGTCTCAAACTCAGAACGTTGTATATAAATTAATATTATATTATATAATTATTCTTTTTATATCTTTTTCTATCAATACGTTAGCCAATTATAATAAACGGTTTCGTTACTTTAAAATCTCAAAGCGGATTATTCACAAGAGCAATATTTAAAAGTTATCGCAATTTTTGTGATTTAACGATTGGGATCGAATTGGCATTTCAAATAAAAATCCTCATTAGTTAAAACGTTTCAGTTTCAGTATCGGTGTATTCATAGGGGTGTGCCGTACGTGACGTCACGTACGCTTATGCTAGCGCGCAGCATCTACTTGTTATTCGGATACACAACACCACATTTCACCCAGACACTATGAGGACCAAGAACTTTGGGTTCACGTACGGCTGTTTCACATTTTAAGTCTGTTTTAGCACCGAACTACTTAAGTTTTCTTGTAGATCTGTTTAAATATTAAGATTTTAGAAACTATTGCCAATGATATCCAATTCATTATCTTTAAAATGTTTTTATATGTCTGTGACGCTCTTTAGAATTGAAACGTTTTTGATTCTAACTAAATAGAGAGAGAAGGTATTTGACTTTAAAACTTTGCCATTACGTGTCAATTCATTCCCTGTATTCATGAAAACTGTTACATTTCACGCAATTTGAATACGTTTATGAAAAGAGTATGCTGATGTTGAAACCACTTAAGCTTATAATGTTTATAGCTAGCACTGCAGCGTGCATCGGTAAATTGAAATCGATTAATGTTGGGTGCGTTTAATCGTAATGCGTAGATATGAATGTTTTTTTATTCCAGTATCAATTCCATTTGCGCTTACAGCGCACTGGTCCTTAATACTTTGCAATAAAAGGGAATCTGTTTTAATCAGGCCGCTTTTATTTGCTACATCAACGAGGTCTATTCATTTGGAAATTCCAATGTGCACTAAGTGTTATTCAATACGAATTTAATTAAAACAACCGGGTGCGGTCCCGACAGTCCACAATTTCAAAACCGAAACATGTAAACAAAGCTTTCCAGTTAACTTCGCTTTTCATTCGCGCTCCTTTTTTTCGTTTCTTAGTTCTGGCTTCGCGGTATAGAGCTTGCGATCACTGAATAGAGTTCTACGTGATGAATGCTGCAAACTGTTTTTAAGTAAATATCTATGTTTACCTTTTATTGTTATATGTTTTCTTTAAGTAATATCTTTTAGACTTGTATACATTACACTGCGTTGCCAAGTAACGAATTATATTTTCTATCATTCAACTCAAGACGATAAGTGTTGTATTGTTTCCAATATTCATAATTAACAGACAATGTATTGCATTTCATATAATTAATAGTTTATGAGTGTGTTTAAGTGAATATTCATTCACTTATATTACGTAGTCGTATGTACTATAAAGAATACAGTAGATGATGTATAGAAGTGTTGGCAGCGGGCAACTGACTTCACCGCGAGAAGTGATTTGGTACGTAATCTCAAAGCGTTTATTCCATTAATTCAAGCGGAAGATATTATCTGAAACACCGTTAAATAATAGGAAATGAAGCCATTTTAAAACGTAGAGTCAAAGAGAAAATGCTAGTTAAATTTCTGCTTAGGTTCTAGCGATATCTAAATAGCAGCTAGGTTCTGTTATTATCACGGTTGAAACTCTCAATGGTATTGGAAATGCATTGTGCTGCACTTTCGTGACCACTACCTATCTACTGAATTGTGCTTTAGTTGAAATTATATAAATCGTTTCATTCCTAATGCCAACTTATATCCACAAATAAATGAACGTTTATTTGTTTTAATAATTGGTGAATAACTCATCTCATTTCGTTTTTATTAACTTATTAAGTAAAATTGACTCGCCAAAAAATTGTGTTGAAATATAATGTTTTTTTTTTAAGATAGATTGCAGTCTATCGAATTGTACGAGAATAAATGAATTTTAGAATTAATGTTATTAAACTAATTTAAAATTGTAACATTCACGTTTTAATCGAATGGATTTTTCCTTACATAGACATAATTCTATAATTAGATTGATAAATTTAAAATAAAGTAAATCTGCTTATTTTCATTTTAGGTATGTATTTACTAATATAAAATCTTAAAATTCTATACCCCGTGTGTATTTCTGAAGTTACGTTTAAAATATGGAGGCGGCAGAAGCTAGTACAAAGCTTTTGGGTTTGTAATGAAAAATTAAAAGTGTAATGAAAAAAAAAATCCATTAAACTTTTGGGCTCATAAACTACACATTTAACCTTATTTAATAAAATAATCAATCATTTGGTTCTAGTTTAATTATGAAATCTATATTATGCAACATTATCCATGATTTTAACGTTTTCACTTCCATCATAATTTGGTTTGATATTATGTTACGAATATTCAAGTTACATATTAAGCTTAAATTTAAACTACGCATTTTAATTAGAATACTCGTATTATATGAACAAGAACAGAGATAGGCAATTTGTGTAGTAGAGGGTCCTTTAAAAGTTTTCTCCCACGGGTAACAGCTGAATTCTCTGCAATGTACGTGGCTTCTTATTGTTAGTTAAGCTATTCTGTTTATTGTATGCGGTAAAAATAATGCAGCAACGATATAGTTACCTACTTGCACTCATTTTAATTTCCTAGTACATACTTGTTACAACTTTGTTAAGTGTTGATTTTACGATTTTGTTAGTACAGAAATTTCTGGTACTTCAAAAGGAAAATTCTTGGTAAACTTAACTATTTGTGTACAATGTAAGAAATCTCTTCGGGAAAAACTTATAATGAAAATGTTTACGTGTGTGAGTGTTTACACGAGTCCATTAAAGTTTTGCATAGTAGATTTTTGGGTATAAGTCGGCTTCCTTGCGATGCTTTTCTCTAACGATAATAATGTGCACAGAAAGATTGAAAATGTGTTGGTGGATAATCAGGGTCTCTGTGGCTGTCTTTGGAGGTAGAAGAAGCCTCAAAACTAGCATTTAGATCAATTATTTAATGAATCGAAAAGCTTAAATATTTTTATTAACGTCAACCTAAGGGACGTTATCGTATTTACTCTGAAACTTGCAAAGCAACATACCCTGGATATGTTCCGTTGTTTTATAATTAAACTAAGTTTAGTAGTTTTCGACTATATCTATTCTAAACTATTGTTGATATTTACTGCATGACATAACTTGAGGCATAATAATTATCTTTGAGGGTTTGATATCATAGAAACCCAAGCAACGTAGTACCGATTTGCAAAATATAATTATCTAAAATACATCTTACCGCACTTAATACTAATTAATAGCATATTACATGTAATTTCATGAAGGTATTTCCGCTTCCCCGTCTCGGCGCAGATGCACGGCCGCCCGATCGTTGGAGTCATTAAGAAAATCCAGAGCGAATTAATTAGAATGTACTAACTACGTAATATCAGGTTAGTTGAGTACAAGTTTGAGGCTAATGTTATATTAATTGCACTAATTTACTTGAGGTCTCGAACGGGGTCGAAGTAAGTTCAAATTGTCTTTGTGCTGAACCCCCGGGTCCTAAACACCTATTTTAATATGTAAATTAACTGGAGTTATACCCATAATACACTTGCACTTGAGTATCACATGCAATGATAATGTTCCGACAATTGTAATTAATGTCTAGATGACACTATTTTAATGAAAGGCTAAGAAAGCTTATCTAAACGTAGGTAAGGAGGTAAGTATGACCTCCATATGTAAAAATCTGGTTGACATCTGAATCTAAAAATTTCATCCAAGGAAACCCCGTAACTATTCGTGCAGTGTTCAGCGTGCGGCTTTCATCCCTGAGGTCTTAGGTTCGATCTGTATACCAATGGTCTTTCTTTCTAGAACAGCCAGTGTTGACCGTTGCTATGTCTAGTGCCTTATTTATACTTACTGCAACTAAAATGATGTCCTATAGCGTAAATAAAAGTTAATATTTGCTTTCATTAAAAAGAAATTGGTAGCTTTTTTAAACATTAGTATGTCGGCAGATTCTAATCTTTTGTTCTTAAACAAGATACTTGAACCATTCTTCCAGCGAGTTCCCTTTGGGGCAAGTTATTGTATCCACCCCTCTTGGGATATTCTATGTGTACCATATACGTAGGGGACTCAAATATTCATGTTGTCATTAAAACTTCTGATTCTGAGCTAGGACCAATTGAACTAAGGAAACAAGAATGATTTCTCGCATAATCTTTATTCCCAATCTTTGGACCCTATAATGCTTTAAAACTAATTATAACATAAATACAACATTGCCTCGTAATCACGAAAAGAATTTATTAATTTAACCTGCAATCTACGTCGTCTCTGTAAAACAAAGACTGTAACATGTATAATAATGTAATTCGTTTTACAAGAAGACGTATAAAAGCAACTACAAGCAAATTCAAAGCTCAACTTTTAATAATTATCCTAATATTGGTATCCTAAAATAGACATATAATATTAATATCTAGATTTTCAATTACAAATGACAGAATGAAGAAGATTTTAATACAGTTTATATATAGAATTTGATTGTACTCGAGAGAGAAAATGAAAATTTGTCACAGAAATTTACTGAACTGATTTCAATTTGGAGACTGATCGACGTTAATATCGAAGGGATGTATGAATAAAAACTTCGATTGAGGATGAGCTCAAATTTATTTGAATTAACAATGACGTCTCCAATGCCACAATAGTCAATGAAGTAAGAAAAGAAAAATCAATGAACATCTATAAAAGTCATAATAATTATACAATTAAGCTAAATTTATCACTATTTTTACAATGTCATTATGTTTTTTTTTCTTAAACCACAATAACACTTTACCTTTGCTCTAAAAGCTTTAAATAATCCAAGTCACACAAATCTAACAATTAACCACTAATTTATATATATTTGTATGGTATAATTTGCTGGATATACAAATAAATTTTCAGCAACACTTACTCTTGTCACCGCAATAAACAAAAACCAGTTCATTAATACTGAATACGAAAGCGTTTAAAAATTATTTTAGTAATTAAGCCTTTAGCCTACATATAACAAGAAAAATTAAAACTACTTGCGATAATTAAGTTAAAATAATAAAAATTGCGCGACACTACTCGGGTACTATGCGTCAACCATTTCGAGCATATCTAATTCGCAATATGTCTCGGCGTGCGAAAACAACACTTAGAATGTATTTGATACTTCGAACGATTATTTTGTTTCTTTATGCTATTCATATGTATTTCTTATATTAGTTATTAGCTAACTTTTATTTTTATTAAGGGGCACAGAATTGATATGTTTCCGATGCACGGCGTTTGTGTGTTACCGCGTCACTTAACCTAACTTGCAAGGCGATGCTACACCCCAACTACTCTATCGCACGGCGCAATGTCACGCTCGCCTCTAGTCTGTATCGTAAACAATCATCAATTATTTATCGCGTATCCACTATTCACCCGTTTGTTCTCAAACTAATTTGATCTTCGCTAAATAATTCCATTTGTACAAGCTGAAATATCAAGGTGAAATTTAGCCAAGCGAGAATTCCGATAACGTAAAAGCTGTTAGCGTGACATATAGCCGATTGCATAATCAGAAGTAGACAAGGATACAGAATAAACGTCTCTATGAAACAGTTTTGTTTAACTCTAATTACATTAATATTACACGATGATATGTATCGAGTAGTCCCGCAATAGGTGACGTAGCCGTGTCCGCAGCCACTGGACGTCTCTTACGCTAGCTAGTGTGTTGGACGGAATCTTGGCGGCACTGGCGACCCCTACCAGCCTCTGAACACAGGAATACTTGTCACGTGACACGCGAAATTAAGAGGGTGAAATCAATTAAACGTACAAGGAACATCGATTCATAGTTCTAGGGCACTTAACGCCTGAGCACTGCCCACTTATACAAAGTCCAGAAACTACATTTATATTCACAAAGTTCAATAACAGGAATTTCGTTGTATTTCACTTGCGTAGAGGTCACCGCGCGCCGGAGTTATGGGAGATCTCTACTACACTATTACACAATCACTTATATACGAATTAGCATAATATACCGAATTAAATAAGTAAACATTGACTTAGTAGTTAGATGACAGCGATTTTGGGATTTTCGCGTAACACGATTATATCTTTTGCAAGACGTGGACCTTTTAATGATGAATAAAACGATTTATGAATAGAAATATGATGTTGAATTGGTATTCGATAAGATTTTAAGAATATAGAAGGCCCTGGTCTCCTGTAGATATTGGAATATTAGATATTCGATATTCCCGCAGTACGCGCCTACAAATAATGTTTGGTACGGTCAGAGGTTAGTATTTATATTATGTAAATCGCTTATCTTTGGTGTATACGCTACGATCAGTATGTTTCACATTTATCGATTACTATAAACAACGTATAAAATTTAGCTAAGTTTGTTTAAAAATTGACGATATTTCTATTAAATATTGACTAAGATATTTTTCATAAGAACTTACGGAATTGTACACTTGCGTGCACGCATCGGTCTGTCACGTCAATTATATCAAAACTTTCGAAACCTTATAATTAGCCTATGCAGGGATTTTTTTTTTTACTTTTTTCATATAGTTTTTACATATTACAGCAGAATACGTTTCTAGGCAATTATAATTTATAATTTTTTTGGTTTATTGCTATATCGCAACGCAATGTACTTTCTTGTAACCACATGGTAACTTCACAAGTTCATTTTGCGTGCGATAGTTAACTAGCTAAAAATAAAAATATATTAATCTTCCATTTCAATTATATCTAACACTCAAAATTTTATTTCAATACATTGTTTAATCATTATGTATGAATAACTTTTTTATTATTAATGTAACTATGGTGATCTACAATAAATACCCTTAACTAATTTATATGGTACTGACCTAAAGGTTACACAGTAAATCTACTATTTGTTTTATAAGATTATAACCAAGAAGCTCGTCGAAGCATGCAAATAGAACAATCATTTCACTATTCAGCACGGCGAGTCGCCAGTTAATTATAACTAGTTTTAACATTACGGTTACATTTATTTAATCTTATAAGGCCAAGGCTAAATTCTCGCAACACTGAACTGATCTCGATACCACTGTCGTATATTATAGATAAACAAACCATAGAAAGATTGTTAACCAAATTTTGGAATAGATCAAGGCACAAGTACGTAAAAGTAGTTTCAGCGCTAGTGAAAATTAGAAAGGACCAACATAATATCAATTATGCTGCGATTAGATTGGGAATAAGAAAATTATCTTTTAAATTGTCATTTTCACTAGTTCTAATACTATAAATAGAAAGTTATACGGCGGTGGTGCCGGTCGTTGGGACTCGAGTGTTCAGTAATGTATTGCACTTTACAGTAAGCGACACCAGAGGGCGACACTATATTACCTTTATTGCATTATCCTTTAATAGATAGGATCGTAAGACCAACACTAAAGTGCCAGCGTTTTAACGAGTGTTCAAATATAAAAATCACTAAGAAAGCATTTGGTAAATATAATTTGAAATATTCGTGAAATTCATTTAAATACTAATATTATCGAGACTAAACAAAATTATCGTATATTACAACTTTAAAAAAATCATTTAACTTGAAATATTTAGTTAACAAAACGTAATCTTTCTATGAAGGGCACCTTTGGTTTTTAGCTTATTCGAATGAGATATATTCTAAATTTCTGATATTAACTGCGTTAACACTAGCATAGAATTGTTCCTATCAATTGCAAGAAATACAATCACTAAGCAGTTCTATACTAGTCTTTACCCAGTGAGTATTACAATAATTAATGTTCTCAGTTGAATAAATCGGCCTTTATATAAAAACGAATATACAATAAGTTAGTTGTAAATAAATCTAAATTTTACATAAAAGATACATTTAACGTATTACCAAAAATTATATATTAAAATATTTCATTGCAAACGGTAAACAATAAAGTGGAATGTTAAACTTATAATAAATTTACGCTAAATTTGGTATCAACATAATACACCACACCTCTAGACGTTGTTCCTACGAATAACATAAAATAAGACGAGAGCTCTTACAATATGGACCTAACATTTTAAAGCCAAATATAAAAACGAAAATGATCAAAACCAAATATCGTTCATGCTTTGACTTTAATATGTCTGGCCAGGTAAGCAATAAAGTGGATATAGGGTTGTGCGAGCTCCATCTTCCACAGCTGAAATTCTATTTTGGATATGGTTCGGAGGAAAAGTATCGTGCGTCCCTCAGTGCGCTGGTTGTCAAGTGCCGAGAGCCACGAACGAATTAATGCTGTTCGCTCTCTTCTCCCCCTTTGACTCCCTGCTGATAGAAAACAACATTAGTCTACGAAAGATTTAAACGCAAGTCATATATCGAAGCGGGTAACTATGTGCAAGGTGCAAGTGATTTTAGAACAAGACTCATTAAACTTTGGACCCAACATTAATTTACAGAGGTATAAAAACAAATGGAATCCGTAGTATCAAATCATGCTACACAGTTTCAGTAATTTATTAAAAGATTCTCTAATAGAAAGGAAACGGTGTAGTATTGAAATAGCAGTGCGCGTGCATACTTCATGTGCGAGTATCCAGCCGTTGTGTGCCAACTTATGCCTCGCGTATTCGAGATGGATAGGCGCCTCAGAGCTGAGGAGCAGAGCGCCTTGCAGACGAGTCATGGCCGCGGCCGCTTCGCTTGGGGTTACGAAGTCGACGAAGGCTACGGGGCCAGAACCACCTCCTCCGGTCAAGAGCCGCAATCGCGAGAAGCCCGCACAACTGTCATGATTACACAACGTGGGCATACCACACTCGTATCCCCTCTAGCCTCACGTGTATGTTGTATATTTATGATGTTTTTTTTTTAATTTAATATTTAGTTACATAGACAGGTCAGCGTTCTGACGTGGAAAGCGCGATTTTTGAAGCCTTTAACAAATACTGTGTAAATTATTATTGAAATTGCAAAATAACATGTACTACCCGAGGCAAAATAAAAGTAAACGCACGTTGCAATGTTGTTTTAAATTTTGAACAGTTTATTTTGTTTAAAAGGTGCATTGCGGTCAGTATAGTGATTTAATAATCGGTGCTCTCATTCGCTATGTGATATTGTGTACATAATGTCGATGTCATGCTTGAGGTGATACGTGTGCAGGCCTTATCTAACGCAAACTTGAAATGTTTAATAGTTTGAGTCAGATAATTTGTTTATTATTAAATCCATATTGGACACATGGTGCAACATGCACTGTGAGACATTTATCTTTCATTCAATATCTTTTATATTTTCTTACAATTCATTAATATATCCATGCAGATTGTACGTATATAAGGTAACCAACTGGATTATGTTTATTTTGTATACAAAAAAGGAGGATATAAAAATGTGCTTATACCGAAAATTTGTTCGATATAAAGATGCATAGTAAATATATATTATTAAATGAATTTGTCATGTTCATAGCAGTTTACACCCAGTTGATACCTTTTGTAAACAGAAGACCATCGAAACAGACGTACCTGCTGAAAATTTCTTTGAGTTCGTGTTCTGATACGAATTGGCCAAGGTTGGCGACGAACAGAGTAGAGCAGGGCGCGGGATGCGCTGGATGCGGTGTGTGCCCGGGGTGCGCAGGGGGGGCGTGGGCGGCCCCTGGCGAACCCAGCGCGGGCGCAGGTAACACGCAGGCGCCTAACGTCAGCGGGGTCTGCCAGCGATCATAAAAATTATATAGTCTACAACAGCCACTTATTAGCAAGCAAGCTGAGCGTTCGAACAGCGGCTATATACCAATGTATCGTTCTATTTAAAGTACTTGTATTAGTTTTTTCTTCGCTTCCATTTAGTTTTTATATATAAATGTTTTACTTACGTGGTGTGGCCTATCGGCGGCAGCTAGTCAGAGATAAGAACGGACTGGTGCCATCTGCGGGTGGATGGCTGGATGCACCAGTCCATGGGACAAAGTCGGCAACTCCCCCCCGTAGGCTAACGGGTGATGCCATAGCTCAGCGCCCCCTCCGGGGAAGAACGGACTGGCTAAGTCTGTACACAGAGTTATAATTGAGCATACAACGATACACAAAGGCAAATGCTATTTACAACTTCATATACATTTACTCTCATTGGTTACTTATAATCAGCTGGATTTCTTTGGAAAGTTAGGCATCCACATTATTGGAATTGATCGAAACATCATTGACTATTGATAGGAAAACGTTAGACTAACGTAATATGTATAATTAATAACGTGCCTTACTATTCAAAAAGAAAGCTAGTTGAACGTGGCTTGTCAAAAAACGTTATGTGTTCAAAAAGAATAGCAGTAAAGAACCCGACAGATCGACTGATAGGTAATAGCTTCGCGGAGCCAGGCTTTGCGTGGTACGTGTAAGCGATTACATATACTTGCCCAAAATTTGCGTTCGCTCGACACGCCATCATATTTGCAAGGTTGTGTTGAAAAACTTAGGGATTAAATCGGTATGTTTGTGCATGTATGTTAGGAACATGTGGTAGTGAAGGAGAAAGTTTCCGGTAATCCATTTTCTAGGTTCAGTAAAGTACCAACTTAACTTATTTCGTAACTAATGGTTTCGTAATAAAAAAAGCTACGTTAGAATTCAGCGCTTTTTTAATAAGCTTTTAAGGTAACTTCCTAACTGCAGTTTTTATTATTTTAATTTTTCAATGGAGTTATTAATAAGTTGCTTTGCCCTGTAACATTGACCACAATTATCGAAATGGTATTTTATAGTTGATTTATTACTTTGTAGATTTAGTGAAAGACATAGACACATTTTATAACATATACACATATCACACAATATTGTATAGATTATAGTAGTCATGGTAACCTCTCTGACTTTCCAGAAACAGCAGTAAGCAAGTATAAAACGATAATCAAAAACAAAACAAATGTATGAAACACTATAAGGGCCTTATCCGTTAGATTACTATGGAATTTTCGTCCGTGTTGGCTAATCGGTATAATCGAGCGAACGCGGGGCGGTGTGTGCAAAGGGCGGTACTTACGTCCAGTGAGCGGGTGCATCAATGCGGGATGTGCTGCTGGCGCGGCTGTGGCTACGGCCGGCTTCGGTTTGCTGACCTTCGTGTTGCTTTTAGCGAACTCCAGCCGAATCGTTTGCGGCATGTCGGGGTCGAACCGGACACCCTGCTGTGAACAGCCGCGAGCGGTGCGGCGCTCCGATATAATGACGATGGTCATTGCCGCTCGTCCACAAGGGGACATAATCGCGTCATAGAACTTAAGAATTCTATACTCAATTGTTTATTGTGTACGAACCCGGAATGATCTCATTTTGTCTTGATAGATTTTTGGAAGGTATTTTAACGCCTGCGCCTGCAATTGTGCCACACAGTGCTCGGGATGTGACATCAAAACTTGTCAAACAGTGACATGCAGTACGTATTTACACCGTAATTAATAGACCACTTGGGACCGGGCTTTGTGGCTTACGTTGGGCTCACGTTGGCAATTCGACATGTGCATGGACTTAGCATAAACGATGCGGTTACTCGGAGACGGGAAAATGTTATTTCAAGTCTACAATGACAATATTAACTATGTGCGTTTTGGCAGTGTTGCGGCATGTGATGAGAAGAGGTTTAGTAACACCGTGCTCTCGTCTTAGTATTTACAAACATCACCTTGGTGTGGAATCTCGTACGTATGCATAGATTTTCACGTGAATTTTTATGTGTCTTAAGCGAATTGCTTTTAAGCAATTTTGTACTGTCATTTTATAATGTTAATTTGTACCAAATCAGTTAAGATTCATTTAATAACTTTTTCAAAAGTAATTTAACGTTTTATTTTAAGATATATTGCATTTAAATATATTTTGAACCAACCTGAAGATCTTGTTTAGCAGCTTCCGCTCCAGCTCGAGTGTGGAACGTGACGAAACCAACAGGCTGAAAAAATATCTCTAGTCATGAATAAAATCAAGTCCATTATGATTAGTACAAACATTATTATCATATAACTTACCGATGCGGTTTTTCCATTTTTGCTGGTAACTTTTAACAGCGAACCCTCGTAGCCCTATAAGGAATAAGAAACATTAATCATCTTCAATTTCGAATAATAATCGAAATTCAGTTCATACGAAATACATTTAACGATCAAAAATGGTATCACTCCGTACCGTGTACCTTTATACACGCGATATTTGAACCCTCGTTTAAGTTTAGGAAGAAATGGCCACGGTGCTATCCGTGCCAGCCGAGTCTAATCCCCCTTATCGATGAACTGAATCGATTCAATCCAAATATTACGTACCGGGGCATGACACGACGACGATGCCGTAATCCCAGCCGAGCCCTCTGCGTGACGAGAGACGCAACGCGATTCATAATATTTTCTCAATCGTGAAATATGTTTGATTTATGAACAGAATTCCATTTTCCAATATAGGCATGATAACTTAAAACGAGATCGCAGTGAATTGGTTCCGTTGTGTTGCTTTATGTATAATACTTAAAATAAAACAAGTATTAGATTAGATTTGTAAGGTTTGAGTGGCAGGTAGACTAATAATAATTTGTCTCAATCCTTAAACTGCGAAACGTAGATGGGTAGTGATTTATTTAACTTCATCCTTTGAGGTGAAGTTGGCGTCAAAACTTACTTCATATGCCCGAAATAGTAGATAGAGTTCCCGAGGCTTTGCGTCCATGGGAAGTCCACTCACGAACAAAGTCCGCACCTGCAACATACCATTTGTCTTTTACTATCTTTGTGGATTACTAAAGTTTATCAATAGAATTAAATGTGTTTATTAGTTCAAAATATGTCAAGACCTTCATACTTTACTACATCTAGATGTACTTATAAGAAATAATGCTTATAAAAGGAATAAGACAGAAAGGCATATAACTAATTTTTCGCCAAGAAAGTTTACTTATTGTAACTTGAGTCAATGCAGAATTATTTAAAATATCAATGGTACCAACAAATTTTGACAACTGTATTCAAAATGGCGAAACCCATCTTTTGTTTTAATATCAAAAGGAGCAGCGTAATGCAAGAGCGGCCCATTTAGTAGATTTTCTATTCTTTCTCTTAGTAAACGTTTCAACGCATTAATTCGGTGGGTCCATTTAATGAAATAAAACAGTGCTCGTAATGGCGACGCGATTTGGCGCGTGCGGGAAATGGAGATTAATTGCTGGTAACACCGGCCGCTGCTCGCCGCCATCTTGTTGTTCACCTTATTTATGTACCTCAATTTCAATTTTATTCCTTTCGATCTTTTTTCAACATCAAACTTTGTGGAATAATGCATATTATAGAAAAAACAATAGGGTGTTTCATAATGAAAACCATAACAACTAGATTGTATGAGTGAATTTTGACCGTTTTCATATTCCTTTTATAAAATCTATCACAAAAGCGAATAGAAAATACTCTACTCCGTTATAAAAATGTATTTCAAGGGGCTTTTAAACATATTTTGTTGAGGTTATGGCACTCCATGTGAAGGGTACCTCTCGTATATATTTTATAGCTTCCGTGTCCGGTCAGCACCAGAATGTGGGACCTTTATGTCGGCTATTTTCCACTTCGATGAACGGGCATCCCCGTATCAAGGATACGTTTTATTTTTGCTTCGCCAATTTTAAATATAGAAGCTTGTTTTCTTTCCAATATTTAAGATAGTTTATACTGATATTAAAATACAAGTTTTAAATCTTTGAGTAATTAATTTTAAATGATAAGACATTTAATTGTACAATTAAAAATAAAATAATTGTGTGGTTGGAACACATATTATTTATCTCATTGTTTATATGTTTTAAATTAACATAAAAAATCTGTGTCAGAATAAACCCCATAGTCATAAATATACTAGAAGCTCTAAGTAGCTATTGTATGTATGTCAAACATTTTTGCAACATGCGCATATGTAACAAAAGAGTCTTATTAAGAAATATATATTTAAAGCTACCGTATCAAATACACATCGCCCTACGATGTAAGGTTTCGTAGGGCATGCTACGCGCATACGCGTAGTGCTACATAAAACACATCTACGTCAAACAATGTTATGTATAAATCACGGAGAATGTACCGGTGGCCGGTCAGTTTGAAAATGCGCCCTCGACGTCGGCCGTTTTACACTTGGTTGCGCTCGAATCCCCTCACTATTGAGTTATGTTTCATACTCGTTCAGAGAAAAGAGGAAAATTCGCAGAACTAACACTGGAGCTTTCTCTGTGAGAACTTATTATCATGTTGCACCATGTTTCAAGCTCATGAAATTTAACAATTTAACTGAATAATGTACGTACGTCTAACTTCGTCGGTCGTTAAAACATTTATTATGTTGTTTTAATGGTATTTCGTGATACATTGACTACATGTTCTTTATCTCATTATGAACTATACGAGAAAATCAATTTCAGTTTCTAATTATTATTATTAGTGTCATTCAAAAACAAATTACACCAACGCAGGTAGAAACTAGAACTTCTATTTATTAGGTATAACCTTGTATAGAGTATATAAGGCTATTACTTGAACTACTACTATAGCTAGAATGTAGAGTATTATTTATATTTACCTTATTTTACTTTGTGCTTATCTCAATTTAACGGTTAACTTAGTTTGAATGAATGAACTGTTTAGATCATCCGCCCGCAGAATTAAGTTGACGTTAATAATACGAAAAATACGTTTTCGTTTCTATAAGGTAAACTGTATAAATATTACGAAATGTGTCCAATAAAAATACATAACATTACAAAAACAATGTGAAAATACCTGAAAATCCAAACAAAATATATTCAAATTTCGAAATTTTACATTGGTTAGTTTGGATTTTTCGACAGGTAAACATTTTCTATTTTTATTATCTGGCGACATTCAATAACGCGTTCAAAATAAATGTGAATAAATAAAAACGGAATAAAGGTGTGTGCACACGATCGATCGACGCGCAGCGAGTGGAGCGGAAAGGCTTGGGGCAGTGCACATCGAATTTTTCATACGTGTATACAGTCCTTTTTAAGTGCAAATGTTATGTGCTTAACGGATGCATTAATTGCACACCTAAATGATTATATAATGTATTTAAATAAAATGAATACCTGGAAAACATACATTTACAATCTCTAATGCATGAAGAAAAGTAACTTTTTATGAAATTTGAATGAGTACTTTGACTACTAGTAGTTGATGGCGCATAAAAAATACCATATTAATAACAATATTTTATGTACAACAAATTATTGTTGAAATAAAATATGATAAACACTATCACGAATCAACATTTTTTTCATTTCTCGAGTTATATAACTTAACTTTAGTTAAGTTACATATAAATATTGTAGGTGATAAGTAGAAGCGTAAACCAAATGTCAACAACTATCGTTCACTTGAAGCCAATATTAAGCTCTTTAAATATTCTAGTTTCCGATAATGTCCAATAACATAAGTGTCATTTAGATTTATAAACCTTTAGGTAAGGGAAGTTTGTTTTTGTTATTTTTGTTGTGGTTGTATTTGTTATGGTTGTTACCCAGCTTCAAACAAAGAGTTTTATTGAAACAACAACCGCCACCGAACACAATTATCAAAATGCCTAATAATATTTTTATGACGTAATCATAACGATGATGTCACTTGAGGAAGGCAATTAATATCAGAAGCAATTCGAATATCAGAAATAGGCAAAATATCTAAAGAGATATTTCCCTATCTGAGAATAGAATCTTTTTGTATTTCACACGTTATTTATTATTTATTGAATAATAATGTTACACACATTGTTAGCTGACCTGATGATATATACCTAGTCCAGCCATAAATACTGAGTTAGAAGTGAAGTTACAAATGAAAATGTATTTTTAATAATAATTAAATAATGAAATCTGGACGCAGGATGATGACCACGTTGTAGCTTTTCGACCACTTGAGCAGCTTCTTTAGAACTGTGAGCGTACACTTTATCATTTTGCTTTTTGTAGTTGTTCAATCGTGAATCTTCATTTTTCGCGATAAGGTTTTTGGCGTCCTAAAGGGGGTTTTGACGAACTGCGGCTTTATCAGTATTGACAGCCTTTGTAGTTTTAACAGCACGCGACCTCCCCCATCTTTTCGGGCCTCCAACAGACGAACATACAGCGGATACCAAGCTTTTAAAGAGTCTGGAATATGACGGACGGCTCCATACCCACTTTGTGCAAGGGGATACTATTTTCTTAAAATCCCCTGCCATATTGTGATTTGATAATTGACGCGAAAACATATGTGAAAGGGCGCAAAATATAAAGAAGTTTTTCAAATAAAATAAATCCAAATTCGAAATTACTAAAAAATTAAAAAAATGATTGTTTTTATGTAACATTATTTATGGGTAGTTATATCTATACTATTGTACGAACAGAATAAAGGTATAGTAAACACATTTCAAATACAATAGAAAAAATCTTAGAACGATAAAGAATAAATCCCAATAAAGACATCGCTTTCCAACAAGAAAGTAGCAACGTAGAACAATCATTGGGAGCTGTCGATCGCGATCGGCTCGGATAGAGATATTTCTAATTTTTCGCTCGACCTGCGCTCCAATACTCGTAGCTCCTAAAAATAGACAAAGCCAAGTGCAAACAGATTGGAAAAGAAACGAGGGTTAAATTTGTCCGAAGAGCTACCGCAGCGTTCGTGCTAATTGAAAGCACTGGTGCTTATAGAAAGTAGCTGATCATTAATCAAAGTCGATTGCTCTACTTTTCTTTGCATTCATACTTTTAACTGCTCAATTAAGTCTTCAGACTGTAGACGAGGTTTGAGCCAATAGCAAGTGCTTTGAACACAGTCAAATTCATTCCGTTTATTTACCAGAAAATTGCTTTGACCTGAAGATAAATCGCTAAAAATTGGTTTTTATAGTTACATTAACGTTCAAAAATTCGTCTGAAGGTTCTTGCCCAGTAATCATTAACCATATTACATTATCAACGCTTTATACTTTATTTATATCTGTTAAACGCCCTACCTTTAATTGATAGGTTAAAAGATTTTATTGTCAGAGCTTGGTAAATTACAGACATAATTCTTAAGGATGCCGTTTGGGACTACGCGGGCTATACATTTAAAATCTTGAACACAGAGGGGAAAGAGTTCTAACAGGGCAATAACGTCGCCCACCTGCTCCCGAGATAGGGATCATAATGTTAATTTAATTAAAGGACTAATCTAAATTGCAGAAACCCGACACTCCAACGGTCATTAAAAGGATATTTCGTCGCCAGTTCAGAGAAACTCGCTGACTATAAATATCTCCAAAAACAAGTTCGAGGGGTAAAAAGTAGGAAGAAGTCACAATGTTGGAAATTAGTGGTACGTGATCTGCGTTTTGGTTCAATTTGTTGCCAATAAATTGTGACTCGTGATCGTTCAGTTTCACGCTTGTAGACATAGTTAACTTTTTAAGGATTTTTGATGCAAACAAATACTATAAGTGTGTTAGATGTCTGAATTCACCAGAAAAAACGTACTATATGGATTTATAGTACTTGGGCGTGCATACTTGTATATATATTATTATTAAATTACTTTGAGTTTACCAATTTTGTCGGGAGTTAAGCTTATTGACTTACGTTAAAGCTTTCCGTTGTTCAACAATATAGCCAAAAGTAACATTAAAAGCACGCGACCAATTTATTTTCTATTAAGAGGGGTTCCGGTTTTTCTTATGCGAAGGAAAAAGTTTGGAAGATAACAAGTCCTTGCATCTTTATCACAGCGAAACACCGCATGAGCTTCTCAACTTCAAACTTGGAAAATCCGGGAAAAACAATTAATCTTCTACTTGTTTTGTTTTTCCGGATCTTAATACAAAATTTTCATACTTTTCCTTTTTGGCAAAAAAAGTTACTTACTAGGTGGAATATTGCAGAGGACTTCTAAAAACACATTTTCTATATGTAATAAATGAGTACTATTCTGCAGTTGAAAATAATAACTATCAAGTAAAGTTAAGGTGTGATGAATTTATGACGTTTACCAATATATGACAAAGCAAGAATGTACACACAGCATTCCTTTATAACTTGTATGAAACTTAGTACCTTCTAGCATATTTGCCGATCGGCATTCCATTATCAATACGAGACGGGTAGATTACGGAAGCTGATCCACCCAAATTATGTTCAATGGATAATTAATCGTTCTTGTTCTCTTCAATAACAATGGAAGCTATTATCAGTACGAGATATCGATACCTACTGATTACGTGGAATATTCTCTAATGAGTTCAATAAACATTTTAAATTTACGGTACGGTGGACATGAGTTTTATAAATACGATTTTAATATCCTAGCAGTACAAGACTAAAATTTAAACGAGCGCAGAATCAACAGCATTGCGTTCTGAAAAAAAAAACCGGTAATTTTTAATTTAAAATTTAATTTATAGTACTTAAAACTAACTTCATTCGTAATGGAGATCACGAATGAAGTTTCCAGATTCTCGAGGCCAAGGGTCTAGTCGATCACACATGTTGAGACACAATTTTTATATCTAACATTGTTTTAAGCAATTTAATTTAAATGTAAGTTACTTTACTAAAAATAAATTTCAGTCTATTTTTACAATAAATTTAGCCACTTTAATACAATTTAAACTGCATTTTGCTAAGTTTTCGCACGTTGAGAAAAGCTTTTACTAAAATTGAAACACAAGTAAAGAAGAGCTCGAGAAAACTATTGGGCGATAAACATTGGGGTAGCGACGGAGCAGATTTGTCTCATCTTATTTGAAATTCAAATGTAGCTGCAGGTGAGTAGGATTGGACCAACTTCCTCTACGGTTTAGATTCGCCAACCTCAAATTCAATTCACTGGCATTGTACACGACACCACAGCTTTATTAAATATTTTCGAGTCTCAGCAATATTTGGACTTGTGTCAATTATGGGGTTGAAACTGTCAGTTAAGGTTTTTAGAATTTGCGTCTTTAACGTTCTTTACATGCGTTGCTAATTTTTAGAACCTAAATCAACAATTATACGTGAGGAAAATAGGTTTTTATATAAAAAAATAAGAAATAGTAGTTGCAAAGGTGCATGGATTACAATAATAGTTTATTAATAATATTGTTTAAAAGGAAATTGAGGCATATAAACTGGTATTTTGTCAACACACACGAGAAATATTATTGATATGGCGTGCCGGTAGAAGAATTTCAGCATACATACTGTATACATACAATTTTATTGTTCTAAATACTGTTTGCTCTCCATTATAAGAACTATATATTTAATATCGATACATAAATAACTACGGAATGGTAACAGGAAATGTGCCGAAAAAGAAACACGGCTACTGATTCAAGTGAATGAATTCTCTGAGGGAACCACTAAACCGATAAAATGGTTAAACGCTGAACGAAGAAAACAATTGAAAGTAAGCAAATATCAAGGCATCGGGTTTGTTTGTGGAAATCAATAGTGTCGTACGGGCGAGTGCACTCTGTTGTCGTTAAAATCTTTCTTTTTCAAGCGTTCTTTTCATGTTAAACTTAACTTGTTTAACTAAATTTATTCATGTTACTAAGTGTTAATATTCATCTATAAGATGGCCTATGAACAACGTGTTGTTTATACTGTGTTATTTTCGATAAAGTGTTAAATCCATATAGATTAAGCGAAAACCAATTTAAAAAATGTAGTAGTATCAACATACGACAGTTTTATGTTGGATATCAGTAGATATATTCTTTTATAGGTAATGATTATCGTGTGGGGATTTCAACTTGTGCTTTAACATAAATTTTTCAACCAAACGTAAAACTATCTGTTGTTACGAGTATGTTGGTATATAAATAATTGGCGGAGAATGAAGGAAAATAGCCATAAATAACGTCCCCACGGGGACGATTAAATTCTTTATTCCCGAGTAAGAGTGGAAAGGGAATTCCTCACTAGACGTCTACATTTGCGGCTATTTTTCACTAAGACATAAGTACCATCTATACGTAAATCCAGTACAATTGAAGTTTCGTACGTAATCAGCTAATAGTTATTTAGAGATACTTTACTATTGGTTAATTTGTTACTGTAGTCAAACTGATTTCCATTTAAGCTTTAGGATACTAAACTGAACCTTAAAAATACTTAAATAAAATAATTTTCGATAAAATTCTTAAAACTTAAAGCAATAATAACTTAATAAATGTAATCAATTAAAATTCGTCACAATTTTGTTTTGGAATAAAATCAATCCTAACAGGCGGAAAATCGAAGATGAAATCATCTAATCGTGGTAAATCTCGAATTCCGAGAACGAGAAGCGACGGGCCCGTTCCGAACAAGTCCCTGATTTAAATTGCAGATGGCTCACGACCGCCGCGATATGCTAATCATAGCCAAGCCAAGGATTATCCCTGTTTACACTCAACAAACTCACTTAATTTTCTGCTGACAGGCGTCCAAAATAATCACTTACGTCTACATATTTATTGACTGTCATGACACTCATGAAGAACTTTCATATGGTAGCAATAGCATGACTTTGTCTCGTGATAGCAAAGACCAAATTGTTCACTAATTTTCTGATACATTTTTACATTTCTCTTAAAGATTTTTTAATTCAATAATTGACTGGTAGTTTCCGAAGTTATCACTGCTATTAGTTTTTTTGTTTGACGATATTTATACCCTCTATGAGCATGTAAAAATGTCAGTCCTGTGGTTTCGTGAGGCAACCAAGACTGGTGAAATTATAAGTCGTGCTATAAAGTTGGTGGAATAAAGAGTAAACCTAAAAACCATTAATATTAATTTAAGAAATAAAATAAAACCATCTAATTTTAAGATCGAATCCATTACAATTAAAATTAATTGAATTATCTAACCTCAAACATTTAGACAACGTGACAATCCTAAATTAATTCCTTAGAAACTTTACGGCACCTTTAAAATATCCTCGCTTAGGACTCGCCTTGAAGGCAAAATTAACTTAAAGACTTTCTCCCTTCTTTAATAATTTCATCTTCGTAGTATATTTTCCAATTTAGCTTATTACACGCGTAGCCTTTGACATTACTTCGAATAATAAAATTAATAAAAGAGTTTCATTATAAGCAGTTATTAGTAAACAGTTATTAAAAATAATTTAATACTAAGGCATAAGATAAAGGAGGTATATAAGAGAACAAATATTTCACCTAAGTACGCGGCAGAAGGACCCGAAAACGCCGTAAAGTCGACTAGAGCTGGCACTAATGCGAATTTATGTCGATGGACCCCACGGACGGCCCAATATCGATTCTATAACAGCTTATTTCATAAAGTGCCATCCAATTTTTAAAACTGTTCTTACGTAATATTAGACGGTAAAAGATATTCAAAGGAAAACAGGATAAATATAGCTTAATAGTTGCTTCTTTGAGAAATATCTCCAGTTGTTTTAATAGATTTAAAAGTTGAATACTGGCTATATACTATAATTTAAAATACTCTTTAATATGCAAATTAGTTCTTGCCCTGACATTTTTTAATTTCCCAAAGTTTCGTAAGCATAAAACGTTCGGGTCGCCTTGTCGTTTATGTAAGTTATATATTGAGTTTCGAAGGGAAATCTTAATAATTTACATGAGAAAAGCGGGACAAGCGCTCCTTGGGCCGGGCTGCCTTCTAACAAGGAGTAGGAATGTTTGAGGTATCTAACGCAAGCATGTGGAATACGGATGGAACATTTAAATTGAAATCGCGAACACTCAACTTATATTGGATTACACCAAAAATTCACGTTACAATTTGATTAAATATAAACGTTAGAAAGTCAATATGCATTTTATATCCCTAATACAAAAGTGCAAAAACAGTGTTATACTGTGTTTTATATATACTTTAACAATGAAACTAGCTACCCCCCGCGAACTTCGTTTCGCCTTAATATGTTTTTTTTACTTAGCCCACCTTCTTAGTAGCCATATATACATACCAATATATGGAACATTTTTATATACCCCATCAACGCTGTTCGCTTTTCCAGAATATAAAATCAAGTCCTAAAAGAAACTATATTTTTTCCAAATTAATCGTAGAGGGGTGAAAATTAAGGGTTGTATGTATTTTAAAATAAAAACAAAAAATTTTGTCTAAAAAAAGGTAAGGGGTAACGCTAAACATTTAGGGGGATGAAAAATAAAATGATGTCTGATTCGCAGACTTAACCGATATGCAGACAAAATTTCACGAAAATCGGTCGAGCCATTACGGAGGAATTTCATTACAAACACCGTGACTAGAGAATTTTATATATTAGATTAGTTTCAGTATTATTAAGGCGCGTGCTATGAATCTGCTACGACCTTTGGGTTTATTATATTATAGATATTATTTTATTACAGTTTTGTGTTGCTTTTATGTGGCACTATTTTAAGATAAATGTGTGGCGAAGCTTGCGTCGCGTCGGTCGACGAAGTTCGCGATGTGTGGCTTGCCGCACGAGTGGTAATTAACACCGCCTAGCATAGGGTTGCCACACAAATTATTATAAGTTTTGATATTCATTTAATGTTATTTACAAACTCATTTGCACTTCGTACAACAATTAAAAGTATAAAAAACACATATATAGGCTTTTTATGACAAATAATGAACATTAATACATTTATACACATATTAAACAAAGTACGACATAACTCAGATTTTTTAATGACTAATTACGGGTTACGATTGTTAAAGTGTCAACCCTAACTCTTCCGTGTTGTGCTCAACCCTGCTACACTCAGTGGGGCACAGCGATTGAATTAAACTTCAGCCCGTTGTTGTGGTTCTGATCCTGGCTTGGTTTTGTCGCCGTTTTGTGCAGCTGGGATTAAACTACCAATACTTGTTCGACGTTTATTGGTTTCTCCCAACTTTTTGTTAGATTCGTAAATGTAATTGCAAAACACGAAAGGTGTTTGTTTGTATAAAGCCAACAGTAGCCCTTTGATGAAAAAATATCCTTTCACATGCAATTTTTCGCACGCACTAAAAGGCATATAAAAAATAAGCTAAGTAGTGCATAAAGCATACAAAGTATACATTACATCGTGAAAGGGTTCCGCATTAACATAGCTAACGAGGTGACAGCGAAACAAGAAAACAGAATTAAAAAGACACAGTTCTCTTTATAGCAGTGAAGCTGGGCGCGCTCAATGTCAACAGCTCAACAGTTATAAGTTTTTTCCAGGTACAATGAGCCGCCGAAACAAGGAGTGTAGAGCACTGGGTAGAGGGTGAGAGGTGGGGGGTTGTGGGGGTGTTACACTCGACGCTGGAGCACAATTAGCGAGCGCGACTCAACACGGCTTGAGTTTTAACAACATACCTTGGAACACTCGGCATCATTCACATGAGATGGGCTACGGTACTACTTATGCATGCATTACTGTTGGTTATTTTGTATTTACTTGATTAGTTTAATTTTAGCGGTTCTGGCGTATTAGGGTAAGATTAGAGTGTCTTATAAATTCAATTTAAACGTAATTTGTAACGGATATATATCTTAAGGAAAACGATGGCGCGTATCGCGCGCGCGATGGCATACTATTGTCAAAATTATACTGTGAATTAATAATAACTAACTACCAATATGTGTAAATTAATATATTTTTAAAAAGTACACATAGCCAATATTTCGTTATATATAATAGACGCTTCTAACGTTGTGTATTTATAAATACGTTGCCAAAATTAAACTAAAAGCCTACCTAGTAATTTTAAATTATAAAAATACAAAATTAACTTAATAACGGAAAAATAACATTTACCTCAGAATACTAATCTTGTATACAAATGAAGGGGAAGCGTTAAAATTTCCTGCTTGTAGTCATTTCTAGGGCATCTTTACCTGGGGGAGAATTTCTTATTGAAGCTTTGTGAATTGTGAGCAATTTTATGTCTCGGCCCGGAGTGGTTTTATGAATTATGTATAATTGTTACTAATTTAATTTACAACGCAATTTCAGAAATAACGTAGTAAGTTTTTTTAAACATCAATTAAAATACAAGAAATACCTTACAAAATGACGTTTAATAAGTATATTCTATAACCTGAAAGCCTCCTTTCTTTTTCTAATCACATCGCAATCACTATACGCAATCACTTAAATATTATAGTAGCAACAGTATAACATAAAACTATAAAAATAAACAAAAACATTGCCACAGTAGTTTATAAAGCATTATGAAACGCGTGTATAGCCATACAGGCTTATGCGACTGCAGAACATTCATACATAATAAGCAAAACCCTTTATAAGGAAACTCTTTCTGACTTTAATATAAACCGTGGAGGCAATACGTGCAGCTTTGAAATACTGTTTATATTTTAAAATTGTACAAGTGATAAAAATATAGGGTTTGTATTATTCCTCCTTTATGTTTGTATTATTGCTAGAAAATGGCGTGTGTTTCAAATATGTTCACGTATATTTTTAATTCTATTATTTTCGAGATTTCCCTTATTGTGTATTTGATAAAAGGCTTATACAAAAGTGGGGAAATGTATAGCAAAAATATATGTATTCATGTAGGTGTGGAGCATATCTAAAAGCATGTTTGCATACCTATTAGTTGTTAATACAGATTTTACAGTTGTAGTAAAACTATTAATTATACAAACTGCGTAAAAAGTGAGTCGGTTACAAGATAGTGGTTTTCCTAATATAATATTTCAAAACGTTAAGTGACAGAATTAAGCCTAAAACGTTAAAAAGTGTTAAGGTTCGCATCGTCTAGACTCTTCTTAGCTTAACTTTACCCTTGAGTACTTATTTACGGACTTTAACTGAGCTTTTAAAATGGATCGGATAATAATACTCTACACTTGAGGAATGTCAAGCGCAAAAGTTATTCTGTTTTGTATAAAATATTTTATGTATTTAAAGTACGAACGATATTCTGAATAAACAAAATACATTTATTTAAATTTGAGTACTTTATCTTGATAAAATAATGTTTAATCTAAAAAAAAAACTATTTATAATCAGCATCATCAAAACGATGGTGTAACAAACAGAAAATTGTCACAATATACTTTAAATTTTTTTTATTGACCACTGATTCTCGAGCTGCAGTGATATGAAAGTATCCAGCAGAGCTTCTATATATTTTTAGATTTAGTTTCAGTTATCTATGAAGCTTATTAGAGTAGCTCTTAGGAAATATATACTTTTAAAATGCCGTTCTGTTTTATTGTAGACTATTTCATTGATATTAACTAATATTTTTGTATACTAATTCATTATAATAGTTTGTGATATTAAAAGACTATGTTCATTATAAATAAGCTTTCAACCCTAAATTTACAATTTTACAAATTTACACTTTAAACCCCGTGTGAATATACTTTGTATATGGTTTTGGTATTCAGTTTATATTTAAATCAGTAATGTTAATAAATAAAATTGCTACGTATCATGAATTTGTTTTATGAATTCTATATTCTAGTCTGTTTACACGCCCTTTGGAGATTATATAATATACGAGAACTTATCGTATGTTAGCTTCGTGTAATCTTGCCCTTCAAACAGAATATTAAAGCTGAATATCGAAGTTCTTATCAAAGAAATAATATTCCAATCTCAATTCTTTTACATAATTTGTGATATGTCATGAATATTTTGGTGAACGTATGTTAATTACATTATTAATACATGTTGTTTCAGCAGTTTTTTAAAGGTTAAGAAAGTTTTATAAAATACATTTTTATTTTCAGCATTTGGTATATTATGGTATTATTCTGAATATAGAAATGAAGTTATGATCAACGCCAACGCCAGCACTGTACAGGTATAATACTCATAATGAAGTTAAACATTTTTATTTTTATAGAAAACTAACTGTTTTTAGTTACTTAAAACAGCAAAGTATTTCATCGCGTTATTAAAGAGGTTAACTAAAATAATTCAATAGGTAATAATATTCTAGAAGTCAACTCGAAAGAAAACACAAATTTGTACTGTTAGTATTTTGTTGTATTCAATATCTTTACAGTTTTGAATAAATCCCTATATAACGGGGAGGGCAAAGTTGGGCAACGCCATTCATTCAGCTATTTAACTATTAAAGTGGACCAGCCTAAGGTATTCATGGCTTGGAGAATACATTCCCCAGTTTACGATCGTCGTATTGAAAAGGTTACCTGTGCGGCCCTCGCCCAAATACCACGTACAATAATTAGGTACGAGATGGAGATAGCTCTATTGATAATTGATATTAGGTAAGTACATAGGGGTTTTCAGCTTTGACATGTAAAATATTATTAATTTTAAATTAGCTAGGCCATTACAAAGTTTCAGATAAACTCATAGTAAAATATTTGTGTGTGCAGTATTAGCCTAGTCCTTGCAGCGTGTGAGAGTTAGACCATTAGATTATAATTATAATTATGTATGTGTATTAATACTTAAGGGCGATTTGCTGTAGTTTCAACACGTAAGATTAAAAATCTTTTTAAATTCTAATTTTTTTTCCGGGCGATTTTAGTATTAGGATTCTACATTTGTACGTCACACATAAAACAAAAGGCAACACCAATATAGGCTTAAAATTAATTATCGCAGCGAAAATACACTTGTTTCGGGTGAACGAAATATGTATTTCAAATTGAAATTGGCAGTGTATGTTGACATTTGCCAGGTATTCCTGCTTGAAGCGTCACATACATCTGCCTTCCTTGACATTTAACGATTTTCTTTGAAGTAGCGATAATAAGTGATATTTTCAAAGCTTCACGAAGGTGACGAGATACATCAGCTAATAACATACCGCGGAATGGTGTCAATCGTCAATTAGTAAATTACCTGAAAAGATAAATATTTCGTTAATTATTGGGTACGGAAATATGAAAATGAGGTAATGTGGAAATGAATACTTCTTAATATGGTGGTTAGGCCATTACTTAACTGATTTAAAATACTTATTGTTGTTTACGCTTAATAAGTAACACTGATTTATTTTCGTACTAATAATATCGTGGAGGTCGAGGTACTAATACAATCATTATTACTATTCAACATTCAAGATATCTATGCAGTAATGCTGTAAATTTTCAGTGAATACGCGTTAAAGGTTAAAATTATAACAAATTTAAAAATAACTTTTAACTTGAAAAAGGATTTTTTTATGTAATAGAAGGAAAACGGACAGGAGGCTCATCTGATGTTAAGTGAAACCGCCGCCCAAGAAGCCGCAAGTGCGTTGCCGGCCTTTTAAGAATTGGTACGCTATTTTCTTGAAGGACACTAAGTCGCATTGGTTTGCAAATACTTCAGCGGATATATAACAATCCTAGTAAAGTCGATTAATCATGTTTCAAAACGTAGGTATTTCTTTGTAATATTAACTACGGTTCGTTTGTTTTGTGAGAAAATACATGCTACATCTAGTGTCTCTAGCATCAGCTGTCTGAGGTCGGATTTATCTCGTAGACAAATTGAAGCAAGTACATTTTCAACTTAAGTAATAATGTTTAGTCCAAACTGACGCGAAACGTTTAGCTAAAATTATATTAAAAGTGACTTTACCTTTTAGAATATTACACTGGGGTTATTTAGACTGAGAAAGTAATTTGAAATCTTATTACCTTGCACTTTTTTCATTATACAGTAACCAAAATTTTTTGGTAAGTAATTTTTATTCATGTCCATAAGTTTACATGCAATGTTATAAAAATAAATTCCGGATAAAGCAATAAAAATATCAATTTAAAATTAAATAATATTTAAAATTAAAAAAGAATTTGTAAGACGTTATTGTATATTTTAATTAATTATTTACTACAAAATTCTGTGTAAACTTCTCAAATTGAAATCTCATGTAATTTTAAAGTAGAAACTTTTGAATCAAGTTACAAACAAACTTTGAGTATCTTTTCGTAATTAACTTCAAATGAAAATTGGGTAGTTTTAAATCTTAACTGTTTCATTCATTTATATCTATTAAAAGTATTTTTTGTACTTTTAAATAATGGTTACCTTGTTACATATGATGTTCACCTGGAACTATGTAAAGACTTACTACCCACGCAATACGGAATCCTAGAATCTCTATCTCATTAGTTTAATATCTAATAATAATGATATCTAGAATCTCTATCTTAATAGTTTTTGTCTTTATATAAAATAAAATATTTATAAATAAACTATGACATGTAATTTTTTGTTTTATCCTGGTTTATTTAGTCACAGTGTTATGTTATAAGTGTAGCATTCCTTGATACTGAGACGTAAGTCCTGAATCAAATATCTAACATAAAAATATTATACCTGAGATTAGCAATTTTTTTCAGCTTTATAATATTTAATAGATATAGTACATATAACTCATATGTTAACTGATATGCAAGGATTATGTACAGCAATAGCAGATTTATAAACGGGGTATACAATTTTGTAGCTCATTGTAACGTTTATATACCTACTCAAGTCATAAGTTCTGTTACAAATGTTTTTTTTTTTTAAATGAAGAAATGTAATATTATTTAAATGTACACCTAAATATTTATCAGTCTCAGCAAAACATAAAACAATAATCTATTCGAAAAGGCCACTTTTGGCTTTTGTACAGGCCTTTAATCTGTTTAGCCACGAATCTATGGATTTACATACTGTCTCTGAGAGATATTTCGCCAATGCTTGCTTGAAAGATTCTTTAAGAGACTCAATGTAAACGTGTCGTTTAGAGAAGGCCATGTCCTCTAAAATTGACCATAATTTGAAGGCTTAAGGTCTGGGCTAGATGAGGGCCAGTGCTCAGCTCTTATAAAGTCCGAAAAGTTGGTTTGGTTAGTTCCATATTGTAATTTGATAATTAACACGAAAAAATATATAATGGCGCAAAATCGAGAGATTTTTTTAAAAATGATATTCGTGTTCTAAATTCAAAATAATTAAAAAGTAAAATAAAATACTTTTTCATTTGTAACAGAATTTATAGGCCAGACTAGCTGGCAATAATCATAAATAGTCTGATCCGTAACAGAAAATACCGTATCTGTAATAATTAATATCTTCTTAATAATTAAAATCTAAAACAATTATTGTTAAGTCAGGTATCAAACCCGCTACATTTTTATGAAAATCGTGATAATTCGTTTTATAAATTAAAACGAATATTAAAGGGATTGATAAATAATTGTAATCTGTTTACTTTAATATAAATATTTGTTTGTCATTGCTTAGTTAATCTGAATTTATTTAGGTTAGTCATTATCTAATTAGCCGCCAGCCATTCCCCGTCTTGTTATTTGACGGGTGTCTTAGAAGACTTCGGATTTGTTCTGTGAATAATTTCCAAAGCTTTTCTATGAAGAGTGAATTTAAGATGAATAAAATATAGAAGAAATATAATACGTGATGTGATTCAGTAACTTTTTAAGATGTGTGTAAGAATTTTCATTTGTCTTAAAAGGTATAATTTTACATCGAAGTTATGAGACATTATGAGTCATCATATCATTACAGTCAATAACTCTATATTATTTTATCACTACATCATCACATTATTAAAGTATATTATTACGTTATCAAATTAATATTATAATGTTTTACGCAAATAATCAGTAATAAAATAAGAAATTTTCCTATACAATTTCAGATAAATTTTTGGCATAGCCAATTTCCTCCTGTCTACTTCGACTTTAACGAACGAATAAGGACGTTTCCAAAATATACATATATGGAAGGGACGATATTGAGCTTCTTAAACCGAGGTACGCAACTATCAAGATCGTTGCTTGAAAATTGCTGTAATATTTTTTTAAACATATGCACAATAATCAACTAATCGTATGGTTAACAGTTTCCATTAGTCGTTTTAACACACAAACGAAGCTGTTTTTATTCTGTAATTTTTCATAATATGCTACGAAAAAATTACCAGTTACCAATTACAAATTTTATCCAGTGCTATAGCCAAAAATACGCAAGTTCATTATGTCTAGTTTATTGCTTTTATATTAAAAAAGTAAATAGGTATTTTCTTTTTTTATTTTATTAGTGGGAGTTGTTCATAGGAAAGTTGTCCATCTCACTACAAATAAATACATAATATGAACCTCCCGTACAGAAAATTTGCAAAAATATTACGTGTATAAATCTGTATGATGATACCTGTGTCCTCAATTAAAGTCTACGCTTGACTTAGCCAGTGCCAGCCAGTAATATTATTGTAAATTTTAATCAATTCAATGAATTAAATTTGTTCATGTATGTGTGTTGATATTGTTTAGCTTTCATAGAACATTAAAGAGATATGTACGTAATTCACAAACAGTGTATGTATATTATTTCTATTAACTTTATTCAGCACTGTTCTGCTCGTTTTAGCATTTTCTTTGGAGTTTAAATATGCATCAGACGAATCTTATCCCTAAAAGTATCCGAAAGTGCTGTGGAACTTGTTGAATTTTTAAAAATGGAACTCTGATCGTTACTATCTTCCGAACAAGATAACGATCAAATTTAAGATAAAAAAGTATTTATATTATAAATAATATCGACATCGATTTCTACAAATTTTCGAAAATGGTACTTGAAATTTTTTACCTATTAAAGTATCATCGTCGTGTGTCGTTAAATGTCTACATGTATTTACATTGTAAATCAATGTAATTTGTTTCAAAAGTTAAACAATACAATTAATGACAGCATTTGTATCATTTGTTAAAGCCAATTACGTTCAGTGCGGTTAATTATTGCGAAATAAAACTATGACATAACTCTGTACGCGTACACAATTAATTTTAACTTTATTTACGTTTAAATTTAATTATAAAAAAGTATAAAAAAACGAATATACAAATCAAATAACTATCGTTCTTAAATCCATTTGAAGATTGTATTTCCTGACTCGTAGTGAATTGCTCTAAATGAATTTAAAAAATTGAATCTAACAAGTATTGCTTCTTGAACTTGAGTCGCGTCTCGTAAGGCAAATAGCTGAGAATTCAATTTCATTACTCTTTTCTTGGGTACTTCAGCATCACCTTAAGTATTCTCACTTTGTAATTCAACTCACATTAAGTACTATTAGACCGTATTGTGGAGCTTGAAATTACTTTGTTGCATTAAAAAGCGAAAAGCATGCCTCAGCATTAAACGATGTAAAAGTAAATGGAGTGATGTGTATACTCGACGCAACAGGGGTAGTACTTGGCTCCGGGTAGCGAAAGATGCAATCTGCATACATTAGCCTAACATCTCTTAGTTTTGACACCTGCTCTCAGTGTAGAGAAAATACGGCTAGATAGATGGTACAAACATGTCAAGAATACCAGTTATTTTAAAGTTGGAAGTTATATTCCAAGATGTATTCTGAAGGATTTCGTTCTTTAGTTTATACTGCAAATGGTCACTTCAAACTGTACGGTATGAATAGAAAATATGAAACGGAAAACGTTATATAAATGTCTAGATTATGCAATTGAAATTTGTGTATCTCAAGTGAATATTTCATAGTGGTATATAGATATTTATCGCTCGTAAAGGTTGGGAGAAGACATAAAATTCTATTAAGGAAATTGTCGTATTTTACAAGCCACTTTTATATTAAAGACGGTGTGCAGTCACCAAGTTTAAATACCCGCTGTCAAGCGAGGGTTGTCACGTTGGAAAACATTTTAATAATGTACTAGCTCGTTTAGTATGAAAATTAGCGGGCGGGCGGCGGCCCTATGTGGTGAGCTTGTTTGTATACAATAGTTATATACAGTCTCGTTGAGATTGATATTGCTTTATCCCAAAATAAAGGTTTTATAAAATGATTAATTTCAGTGGAAATAGATCGGTAAATGTTTACTATAAATAATTGTTGAGTATTGTTGTGATTTGAAGGATATGTTTACTTTGTAAACAGAGCAATACTTATTTGATTAGATTTATAAGCTAAATCGTATGAAGAGTAATAAGTTAGAGTAGAAAAGAATGAAAGATGATTCCCTAAATTTCTCCTAGAAGCCTGGTTTATATCAATGGCGGTATACTGGCTAACCTATTTTGTTTTTCGTTCGAAAATTTCCGTTTTTCTCATAAATAAGAACATATATATTTCTAGCATTATTACTTATTTTATACAAAAACATTCCGTAGTCTCCCTTAACAAAACGATGTTCCAAAAGCTAAGGCAATCGTATAAGGTGGCAGGCCATTCCATACTTCCATTGGATTATATCTTGTGGATACATCTAGATCCAATAGCAGTATTGCTGTGCAAGCGAACCGGAACGTGACTAGACTACTTACTAAATATAGTTTACTACACATCAACAGTTGTGAAATATCAATAGGATGATTCGATTTTATTTGTGAACCAAGTATTCTTGAACGAAGGAAGGAATACGAAGTTTTCTCTCTATACGTTATAAACACTGTGATCTATGCTTGGGTAGAACAATGAGGGATAAGGGTTCACGTGAATAGCATTTGAATAGTTTTCTATAAAAGTCCATTTAAAGTTTATATGTATTCCCTTTAGTCTTTTGTGTGAGATTTATTTTATCATTTCACGCGTAAAAAGCAAATTTAATGTACGCTACGCAATAAAGCTATTGTATTATTGTGAGCCCATTACCCAATATATGAAAAAGCATATGTTTGTTGTAAAGTTTCAATAAAATACTGCATAGTGCGACCCAGAAAACCGCGTGTAAAGTCAACAGCGGCCCTCTGAAATATTCACGCCAGTGAAAATTCAATTTGTAGTTTGCGCCCTGGAGGTATTATGGCTTTTATTACATACATTAGCCACTGAAATTTATAAGCGATGCCTTTTATTTTGTTTAACACTTATCAGTTCCGAGTTACGGAAGTCATTATAAATATATGCGATATTTCTTGGCACTCCTACTTGGGAGGGTGAGGCATGAACGACGCAACGCAGCACATAAATCAAGCAAATTTGAATGTTGAGCTTAGGGATTTTTTCGGTAATCTATGTTATTTAGAGGTTGGTCAATGGGAAACAAATCTTTAACAACCGTTTATTACGTTTTTTTATACGAAATGGCTATTTAATAACCAGTTATTTCAATCACACATGATTTAAATTGAAATCGTAATTCGCGTGACGTTAAAATTTTCCGGGTTCTTTAACGGGTTTCATTCATAACTCACGGCCGAGTGGATCCTTCGAATATTTCAAGCTGTAAGCCCCACCCCTATAAATTCCGCGCGTCGGGTTGCCAAATTAGGCGCGAGAAATGTCGACTTATTCTCCGTCATTACCCTGGGTACTACCTCCAGGTCAAAGGAGAGACTTAACAAACACCCCACGTAGCGTCACAGGTGTTACCAACATTAGAAACTTGTTCGAAATTGAACGTTCAATTTTGCAATTTTGTTCAACTAATCCACGCGTCTCGGGAAACTATCGAAGTTTGTTATTGTAGTTGGTAAACTTATAAAATTATGCTCGTTAACTGTCTAACGTGTTTTACATGCAGTAAAAGGTTATCGACTTTTCAATTTTTCAATTTGGTATTATAAAAACCTACAAACATCTAGTCTCCAAAGTTATACAATAGTCGAAAATCGACAACACATGCAAAAGAACTTTATAGATTTTTAACGTTCTAATTACTAGTTCAATTAGACGAAACTAGGTCAGCTGATTCCGACATAAAACACATTTACACTGACAATCGGATAAACTTCCACCCAATTTAGTTTACGTGCCGACAATTATAATAATTGCTTAGTAGTTTCAAAGTTTGAGCCGACACTGATATGTGTGAATTGGGAACTGCTTGGAACGAGTTATAGGTTTGTAAAAGTTGAAAAGCGTCCTACGTTATACCATCGTTCCATATAAACGATTTTCTGTAGTTTAGCTGAATTATGATATCTGAAGCTTACATCCAAAGTAAATGTAATGATACCGAAAGGTTTTACTTGCAGACGTAAAGCTATAGGCAAATAGAGCTAACTCCTAGGTCTTAACCTACCTGAACTATTTTACAGGGTATGTTACTTAAACAAAAGTAATATGAAAGTCTCATATAAATATTACTAATATTATAAAATATAAGTGATAGAACCCTGATAAATGATTGTTTTTACTGCGCATTCAACAAACAACTCTTATAACCAATGTTATATTTTCATTTCCGCAAATAAAAACGCACAGAACTCGAGAATCTCAAAAGTGCATAAAGCAAATAGTAAACCATTAAAGTTTTCTCACAAAATAACGTTTTATTTTTGTTTCCCTCGCAATAAATCGAATACAGGCACGGCGAGTGCAAATCAATATTTGGCGTCACGATCATAGGGAATGATCGAGATAGCAACGGCTCCGGTTTCACAATCAATGATAATTTTGTGAATGTAATACGATGAATATAATTTTATACCGGGAAATTGTAACGTTTGGAAATCCTCCACCACCGAATGAATCGGTTACGGACAAATTGCTTATAATGGAAATTGTTGATACCGATGATTATTTGTTAATGTGTTATTTATCTGAATATGTTGCTGTTAAAGCTGAATTTTAGGTTCAATTAGCCTTATGCCATTTTAGTTTTTATTCTATACAGAATAACAATTTTAAACACGTTACTATTAACCAATTTTAAGGGTGAAAAGAAAAAATAATAAATGACCAATGTGGCTGAAGTAACCTAAATACAGTTTATAAAACAGTAATAAATAATAAAAGATACGGGTTTTGTAAACCAGAAATTTAGACTAATTAAAAAATATCAAGGGAAGCGAGCATTGAAGTAATGGGTACTTAGCAAGGGTCATCAAACTCGAAGCGTACAAACTCAACTAAATCTGTGAGCTGAATTTTAAAGTTTATATTTACAAACCACGCCTGAACAGGGCAATAGAATTAATTCTATCGAAACAACTTTACATTGCCGTCAAAGACGATTGTTTCTATTCACAACCGAAATGGGGTTTACCACAAAGGGGTAGACTGGAGATATGAATCATAAATGGGGTTAAATAAAACAAAGCGTCTTACGGCCGAACAATTATTGATATAGGAGTAGCATTAGAGTATATTGTACTGCTCCAATATTTTAATCGTAAAAAAGCTTTCAATTATATCATACTATATAATTATAAAATAAATACGAGATTGACTTAGGCCTCGATGAAAATACTTTAAAACAGAAAGTTTTGGGAATCATGAGTAAGTTTTCGACTTTCTATTGTCAAATATTATATTAATAGTAAAGTATTAATTAATAATAGTATAAAATAATTAAAGATCCTTCGAAAATCCTATAGATTCCAAAAAAATTCAACATTATAAATAACTTTTACAATTAATTTGCGAACACAAAGCTGTTCACAACGCGAACTATCTAAAACTATCGGCTTGTGCACACACGTCGAACTGCGTTAAATATGCAACTCTCAAACCTGGAATTTCTAGAAGCCTCTTTTCCTAAGACCTGCACTTACGTGCTTAACCTGAACGATGCAAAGTGCATTAAAGCCTTGTGCAGCAGCTAACAACTAATCCTTAGTAATTGTTATTTTGTACAAAACACTATACTTGCTCGATATCGGCTAGTTAAGGCTATAAGTTCGGTCACTATGTAGATTTATCTATAAAAAGAACAACTATCTAAAGCATACGTTTGACATATTTTTTGAAATCTAGATTTAAAATTATTTTGTTTATATAAGTTCAATGAAACGTAAATATTTTTGTTTTGTTGAGCGATCTGTTCCAATTAACAAGGTTTGCTTTGCATTTCCCGTACACTTGGAGGTGAGGGCGTAATAAAACCGTAGCGGCAATGCGGATCACGTCACGGTGGAATTATCTCGCTAGGGCAGAGACGATCAATTACACTGACAACTGCCACGTGGAAAAGGGCTTACTTATAAAACAGTATAGACGGAGTTCTACTTAAATGATATAATATTCTTCTTTCTTATTAATGCAACATATTTTGCTGAGAAACATAAAGGTTTTGATTAGTTAATTAATGCTTTATAAATTAACACAAAGAATATTATTACTTTAGCGCGTAGAGGTAAGAGAATTATATCACCGAAAACTACAGCAGACATTATCCTCTATAATAATATTCATTTTAAGAAACAATAGTGGTTTTACTTAATATAGAGTAATTTAATATAATATTAAATGTAATAAAAACCGTAAAATTATCTGTCAGAACACACAAACCGCGCAATTGATCATCACCCGTTACGTACCATTTGGTGTAATATCACTTTGATAATATAAAAATCATTCGCTCATGATGGATGAGACTGATGAGATGAATGAAAGAGCAACCTTCAGAAAATCTTGTAATTTTGTCTGGTTTTTGGTTATATTCTGTCTTTCTATATTTAAGGACACAGGAAATATTGTTTATAATCTACACCTATTTATTATATTTGTACTTCACGCTTTCTTTCCCGAAAGGGGTATGCACAAACAACGGACCTAGGGTGTTAACGAACTAATTTCGCTTCATCCAATTCTATAACTTTCACCAACCATGAGCGACGGTTATAAATAAATAAATCAATGGCGCTACAACTTTTTAGGTCTGTTCCTCAGATTTCTGTCTGTTTCGTGATCATCTTTTAATCTTATAGGCAAGTAGGTGATCAGCCTTCTGTGCCTGACTTTTTGGGTCTAAGGCAAGCCGGTTTCCTAACGATGTTTTCCTTCATCGTTCGAGCGAATGTTAAATTGTGCGCCATAGAAAGACAACATCCATTCGTGTACAGCCGGGGATCAAACCTACGACCTCAAGGATCAGAGTCGTAAGCTGAAGCCACTAGGCCAACACTGCTCAACGGTTATGACTACTTTTAACATGACCCATGGTCACTTCGATTTGGTCCAGGTATGTACGACAACGCATACCCAACTCAAGTTTAACATCCACGGTTGCTTTGTATATAATTTGTTAACCGCTAGTTTTAATAATACCAAAAAAAGCAATAACAGTGTGTCTCTTATTTAGTTTGAGTTTGGAAGACGGGTACTCCACACCCCCCATCTTATTGTAAATTCTAGTATACAATATAGCATTTAAGCACTTTCATTAAACATTACCTTAGTATTTTGATCTGGAAATACATATTGTAGAGTGCGGAGAAAATTAACGGATATTACTATTGATGTCGAGTTTGATAGTCTGTTGTGTATTAATTATTTCTGCTATCGCTGGGGAAATTACGCAGTACTGTAATTAATATTGCTCTCAATTTGTACTCTACTAATTTGTGTTTGTTTCTCAATACAAATGATAACGATGAGTTTACGATGTTGTTTTGGTAGATACTTTCACAATTTGAACCTTAAAAGTAAAAAAGGGGTTACGCAAAACCACGTGAAGTTCAATACAACCTTGAGAAAAATAGATTGGCATAAGCTAAGTCATCTCATAGTCGACTTAGTTCAATTAGAGGGTAGTCTTGAGTCTGGTAAACCATTAAATCGGTAGAGATTTACGACGAGATCAGGAAAGGATACCAAACTAAACAAATGTTCCTAATACACTTTTGATGTGAATTTCATTTTTACATTCATTCAACAATAGAGATACTTTTAAAGTAACAATTTCTTTAATTTTACTAAACCACTATTTTATTTATGTTTATTTATTAGTGAGTGATGTAGCTCGGGCGTAGCATCTGCTACGTAATTGCTACGCATTTGGTATGTTGGTTATCGCCTGTTTATCTCTTCGATTAATGAAATGATTAATCTAAAAAACAACTTATTATTTGATACAAATGTTAAAGGAATAACGTATATATTTGTTTGTACACGTAGTAGAAACAATTTTGTATTTCCGAGGCCGTTGGATGCCTTGTTCGTTTATCGTCGATAGAATGTATTTGTAATTATGTTCGGATTATCCCTAATGTACCCTTCTAATGGATGTTACTACCGACATGTTCAATGAGGCAAAATAAGCGTTTGTACTATGATAAGATTTCTTATAAAAAACTTTCCGTCCAACGTGAACTATTTATTATACGTAGAATTATAAGACTTGAAAAAGTCAAATAATAGGTCGGGTGATAGATTTTGATAAAAGGAAGGAAAAACTTGTAATTTGTACTTTACTTTTCTCCGAAGTCAGCTCAAGTTATGAAAAGTTATGAAATTTTCTTCTTCTTTCCCTTGACCAAACTTTTGTATTGATCTTACGACTCTTCTTACATAACTTAAAAATTATAGACCGTCATATATCTAAAAAATAAAACGTACGATATCATTTGTATCAAATACAAAGATACTTTGCTAATATTTCCATATGAATAACATTGGAAAATAATCCAAGTAGCAAGAAAGTTAATAAAAACACTTGCGCAACGCTAAAGGAATAAAATGCCGTATTCCCTGCGTATCAATTAAATTCTTATTAGATACGTTCTGCGGTATGTGAGATCGAATGCGGGGAACGAGGATTAAATACGAAAACGTCGCGATTACGAAACGGAGCCGACCCCTAGGCACCATTAAGAATTCAGCAAACGAATTGGGGACATCGAATCGACGAAATTGTGCTCGCCTAATCTTTTCTTACATCTTGTATTTTTGCTCCCTATAGACAGATATTTTAATATTTTTCTTGAGTCAAGGGATGTTTTGATGTACTCCAAATACTTATGCTTTATATGTAGAGCCCTTTTCATTCGGCCATTGCTTTATATAAATCTGGAACTTATGTCAAATGATGGACTCTCCGGTACTACAATTCAAGACTGGTATTTGTATTGAAAGTTTTCAGTAACAGGTATTTGCAGTTTCAACAAAAACTTCGTATCTATAAATAGTTTATAAATTAACAAACATAAACCATATAAAAAGCAGATTATTTAACAGAAAGAATAACAAGTTAATTGCATAATAGATATGTTATATTTCTTATAAACACGTTTACACGGCTCTTATAAGAATATTATATCAAATTGAATAAGGCAACGAACCTTTTTGATCAAAGATATTTGAATATTGAAAATCAAAGATAACCTCGCGTTATGGAATGGAGCATATTTGAAATGTATAGTTTCCCTCGGGACTCATAGCTCTTCGAAGTAACTTTCAATACGTACCTAAAACAAAGACAAACAGTATTTTAATAAAATGGTATATTAATAGAAGAAATAATTTTTTAAAATAAATAACATGCTAAAATCTACATTTCACTACTATATCACTACACTACACATTAGTAAAATGTAACGAAAAGTATCCTATGTTATCTTACGATAGTTATACATGTATAATAAAATATACCTTTATATTAGACCTTTTAATACTATAGACAACAATAACAAAAAGAAGCGATTTGGCACTTTAATATTTTATGTCATTCATAGCTTGAAATATTCACATTTCAGTAAAATAATATTGCTACTATATATTGTTAAGAGAGTTTAAATAAACCAAGCCATTAACTAAATGGTAGCATATTTTATGAAGCATGAAAATTGAAAACTTTATTTAAGCTTTATAGTCAAGAAAACTTTAAGACTATCGGGGTTTTGAAGAAGCATCGGAGAGAGCACAAGTGTGTCGGACTTGCCTTTTGACCCGGCGGACTTGATTGACCCCGGGTATTAGATCGACCCTTCAATGGGTCAAGTGGCTTAATTGTCCACTGTCACCAGCGACCTGTGATATCTCAATAGGCAATAATAATTATGAATTTCTCTAGAATCAGTGTTCAATTAGCACGTTTAATGATTTTATGCGACGCAAATAGGATATAACTTTTTCTCGACAAATGTGACCGTAAAATTAAAAAAAAATCACCTCAATGTGAAACCATATTTCTGAAAAAGTTTATATCAATAAAAATATTGGTTAAGTACGTAAACATTTATTAGTGTATTATTTATTAATGAAATTTTATTATTAATAAAATATTACACGGCATTATAACACATTGTGGACGAGGAAAAATGACACAATTATTTTTCTTTCCCTACGTAATATGGGCATTACTTTTATTAATGTTTCATTCAGAATTTTCTGTTACCCGGACAAAAGCGTTGAAAATTCTCGGGTCTAAAGTTATTTCGCTGCAACAATGAGAAAATTGGTAACAAAAACGATGTACATGACGTGGTGTCACTGAGATAATGTATATCGAGACATCAGGGGTTTGGCCATTGTGTGGCTTGATCTAGGGATCGGCGATCCTCGTTTGTCGCGGCATATCCTCCGGCAAACATCGCCACCCGAGATTCACTAGACCCTTACGAGGGCTCGATGAGGAAAATATAAATAAGCATCTTCGCCCTGCACACATTCGCGCGCTGTTATTGTCTGCCGCTATATTGTTATTGCTGTATATTGCTCCGACATTCCTGAAAGATATGGCGTTTCGTTTTCGCGTTATTCTTTTAGTGCTAGCTTTTTTATCGTTTTTCATTTTTGCTTCAACAATGCCCAAATATTTTAACAGCAATGTGAACAACATCGAAATACACAGAGCACGCTGCCAATAACGATATCAAATATTTTGAATAAGTGGCACTTTGAAACAATTCAAAGATCACGTTGATCTCGAGCGACGGCGAGGAAACTTTGTCGGAAACATCCAATAAAACCTTGTATGCTATTCGTCAGTTGCACCTTAAAACTTTGCTCGATCAGTCGACTTATCGGTTGGGCAACTAGTCTAAACTTCGATATTAGTTCTCGTGTGATCGATTTAGAACACTTTGACACTTGCGATGGTGACGGATGATGTTTGGAGCGGCATCCCTATAATTTGTCCTCAACTTGTTAAGAAAATCCTGTAAAATCTTTTAAGAGCTACTCAAAACGCTACATACACTGTTGTCTTTCTAAAAGAAAGATGGAGTTTCATTAAATGTTTATAGTTTTAATTTATGTGCAGTTGTATCGGTTCCAATCAGTTACCAAACCAACACTATGCCTGACTTTTATACAAACGACATTTTGTATAGCACAGGTGTCACCGACAAAACATTTTCGCCAGTCACTAGGGAAGTGTTTAACGCCTTTAGCGTCATTCTCGTGATTAATTTGTGTCGGGCCTGTCGCGTTAATGGGCTAAAATAATTTAGTGGGCGGCTGAGCTTTATTTATTGTCAGACCCTTTAGTTGCGTCGAAGCCTCATCGGAAATCTATATTGAAATAGCCTGTCACTCATTATCTACTTATATCTGTCAGCTGTCATTTTGTCCTCTAATTTTGACGTAGACATACCTTATCAATGATCTTCAATTTACGTCATCATTTTAACATTTTCCACTTGTCCTAAAATTTACGAGTTATGAATCGCTCGACATATAAAGTAGTTACAATATAATAAAACGTAACCTCGCTAGAACCCATATAAATCAATTAAATAAACATTAACACATACCCATTGTGTACGGAATTTTGATTTCACCCTCATAATTAAAGCCCGGACTGATAAACAACAAAGTTTGAGGTCGAATCAGCGTCACGCAACAGCTAACTTCCAAGTAAAAGCCGCTAGGAATATTGTAACTTGTCTGATTTCAGTGAAACTTGGCCAAGTTGGCCCAATCGGCCAACAACTTTTCACAATACGGATCGAGGGTAGAGCAACAATGGGTACGTTGAAACAATGCCGCTTGGGAGCTCTACAGATACTGTTAATGCTTGATTTAAATTCGCCACATGTTTTGTACTTAGGAAACTTTATCAAATCGAAAACCTTCTAAACGGAGTAGTTTTTAACATAAAAGTAATTATTTTTCTTTATAGCAAAGTATGCATTATTGTTAATAAAGAAACTATCAATATAATTTGTATTTTTGTAGTGCCGTATTATATGTTTATGTAACTGGTGAAATGGATTTGTAATTCACATACATTTGGTTGATCTAGACTTTTCAACTAATAAATTAATTTTCGTAAAACTTGGACATCTTAGCTCAGCCATGGCAGCATAATTGTATTCGCATCAACATTTGCGTCTTCTTTTTTTAGTTACACCTAACAAAATCAAATTCTTTAAGATTAAACAAATACAGTTAATACGCAAACAGAAATTATTAGGTAAAGAAAAGTACATTTTTATACATAAAAGTTTTCTAATATTGGATTCCAAAAGTTATATAAGCATTTCTTGTGAAATAGTTACGGAAAGGATCGCGCGCCTAATCCCATATTACATGACCGATGACCACCGCAATATAAACATACAAAATATCTAATAGACGATTTTGTATTTAACGTCGAGTTTGATCTTTTTACGTACGTGATCCGATTAGGTTGTACATATTTTTATCATGTATTGAATATAACAATTTGTTAGAAGATAAAATATTTCTCACTTAAATCAGATACATTGCTGTTATGTTTTTCATTAATTGTTCCTATCTTCTACTGTGGATCATTATAAAATCTTTGGTATTTGAGCTTGAAAAAAGTTAAATTGCTACTAAATGCCGAGCCAAAATTGTACCTAGTGCCATCGATTGCTACTGTAGTAGTGACCATAGTAGTACGACCGAACTGGGTTACATAATGACATTAAATACTTCGAGATAAAATGCCTCTAAAGTAAAACTAAATGCGTGTAAAACTTTTTTTTTATCTAATAGGAGGCAAACGGACATGAGGCTCATCTGATGTTATGTGATACCGCCCCCTATGCACACTCACATTGCCAGAAGGCTCGTAAGTTGCGTACGCTCTTTTCTTGAAGGGTCCTTAGTCGAATTGATTCGGAAATAATTCAGTGGGCAGCTGGTTCCACATAGTGGTGGTGCGCGGATAAAACTGTTTTAGAAAACGCTCTGTTGTGGCGTTCCACACGTAATACGGATGGTATTTTGTATTTTGCCTTGACGTCCGATTATGAAACTCAGCTGCAGGTATTAAAATTATATTGTTCTAAAAGTTCCTTCTACCACCTTTATTCGCATTATAATTAAAAAATTTAATAGGTACAATACCATATAAAATATTCTAATACAATTGGAATATTAAATGTGTAATTACTTTAAAAGTTTCCATTCGTCCATGTATTAATAATTTAGGAATCAATACACTGTGTGACAGTGTACACATGTCCGGTATCCTAGTAACGAAACACAAACAAAACCGATATACGCCTACTAATGAAGCTATACTTATTCAAAGAATAATAATAGAGTAGTCATCACAAACTATTATTTGGAGTAGTGAAGAATTTTCAATTCTATAATTTCTGGTCTATTAAGGACAATTATATGGCCATGTTCGTCATGGTTTTTATGTTTTTACGGTCGTAAATATTTCATTAATTTTGAAAATAATGACCGGACATTTATTTAACTCATTGCGGGTATTAGATTTTCGTATAAAAATAGATAAAAATGTTCAAAAGGAATAAAAATTAACCACTTTTTGTGGTTACGCACGCAGTAATTTGCAGTCTTAAAAATAAAAATAAATATTAAAAAAATAACGATACTGTTTCAATACGATTCAATTATTATAACATGAAATGGTTTCGACGGTATAATTAACGTTTACGGAAATACGGGGAAAATGCAACGTTCAATTAAAATATTTTTTTTATAAATAACCGAGAGAGAACATTTTTAAATACTGAACATCATTCCACTAGTACTAATTTACACGTAAGGGAAATTTAAACCTCGTTTTATTATAAATTTCAAAGAATAACTAGCCATATTATAACGGGTATATTTGATCTGAGTCAATAATTAATAGTTAACGATCACTTCGTACATCCTAAATAGGTATATCCAATCGAAAGTCACAAGGTCTTAGTAGTTATTAGTACTTACGTAGTTATAAAGTTTCCAAAATTTGTTAATTTAATAATAAACTGAAGACTTTAAGTAATGTGAGACAAAAAAATTAAATATCTAACACTACTTTACTGTAGATGAAAATTATGATTAAGGACGAATTCTAATAGTCCCTGTTTACTAAAGGTAACGCAATTATAGTCGGCATGTAGCACGCAATATGTCGTGCCACAAACTACCTTCATATCAAAGGGTATTTCCTTCAATGTGCTCGCTTATCGACGAAATTTCTTAGAGCTGATGTAAAATCATAAATTCTTCTATTATTGTTGCGTATTAGAAGGCCTAAAATGCCGTGCTGTAGACTTCTCATAAATTGTGTGTTTTGTTCCACGCAAGTACTTTTCAAACTATGTAGAAACATTTAAAGCTATAAAAGCAACGCTACGTAGTATGGGCTGGCAAACGTTGTGTATTAATTCAAAGTTAAGAACTTTGAATATAACTATTGTCATAACTCTATGCTGTTTTTTCAATAAAGAATAAATATATCGATACTGCGTGGTTATGCATTTTAAATTAACTAATAATTAAGCGTTTAGAGTTTATTACATTAAAATTGTATACTTTTATCTACTATACAATTAAATGTTTGAATTTATTAACTGTAGTCTGACTCTGGACTGGTCATAAATAAACTAAGTTATACGTTAGATGCCGCTTGATAAGGATAGTAAATTATGTTTTCTGTTACACATCAAAGCTCTTGCATTTGTAAAGGATTATTCATCTCCAACTCAGCTTATTTGTGAGCTAAAATCGTCTTTATATAAGATACAGAGAGAAAATCCAGTGATTGACACATGTAGAATTTTCCAAAGCAAAGTTTTGAGGTGGCTTTAAAACCTAAGGTAACGATCCCCTTTGACTCAATATATTGTGAAAATTATATTTTGAAATGGCTCGAAACGTAAGTGTTTAATTATAAATGAGACTTATACCATACACATACTTGGAACTACTTTGCTTTATTTTTGAAAATATACTATTTTGTTTTAGTGGATCAAATACACTCATTTACATTTGACTAAATTGCGCTTTTATGTAACAAGCAAAACGGGTCAAGACAGCAAAAATAAGCAAGAGCACATTTCAGTCAATTTGTTTTTTGTCTTTCACACGTTGGGATTAGGCGAGCCTGGCGTGAATCACAGAAAATTTAATTCAACACAGTGAGCCGTAAACGGGAAAATTCGCAGTATTCATAAGAGTAAAAATAATAACCGGAGGCGTAGAACAAGGGCAGCTTTAAGGCCCATAAATCAAAACACGGACAATATTTTCGGCGGAGCGCGAGGCCAGCACTTTCAGTCGGGATTTTTCGGGACACATTGGGATTAGTGTTGTTTTTACGATTCACTACTACTTTCCTTTGTTTCTTTATTGGGCCAGTCGTAAAGAGACCTTGCTTCTTTTCCGTTTTTCCGTTTGTAACAATGAAAAACGACTCCTTTACGGCAATAAAACTGGGTCGAGATATAAAATTTAGTCTGGATAATGTTTCATTTTCATTATTCAATTCCACAACACAATAAGTCTAGTATACAATCAGGTGCATGATGAATATAAGACGTTACAGTAACATTATTAAACTGCATTTTATATAATAAAATAAAGTAACGAGGCTAGTCGTTGAACGAATGCATACTTTCCGTTCCTAAAGCATAGCTCCAGGCAGGAACAGAATGGGATTCTTCCTTTGTGCCCTCATATTTCATCCACCTACTTCTGAACACAGTCACTTCTGTACTAAAGTTATTACCGAACCATTCTTATTACGTTACAATATAGATCAAAATCGAATACAACGAAGAGGAGTCCGTAATTGTGTGTTAATACTCGAATTTTGCTTGTGCAAGATTTGGTTCGGAGGTTAGCTTAGTGGATTATTCAGTAGGTATAAATCGATTAGGTCGACGTAGAAAGCACGTACTGCAATTACCAGAATAATAACAGTTTATTTTGCTATTCTCCTGTTACTAATCTCATTGTATTCTTATTCTATTCTGGAATCAGAATTTACCTAAATTGAATGTTGATGCGAAACTATCATACTGGTATACTCAAAAATACGTGTGATATTTTTTTCAGAACATAACCAAAATCATTTAGGACCGCAATAAAAGGATTTATTACTTTAACTTATATTATTAACTTATTTAAGGCAGGCCATAGAATATAGTTCTACTTGATAACGTTACATTACAATTAATTATAATAACTTTTCATCGCTATATAGTTTTTCATAAAATAATCTATACAGGAAATATTATTTTGTTATATGTCTCGCATAAACTAGAACTCAGACGTAGAGATAAAATATTGCTTCATAACACTTTTAAAGATCACGTCACGGGGCCGATAAGTATCTGCGTGTCGTTATGACGTGACAAATTGGTGACATTTTTCTCAAAGCTTTGGGAATTAGCTTGATCAATTGCCTTCTTTGACATCATAACCTCTCTGTTAGGCACATTCAGTCATTTATATCTGTTATATGATTCTTAGACCTCTTAAGCGTTTTTGACTAAAATATCTTTAAGTTATTCAATTTAAATATTTATTGATTTTCAAAATACATTAGAACATTTGAAATAGAAGACTAATAAAGCTTTGTTATTTTGATATATACTTTATTTATATGCAATATTCTTGACTAAGGAATAAATCTTTGAAATATAATGTGAAATCGCATATTACAATAAAATAATAATGTTCTCCAGGCGACCATGGCGGTTTATTTCGGCGATTATATTATAACATAAAAAAATACATTGTGGAACTTTTAATTTTCTCTTACCTAAAATTCGACCCTGATACCACATACAGTTAAATATAGAATACGTTAATATATATATAATGTAGTTAGGGCTCCTTATATGTAGTTTAATTTCGATTAATTCATTATAGAGTGCAGGAAATACGACTAGAATAGCGCGTTATCAGGCTGTGTCATCATTTATTGCTAAGACGAGTTACCTGGAATTAGAATTGAAATGGAATTGAATTCAATATTGAATTTGCTAACATTGAATTTAAGCAATATATTATATTACTTTACGTGTCGAAATATCTGTTATGAGGTATAAAAATTTTGTTTATATAAATTGTATTGACGTTTATTAATTTTCCATTTAAAAACTATTTCTTCAGAGAAAAATGTTTCCAATTTAAATAAAAAAATCAAATTTGGATATTTTTTAAGATTAAGAGAAGTATGTTTGTTATTTCAAGGATATTGCAATTTTTATTTAACTAAAATATTGAGTGACGTTTATATAAGTCTTTGTATATCATAATACTATTTCTACAATATATTATACCGATATTTAAGTGAATAATAGTGCTGTTATTTTTCTTATCAAGAGCGGGCGACGACTCCCTCTCTCTGAGGTGCAATTTATCGCCACTCTTGTTAACTTGTAAATGTATTGCAGCTTGTTAAGAATCTTATCAAATGGTATTGCGGCATGCTGCTAACAAGAACACGATATTTTCTTCCTATAACACTCGTTAAAATTAGTTGTCACTATATAATTGTACTATTTCTCAAAAGAACGCCCACCATTCTGGTATAGATAGTCTACGCAAGTCTTTTACACATTGAAACAAAACAATCTTTTTAACCGGATTAAAGCTATTTGTATTATTATAAACTTGTAATTATTACATAATTTTAAATTTATTTTTTTCCGAACTCGTCATCTTTTAGTCGATACCAACTCCGGGGAAATAAATACAGATAACACATTTTTTACAGCTGTGATACTTTTGACATTCAACACCTTTTGTCTTCAGTCGTCGGAAACGTCGGAAAATTTAAAATTATGTAATAATTATAAGTTTATAATAATACAAATAGCTTTAATCCGGTTAAAAATTGTTTTCTTTCAATAGATCAAGCTCATATATGTGGGTAGCATGTTTATTTTGACATTTATAACAAGTAAAAGTGGTCGGGAATATAAGTTTTGGATATTTAAGGTTATCATATATATCCTTGTTTTATCGGCCACAAACACAGAATCTATTGAGCCTAGCCATTTATTGTAGGAGATACTCGAGTGCACATAGTATTCGGTTACTTAGAGCATAAGACAGATCAAGAACAAGTTCGTCTGAGGCACGGGAGTTTTCAGACAATGCCTTCTATGGCTATATAAAAATGGTATTGTATATTTTTGAATCCACCAATTACTACAACAAAAAGTATAGAAACAGTCAATCATATAATATGTACAAATGCTGCATTTGTAGTACATAACATGCAGCAACTCCTTTACTAAAGTCAATCTGTAATATCAAATCCCACAGAACTCATCGCCTTTTAATACACGTTAGTACGTATATTCAGATTGGTTCAACGGAACGTTGGAAGCTTTGATATAATCAAGTAGATGTAGACAACTTGTCTCCGCCTAACGCCTGTCCACTCAGACCTGAACTACATAGAAATCGATTTACTCTACTTCAATTAATACATATTGCATATTCATGAATGAATATGGATTATATTAACATTGTCTATCTTTCAACTGAAGCCACATGAAGCTTCTATTTTAAATTAAAAGATATAAAGAAAGATACATAGGGCGGACTCTGGTTTTTAGAAAAATAGCCAAGAAATAACTGCGAGACATTAAGCGACAAAACGCAAGTCTTATCGCAATTTTTTTCTTTTTCAGCTCACTTGTAAAAAGTCTATGAAATAATTTAGCCAAACAGCCTTCATTCATGGGTTGAGCCGCCCCCAATATGTCGGGGCGTAATAGAATGTGTAAAGTTGACCGCCGTTTCCCGGAAGTGACCTGTCATTCGTGCATATCGTGTTCCATTATACACATAATAGAACTGCAATTTAAAGGGATGAGTAAAATTGATTTATCTCTTTAGTTTCTCTAAAAGCGATCGTTAATTAATTTGTAAAGCTTAGAATACGTTACCTACTGATTTTATTTTCATTTGTTGACAGCCATCATGATTATAGCACAAACTAAACTTATTTATAAAGTGAACAATTATTGAAATGTATTTTATGTGTAAAACATTGTATATCTATGCGTGACACATTCTATCTCATGTCATAGCAGTTTGACAATAATCTTAACGCAAGATATGATAATGGATTCTATAGCAGTTTCCATTCAAAAACTTTTAACGAATAATGGCATATAAGGTTTAAAATATGTCAGAAAAACCTTCATAGAAACTTTTTCTTCAACAGGGCGCCATATATTTCTAAACGTGACATTTCACGCTCGAGATACGCAGGCTACATATCAAAGCAATGTATGAGAAAAAGTAAAGATTTTTTTTGTGGACAACGAGTCGTAAGCCGCTAAGCCGAGGCAAGTAGATACGGCAGACAAGTTAGATTATGTTTGTCCAGAATCTAACAAAGTACCGAGGGTCGTGTCAAAATTAAACAAAAGCGAAGTAAACGAGAAATTGGATGGATTGGTTTTTCCGTTTTCCCTCTACGAGAATTGAATACGGATCTATTAATTCTTTGAACTAGAGTTTTCCGTTGCTTTATGTTTTGTGATAGTTGTTTGAAGTGATGTAGAACTTGATTACTATCCAATTTAAAAAAAAACTGTAAAGGTTTACTTTGAATATAACGTCAAAAATGATTGACACAAAAATCTGTTTACAAATGAAATAGGTTTAACAGATGGATTGAAAAACAGTACGCAGAAAAGATACATGACATGCTTTGTTAGAAGCTAATAGTTTCAACCTATTTTATACAAGTATTCGTATTTTTTTACATACCACAGGACGTTCATTGATTTGTATATAAATAACGATCACGGCTGATCACGTATATAATTAAGGTTAATTAAACATTGTTAAATGAAGAAAATACTATCTTCGATAATCCCAATTTGAATGTTGGCTGTAATGTTATACGAATTCGAAATGAGGTTTTATTTACAATACGCTCTAAAAGACAAGCAAAATAGTTATGAATTTTAAAAAGCGAAAATGAAAAGTTACATAACAGTTGAGTAGTGTTGTATCTGGACTACGTAAGCCAGTCCAGTTAATTGTTTGCGAGGTCAGCCAAGCGCGTTGGGACACGTTCAATGTATAGAGTAAACAACTAGGAAATGCATGGAAATATTTTTACTACGGAGTTTATATGCGCTATAAGAATTAATTCCTATCAATTTTTCATAAATATTTATAATAATCAAGTCGCTATTGCCTTGTAGTCATTATTAAATATCTTAATTAAGAAATTTACGTATGACTAGAATCGTGCAGCCTTTGTTTTATTCCAAAATGGTGGCTCAAAGATAAGACGAAACGGTCAACCAACCACTGAAATTGAGTTCCAATATTGAAATACTTCGAAAACCGCAGTCCTCAAAGGATCATTGTTCCTTTAGTTAATTTCATTATAACGATCGTTGGAAACTACACTCTTTAATTTTAGCTATCTCTTCGAATGATTTCAACGATTCATATAACATCAAAAGAAATCGGGAAAATATTCAAATTTATAAACATTGGATATTTCTAGAAATAAAATTCTAATATAATAAACATGTATCATCGAAAATGAGGAATGTTTCATATTATGAATACAATTTTCGTGACCGTGATCTCCCAAAATATCGCACGTACTTGATTACATACTATTAAATTTCAAACACCGAAAAACGTTAACAATATCGAATTGGTACCAAATCCAAACTTGTATTCAGAAAACGTTGTACGTCGAAAATTAAGTGCCGTGAAATAAGTTTTCTCAAATAAAGAACGCGTACGTTAGTTACGTACTACACTTCAGACAGCGATCCCTAGTGAACAGTGTGTCAGTTGATTGGACATGTGACAACGGCTCTGACGTGAGTGGATTGATCCCCCTCCCTCCCCCACTGTACACCCGCCCAGCCTTCTCCGAAAGCCACAAATGTTATTACTGTAACTATCTCGTAGTTTATTGATCAACAATACGATTCTTACGGTTACAGTTCATTTATTCGCAGATATATATTATTAATACGTATAAAAGTATTTATTTATACACAATTTACTGAAGCCTTTGAAATATGTTAACAAGTTTCTTTCTGTATTGTTTGTACCGATAAAATAAGAAATATAAGGCGTATTCGTCCCGAGAACAAGATGCTGAAACATTTAAAGATGAATGAATAAAACATCACAACAATACGTATGTAAAGCGACGTCATACAAAATGAATGAACGAAAAATGTTGAAACAAAACAATCTTAGCAGATTTCGCCGGGAAAACTAGATGTGTTTCATTATAACTCGGTCTATTGTATATCAGTCTTTGGGGTAAAGTTAAATTTTCCCACTGTTTTCACAATTGTCCCAGTGTTCCGAATCGAATTTCATAAGCGTGAACTTGAACAAGCGAAAAATATAACGTGGATTTTCTTTTTGGACCGAGATACGTATTTTAATATTTAAAAGTTATTTTTCTTGACTCAGTTAAAATGTATACTTATAATTACAGTAACTAAAGTCCATGTTACTACTGTTCCATTTTTAAACAAGAGCATACTTAATTTAATGAAATTATATGTCGAGTTTAGATTCGTTGCATCTATGCTAAAAGACAAAAACATCCGGACGCGTTGACTCACATCACTCGTATATCAAAAGCATACATAAATCAAGATACATTTTACGAGATGGCAATACTAGGGTGACCATATATCAATCGTAGTTTACGTGAAAATATTTGCCAAGTAACATACGCATTTTGGGAACGCCTTGACGCAGGGTTGAGGGTGACCAATATCTTTCCAATGTTATTTACACCGCGGGCCTGAAGAATTCGCTGCGTCATTAATTTGGTATAAAATGGTCATTTAATTTTTATTGAATACTATATATTTGGCAAAACAGTAATTTATTTGATTTTGAATTGATAGTATTGGAAGCTACATGAGGTATTATATAACATAAATCATTTCAAATGAAACCGATGAATGTTACAAATAATTTTATTTTAAATTTTATTTACTGAAATACTTAGTACATTATCCTTACAGACTATAGTAATACGATAATGACGAGAAAAGTATAATATAATAAAGTATATAATATTAAAAACATAATATACACAAGATCGCTACTGTGAATTTACATAAATATGGCGATAGTATCGTAGGCAGATAGTAGGCATAGACACCATAAAGTCTATAATAAAGGTATCGTGTTACTTTATTCTGTATGCGCTCCAACATAACGCAGTATTTAGGTTCATGCGGAGCCCAAACAGACAAGTTACAGTACAACATACTTCTAACCAATGCATTGTACAAGCTTGTGATGGCTTTAATATTACTGAACAATCAATACAATCTTGCGTACGCTTTCTTGCAAATGTCCACTATTTATATAGGATTATTTCCGAGTTGGGCATACAAACGCATTCCCAGGTCTCTTACTGACGTAATATAATACGTACTCAAAATTGTTCAGTATTATAAACCAATAGATTTATTCAACAGCGTTGACTAGTGTTTTAAAGTATTCATGTTTCAGTCTCTTACAATCCGAAAGGTGTAGACGAGCCTTTGACTCACGTCACACGTGAAAAGCGACCACCCCACCTCGCATTTCCACGAGGAATATTCAAAAATGTACGCCTCGCCTCGGAAGTAATGAAGCTTACTTTATAAACGATTCCAGTGAATTTCATACATCGTGGAATTTTATTGGAAAGGTCACAATTTCCTTTCCATATCTCACTCGTTTGCTGTTATTGAAATATTATGACTTATTCAGTACTGTTGTGTTTCAATTTGTTCATTTAAGTTCCATTATTTAAATCAACATTCATTGAATTGAATAGCAATATTGTATTGAAAAATCAGGAATAATTTATAGATTACCTTAGCTGGTTTCAAGTAGATATATATTACATGGTTAGATCATATAGAAAGCCTTCAAAATTGGAAATGTGCTGAGTTTGTTATATTCTTTTGCATCTCTCGGAGTTGCATTTTCAGCGGAAAATTCGGAATAATGTATTCTGCACACTCTTCTGGGGTTCTAATTGGAAAATATCGTTGGCAACACTTATCGGCGTGACCACACGCGCCTGCTGTTTGTTTAGGACTGTTGTTTTAATGGACACAGAATACATATTTGGTAAATTTCAAACATTCTGAAAATGAATTGACGTTTATTATTGATGTGACTTGGTCATCAAAAGTTTAGACGAATTATTTACATAGATTCATTTGAATTAAAATATAACTAAGAAATTTAGCGTCAAATTACTAAGTAACTTAACTTACTTCTAAGAGTACAAAGCACAAAGGTATGTTATTTTTGAATCCCTGGAATTCGCCCACAGTAATAAATTCATTCAACGGTAACTAATTGATATGAAGAACTTGTTTTGACTGCGAATTAAAAAGGTCTTGATCCGCTTAGATTCATAATCTATCCGATTCGAAAAGTATCAGTATGACAAGACCCGAACCATGAGAGACATATGAGCTGCGCAACAACCAACGATAAGCAAACTCATCCAATACGATGCTAAGGTCTCGAGGGTGAATGTTTCGTAATTCTATACTCTTTCATATTGGTGGAGTGAAGCAAAATGAGACAGTATTTTTACAGCGCCTTCATTGTTATAATGCAAATGTTTGAATTAGCTATGAAATTACTACGTTATCTGTGTTTGGAAATTAAGAAAATTTGCTACATATTTACTTTCGTATGATTTACGATTTGTTAAGCTCAAAAAGTATATGATTGTCCCGTACTATTTACTAACTTGAAAGCTATTTCTAGAAAAGTTTTGGGTATGGTTGTTTAATAATAATTCGAATATGTCCTATTTCTACAATAAAAGAGGAATTTCTTTGTAAAGCTTCTGTAACGCTCCAAAAATTAATGTTCAATGTAAATTGAATGTACCAAATTGCCCGTATAAATTGAACATAAAAGCGGCCAAGAAAGTCGACCACAAGTTTCCCGCATAAAACCGGAAAAGCAGACGCACACATGGACCCGTTGTCATGGTAACCCTGTCCGTGATCCCTCGAGAATGAGCAATAACTCGTGCCTGGTTAATAGGGTGTCGCGAAAATTAGGGAAAGCACCCAATTTCATAGCACTAGCTGATTACAAGAGCGGAAACGTAGAAAATTACTTAAATACTTGATGACAGTTTTGCTGTTGTTACGTTATAAATATTTGCTTTGGAGTCATAAACTCCAATTTGTTGTTTGACAAAGTTTGGATTAACGACGTAAGAGCAAACACATGTACTAAAAGCTTTTGCGCTAGTTAATTTTTAACCTCCTACTTAAAATTTTAACTTACGGTTATTGCGCCTAATTAAATATTCAAAGCAATCCTGCGAGTTTGCCGAATTGTGTAGTTTTTATGGAATAAGGTTATGTTGTAATATTGTTGACACCTTGTCTAATTATTATTAATATTAAAACGTAGAATTGACGAAACGAACTATAATCAACATATTAAGTTAACTTAATAAAAAAACATAAGTGTATACCACTGTTGTTAAGCATTTCATAACTTTAAGATGGTCATAAAAGAAGTCCTGAAGCACATCTCTGAAATAAACTATGCCTCGGATTCTTTTAAGGTTGGTAAAATATTTCTCTGAACGAACTTCTCTTCGTGTAACTATTAAACAATTCTCCTAGGCACTTATAGCTGAACGACTACAGGTTGTTGCCCTTTAAGGCGCCAATGAGTCTGAGTTGAGCTTAGTGCAAGTGTCATTACACAGCTTACAACCCTTAGAGGAAGGTCTTAGTGATTCGAACAAGAGATAATTTTACCGCTTAAAAGCATCTTGTAATCAACGTTTTTATCGAACTCAACTTTAGTTATAAGTAATGAAAATATAGATACATTTTGATCCTATAGATTGAAGCGGTCCCTGACTTTTTAATATAATTTTCTGGGTTACCGTATAATTTGTTTGCATTAATGTATAAGAATTGAGTACCATAACCTCCAGTTATTAGGTAAATTTTTAGTTTTTATACTACTTAGCACTAAGTATCGAACCTCAGCTTAATTGGAACCCACAGGGAAAACGGAAGCGTGGCAGGCAAACCTGACGTCATACAGTTGCAGATGAGGCAAAGAGAACCGGAAAGAGTTGGAGCGAGGTGAGATACGAGGCTCAAGACCGTACGCGATGTAAACTCACTGTGGACGACCTTTGTCTCATCTAGGGGTTATAGAACATTAAGTCTAGTAATTTTCCGAATCTAACCATATTTTATTATTTTTATTAATAGCCGAATTTAAAATAAATGGATATACGCAAAGAAAGTGATAAATCCAAAGTATGGCGGAGTAGTCAATAATCATTGAAATTGAGTTATAGCCACGGCACCCCACCACCCACATAGAACTGCGCTAAATTTCAATCAAGAAACTTATTTGACTGTTGTGCCGTCTCGAAATCCTTTCGAAGTTATTGGGGCAACTTTGAAACTACTGCCTGCGTTTTCGACAAATTAATATACTTATTTAAAAACCATTAATTCCATCTTATTTTGATACAGAATTGAAGCGTGTATAATGGTGTAATTGTTTGCAATATAAACACAACCTTGTTATACCTACGCAATATACGAAGTCAATATAAATTGTTCCCCTTTAAGTGTAGCATATTTCACCGTCAAACGAGATCAGACTGTAGCTTCATTACGGTAAAGTACATCGCGTTTTAAGGACAACCTTAATACATTTCCGTTCCTATTGAGAGCAACGATGGATTAATTTCGTCGAGTCAAGATCCGTCTCCGCTTTCAGGAGTTGAGCCTTCGTAAGAACACTACTTTAGCACCGCCTCCGACCAAGTTTGAATTGAAACTAGACTCGAGAAAGGATACACTTGACGAGGCGTTTGCGGCTCAGAAATGTTCATTTCACGATAATTAATACAGAATTTCTCAAACGCTCTATTTCTCGTTATCGCTAACTAGATTTGAATGTGTCTAAATCAAATATTGATGTACGAAACATTTTACGGTATATTTTTTAGCATTTGGGTCGGAAGGAAGGGCGACTTCCTTTGATAAAGTGAAAAATAGGTTGTCCTCGCTGACTTACTTACCCTACCTAAAATACGGGTTTTTTAAAAGACGTCTTGGTCCCTTTAAAAAACTCGTGCTATTTTATTCAAAGGAGTATATATTATGAGGCGATGATATTTCACTTGTTTTAAAATTCTATATGTACCTGGAACTTGCCTACTCTAACATATCATTAGAGGTTCTTGAGTAAGGGTCGTGTGTTAACAATGTGAGCCCCCTCAACCTGCGCCCTGCCCTTTGACCTGCCTCGCTTTGTCGAGGACGGATGAGATGACATCACGATATAAGAACATACTTTTTACAACAACCTCAAGCAAAGGCGTTCGTTAGAATGGAGATGTTAGGAATTTTTAATGTATTCACACCTTTGAAATTCAAAGAGGAATTTTTATATAATAGACTTCCAGATATAGGTATGATGTCTGTGAATTAAAAATAGCTAAGTTTTTGTTATAGGTAAAGTAGACATACTACTTTCAGTTATGCTTTTTCGTCATAAATGTATACTTAAGTTATATAAGCAAAAAGTTTGCGGTTTTGGGAGCGCAGAAATGTTAGACCAATTAATGAATCGTGATGAAAGGAATGCCTTTAAAAACTATCAAATGTTATAAGTACCACTTCATACAACTCTTCCTATTTATGCTTAAGACTGCAATACACTAATAAGGCCCGTGTATGAAAGGAACGACGTATTTATCACGTAATAAATTACAGTGGTTGAGGGTGTTTGTAACCACTCATTACTCCGCACGTGAAAGCCCACGCAAACATAAGAAGGTCAAAAGTTTCGCGTTCCCTCATTAAGGCTCGACTTTGAGAGATAAGTAATTTCTTCGAGTCGCACCGACTCTGCGAAGGTGAAGACTCGTTTTATCAGAAACCTTTGAATCTGTTAATAACACTTGAGGGTACTCAAAAAATTCAACGACTATGTAATATCGATGTTGAGATGATAAATACAAAACCTTTGCGACCTTGTTAGAAAAAGTAAAGAATAACAGGCTATTTTATTACCACAGATGGATGTTTTTATATGTAATAATATTTAATAACAATTGTTAGCTTCTAATATTTATTTAATTAAATTCTAAACATTTTTCTGAAACATATTCTTAAGAATCTTGCTACAAGTGCGCATGTGCAAGTGCATTCATTTGACTCGTTCGGTTGTTTACGAGTTGTTACGAATTGACTCGACCATCTTCCCGAAGTGGGATGGTCGAGTCGGAGGAGGGAGTTGTGATTATAAAAGAGGTTGTGACACATGCGCACGGGCCTTTTCTTTGTACAAGTTTGAAGTTATACAGTTCACGTAAAATCAGTGAAGTAAATTATAGTGAATTAAGTCATCATTGAAGTGTTTAATTTCCTACCCTAAGAACTAAATCAACTACCGCTAACACAACATAATATTTTTAGTCTACATTACATTTCATGGTTTTCAGTGTAATATGAAGATTTTACCTGAATGTAAAATAAAAATACGCAAAAATCAAACAAATCAAACGTTTTAAATACATTTTAATATTGGCCTTTTTATCCTAGATACTTGATAGTACTTTCAATTTAACTAGATATTGTGTATAAATTGTATTTCTTTTATAAAATAAAAATATAAATACTAATATTCAATGTATTCGGAACATAGACAAATCGACTATAAGCTTATTGGAAAATTTCCGATAATTCATTACTGTCATGATAAATGTTCCATGCCGGTTTTCTATTGTAATCCAGCCCTTTTTACTTTAGTGGTAATACGCAAAAACGGGGTGGAAGGGCCCGGCCCGGTCGCGAGTGATATATTAATCATAGTGATGTCCTCCACCCTTCCCTATCGAATTTCATACGACTTTGCCCTTATGAAATTATTATTGGCTGCAAAAATATTAGCATTTTTTAAACGGAAAACCACATACAATTTACAAAGGCCATTTCAAAGCATTTTTTATTCGCTAGGAATACAAGATACGCAAATAAATCAGTGAGCATTGCACAAAACTGCAACGCGGGCGAATCCTATCGAAAACATGTCATCGGCACGTCGCTGACCACTGACATAGTCGCAATTGCCATTTACGATGAACTTTGATTAGGAAATCAATGTTACTTACTCGGCCCAAAGTAATTACAAACCTATCTTGTCTATGTAATGTACGTATAGATTTATAACGGTATACGTTTGTTTGGCTATCTGTCAACCAGTCTCTTTTACGTGTCTATGTGAGACATCTGACGGCAACGATTTTTCAAACTGGATTCCTTACGATGTCTCTCTTTACATGAGTATTATTTGCGCAAAGAAAATTCATTGCTGGATAGCCGGAGTTTAAACGCACGACCTTGAGGTTATGAGTTGCTCCTACTTAGTTAATACTATACAACATCGCAAGTTATTTTCGTTTCAAACAAACATCACATTGTTTATACTTGCTATTGCCAACGGCTTCGCCCACTTTTGCGACATCATCCACAATATTAATAATATAGTTTAAATGCCTCTTCACATTTTTGCACGATTAGAAGTTTACTAAATATAGGTATTGGCTATGTTTGTGAGAGACTGGCCTATGATATGCTTAATGAAATTCTCTGAGTTGCGAATAGAAAATATTTAGCAATATAGAGAAGACTATAACCAGCCTGGCCATAAATTATGTCACATAAAAACTTTTCCTTTTTTCAAATTTAATTAAGTATTTTGAATTTGGAACACGTATTTTATTTTAAAAACTTCTTTCAAATTTGCGCCATTTTTTACATATTTTTTCGTGTTCACTCTCAAAGTACAATATGGATTGGGGTGTTAAAGAAAATAGGATTGCAGTGATCGCCTTGTACAATGGGGATGGAGCCGACGGTCATATTCCAGACACTCCAAAAGCTTGGTATCAGCCGTATGGTCGTATATCGTCCTATCAAAAGATACAACGACACTTTGTCTCTCGAAGATCAGAGAAGATCGGGGCGGCCACTTGCTATGAGAAGTACAAAGGCAGTTACAGCCAGAATTCGTCAAAACTCCATTAGAAAGCAAAAAATATTATCGCGAGAAATGAAGATCCTAGCTAAGACCTGAAGCTCGGTGCTTATCGTGGATATACAGAACATTCCCTAAATCAATCTTTACAATTAAAGAGACCGGATCGATCAAAACGAAGGCGTTTGTGTTGTCGCGATGAGCGGGTAAAAAGCACAGAAATATCCTCTGCACTGATGAAAAACATTTCACGATTGAAGAACACTACAAAAAGCAAAATGGTAAAGTGTACGCTTACAGTTCTAAAGAAGCTGCTCAAGTGGTCGGAAAGGTACAACGAGGTCATCATCCTGCGTCAGTGATGGTTTCGTGGCGTGTGTCTTAACTAGGAGTCACAAAACTAAAATTTTTTTTTTGAAAAAGGAGTAAAATCTTCAGCCAAACTGTTACAAGATACTGTCTTGAATCATGTTGTGAAACCTCTCAGAAATACAATTTTTTAAAATATACCGTGGACTTTCCACCAGGATTCTGCACCTGGTAGGCACGAATTACACACGCCTGGCTTGAAACCAACGTTCCAGACTTTCTAAGAGCAGAAGCTCTCATCTAGCCCAGCCCATCCAGCCCCAGCCTCAACCCTTTGGACTTCAAATTATGTTCAGTTTTAGAGGACATGGCCTCTAAACAACACGGTGACATTGAGTCTCTTAAATTTTTTTTAGAGCAAGCAGTGGCAAAATTTCCCTTGGAAAAAAAGGAACAAAACATAACTAATGCATGATTTGTTGTGTGTGATTGGCATGAGTGGATGTCAGGGTGCGTGAATCATAAGTGTGTGTATGAATTTAACTTCTACCTCAAATGGACGATGTTTTAGAGCCAAACAAGACTTTTTAGAAATCTTGAAACAGCTTACATCAGTTTACATAAACATATTTTAGTCAATTGACATAAAACCATAAACACCTAAACATTACTCATGTCACACTTTTGGTAAAAATAGGCAGTTGGGGGGCACTTTTCTATGTATGTTCTAAAATTATAATGTAATATATTTTTATTCACATGATCGTCTTTCTAACAAATAATATTTAACGAGTGAATCATGTTACAGTGGTAGAACAAATCTCTGCCTCTATAATGGAGCAACGAATATAATGTACATAAAGTGCTTTATCCCAAGCCTTCCCAACTAAACTTTACACCGCTAACGGGATCAGTATATACATACAAATAGAGTAATCCGTGCGTGCGTCTACAAAGGTTTGTACGTGAACGCCGGGATTGTTAACCTAGGTTTATTCCGATCCTCACCTCTGATTAAAACACACTGACCTCCTTTCTTCTAAATATAAAGTATGAGTGTATAACATTATCTAGCTTCTATATAAATTTATACACTGTATCTTATTAAAACAATTTGTATGTTTGTAAAGAATAAACATATACACAGTGGCTCAATTTCTATAATTCATTGCACGTTAAATTAAGCTTATGTTGTTTGAGTTAAGATGTAGATCTCTGAGTAATTTATTCATTTTCAAAATAATTTAATATAAACAAGACCAGCATTGCGAAGTCGAGACAGGTCGTTTATAACAGTGCTATTAATATGATTAAAAATTTAATTATTTCTATAAAGAGGTTTACCACGTAACAAAATAATCATGACTACATAATAAAGTATACGATGAACGTATATTTTAAGGAATGTTCACGAATATAATCTACTAATATAACAGTTTTTATACAACAAACATATAGGCGAGTAATTAGTGCTTAATAACAATATTAATTTGAAAATAAAGGTTCAATGAACTGAAAGCACGTGTCATTCACATTACGTGTTCAATGAGTGAAACACGACCGTCATCATACTTGCATAATATGATACAGAAAGGTATTTCCAATATGTATATCATATATGAGAACGTATATCAATACCTAAGAAATATTTAGTAAATAATTGGATGAAATATTGAATGAAGCCTTCGGTCTACGCTATTTTGGTGAAGCGTTATAAATGTCATTATAGTTCAGAACAATTCAAAATAGTAATTATAACATCCTGTTAATAGTGATCATGTAACAGGCTTATTTTATTTACCACTGCGGCAAGGTTGATTTAGTAGGTATAGACCACGCTCTCTGTACAGCAGAGGGTTTACCTGGCTGACTCCAGCTATATCCATAGATCGTACTAGCTTTGTTAAAAAATCAAATGGCTCGTACGCTCCCCTAACTAAGGCATTTGATTATTTGCCAGATTTGATACAACTAAAACTGCATACATAGCATAATATGTATTAATCCTGAACACTAGTATCTTATTTTTAATTTATTATATCTGAGACCAAAGATAAGTCGTAATTATTGAAAATTTGAAAAAAAATTATATATTAAAACTTCGAGAAACAAGAATTACACTCAATAAAATCATTAGAGTTAATATATGGATCTGTGTATTCTCAATCATTAAATAACCTTATACGTATCATATGTGGTCAAAGTTAACATTAGACTCAAGATAAAAAGTAAATACGGTAAGTGAAGTACGAGTATATTTCCATCAATCTTTCGAAAGGTTTTCCCAAAGTTGGCATAAAAAGTTTCAATTTTCTTTCGGAGATTTTCTTTATTAATGTATCTAAAATTTAATATGCGCATAAACTTCATAGCTGAATCAATTCGGATGAGTTTTTATAAAAAAAATATAGCTATATTATTACATTATATTATTATATGTTCATTCCAAATACCTCAATGTCGGTTTGTATAGCAAAAATGTATTCGTACATTACAGAAACTGTTGAAATATTGAGCCAAACACCATTATATAGTTAATGACGGTCAGAGTGAATTGAAACCTTATAATCTGTGTATGGTAATCATCTTTAACGCTTCAAGAATATCATTATTTCCCGGTAGAGTAAAATGCATAGTAAAGAGAACGTAATTATTAGTTTAGCCTTTTAGCTAACGGTTAATCTAATTTACGCTCAGTACTTTATAAGTTACTGTTTCTCAGTTCACGAAAAACCACCTGGCTACACTTCTGTTTTCTACTTTTGAGAGACCAAAAAATAAAAATAAAAATCAATTGCGCTGCAACCTTTTTAGGTCTGGGCCTCAGATTTCTGTATCTGTTTCATGATCATTTGTTAATCTAATTGGCAAGTAGGTAATCAGGCCTTTTGTGCCTGACGCACGCCGTCGACGTTTTTGGTCTAAGGCAAGCCGGTTTCCTTACGATATTTTCCTTCATCATTCGAGCGAATGTTAAATGTGCACATAGACACTGGGAACAGGGAACTGGAAACTTTTCTGGGACTATAACCTGGGTCCAGGGCACTACAGACGTCCTTCAACTGTACTCATTTATAGTGTTATAAGAGTTTATTTGTTTAATTAAAATTTTTAGACGGGTGCAAATTTTTTTGTGTTGGATGGTCATATATTAAGGAAGGCGTTTAACGCGAATATAAAAAAAATATACATGTACAGAAAACATCTGTGTGTATATAATGTGTGAAGATAATTCAGGTCAGCATTTTCTGGCTCGCGTCTGATATTAACCAATTTTATAATGGCATACAATTCGTAGATTCTCAACGACACTATCGTTACCGTCTGAATATCTGCCAGAATATCAATAAGATTGCGTCAAAATCCCTAAAATAAAATTGGGCAGACATTAGTTGTATTAAACTGGTTTATAATCAACGTAGCTATAATTCTGTCTTCGCAAACGTAATTTTTAGATTGTTATTTATGAACCAAACACTCCATCCAACCCCAAACCCAACATCATAATATAATAATTACTAAAGTCAATCCTTCGATGAGCTTGTGCGTTCGGAACTCGGCATTGTGCCTTTTTTCTAATGTGCTCGGAATACTAAAGAAAAAACTTCATAATTTAAACTTAGCGCTAAGTATGAATCCCGTATGTCAAACCCCTATTTGATATTCGGCAGTCATAGTTTGGGATAGGTGTCAGTTCAGAATAACGCTTGTATGAACTGTGACATGTGTCACATAAACTTATAAAATAAAATAATGACCCAGACAAAAGAGGGTACTTCATATTAAAATACTTTATGTTACACGTAAATAAGAAATATCGATTCCTGGAACTTTAATAAGTAAATATGACACAGCATAAGACAGTTACGACTTCCCGTGTCGTAGCAAATTTTCTAGAAAACCATCATAACATAAACGGAAGTTTCTATAAATACGTGCGATAAATCGATACAGATTATATCCACGTTTATATAAATTCCTGACGAATATTATTATTATTTTAATATTGAACAGCTAAATATGAATCTCAAATCTAATTTAGGTAAATTGGTTTGTACTCGAATATGTTACGCCAAAGGTTTTTAAGACGCTTTAGATTATATCGTAATAAAAATATAAATAAATATACCTATTATATAGACTCGAAAAATAATGTACTAATTATTATTTCAGGCAAAGTTTATCCCTAAATTAATTTAAGGCGTAGTATAGCGCCATGACACACCAGTGAATCACGCCTGTCATGTCGCGTCAAAGCCTTATACGCTAGTCATGTACCACAAGAAATGTGTTAGAATTATAAAGTGCTTCGATATAAAAGGAAACATTGGTTCCGATTTCCGACACGTGTTGGGTCTTTGGGGATTCAATTGTATTCTACAAGCATATCACGACAAAGGATAAATAACTATTATGTAAAAACAAATAATTTGCTACTGCAATTGAAACTATTCTTCATTTAAATTACATTAATCTGTAATTTGGGTTTCGCTCGAAAACACTAATTGGTGATTGTAGGATTAACGCGTATACATTAAAGTAGATATTGTTTAATTCGCATTCAATTGAAATAACGTTTTGTTATTGTAATGTGGTAACAAAGTGCATAGTCTATACACATGCACATCACTAGCGTTATGCTAATCTGTGGCTCGGATGTCATCTTACGCAACAGGCGACCGCAGCGATTGTATACGCGGCTTATCCGAGGACTAGTTTATGTTCTACTTCCACTTTCCTACTTATGCCATATACGTGTTTTGAATTTCGAAATAACTTGTTGGAACAGCTGGGAAGAACAAAGGATATGCTTCGAAACTAATTAAGTTGCGACGTATTACTGTTGTAGTTAGTTCTGTATTGTTTAATTTTTACTCAGTACAGTGCTAGTACGTTTAGTCCTTTACATGTTTAGTCATGTACATTGCGATTTTCAGGGGCACTAACCCATCGAGCGACATATATATTAATAGAAATTAATCCTACAATATGAAAAATATTGAAGGGCCCAAACTTTATAATACCGAAATTATTCTGTATGCTCATTTGTCATTTGCTGCTTAAGCGGATCAACGAACACGAATGGAAATTGAATTATTCAGAGATATTGTCCACTTTCTCGATTAAACGTGTACAGTTGATGTCCGAGTATAATTTTTGACTTAATAAAATCGTCAACACTTCATCAGATAAAACTGTTAATAAATAACAAGGTAGGAACTGGAGTTTCTGTTTAATATCTTAACCAAACTATTACAATTTCGTGATATAAATAAAAGCTATACTGGTTAACGTAGCGTCTCAAGTATGAACAAATTAGTAGTATGTATCTGCTCTAAATCTTTTATATAGGAACACGATTTAAGTTATCTACAGATATGTTTATTTAATAGAAAAAATTGTTATAAGTAACAACAGTTAGATACTTTTATGTATATGATATTACTTTAACTACAGATATATATATACGCGTAACAATCTCGTTAAACGCCCCACAAATTTTTTTCTTGGTAAAATGCAAAAGCGTGTGAAAAATAATTCTGACATCCAAAATCGTCAAAATGGATAATAAAATTTAACTGTAACGATAAAACCAAAGGTGTTCCGGAAGCGAGCAGTTTGTACGGACCCCGCTTCCTGTGGTCGCGCGCCGGTGAATGCAAATAATGATTGAATGACCACGGCGCGTGCGCAGGCGAATAAAAGCACGCGGTACGGTACAATATAAATATTCAGTTATATACGGAGCTGATCAAATTTTCAACTAATTAAATATTGGCATTAACAGATACATATATTTCATTAAATTAATGTTTAAAACTACGATTTGAAACAGTTTCTTTAAATGTTTAATAATAAAGACAGATCTCACAAAACTCTGAACATAGTCAAGAGTTTCCGTCACATAGGAAAAGCACAGTTCTACATCCGCACCGCACTAATATAATCTTACAACGTAATGCACCGTTATGATTATTTGTTAGCGCTATGAATTTTTTATTCCCTATTATCGCACAGTTGGCTTGTTTATCCGGTCTACTTCAAATATGGAACATTATGTGAGCAAGTACATTATACTAACAGTGCTCTGGGCGGAATATGGCCACGGTCGTATAATTGGGACAATAAATGTCATAAATAATAATAATTACTACTAATTCATATGTTATATACATGACTACGTATAGCCCGCAGGAACATAGTCGAATCAGCCAAACTACACAATGTGAAAGCTCAAATAAATATTCTAATACTGAGATGTACAAAAAGTTTATTATTTTTATAAAATTGGCACATCGACCTAACGTCTTTCGTTATTTGTATACAAGATTTTGAATGTATTATTATTTCCATACAATGTTCAAATTAATTATAATTATACAAAAATACGCGTAAATCTCTTAATATATTTTATCAATGACTTGCGTAATTATCTTATATGAATTAAGTATATTTAATTATGTATTCATTGGAAGTATTCAATGCATCCTTAACAGCCTACTTATTATGGTGTCTATTTGAAGGCCAATGTAAAGTACGAACGGCAATCAATCACGTGGGTACCATTATATAACCTGTCTCTAGCTCATACTGTGTGTAACAATGTGCAATTCATTGTGTTCATCAAGTAATAAATTAAAAAGCATCATGAAAGGGAAATTTAAACAAAATTTTGAAAATTCGAAGGGGAATTCGAATAACTGTGGGAATGTTTTTCTCAATATCTCTCTTTGTTCATATGCTCAACACAGGTAGTTTTATAATTAACCTAAGTTCCTAAATATTAATAAAAATATTTTAAGATTTGCTACTTGTTTTATTTACATTTTTGCTTATCAAATACTGAATATTCAAATGAATTCGAGAATTAAATAATATGACAGAGATAAATCTTAAGTCGCAAAAAACCTGACGACATGGAATTGCGTGCAAGCATCCAACATTGAAACAATAGCCGGCCTTGGGCGATGTAATCAGTGCCGGACCGAGTACAATGCAATGTCCGAACGTCAAAATAAAACTTGAAAATTTAGATTAAGTTGTTTCACGAAAATCGAGTCGGACATTTAATTGTTACGCCCCAGATCTAGGAGATTACTTTATATTGTTTGTGACTAATAACCGAATACGAAATGGAAAGTCGTAGTGAAACTTTTGCGTCTCAAAAGCAAGATGTACTTCTGATTTTGTTCGTAATTTGAAAAATTAAACCTAGAATTTAGAATTTACAATTCCTATATAATTTAGAGATTTATACACAACAATAACTATTGCAAAAAGTACGTTATTCTGTCGTCAAGAATAAGATTCAGAGTCGAGACTTGGCACTAAGCGTGACTACCGTATATTAAAAACGTATTGCGTATATTAATATTTCAAGCCAGTAAAGTAATGGCTAGTACTACGAGGTGAGAGCACAAATACAGAACTAGGTATATTCGTGGAAATTATTCACATAGCAAATAAAAATGCCAAACAATATGAAGCGTGTTTACAAACCGTAAGTGCAGCACACATTATGTACAATGGATGTCAAAATAACAGTAATTTTATTCAATGTCGTGGGAACAACGGAGTTGTGTAAGCTTCAACAAGTTCATAATAATCTTGACAACAATTATTGACAGTTGATAAAATAGGTTATGTTACAATTATGTGAACGACTCAGTATAATTTATTATTAACATTAATACAAAAGTTGCTAAAGGGAATTCGATTTATTTTATTAAAGTATAAATAAATTATATTAATAATAAAGATGATAACAAACATATAAAACTTTTTCTATCAAAGTGTGTTATAATAAAAGCGAAACGGTATATGTAATTTCTGACTTTATCAATACTATTAAATTTCCCGTTAATTATGAAGCTGAACCAAACGTGAAATGTTCATTTCAATATTTTGCCAGCTCTTTGATTGTGGTTTTAGCGTACACGCTGTACTTAGTAAGGATTTCAATCCGAAACCCAATCAGCGAGCTTACAAAACCGACACGACGCAATTCAATCCACCGGGTGAAATCGAGACCACACTCCATCCATAGTTACTGTAAGTGAAACCGAATACTACGCGACTTCCGTCCAAAATATGTTAGATATCCGATGTCCAACCATAAGGCTATGTGCACTATGCACTGCGGTTGTCAACGTCGGACGGATGCGAGTCTATTATCTATGGTTAATTGCGAGTAGATAGCCATGCTCACTCTTTAAACCAAGGAGTAACGAGGACCCTGCGTGGCACATATCCAAAAAACTTAGATCCATTGGTAACAAATTAGTTTTTTCCAGTTACGTTATGGACACGTTTGTTGTCATCTGTCCCCTTAATCCTGAGCATCCGTCCTGGATTCAGCGCCATATAGGAAAACAATATAAAGAGTCTAGAACAATTTATTTAGTTTTTAAAAATTTGGTCCTTCCATACTTTCTTACAGCTGTCCAAATAGTCGTATGGGTTTCCGATACATGCTGCATTTCATAAGAACTTCTAATAGATTTATATATATCGAGAATAATGTAGTGCATACATGATACAATACATAAAATATATATTAATTGCAAGTACACATGAAAGTCTAAAAGTTATTTATTTGTATCTTTATAATTATTTAATATTTATCATGAATTGAAAACCTGTATTAAGATTATGCCGTTATATGTATTGATACACAAATTGTATAATCCATTCCATTTACTAGGAAATCTGGTTAACAATCACGGAAACAAAACGTTTATATAAACACACGTATCATTAAATAACTATCTAAATATATATACGAGTTATAAGTGAAGCTTATGTAAAATTTAGTTTATATTTCTACGTTGTTTGCTAAATTTGCGATTCCGTTTTTAATAAGGTCTCCCGTGGTGAAATAAGCGAGGGGATTATGATATGGACATACCTAGACAACTTCTAAGAGAGTTACGAAAGCGCAATAAAAAATACATAGCCGAGTGCCGCTGGCGAATGAATAGAGGGCCGATGGTTGTAACTAACCCTCTAGGGAGTCATACGAAAATGATATAGCGTTTTTATATGTCTCTATACGTTGATAAAATATGCTGACATTAGAAATTATTATAATAAAGTACTTTTCCGTAATAACTTCGTAGGGTTATATATGCAGGTGGCAGTCAAGCAGCGACCGTCATCCTTGAGGCCATGAGTTCGAATTGCACGTGCACCATGTCAAACATCATAAGGAAACCATTATGTATAAGACCCAAATATCGATGACAAATGTCAGACATAGAAGGTTACATGTCTATAAAATAAAAGAGGCTGTCTGTGGCCAAGACTCGTTTAGGGTTGTAGTGTCAGCGGATAATTTTTATTAATATTTGTACGACTCGCACTGTACCGCTCAAGCCTTTCCATAAGTATAAAGTATAGATATTTTATATTTATGATCTCAAAATGTTAAGTAAAGAAACTCTCTTTCGTGTTACTGAGTGTGCGGCCGGTATTTAAATCAAACCATTATCTATACAATTCATTCTTAAAAAAACGTATAAAATATATAAAAATAAAAATCTACTCTCATGAGACGTTCAACCCATTTTGTTCTTAAGACTGTAATCGCCTTGGGATTCAAGTTACGTTTTAGTATTCTATTGTATGGGCCTATTTGGAATGAATAAATTCAAGTTGTCACTTACGCACTCTTCGAAATAAAAAGCATCATTACCTGTAAAAAGAGAATTTAAAATTATTTAATAAAAACAAACACATATTTAAACATAAGCAAATATTGTTTAAGATAATTGAAAATATCAAATATAAATTATATTATCTATATTATGTAATAATTGTCTATAAAAATATTCAAGCCTATCCTATCCTATTACATAAGTAAACACTTATTACATTGCGCAATACTTATTGACTGATTTCAATAGACAAGTTTTTTAAGGAAACTACTTTATAAGCATTTTATTAGTTTAAAGCAAAGAATTTAATCGATATTTGATACCATAGTCATATTAGTATTTGTTTATCTTGGATGCATTGCTATTATTAAATAGAATCACATCTACATATGTGATACGTTTGATGGGAACCAATTGGCTACACTCCCGCAAATATCAACAAATTACAAACGTTTCAGCCCGCTATTGTTAGATTTATATCTTGAGTGGGCTGGCTCATACATTTTATTGTAAATCAATCGATGTTATAGCATCGATACTATGTGATAATATTACATACCACATAATATATGGTTTAATTAGTAACTTTACAACCAAAAAGTACAGAACATTTGTAATCATAGTATATAATAAGAGAACTGGTATATACTGGCATTATGGGAACATTCCAATTTTTTAAAGGATTTTTAATAGACAAATACCCAAAAATCTTACTTAGAGACATATTTAAAAAGAAATAAATACTTTTATAAAAATTAATATTGAAGATTATTAATTTGGTCTATGACGCATTTTGCTAGGGATATTATCTTGTGTATTCATTACGTTGTACCGCAATTAACAGTTTTGAGCTCTTCATTGATTCAGTACCTAACGACCTTCAGGTTGTGCTGTTTCTAAACATCTAAACTTTTATTGTCTCCACACAACTTTATTTACTTTAGAGCAATTGACACACCCATCTTAACGCTTGACCTCGCAATATTTTTTTTCCGAACCAGTAATAAACAAAATACATTTTCGCTTAAGAAACTTATATGTATGTATTAAATAAAGCAAGTGCGTTTTTGAAAGCCCCTTCCAGCTTGACCTACATAATGCAGATTGATTAACATGGCAACAGAATGATATGATTTATTATAGTGAAAGTATTTCATTTGCGGCTCCGAGCGAGTGTTCCACTCATCGCTTCTTTCATCTCGATAAGTGGAGGAAAGTTTCAATACGAATCCAAAAATCAATATTAATGACATTCATATTAGATACAATATGTATCAAAACGAATGCCAAACCAATAGTTATAGGCTACAGGAATTATAGCGAAAAATATTATTAATCCAGCCAATGTTTCTTTAGAACCAATCTCCGAAAACAGGCTGATATTCACACCTCAACCATAATCGATAAAGTGTTTGGAGAGTATATTTTCTACGCCACAGGATACGACTAATAAAGACTAAAAGATTATTATAAAAAGAAGTGGCTTTTTTCTTAAGGGTTTCAAGACGGGGCTACTCACGATACATCGGCTTTACGTGGAGGTTTTAATCAACCTTTAAAAAAATCTAAATCTAATAAATACTATGTACGGGTAGTTGCTAATATACTTTCTGATATATTATTACAGCATACAAGATCATTGCGTACAAGAATGTTTATATATGACATTTATATAATATAATTTAATATATGTCGTAAGAGCAGTGTTGGCTTCAGCGTGTGATTCTCATCTATGAAGTCGTAGCTTCGATCCACGGCTGTGCACATAACATTCGCTCGAACGGTGAAGGAAAACATCGTGAGGAAACCGGCTTAGATCCAAAAAGTCGACGGCGTGGACACAGAGTAGGCTGATGGATAACCAAATGATCATGAAGCAGATACAGAAATCTTAGGCCCAGACCTAAAAAGGTTTTAGCGCCTGTAATTTATTTTATAATACATGTCCTAATATAACAATTTGGGACTTTAAAACAGATTGATATTGTCGGACTTATTTTGTTGAAAGCAGGAAATTTTGTTCATAAATAGCATTTAGTGTGCATTTTGAAAAGTTATTTATACAGGATAAATTCCTGCGCCCGGGCAACTATAGACAATAATTTGCAAGATTTGCTACTTTTGTAATATAAACAAAATTAGCCTTGTTAAACATTTTCCAATGCGGGAATCTGACAAGTAAATATTCCTAAAGTACTTTATAAGTTTAGAATGATGAAGATATCGAAGGTCGGGAAAGTACTAAAATATCACAAAATAATTAAGCGCGATATCTTGCGTCGTGACATATATATTACAACTACATTCTGATATCAAAACTATTCGGTCTAATAACGTACTAAGTAAAATATGTAATTTATATACTTTATCTATATGTTTTGTATATACAAAGTATATAAATTACACACACAGATAAAATCAACACATGAAAAAAAGGCAGTCTCTGTGAGTCAGTATTCCATGAGCCTCCTGCCCGATTGCCCTCTGTTTAAAACAAATCAATGGCGCTACAACCTTTTTTAGGTCTGAGCCTCAGATTTCTGTATCTGTTTCATGATCATTTGAATATCGAATAGGCAAGTAGGCGATCAGCCTTCTGTGCATGACACACGCCGTCGACTTTGTTGGGTCTAAGGCAAGACGGTTTCCGCATGTTGTTTTCCTTCACCGTTCGAGCTAATGTTAAATGCGCGCATAGAAAGAAAATCCATTGGTGCACAGCCGGGGATCGAACCTACGACCTCAAAGATGAGAGTCGCACGCTGAAGCCACTAGGCCAACACTGCTTGCCCTCTGTTAACATATTATAAATAGATTTCTTTTATCGCTCACAAAAAAGTAAAAAAAAAACGTTAAATTATTTATTTGATTAAAATAAAATTTAGGTTGTCTAAATTAAGGATTGACCCTAACGCTTGTGCAAATGTCTTGAAAAAGCTGTTTATTAAGAAAAGTTCTCCGTCCAATTAATTGTTGAAAAAAAGGAGTGACTGTATCTTGAGCGGTGACTGTTTACGTTAGTTTTTTACGAAGCCGTGAACTGTTGATTCTTCCTAAACATCTGCCAGAGGAATTGTAAACTACATTGTTCATTGTGTGAGCGCTAAGATAATGCACTTAATGGAATAATTAATCAAACGTATAATTATGGTTTTTTATTTATGTACTTGCATGGTCGCTAATGAACATTAGTTTTTTTAAGGGATTATATGTGGCAATAATGTTTTTTTTAATTCATATTATATTACTATTTTTTATACTTTTAGCAATAGTCATAGAAAAATATAAACTTATTAGTTTTATAATAAATATGTATCTAAGTATCAAACATTTGGCTGAACATTAATTATCCATCTAAGTAATTGCCCAAAATCAAGTTTTAGAATAGATTACCTGACATATGTCAAGCAGTTCTCAGTCAATTAATGTCACTCACGTGACGGAATTCTTGAAAAATGAAATCCCGTCGTGATTTTCAACCACACGTGCGTCATTTTAACGCTCACTTCAGCAGAGTTGCTGAAAGCTTTTTTAAATTTATCGCTCTATTTGGTGTTAATTGAAATGTGGTTAAAAAATACATCCCGAAGGTCGCAGATGAAATGCTTCCGTTCTCTTAGTAACACCACATAAATAACATTTGGTATTTACATTAAGATAAATGTTTAATGAAGATGATACATTAAAACCTCTTTCTTATTTATGATTAGCAATTATAACCGAGAAATAAGAAAATATTAAATGAAATCATTTTCGAACTGTTTCCAATTTGTTCATTCACAGTCTGAGTACAAGAGCGGAAGCCTTAATCGCCTGCAGCGTGGATACAATTTAAATCGGTATAAAACGAGCAAAGAGAATCGATCTCAATCGTATCGGGAGCAAATCGCACGACTAAAGATGTTCCCTCCAACGGGACGCGATGCCCCGGGCAATTGGAAACACTCGCTACATTCTCCAACGAAAAAAGTTAATTGATGCTGTTTTTGTCAGCGCACTATTACAGTCAGACTAATCTCGCTTCACTGACAAGTAGCTCGTCTTTACGCCCTGTGTTACACGTTATTGAAAAAATGTAGGTCAACCCATTGAGAAATGAAGGCGACCTTAAAACGATCTACCTTCTAAGACGCGGATGAATGTTTCAGTAGCGCCAGTTAGCACAGCCCATTGGAAACGCGAAAACAAAGATTCGAGGATAGAAATTGAACATTTCGTCGACTCGTTGAATAATAAATCATAAGCCGGCTCTACGAATATCAAAGGGATGTTCAAAGTACACTTAACGGTGTTATTAAAGAGCCGTGTAAATAAGAGATAAATGTAGAAGTTTTACAACGTGATACATCATCTCAGTTATGCAGTACACATGTGTTGGAATATTTTAAAAGTCCTCTGACAGAGAACAACCTAAAATGGGATTTTATTCAAATAAGACATAGGACAAGAACTTGCATTGTGATGTAGATTTAATGTTTGGATTAATAGTGAAACAACAGTTCATTAATTCCACACGCGATAAAGCGTAACATCGGCGCAGTTCTTTGTATTTTTCACACGATATTAAAAATTTTATAAAGTATAAAATATATATACGTTATACAAATTTTGTTTGGAAAATGATTTATCACTAGTCCCGACTTCAGATAGATATTTATTATATTAAATATGTATTAGGGGTTTAGAATTGCGGAGCTTTTTGTGGCTATTAATGTCAGACAGAAATGAGGCCCAGACCTAAAACGGTTGTAGCGCCAGCGATTTATTTATTTGTTTTTTAAATGTCTTCTATATAACTGCAGAACTTTGCTCTATTGTTAATAACATTTATTTATTTGTTTTCAGAAATACATACAGATATTGTTGAAAATATATATCATATGTTCATTAGGGATACTGGATACGACTCTAATGGTGAAATAATTTTTCAAATCAAGTAGTTTTGAAGTTTATCCAGTACAAACAAACGCGTAGAATATTGGTAACTTCACTAGTTAAGATATTGAGATATAAATGATAGTTCATAATCACCGTTGAGTTAGGTCACAGAGCGTAAAGTTTGACTTACCGTGACGGATGCGCGTAGGCAAGCGTGTAGCCTTGTACTGAGACGACGTTTCAAATATATGGTTATATATTAATTCTACATCATATAAGGAAAATTAAAAACGCTAATTAAACATTCTATTGTATTACATATGATTTGTTTCGAAATTCTAGCCAGGAGCTAGTAGCTTTAAACGCGATAATGCCGGACAAAGTACAGAATCTAATTTTGCTTAAATATTTTTACTATTATTCTATGTATGTTAAACATCTTCTGTATAAAATATTAGCATAATAAAGCATTTTTGCGCTTTGTAAACAAATGAATATTGTCAGAAATGTTGCTCAAAGATTCTCCAAGACAACCCAGAACTTAAACTTACAATAAAATTTACATGCAAAGGTAAAACTATTTATCTTTTACCTAATGGGTAAATTGTGAATATTGTTTATTTAACGTATAACTCTGGGCTTTAAAAAATACTTCAAAGGTAATTGGGGGCTTAATATATAAATACATATTTACCTTAAGCAACCCGAGTACGAAACATAAGAAATCAATAGTAATATTCCTTGAAATTCTGCGGCGATTACATCCCGTCACTGTCACCAGCAAACAAAGAGATCACAAGAAAGTCATCAGTCATTATCAGATGAACAATGGCGCGGCGAGTCATCGTCGTTAACGGAATTTAACTAGGGACCCGGTAAAGTTTATTATTTATATAGATCAATTCGAAATTCAATTTATTTATTAATAATAAAATTAATACACATTATTAAATACACTTAACTAATGATAACTAAGTGGATGGAATATGGATGTCTTGTGTGTGCTTATTGTTATTTAGCCCTATGGATATTATTAACAGGAAGTGTTTCATTTGTAACAAGCATATATATGTATCAAGATAGAAGAATTAAAATAAGAATTTCCGTTGTCTAATTATAACTAAACATAATACAGCCGACTAGATAACTTTTTAATCAATCATGTGCCGATTGGCTAAAACAAATAGAGTCGAAGTATAAATTGAAATTACAGTTTGTTGAAGCTTCTCAAGCACAGTTCAACTAAAACCTCATCATTCAGACTCTGATTTGACTTATAGCTATCCAAGTACTATCGACCGCATAAATTAAGCAGCATTAACGAAACTGTCACATCCGATTCTCGCCTTTGGCTCTTTAGGTAGAAGGATTATAATGCCTTGTAGGGTTTTGTGTGAAAATTGGGTTGGGGTAGAGTATTAGAGCAAATTACTGTAGAAGAGCATTGCTGACGCGGGCCGAATGGTGTACCGTTATGTTCCGAGAGATTTTCATGACGAGATGGTTGGTTTAAGTAATTGCTTATGACATTCGGTCGAACCTGCGACTCGGATAATTTTTATTTTGATACGTATTATCCTCCTCGGATGTATTTTTTTATACAGAACTGGATTGACGTTTGGCCACAATTCCCAACTAATTTTAATTGCGATGCAGCCTATTAAAGGATACGCATGTCCAGGAGATGCCTATGTAGCCACCGAACCTATATTAAACTGTCTAGGGAAGATGGAGCGGGGAAAGGAAAGAATGTATATTATGGTTCCTACAAATTGAGATTCCTATCATCACTCTATTAACTATATATACTATCTTACAGTTTCATAGAAGCTGTTTTTTTCCCAAATTTTGCAACACCTTTTATTTCTCGCTGTTTTAATTACATATTTATAGTTTATAAGAGTTATGTAAGCAATATTTATTAACTGTAAACAAGGCTGTGCTTGTCAGTTAAAGGATTTTATAGTTATTTTTGTTTGTTTCTAGGTGTATGCTAACTGTTGTGCAAGTTGCCAAACCTTTGCCAAATGTACTTAAGGTTAGCCTTAAGAATGACTTCTGTACATCAAATATACATAATTCTGGACTTAGAATTTTACCCTTAAAGTCAAATATCAACGATGTTTCACAAAACACCAACGTATCTTATTGTGTTCTCATCTTATCTAAGTTATTATTAAAATATTGTTAGAAATAATTAACTCGTAAATTGTACAATAAACACTCGATACAATTTCACCATGAACTACAAAAACACAATTTACTATAACGAGTTTGACAACTCAAGGTACTTTCTAAAATTATCTGCCTTATTCTTTGTTCTAGTAACGTCACGGTACTTTAGTCCCAGCTCGTTTGAATTTACAATGGCCGTAATAATAAAGTGAAAATTTAAGAAATCATTTTAGAAATGTTCCCATTTTCAGCGCCCATTTATTTATACTGGCACGCGTTAAAGATCCCTTCCAGAAAATTGCAAAGTACATTAAAATAGGAAAATATCATTAACACTAAGCGATGTTTGTTATATTTTGTTGTAACCACGCATATACAACGTCTCTAACATTTATGTCTCCTACTATACAACTTTAAAACAAATTTGATCTTAGAATATATTGTTTTCTTTTTTATTGTTGTTCTGTTCTTCTTCCGCATAGTGACTGAACGGAAGGTTTCATGTTTTTGTTCATAATTCATTGCAGATACACCAAGAAAAAAAGAATTGGCGCATGACAGAGTATCATAATAATACAGATATTTAAATTAAAATCATCTCAACAAATATGCAGTTCAACTGAATATAAATTTGAAATCAGAATGCAAGAATATTTATGTAAGTTCAGAAATAATACACATGGTCAACAAAAGCATTATTAATATTCAAATTAGTGTGAGTTAAAAATACAGTACGCTTAGCTTGACCTAAGCGTGATACTGTTTATGAAAAGTATGAACACTGCATTTTCATTCACAGGAATTAACGCGCTGTAACTGAATTTTTAACTGAAAACATTATAATCAACTCAAATCATCGGAAATTGCTATATATGTCTGATATTAACTGAAGAATTGATAGTTGAATATATTTTTTTGCAAAAAGTAACTTTTAGGTCAAATTCCATTAAAGTATTTATTTTTTATCGTCTGCCATTACCCAACTTACTGGTATCTGTCAGACATGGACCATTTTGAAAACTAGGGTTCAAGTACACGAACAGGTGATATGGGTATCGTGGTAGGGGCAAAGGTCGTTGCACCGCAGAGTTCTAGTTCAGGAGATAGTGGATAAGGAACAGTAAACACGCGGCGACAAACAAAGGACGAGCTGTTTTGCTTTATTTCGCAATGGGAATATTTACCATGGCCGCGACGCGTCTGCTTCCGCTTACACTGCTAATTACAAACTTTAGCTCTACGATACTTTGATGTGGTAAGATAGGCATTATTAATATTATTTGTTTATACATATATTAACATTATTAGAAGAAATTATGCGATCATTTAATCAATCACTAATTGCATGAATTAAATTCTCAATATTCGAAATGGACTCCTTTTGTATATACGATATACTCGTATATTAAATAAAAATATATGTTAGTACGGAAACAATAACGAGCTACTCGTAGGTCGTTGAACTCTTTTCTAGCCTCTACAGCGAAATTGAAGACCTTGAACATTTTATTAAAATTAGAAGCGAAAACGTGTTTAATAGGTTTAAAACATTACAACGCGAACAAGTGAATAACGTACGGAAAATGGTGTGTGCTGTTTGAGTAATGGAAATAAAGGTTTGTCTATACGGTGCTCTGAATGGAGTATTTTTTAAAGGCTTTTGCTCCATTACACAACACAACACAGCTCATTAGAACCGGGCCGTGAGAAGTTACAGCTGAATAGTGATGTGTGTAGACACGGCAGAACGAAAAATTGTTTCTTTTAACTGAAATCTTATGATCAATTTTGTCGCAGTTCACTTATTTTTTTAATATCTTAACCAATACATTAAAAAACGTAATGATAAACAAATGACGATCGTCTCCATTCGTCTGGTTTTTCATACAATAATTGCTGAATTCAATTATGTTGTAATTAGTCCATGGCTATGTTATTTTCAATTTATCAAAATTATCCTTATCAAAGCAGTCGCTGTGTTTTCTGCAACAATTATATATTTACAAATAACCTTGTTTACAAGGTTATTCTATATAAGTCATGACAGCGATAGTCTAAACAATAGGAATTAATGTTTTTCCACGGAAATACTTCGTAATTTCAATAAATAAATAAAAACAAGCTTAAAGAACAAAACGGTTTTGTGAGCAAATACAAAATATAACCAAGTATGTACTCGCTCGAGTGACACTCATAGTTTTCACTCCAGATTTTGTTACATTTTTCAAAAAAATAGAAAGAGGAACACCACTAGCTTGATTGCAGAGTAACGTTTACAAACAACAGCATGAACCAATGAATGCAGTAGATACAACGTACCTTATGAATACAACTTTTGATTTAGACACACGTGAGAACTGGCAATGGCTACTGCCGGAAACACATTGTGCCTATAACAATGGTCTGGGATCCTGGTTACTTATTTGCCTGATAATTCTTGTAATTATTCGGAAAACAGTGGCATAACTAACAAATAGAATTGTGTGGTTTATGATTTACATAGATGCAAATCATTATGATTTACATCATTTTTAGAAGCTTCTCAAACAATAAGTTTATATCGAATACGTACCTAAAACTACGTATACGCATAAGGAACTCAAAGTACTGTTCGTACTTCATATAAACGAAACGATATATTATGATTTAATAAATATTTTACTTTTAATACGAAATAGAGCTTAAAATACATGATAAAATTGCCTTATTGAACCATGTGATTATTGAGTGTGAGTACATTTCAATATGTATTTGGATATTACAATTTATGGCATTGTAATTACGTATTATAATGTTTTCATTAATCATAATTATGCTGTTCAAGCATCAGATTGATTGTGTACATGTTAGCAAACGGCTTTGCATTTATAATGAGTGTAAATCACATAAATGATGTTGACGCATCTGTTTAACGCTTAATATTTTTGTTTGTTGTGGACAAATATTTCAATACAGTCTTTGGAAGTCCGGAGCCTGTTACGGGGTAAAAACGAATAAGTGGATTTTGCAATTATCATTACAAATTTTTAACGATACATTGATTTGACCTCTATAAGGGTCCTATGGCTATGCTTATTATTGAAATACCGCTTTCCATCGATGAGGTTCAGTTGGCAGTCGTTTTCTTCTTTAACACAAAGGTTTTATTAGAAAAATACGATTGTAAAGTTATAAATAAATACACTATAAAATAATGTATTAACGCGATTAACCTGTTAATGTCGACATTTTTCAACAAATGAGAATGCGGTCGCTCATTCCAACCAGCTGTTGTTTGAAAGACTCAGCAGCGTTCATTTCAATGGCTGTATGCTCTTTACGTTTCTCTTTATATTCTCTTTTGCTTTTGCTAGCTAAAACCCTCAGTGTATAAAGGTTGCTATAGCTGTATTAATACAAAGAAATCAAATAAGCCAGACTTAGATTAATTTCTAACCGAGCCTATTAGATGCGGCACTTTATAGTCATACATAATATAAGTACACCTAAGTACTTGTTTCGTAACATGTAAGTACATACACCGTTGTTCATCAACAAAAAACATTTAATATATGTAACTATTAATCAGATATATAATACAATTAAACAATATTTACAATTTTAAAGGTACACTGCCACAGGGACCAAACTTTTTTAATTTGTTTTGAGTCGATTGTTTTGTTAAATTGTAAATCTTGGTTAGTTGTATAATACAACTATTAATTAACTGATTTAAGGTACAATAGATCAATCAAAGACTTAAGAGAGTTTATTGGACCTAAGACTTTTGTTTATAACCGTTAACTCTTAATAAAGTACTCCTAGTACCACGGAATGTCAGATACTTGAATGATTTCATAGGTTTTAATTAAAAATGTATCGTTTTTATTAAATGTACTGTTGCTAACGTCCTTGTTCTACAATTAAATTGGTATTTTCATCGAAATATTTTCTGAATATAAATAACTCGGTTTGAGGACAGAAAATGATAATATTCGTAACAAAAAGTTATTTATTTGAGAAATAACTCTCTATGTGTTGATGGCTATTATTATTTAGGAATTCGAAATGCGAATGGATATAAACTTTATAATGAGACATATTTGAAAAATATTGCTATAATAATACATAAAGTTATGTGCTATGTAATGACCATGTTTCATAAATAACGACTTTTTATTTTGATACATAATAAACGATTTTCACACCTGAATCCAGTTCTAGTTGGACAATATCCAAATTTACTGAATCAATTTAAATAGTTCAACTTTGTTACATTTATATTGTAGTATTAGTCAAATTAATTCAATTTAAGAAAGAATTTTAACGATACATTCAAGGGCTTAGAATTTCGAAATTATATGAACAGCATATAAATTATTAAACGCTTAAAATTCAATTCATTTTCAAAACTATTCAGTCCTGAAAAACTTTATACAGAAACTAAATAACAGTAAAAATACGCAAATATAAAGTTGAAATATTATAAAGTAGGAGTGCGACACGATTTTATGATTTTCGTCATAAAACTTGTCGCTATCATGTCGCCGAAATGTGTCCGGATGAAAATAAGTGTTATCCATACAGACACACTTATTATACGCGAAACATGTGCAATATCGGACAAAAATATTTTCGGAATGATTGAGATTTTTTATTTTCGTACACCGCATGCTTTATCACGAACATTGCTCTAAATTCAAAATGTTGAGCCTGTTTTGTTTCCCTTTTTTATACATTCGAGATATTAAAATACTGTTAATCATATTTTAAATTGACAAAGTTCTTTACGATAAAACGATCGAACGAACGCGTACCGCGACGTGGACAAAGTGGTTTATTTTCATACCGTCGTTGACCCCATGTCGCATCTAATGTCGTATGCGGAATTCAGACTGCATTACCCGGCATTACATATCTTATTACACAGTTCTTCAATAAATCATCCAGTGCAATTATGTTAAGTACGCGTACGACAGCATTTATTTTCTAATGTTACCGATCCGTAAGATTTAAACTACCCGTTCTACTAGTTCACACGTAACTGTTAGGAAGCGGTTGTCAAACGAGTATTTTATCAGTAGATTTTTGTAGGTTTGTATTTTTAGATTCTTGATTTTGTTTATTATTTCTTCCGGGACGTTGATTTATGAGGTCTTATTTCGTGAAGCGAACATATGAACTTTATTCAAATTCAATTAGATTGTCCCATTAAGCGTTGGCGGTGTAGATATAATCATTGTTTTAATTTGTTCTAGATGCTTTATCTTAAATGTTTAAGGCTACAATTGTTAGCAAACATGATCAACTTCAATCAAAATGTCAATAATCTTCAACTAAACCCGAAAATATTTCATGTTCGCCGCAAAAACGATCTATAATTCGCATATCACACGGTCGTGGATAAAAAATATAAAGAACATCTGCCCTGAGTCGTTTCGTGCGGCAGATGGCAACATCAAGACGTTATGGAGGGTAATCCGGATAGCATGGCGTACGAAAAACGGTTCCACGATATATTTCCTAAATCTCCCTCTATTTGGATACGATTATAGGAGAATATTGTTTAGAGTATGTTAGTTCAAAGACCGTCTGATATTGCTCTTTGGTATAGTGCTACAGATCAACTCTTTTCAGTCTGTAACAATAGCTATTTATAGAATAAAAAATCCCGACATGCAAAGCTAAAATAACAAGAAAGTTAAAAAACATTTGGATTATCATTAAAATAAATACAAGTGTATGAATTGAATACTTTTTATTCATAGTGTACATAGAAAAATAGCGGAAATCAGGTAGTTAATAATCCTACTTATATTGTATAGAACGTTTCTCATAGCCCACTTTCCTTGTGAAATGTCGCGAGTAGACGGAAATAGACAGTAAATTATGAGACCTCGTTTGGGGAATTAATTGCTTAATTACACTTACAGAGTATTTTCAAATCCTCCCAGTTTCAACCAATAAAATATTTATACAATTTATAAAATGGTAACGTTTTTATTAGTATTACAATTTTGTTTGATGAATATCTTACCTACAAAACACGTGGAATCATTTCACCTTTACCTGACCGTATGCGTATAACTTTGTTCTATAAACACAAACAATAAATAAACAATCTTTTGTTTACTTTGAAGCGTTTACGGATCGCTTCATCAAGAACATTTTCATGCAGGATTCAGATATATGGAAGCGCCTGCATATTTTATGTTAAAGTGTTTGGAAACGAATAATAGACTTGGAAGAGTATTAGCGTATATTTTTCTGGTTATGGTTATAAAAAGTACAATTTCTTGAATATGTCTATTTTATAAAGTCAGCACAAAGAGTAATAAAGAAGTTTTGATTTTTTTGCTTTTATGCTTTAGACTTACACGAAAGTTGCATAAATAGTTAACAATGTAGTTTTACAGACGTTATAAAAATATTAATGACTACTTTTCCTTTATAATATAATATTTAGTTACTTTAGTATGAAGGTAAAAAGTATTTAAACAGATAAAGGCCAACGGGCACAGGGTATGTCTGAAAACTATTAATGTTCATGAAATACGATCAACTGTTGTCGTCTCTAACAATTTTGTATCTTCCAAAGTACTCCTGCATTTATTATACCAAGGCTGATGCATAGACGCACCTGTGAACGGTCTAAGATTAAACCTAAACATTGCCAGTGCAGTTTACACCAACTTCAGAGAAACTCCGTCTGACGCAATTCCGGTCATGATCACGAGTTCTCCGTTCCAAATTCGAACACTTCCAGCTAATTTCCGAACGCCACGGCACTTTGTTCTTTATTCAATTTCCGATATTGCCAATTGGTATAACGTTGAACACGAAAATTCTAATTTCTTTTAAACTTCCATAATGAAAACACGGGAAAATGTTTCTTCAGAAATTGCTATTTTTGTATTTAAATGGAGGCTCAATGAAAAATGAAATAAATAATTGGATTTACGAAAGGATTTAACTCGAATTATCCAATTAGGAGATATAAATTTGTTACCCAAAAGTACGAAAAGGGTAAACAAGGGAGCATCGGTTTGAGAAGTTATGGACCCAGAATACAAATAGGGGTTTTCTAAAAGTTCGAGTATCTTTCAATTTCAAAATCATATTGCTTATTCATAGATACAAAACTTATAAATGTATGAAATGATGTGGAAAATTTAATATCAAAAGAAGCATACAAAGAGTGTAATAAGCTTTCGTTTCATGATATTAAATTCGATGTCTGACGGCCAAAATGATTATCCCATAAATACACATTTTTATAATAACAGAAAGAGTTTTTAATTGAAGAGATTAATATTTATCATAATCGTCCTGAACATAAATTACTAGCTGTAAATAACATCTTCACCTGAAAATTTATAATTTGATTCAACATTAGAGCAACAATTATTTAAATTACTAAATTTAAACTTGTTGATCACTTAACGCTGGTAAACAATAAATTTGATTAATTACCTAAGCTGTCAAACTACCTAATGATCTAGAGCTTAAGGCTTGTCTCAGATGATTGATAAGCAACTTATCCACAAGCTTTTGACACAATCAAGGGCATAATTGGCTTAATACGACTTGGAAGTACTTAATCTAATCATAAAAAAACATTTGAAATAATCTTTATGATATTTATGAACGAGCAGGCATGTTCAATGCATCGCACGCACATTAACTGTGAGTGTCGTAAATTTCCTAAGACAAAGATAATGCAAAGTTTTTTTAAGAGAGCTTAGTAAGGAGGTTCATCGTAATATATAGAAAAAATATTTATTATCAAGACTTAGTACGTAGTTGTTTAAATGATATATCATTTCTTACATAGACATATTTCACTTACAGACAATTTATGTGTGATATTAAAGAGATAACGCAGGAAAGTAGACCTAAAGCTTGTTGCAGACACATTTAAACAACATTCTATTATGGCAATATGTCAAATGCAAGAATGTTATACAAAATGTATATTACTTGGAAATGTTTTCTGTCTTTGATACATGTTTACTTCTCGGTAATATCATGTCCTTATATTTCCAGATTTTTAATTTAAGTTAATTTGGAACATGGTGTAATGGTTGCTCCTTACAAACGTTGTGTAAAACAAAAACCTTGGCGATTACAAAGAGTGGCGGAGAGTTTATTGCCAGTTCTTCTCTTCCGTTCTACGCCCTTGATTTGTAAAGTGAAATGAAAAATTAGAAGAATTTTATATACATTTCTGTATTTGACGTTCATAAGTGAACATTGTGTTACCTATATGAATTTGAATTGTGCCTTTGATTTACTTTGACTACTCTCCACTAAGAGATACGATCGATCGGTAATTAGCACCAACCTCTAAGGGTAAGATTTTAACCCGAGGCTTAGTTATGTAAGCTAAGTGAATGATAGTAATAAATAATTTGTTTATTCATCATAGATCACACGTTCAATGGTGGTGCGTTTGCTTCGATATATAATATCTAAATATTATATCTCAGTTCTCTTCGGACCGACTTTTTGTGGCTGCTCTTATACTGCGCTCTCATGAGTTTTGTATTGCTTTTATTTAGAGAATAAAATTTTCGACACCGCTAGATTATATAAACGAATAAAATAAGCTCTGAAGTAACTTGCATTTTTAATGCAAAACAAAACCTATCTATATATTAATATTTTAATTTATGTCGAAAAGTGTATTACTGTAAATCTATTTCGAAAAAAATAATAATGCAATATTCATTTCAATGAAAACTATTCGTATCGCAATTTGAATTTCGAATATCTAACAAAGTGTTACCTCTTGAAACGCCGTAACTGGCCGGCTGTTGCCACGCAATTAGGAAGGAAAAAAACAAAAGAATGCATGCCCGGCAGATGTTGGCGCTGCGCCGCTGAGCGATCACGACAGGTGCCGATTATAGGGCTAACACTAGACTAAACTAGCATTTAAATTTTGTCACTGTTGTATACGTTTAGTGCGAATAAAAAAACCGTTGCATATTTTTTTTACAAGTGTCTAATCGGAGACAGGAAGTTGTAGGCAGAAAACTTAATGTCAAGTTAACATTTTGGCTTTGATCATAAACTCAGCTACCCACATTTCAGACGCCGAGTTAATTAAAATATTAAAATAAGGCATTGGTTTTTAATAATAGCTCATAAGACTTCTCCTTAAGTAATAAGGTAGTTAAATTAATATATTCTACTAATTTTCTGTTTAATTATAAATATTTAATTAGAGTAATGCAAATAAATTGTGAACAGTCAAGTGATTAAGTTTAAATTACCAATGATGATCGTTTAAACTTCTAATTGTATTCCGAAGACTAACGTTCATAGATCGGACAATTAGGTAAACCGGGTAATTATTCGTAATTGCTTAGTTTCGTAGCAATTTAGTCGAATACAATAACTTTATTCACACAGCTATCGATTTACCTATTAGAATTACATTCGCGCATTAAGCGAGATAATTCATAACGAATAAACACGTATTAAACACGCAAAAACATTAATATTTTTATGATGTTTATTTTCTATATACAGCTTATGGGACATAAATAATTTGTTATTTATTAGATAAATAGGTAAACTTTGTGGCAACCCTAGAATACGGCGCGCGCCATACGAGGCGTTGGCAGGACATTCACTTACTCGCCGCGTGCTAATCGAGGCATTAATCGAGCGACCTTTATCTAAAAAAGATAATAACAGTTAAACACGGGCCTAATAACGTCTATTTTAGGGCCGCAATAGGCATCATTCGCAACAAAGACATTCCGCAAGTCCGGCTTACACCCCGCCCACTCTTGTTTAATTCCATTAAGCACCCCTTTTATCTTTGCGCTTTTATCTTTTCCCTACTATTGGATTACTGAGCAAAATACCCTGAAAGAGACACACGCAATCCTGCATTACTTTAAATATGGTAGTAGCATAATTCAGTTAAATAAAGAACGATTTAAATAAAGAAAATATAATGTTATTTCTATAAACGTGGAGCTAATTAGTAATAATAATTTATTTAAATAGTAAGGTTTCATTTCAATTAAAAATAAACACAAGAAACGAAAATATAATTAGATCTTTCTTTTTTTTAAATATTGATGTTTATAAGTGTAACATGTGAAATGAATGAATACTGAACGAATATGGTACTAGACCCAGGATTACCGCATTTTACATTGTATATGTCAAGAATATAACGTATATATGCTAACTTCATCAAATAGAAATGTGTTTGACGGGTCCATCCATATCGGTGATACAAAACTAATTTGGAATATATAAGGGTACTTAGCCTATGCCAACATTCATTAAACACTTGACAACAAACTTGCTTCTTTGATGTTAGATTAAATATCATGAATATATATATATAACTTAATTGCATGCCCAGGACAAAATTTTCCGTTTTCTCTAAATTCACAGAGGAGTCAGGACGACATATATTGCAAATTGACTTATGACAATATTTTGAGCTGTAGTATAGCCGGCGCGTGCTAGGCTCTTGGCCGTGGGTACGCATGAGACTGGCTTTACGCTTACCCTTCGTCAAATACAGGAACATTTCTTAAGCCTGACATGCTCCCAATCTCAGCCTCTCTACAGCTTGGGGTTCCGGTCTGCGCTGTCCCTGTGGCAGTGATGTCAACAAGCTATGACGTCACAGACTGTCATGCCAAAAAGGTGCAGGCCGCTTCTTGAGGCCGCACTTAACGAAATCATACGCCGGTCCCTTGCCACCTTCGACGTGCCAAGTCTACTTGAGCCGACTGGTATTGCAAGAGACGATGGTAAGAGACCGGACGGTATGAGTTTGATTCCATGGAAGATGAGCCGAGTGCTGGTATGCAAACTGTTCAGACACGCTGGCCCCTTCCCATCTACATGGAACAACAGAGCTGGTGCGGCTTGTGAAGCGGCTGAAAAATCTGAAGAATTCAAATACAGGGGTCTAGGCTCTGGATATGATTTGGTCCCATTCGGTGTCGAGACCCTTGGTCCGTGGGGTACTAGCGCTATAAGGCTTTTTAAGGCAAAAAGGTTAGTCGACTTCACAGGAGACCGAAGAGCTGGCAGCTACCTTTGACAAAGAATTAGTCTAGCTATTCAAAGGGGAAACGCTTATTTGGTATCTTATTGGAAACTTGTCTAAAGGGACACCTTTTAATAATATATTTTCGTTATCATATTTTAAGGTTATTGTTTTTCGTTTTATAAATTTATGTTAGCTTTAAGATTACTTTATATATGGTTATATACATATGTATAAGTTTTTCCATTTTATTAATAATATTATTAATAAAATGGAAAAACTTATTTCTAATATAATAAAATTAAACCAGAGAACTATTGAAATAAAAATAAGAAATGGGAAATAGATTTCACGCACATTTGCAATTAAGTTTTGTTAAAACTTAGATACGTTGTGATAGAAAAAATAAAAAAATCTCTATATTAATCAGCATTCTAATAGTATGGTTTTGACGGGAATCGAACCTAGATAGAATTTTTATTTACAGATAAAGAAACCTATCTAACAAAGCTAGCAATAAATCTAAGTCATTCTAATTACGTATCTCATGAATCTTTTGTTTCTTATCTGTGAAAATTATCTCAAATTAATCACAGTCACAAAAGCAAATGAAATTCCATACGTACAAATCACAAAGCGATTATCCGCAGGTTGCGAATTCTTTAAGAAAACATTACGCTCTTTTCACATCTCTGTGAGAATAATAAATCTTTACACGTGCTCACAATCCCAGAACGAATTTCCACATTCCATCTAGTGAGAGCTTGCTCGTTTGTGTGAAATACAACGAAGGAATTACCTTAATAGCTCATACATTTAAATGATATCAATATTTTTCGAATTATAATTGATATTGCAGATTTATTTATTTACGAAAGATGCATTCTACGTTAAACTACTATTTACTTTAAATAATAAAAGTTCTTACATTCCTCTCTCAGTCACTCCAGGTGATTTTTTTTATGTAATAGCAGGCAAACGTGCAAGAGGCTCACCTGATGTGAAGCGATACCGCTGCCCATGGACACTCACATTGCCAGAAGGCTCGCAAGTGCGATGCCGGCAAATCCAGTTCTGATAAGGGTTCGCAAAAACATATGCAGAATTAGTGACTGCTGGCGAAGGACAGTTCATGAGCTCCAGTTAGACAAGATATTTATTACCTAATAATTATCTGTATATAAACAGTATTCTGGCGCAGGACTGAGAATTGTTAAATAGTGAAATCATATGCGGAATTAGTGACTTTGAGACGGTTTATGAGGCAGGAACATATTAACAAGGTTCCAAATTCACTTTAGCTTTTGTTAACATATAATAAACGTACTATCTGTAATAGGGTAGCCTGGATGAATTCGCTTCTTAGTGATAAGGAAGCCCGTTGCCAAATAATTTATAGCCTATATTTAGCTCGTTAATTTACCTGTAACGTTATAAATATTACCTACTTTAATTAAGTACTTAAGTATTGATCACGCAGTTACCTAATTTGGGACAGTACGCAATCAAACATAACAGTCAACTATACATATATGAATATGTCAAATGTACTAAATTCATATAGCTTATTAAACTAAATATAGTATTGGGTAACTGCTTAGTGCACATTCTTAGTGACATTATGGGTATGAGGAGAGAATGCCTTTGCGACGTGTCTGGCGTACGTAGCGATAGGGTTGCCACCTTAGAATGTGATATAAGCAAATATAAAATAGTTTAGGTTGGTAAAAATAGTGGACTAATGTATTGAAGATGTGCACAGTTAGCACTTGCTCCTACAGTGAAGACAAACATCGTGAAATAGACAGGTCTCAAGAACAAAAATCGATGACATATGTCAAATATGGTTCACCTACTTGTCTCTAAAATAATAATAATCAGGAAACGGCTACTATAACGGATTATACTAGTATTCACCAAATGTAAAAATACCGTAGAATACATAGCGATATTGGTAAGCATAAAAATAGTTGAATCAACCCTATAATATTGCGTTTCTCAAGTATCCATATTCAAAAGTACATGTTGCTTTCTTGCGCCGGCGCAATCCGAATTGCATTGAATTAATTACGGTTAGTTTTCAATTCATTTATCACTTTACGCACGACACGTAGCCTACATTCGTGTTAGCTTACGACAACAAACTTCTATATTTATCAAAGAACACAAAGTATTTGAAAATAGCGCCCATAATTATTTCGTTTTTTCGTTTACAATAGGTTATACTTAGTTATTTCTTTTGATGTATCACATTCACAGATCTCATACTGGCTGTTATAACTTCCAATTTGATTTTACAGTTCTCAATTATTTTAATTATTACTTTGTAGGTTAAGAAAACTGTATACTTGATTGTAATTTATGTAACTAAATGTTCTCAATTGTTCTCTATTTTTTAAAGTTATTTCTTATTTAATTTATGCAAATATTTTTGATAATTTAACAGTTTTACGCTAATTGAGACGAGGTGATTTCTAACATAGAATATCAAAATCTGTCCAGTCATTCTAAAATTATAATTGCTGTTACTCAGCTTTGCTTTGCATAACCCTACACTTTTCTTTGCATTAACATACATGACACTGTAAACAAAACAAACTTATAATCACGATAATACACGATCTGTTTCACAAGTCGTAATATTAAATGTTATCTCTGATGAGACGCCGTAAGTAATTATCTTCTATCCGAAATTCCAAATAAGGTGTTAACGATTAATATTAGGGCTCATCAAAACAGAAATTGGCATACCAATATCAAATTAATTAAAACAGAAAATTAAACGTGTAGCGTTTTATCTCCCATTAGAAATTTAAATAATTGTAAAACACTAAAACATAAATAAAGTATAATAAAACAGTTCTTATCTATCCACATATTGTTAGGATAAAACAAAACACAAATTAATATAAAAGAATATGCAAAATACTGGACTGAGAATTTTGTAGAAATTTTATATATTCATACATAATTTGTACTAATTTTCCACTACGATTTCCTGAATTATATACATATATGGGATCTTCTTTATCGTGATATATGTATTTATCAAGATTACTAATTTGAAACGCATTCTGTATTTGAATTTACATTAAATAATTAATGTAATTTACTTAGTTATTTAAATAATAAATTATTAATCAAATAGTTTTATACTATACTACTACTTTACGTTACGAAATAATTATCGTGTAAAATCGGAAAAACATTAATATCATAGGCATTATTATATGTCACTAATTCAATGGAAAACAGTCTAACAACGTCCAATTTCCATTCGGAATGAAACGAACTGACGTTTCAAGTAATGTGCTGATTCATGCAGTCCATAATCCCGCTGCAAGCGGTCGGGCACAATCTGTGCTGATTGAAGCCCACCGATTTGTGCTTAGTGCGCATTTAAATACCGCAAATCACACAACATCTTAGCATTGTCTCATTTTCACAATCCTACAAACGGTACAAATTGAGGCTGAACGTATTATAGGCCATATTTTCGAAAGTAAAATTGTTATACATATTAGGTATCATACTACCGATTATGAAATATGTTTACATTTATGTCTTCAGGGTGACTAGGGTTCCAAGACTTCAGGGTGTCGTTTTTTTGGGACGGTGTGCGCGCGCATTGTAAAAAATGACTATCATTATTTTTCCCTTACGCGCCAAAAGAAGAATAACTTCAAAAAAAACCGACCTAATAGTAATGTGGAAGATTCAGTGATTTTTTTAAGTAACGCGCAATCCCTAATATGTTCTGTGCCGTTCGGACTAATACCTGCAGCTGAGTTTCATGATCGTACGTCAAGGCAGAATACAAAATACCATCACCTCGACGTCCGTCGTTGTACACGCGTCTCTTAAGATAGCTTTTGCTGCGCACCATCACTATGTGGAACTGAACCAGTTTCCCATTGAAGTGTTCCGAACCCATTCAACTTAAGGTCTTCCAAGATCAAATACAAGTTCAGACATCACACTTGTAACACCTACAGCATATACGAATACACAGTCAGCCATGAAAGGAAACCTAGTGACCCAGTGTATTATTCATATGTGATCATACATGTTTAATGATATAGTCAAACCTAATGCGGAATTTCTTTGAGTAAAACGGCGAAAATGTAAAATCTGTGAGATGTCGGTGGTTTAAGTGGTGGATAATTTATTCCACATCCAGAAAATGCCGATCAACCGATATCGTGCCGAGACGCCACCCTAATCCTTTGATGGATTCCGCTCTGTAGACAAGGGAAAATTCCAGAAAAGTGCACTTTGAAAGGAATAATACAAACTCCATGGATTTATCAATATTTAACTTGGGATCGCGTAACAAATTCGCATCATCCGTTTTAGCTTTATCCTATTTTATTGGTTAGAAAATTAATTCTTTACAGACCTAATAATAATTAGCCTTTTTATTTCCGGTTTTACAATACTTGGTAGTTGCAATACTAGTACTTTACAATATTAAAGTCGTTTGTGGAAAAAACGACACTAACAATAGAAAAGAGGTATTTAATACATTGAAAGTTTTACTATAACTCATTATCTAGTTAAATAGTTAATTTAAATATCAAAAAAAAATTCTACATAATGAAAGAAATGGACATTTTTTTAATTTAAAATGTTGATTATGCTAACTTCAGGGTGTCGTTTTTTTGTGACGGTGTGCGGGTGTCGGGGTTTTAGGGACGATGTGCGCGCGCATTGTAAAAAAAATACTTTTTTGCCTTACGTGCCAAAGAATACGAAGAATAACTTCAAAAAAAACCGACCTAATAGTAATATATTTAAAAAAGTTCTTCATATTTTAATGTATAATACTTATAAATGCCGCTGTACTGTAGCGGATTTTTACTTAGATACAGCGAGAATTTATTAAGAAAGATGATACTGACCGGCAAGTCGTTGACCAGCGCTCCCTGGACGCCAATCAAAGTGGTCACGATCCGCTCTAATACTTTTCAAACCGAAACAAATTGCGACACTATACCTTTTTTGCCCCGTCACGGAAGCTGTTGGTTTGACATCGTAGTCGCTCAGTTTTTACACAGCAACGTTGAATTCAATTCGAAATAGTTTGAAACGTGCTAGATCCCTTGACAAATTACAGATAAGTTATTACGTATCGCAAACTTGTACAGACGTTTGCATTAACACAAGTCTGTGACAGGCACGTCGGGTTTCGCAGCGTTTGTCTCTTCTTGTAATTAACATAGCGGCACAAAGATAATTATTATACATTTCGCTAACTATAAATAACAATGGATTAACATTACTAAAGGCATGAGCCGCTAAGATGCATTAGTGGACGCCGGCCAAAAGTCAGTCGAGCAAATAATATCAGGCCCACCCTGGGATTAGCAATTTGGTGAGCAGAGTGTTTGCTGGTATACCTTACAATTAATTTATTATAATAGATTGCTTCGTAGCGGCATCGATCTTTTCTCTCTTAATTAATTACATCATTTTGATCATCCTTTAACAAGCCAACATTGTTATGTCACCGTGTTAAGCGCCAAATAAAATTTATAAATATATTTTGTTGCAATTCTTTTAGATCAGAACAACTAAAAAAATTGCAACATAAATATAGTTCAATACGGTTCTACGAAAGAGAAAATTAAAAGAAAGCTAGCGTATTACTCAAATTCGAGAGGCGACCGCTATACTAACAGACCGTCATCAAAGACAGACAGTGTGTTATGAAAACAGGCAACCGAGAACAAACACAAACAAACATGAAACAATTGAGGAGATAGCAAGGGGAGGGAGCTGCTTCGTGAGGAATTTCCTCAGCTCGTAAAAATGTCAACGCATAAACACTGCTACTTGGCACGTATCTGGTAATTTTAACTCTATTTATTGAAAGAGAACTAAGACTAGGACTATTTATCTGATAAGAGGTTTTTTTAATGAGTTTCTATTTCGTTTCATTCTGGAGATCACAGATCCTCGGCTGTGTACCAGTAGACTTCTCTATGTGTGGATTTATATCCAATTAGATATAGATTTGGGTTAGCCTTTTAGACTTAAAAGTCGACGGTGTGTGTCAGCCAGAGAAGGCTTTATTAATAAAAATAATTGCTCGCGAAATAGAGATTCTGAGACGATCTAGAAGGTTGTAGCGCCACTAGATTTTTATATATTTCGTAACGACTATATATTACCTATGCAACTATTAACAATACTAAAAATGGTAAATTGTCAAAACCGCATTTTGTTGGTACTTAGTACGTTAAAGTTTAAATTGTTTAACAAACGTCAGTAAACTAAGTTATCAAAAGCGGACGTGAGTTTATAAACAAGTAACTGTCGGCAAAGAGTTCTTTTGTTAAGGAAACTTTCAGACATTGATAGATAAGTGTTTTTAGTTCTTATTTGAATATTAACTATATTTATCGTAGCTAATTCTATTAAAATTTTCCTGAAAGAAACTGATTCCGATCATTCCCAGTTCTGTGTCAGTAGCTTTCAATAATTCACAAAGTGCATTTTTAATCCCTTACATCAATTTGAAAATATAAAGATATAACACTAAATAGGAACAACTACTAAACATCTAATTCGATAGCTATCCAAATAGGACAAAACATTGGGTACTGTAGAACAAGTAAGCTAATTTGTTGCGGTCATTTTGCATCATAACTCACATAATATCGTCTCTTTATCGTATCCATTTGGCCGCTACTTTAAAACATCGTGCTTTAATTTTACTGCGCTGGGGTTACTGCTTAATTGGGGTTTTTGTGCGAGAAGGCTTCATTAATGTTATTCAGTACATAACTAAAATGCTCGCCTCTAAAAAAGGACAAAGCTAATTATGGCTCTTGCAAATTTACAGTAAAATGAACCTGAAGGGTATCTCTTTAGTTCAACTTAGTTCTAATTATTTTATTATTGTCTACTAAAACAGGTTTACTTAGGTTATATTCAAAGGTTTTATAACTATCAAGTCTCCCCATTAGAGGACCCTGCACATAAAAGTCTACGTAATTGTTAATACGCTAATTTAACGAGACCCTAACCCGGGCAAGATAAATGAAGCAACAAAATAAAATGATAGTGTGTAAATCAGAATGAGCGTGATTTTTATTGCCCCAGGCCTAAAGTGAGGGCCGTTTGTTTACCAACTACGCAATCGATTTCGAAGTTTCATGATTTAACTCGAAGTGAGGTAAATTCGTGAACTGATTTCGAAATAGAAGTAAATTAGGACGTAGTCAGCAAAACTTATCACTTTATCGGAAGGAAAACAGATGAGTTCTGAAATCGTATTTTTGAAAATGGAACATATTGGTGTAGACCATATATGTTGCCGTAATAATATTTTTACAACTTGTTAGTGATTTTCTATAATGGATTTGTACAGTAAGTGAGATGATTTAATGAAAACATTTGATTGTTAAAGTCAATTTTATTGTTTTCACACCGTTAATGATCAGTACATCGGAGCTGTCGATACAGATAATTGAATTAACCGGTGCTCGTTTAAAAAGCGTCACTCGTTCCACTTTATATTTGTTTAAATATTCTCGTAAGCAATTTAGCTATAAATAATATTAAATTACATTGTGTAATTAAGGGAAAAAGGAAAACATATACTTCAGTTTCGTTTTAGCAAATGTAGTCTTTGAAGATTTCCGAACTATGGATTAATTCTGGGTGGAATGGAACCCGAAACTTTACGGTTTTAAACGCATAAAATGAAAGCACCTATTATTCTTTAATTCTAAATATACTATTCTATTTATGTATACAGTGACTGACTTTGATTCCCGGTAAAACTTAGTTGAAAATTGGCTATTGTTAAGAAAATATACACATAAAAATGACGTTTACATGGCGCATAATAAATATCTTTTTCTAAATGCTTACTTTCATATAAGTATATTAATTAATTAGAACATTCATTTCATAAATAGTTTTATTACAAAATACGTCCATCCGTTTGTTTCATCTACGGATACGGAGGACAGATATTTAAAACACTGCAATAAATTATTTATGTGGTAAGTGGCGCCAAATAATGCAGAACATTCGTATTTATTCCAATTTTAGACATCACATAGGGGTCATGTCACATAAACCATGGCCTACATTTAATATAAACATAAATTCAGATAAATGTATCAACCGGTCGTTAACAGCTATTTAAAAACATAGACAATTTATTTTTATACATAAATAAAATCTAGACACGTGAACCTACTATGGAACGTACTACCATGGAGTACGGAGTATCCTGAAAGCTTTGTGTTACGTTATACGAACTATAACGTTTTACATAAAAACAGTAAATTACTCATATGAAATGTATGTAACTTCGTAAAAATTCTATGAAACTTTTTTCGATTCGTGCTAAATAGTTCAAAGACACGAACGCTTCTACGCTATAAATTTTTACTAAAATAAACACGAAGATGTAAAATAAACAACGTGATACATCGAGATGTTCCTTGGAATCGGTCATAATAAATTATATCGTGGTTAAAGTGACCATCTACGAATGCTCGAATTTATTTCGAGTGTTTAGAGTTGAAACAGTGACTACAATTTTTAAGAAAATATATTTCAAATAAGATTTTATCATTAAAAAGTAGAAATGCAGTGAGCATTTCTACTTTTTAATATTCATATTTTTGCCATGCTGCATATGAGTTTATGCACATACGCGAGATGTCAATTGTCTTTATCATTTAGAAAATGATAGTGACGCATATTATTTTAGTAAATTTCAAAATTTTAACCAAATTTTTGATAAGAAACTTCTTTATCGGCGTTGGAAGTAAATATTCCGTCAAATTTTTGGGTTACGCGTCACATTTTTCCATTACGCGCCATCTTTTTCTTGTCCCTATCACGGATGATTTAAAGCCATTAATTACAATTATATATAATAACGATAACAATGATAGTAATAATTCTATTACAATTCATGAAATTCTGTAATAATCTTGGTAGTAATAAGATAAAAGGAAATAATTGTATTATTTGTATTCATATCTATGATAATAAAAGCCTTTTGTTAAATTATCTAATTTAACTTTATTTAACCAATTTCTGTAAAGTTGCATATAGGTAGATCATTTTACAAAAAATAAGGTCATAAAGAAGTTTCATTTCTTACTTGTGTACACTAGTATACGCAAAAAATAATTTGTACGTATCCTAGTGATTAACAAACATGCCGTATACTTCAGTAGTCCTGGATCCTATTTACTTTTTATAACAGAATGTGAAAGCTGGTAAATGATTTATTTTAAAGATTTTGCAGATGGTTGTGAAAATTCCTGAAGTGAAACATTTCCAATTACATAACATAAAAATATTCGCGCATATCCAATGGGTTTCATCAAATTTTATTTATATCAAATAAATCGGTACAATTCGTTAGGTGTGAAAACACTTAACGTAAACCTTGCCGATTCAGTAAACAAAATGTTTCGAAATTGACGTTTTAATGGAGTTCATGACGAATTAATTGGAGAACTCAATACCTAATCTATGTCAATTTCTGTTTCACTCGTCCGTCCCTACGTAAAAACCCCGAGATTTATAATTTTGCATTTTGTTTTTTTATTAGGAATACAGCTTCTATATGTACATATATAACTTGCATCGGATACGAGATCGAAATATCATTTATTTTATACTCCCTTTGGTTATTATGTCTCCATATTTTTGTAAATTGAGGATACTTGTAAGTTATTTTACATACAGGATATCGGAATATGGTTATAAGTTATTAAAGAAGGCCGTCGAATAAAATAATTTAATGATTTACTTACCTTCATGTAGAATAATAGATACCCCACGGGTTGCCTGGAAGAGACTACAGGTTAGTAATAAGGACGCCCGTTGCATCCCCAAACAATTTATGTTATTTGTTATTTTAGTGCAACGATGTTTAAATAAGTAAATGTCACTTATTTCAATAAAGCATTTTATAAATAAAAACACGATTTTTTTATTATTTCACAACGCTGTCGTGGTTATAGACCGTTGAATTATACTTAAAACAACGAAATTATGGTGACGGCAAAAATGAAATATAAATTAAATGTCAACATTCAGATTTTATAAACTGTAATATTTCATACGTAATATACTGTTTCAAAACAGAATAAATGTAATATCGTAGGCTTTCATATGAGTATTAGCTTTTCGTAAATTCGTTAAAATAACATTTCAATTTACGAGAGATAAGGTTGACACAATATGAACGCCCACATCGCGGGTGCACCAAACATTTAATATTTTCCACGTGTCAGGGGGTTGTTGGAAGGGGAATTGACAGGTGAGCTCACATATGCCCCGTTTATATGCCAACGACCTCAAATTATTATTTATTGACGTCTGTTATGGATAGTTGATTTGTTATAGTAATGTTGGAGATATAGTAAATCTCTTTTTATCAGACTATTAAAAAAAGAGATGTAATGAGAAAGCAGTTTCAGTCATTTTCATAAATCAGTTTGAATATAAATTGACCAAAGAATTTTCTTTTTCAAAAACGTTTAAAAATAAAAGATTGAATGCAGAGTAACAAAAAGTCATACTACATCTACCTACTTAAACAATTGGCAGTCATTAATATAAAAAACCTACTTATAATAAAATAAGTAACTAACTAAAATTGGTTTAGCAATCAAGCGGTTAAAGAATTACAAACAAAAACGTTCACATTGTAATTAATACACATAAAAACAACTATTTTTATTCAATTAGTAGTGAATAAAAATCGTTGTCTAATAAAGTCCCATCGCTCGTTGCAACTTTATTTCATTAGGCGAATGTAATCCTATTAAGCCTTGCACATGGCCTACAAGTCAATACAATAAAAACTAAACATGAAACTAAGCAATACTTTTTATTCACATTGCAAATGGCGGAGCAAGATTATCGACATCTATACGTTACGTGAACTCCTATTACTACTTGTGTTTCTAATAAGGTAAAAAGAACTTGTCAAAATTAATAAATAAAATCTAGTCTAATATGTAACGAATGATTAAAACGTAAGCATGTAAATACTTATAGCGAAATAGAAACAAAAGATACTGGTGGAATTAGGGTTGAACTCTTTTGTCTTTAAGTATTTTCCGCGCCCTAAGTCTAATAAGGGGATAAATCGACTAGTCAATGCGGGCGGGTGGTTAAAATGCAAACTAGTCTGAGAGGGAAAGACTCGAAACACGATTTATCATACAACCTTCTGCCGTATAAATTTCATGTGCCACCTATATTTTACGTCATATAAAAATGTTTAACACAAAAATGGGTTTATTATGTGGGCAACATTTTTGTGATACCCACTAATCTCGTCAACACAATTTCTCCTACATCGGTTTAATTTATAAAGTTAACTTTAATTGTTTTCTTGGAGAACGGATTTTATCAAAATATGAAGATATTCAATACATTACGCAATAAAAATGACTATTGAAGAGTCAGTATGATATAATCTATCGCTGGTTCTAAACTAAGTACTCGTAATTACGAGTTATCCCGGTAAAGCGCAAACTACCCTTACATAAAAACTGAAGTTTTGCAGCAATTGCCACCTGTGTATACAATATAAAACTGAACATAAGTCAAATATATATTCTCGTATAGTATGAAATGGGTAAAGTATGTAAATTCTTAAATTAACTGGTTATTCAATGCGATACAATTGTTTCAGTAAATTCTATAGTATTTGTTTACTATCACCATCAATATGTTCACAATGATAGTTTGATTCATAACAAAAAATATTGACACAGACAGGAAGCAGTTTCCTTCCAATCTTCTGTTTGTTGTATATTAACAGTGTTTGTTTTCCATCTGTTAGCGTCAAATTAACACTCGCTAAGTCAGTAACACACTCAGAGAATGTTTGTCAACGCTGTATGGCGTGATATTGTGTAATTATCCATTTCCCTCAATGTAGAACGCTTTGTAGATTGTAATTAATTAAAAATGCTTTATTTAATAACCTGGTAAATAAATAGGTCACACAGATTGGTTGAAGGTCTTTATTTAAAAATTGCAACTCAGGAACTATAAACATTAAACAGCTTTTTTATCCTGTTTTAAGGTTATTATTTTCGGGTTGTAATGGTTTATTTATGGTAATTATACAAGCCATAAAAATAACAATAAAGAGCTGTTAGCCGGAAAAATAAACAGAAAAATACGCTTTTAGATATTAATTAATAACTTGTTTGAACCCTCAAAGGTTTCATCACCCTTCGCCGTGGGGGTGGAAAGATCCGGTCAAAAGCCACGCTTCCGGTTGCCCAGCAAACTTTTAAACACAGAATGAGAATATTTTACGAATATAGCACACATTATCACCACTGATACTTGGAGTAAGGTTAATTAATTTTTCGTAGCTGGGCGTGAAATATGACAATACAAGGCACAATAACATTACGTTGGTGGTATATCATCAATTCTTGACTCCTGTTTTATGTCCGTACAATCTACACAATTAAAATAGATATTTTTTTCAGATTCGGTTTTAATGACCACTCCATAAAGGGAAAAACTGATGAGAGAGTCCATCCATCCGTGGTCTATTCTATGTCTCAAGAAGCGGGTCCCTTCACGATGATTACCTTTCAAGGAAATCTAAATCAAAAATGTTGTAATCAATTCGGGAACATTATATACTTATGAATGTGAAGTAAAAAAAACGAATTTAATTTATATTTAGTACCAGTTCCCATTTCTAGGTCTCGGCGTAGAACAAGCCAACGACAGGGCAAATTTTGGTTGACAAGGAAATTGTAAGGAACTGCAACCACGACCTGCTTCACTTGGCATATAGAAGCAAGATATCATAATAATAAAGTAACTCCTCAGAATCAGCGGCCAAAATATAGGTAGAAGCACACACTTACATATTAATTGTGCGCATAGAAAAAAAGCGCACGGCCAGTTACGAACGCAACTAACAACTAGGGAAGTACTGTTCAATAGACAATACCGAATATGACAACTTTTAATTAAAGCTTGGCTATAAAAGTTTATACATCGACAGGCGTTATCTGATAAAAACAATAGATAAGGCACCCTCTATAATAAAAAGGTAACAGCTTTGGCATATGCGATATTCAGTACCATATTGTATTCAGTTTTTCGTACCTAGGGTAGATAAAAAATTATAATCTTTTATATTTTGTAATATTTATGTCTATTATTTGGTTTTAAGTACATATAAAATTACTCTTATTAACGTTAAATGTAACTTTTTATACGAATTTTTCTAAGTATGTATGTATGAAAGAATATTAATATAAAAATTTATATCGTAACTTTATGAATCTTTTATAACCAAAACATTTTAAAATATATTACATAAACGGAATAAAAAAAATCCGGATTAGCAACACACACACTATAATTTATAAGAAATCGAAAATTGATGCAATAATATTATTTTTATCGCCAGCAATGGCTGTTTCCGAGTTGACGATGTGGTCACAGTGTTCCGTGGGAGCCCGGGGCTTGCGGTCAGGCTAGCGGACGATCCGACCTCAAGGGGATATAGTCATTGGAGACTCCATTATTGGAATCAACTCTACAGAAACAATAGGGAGGAAAGTTCGACGCTAATGTACTAGTTCGTCTTCAACCAATGTTTAGTAAATTTGTAAATACGAATTTGCAATAACCTTTAAATTTTGAAAACTTGTGTACTCTAAAACAGTAAGATTTATTCATGCAAATTTTGAAGTTTTAACTAGGAAAAACGTTGAAAAGAATACTCTACATAATTATCATTAGTTATAACGAGCGACCCACGCTAGCTGACGTCAACGGGTAAACATAGGTATTACACTTTTAATTTAAGTGAGGAAACATTCCCAGTTACTACTGACGACCCCGTCAGAGCTTAATCAAATATGAACGCACCCGCACCAGGTGAGCGATGGCAGGTGCATGAAAACATACCCTTTATCTCTCTCCCACCCACACACTCGCCTATCAGTGTCTCACTTTAGCCGTATTGTTTTTTATGTGATATTTTGGTATAGATATGCAAGTATACCGTTGTTATTTGACTTTTCGTTCTGTCATGAATTTCGAAAAATTGGCTTTTGAGTTAGTTCATTGTTGTTTTTCGTCGTTCCACTTCCTCGTCGCAGTCTCTTTTATTCAGAACATTTGTTATAACTATCACAGTAGGGAGAAAGTTATCCGTTAATTTTACATTGAGGTTTACTTAAGAGTATGTAGCTGAAGACGTGAAATTTACAAGGTATACCTTTTGTAAAAGCATATCGACAGATTGCCAGGTTAATCGTACGCTTTCAACTTTATATACCTTGGACCAAAAACCTACGACGACAAGGTACTTTCATATAACAGAAAATGGTTGCAAATGTAATACAATAACTATTTGTTTCTTTACTGTAAACCAATACAATTTCATTAATGTTACATGGTATATACGATTCATAAAATCTACCTGTAAAAACAATAATCCCCTTTAATCACACATTGGTAATATTTGCTTTGATAATACGGTTATCTAAAACAAATGATACTTCATTTCAGAAACAAAGCCTTTTCATAAACAGCGATAACCTATCACAGATCGATATTCGCAACGCTGAAATAAAATAAAGTGCGTAGGCCTTCACATCTTTATGCAACGCCAAAGGCTCATGACGCTTGAAGAGTGACTGATCGTTCAAGAGTAATTTGAATTGCGATTACTTGCTAATCATATATTAATATCCCGGTTTTAAAATTATTATTTGAATGGCCATGGGAAATGTTTGTACTGGTACTGATAGTAAAATATATGTAATATTGAGAAGGAATGAATGATGCGTCAAGCGGTAAAGGCTTTCAAATAAATGTCTTGGTATTTAAATTTAGAAGTTTCCTGAAGACTCCCCACCGACGAGCGTGACAGGTCCAATTGAAAACTTAAAGTATTTTCCCTCGCGTGTCCCGAAATGTCGCAATGAAATAATATTTTTCCATGTCACCCAACAAACTGTCATAAAGGCGAGCACGTCACTTGCATATTTTATGAGCGTGTATAAAATATTATGGTTCGTAATGGGGTGCTCGCGTGTGGACACACCCTAAGCCCACAACGCCAGTGTGGCCGCACCTTTACGGGAACGTTCTAATTTCTAATTATTATTTTAGACTGCCTATGGTTCTATTAAACTAAAATTACGAACGCAGTTTTTCATATTAATACGATGTACCGTACAACGTAATTAATATTCTAATAATAATTTAGTACCCTCGATAATTTAGTTTTGTGTTATAAAATTTTATAAAGAAAAAACATTATAGGCAAAACAAAAATCTATCGGCAGCAAACAACAAAATATACATTTTGATATTTTAATTTTGCTAATGAGCTCCGCGTCCTAAGCACCGCTAATTTGCCCACAATCAGTTTAAATGTCAATGTCACACCGGATGCCAACTGATTATCATTTCCTTTATTTACATTTATTAACAATCTTATGTTGCATGTTGTTCCGTAAGTCATTAAAACTTAATTTATAATGTCCTATTAGTATAACATCCCTTTTAGTAACGATAAAGATTACTTCAAATGAAGTATTGTACACTTTTTTTACAAATGATTTTCGTTAGATAAATGAAGGGTTAAAGCTTTTCACATTTGGGTTATATTTCAGATTTATCTAAAGTCTAAGCGAATCCATCATACTTTACATCAGTTAATTTCCACGCAGTGTAATAATAACGAACGCTGAACGTGTGAACAACTGTTGGTTAAGTAAACTGTGCTTTCACAGTAATATTTCACAGAAGTCGGCCCGAGTATTGTTCCCTTGTGCAACTGCAAGTTACGAAATGCTCGCGTAAGCACATCTGACCGTGTGTATGTCATTTGCATTGTCTCTTTGGAATTCAGTTATTGTATTTATATACAACATCTTTCCAATAATTCAGTTGCTGACTCGAAACAATAATTTGATTACATTGTACAACATTTGGCTGAATGTACTTTTGGTTATAAATACTAACTGAGGTCGTTTCTTAAGTATCTATAACGATTTCTAAAAATACTAAATCTCTAAAAGTCTTCCTTTAGAGCTCTACTGTCCAAAAGCATTACCATTCCAAACAGTATCCCTAACTTTCATACTAACTGATGTAACTGAAACTTGTGTGAGTCCTTTTCTTTATCATGTGTCCTTGTCTCATTCACACATATATGTTTAAATTGCTTTGTTTGTTCCATTCTTTTTGTATAAGTAATTGTATATCTTATGTAGTTTTGCAATTCTTGCGCTCACCTTACCTCTTTTTCTTAGAGCGGTTGCCTGGAAGAGATCGCTCAAAAGCAACAAAACGCCAGTTGACCTCTTTTTTATTTAATTGTACTTATTATTACTGCAACCTACACTTTGGAAGTAAATATTATATTCCGAATTATTGAATGCCTTTATGGAGGCCGCTCAGCCTAGAACTATTAAGTATTCATTGTTGATATTTATTCAGTTGATTAAGCTTAAGAATAAGTATTAGATGGTAACAAAAAGATATACACAATAAACAATAAACAAAGATGAGGCCAGGCTGTCCGGGCCATCAAACGAATTTTTCACCTACTCACTACTTCTATATTTCACAACTAAACAAAAAAGGTCTCACTTCTCACATACATTTAAAAATAGGAGACATTCATTTTCTAGGCTAACAGGTTAAAATTACTGGTTTAATCTCACACTACAAACATCCCCAGTAAAAAGTAACCGCATCACTTGAATTATTTACCGTCACATATAATTTCTGAAACGCAAGTCAGGAGGATAGCAAACAGCCCTGTGAAGCTGTATTTTATGAAAACATCGAGCTAAACGTCAACAAGCAAATAATACATACACACTCTACAAATGTGTGTAAACCTGTTAAATGATTATTGATCTATTTAAATGAATATTTATCTGAGGCAGTTTGAAAAGAAATATCTTATTGTAAGGATTTTTTTAAATAATATTACGATGTGGACAATAGTTATTAAATGCAAATTTGTTTGTTATTAGTTGATATCTTCACGTTCTTTCTCTTCAGGTGCGTGCCAAATATGTGTATGTACGTAAGGTTTTTAAATGTTATAAATTCTTCTCATAACAACGCTGTCTAGTTATATTACAATTAAGAGTATAGTTATACGGCAATAGAATTTAAAGAAGCGAATGATATTTTCTATTAAACAAAGTTTATACCGTCATTCGGCTAAGAATAACTATCTAACGTTCGTTACTGCCTCTTACATTAAATGTTCGTTGAAATTAGCATATTTTTTATTTCTTCCTTCATATTCATAAATTATGTGCACTGAGGCAAAAAAATTATGCACTGTATTATCTTTGTTATTAAATCACTGCCACAAGTAATTAAGTTATAATTATTATCTGATCATTAATATACACACCGCAAAAAGCATTTATTTATCGAAATTATAATTATGTTTTGTTTTTAATAATTAAGCATGAATTTCAGATACTTACTCATGTAACATGTAAAAATTAAATCGATCTTACCTGAAACAAACAAATTTAAGAAATAAAGGTCTGAATAACTATTTTTAATATAAATATAAATAGAGATTTTCTTCTGCAATATGGAGCCGACTGACTTATCTTGATAATCGTTTTGTCACATAACGCACATAGTCAAATCATATTGTATAATGCAGATCGTATTGGTATGGGTCGCGAAACAAATGTGAAGTCTGAAGTACATGTACGGAGTTTCGCAATAAATCAACTGTCGCCAGGTGCGTTAGGTCAGAATCGGTGTCTTTGTGCATAAAATAATCAGTCCAACAAGTGAATATGCTCTGTGGAGCGGATAGGTATAAACCGAGAGGCGGACAGCAATCGCGAATGCATATCAAACGAGGCAAATAAGCAATTATGCGCTCACATTGGGGCTCGATTACATACGATGTGGGAAATTTCATACGAACGGATACCAGCAACGGACGAATGCTCGCGGTATGTTAATTATACTGAAACACGTCATGGCCCGCACAAATGGCGTATTTCAGGTAATATGATTAATGCTATGGAAAAACGCATCCCTCATTGCACCTAGCAGCAGTGTTGTTGTTGAACTGTAATGACATTTAACAAATTAAAACGTTGCCTTTGAACGAATACAAAGTAAAATTTAAATGTATGTATGTTAGAGTAATAACGATTAAGAATAATATTGGACAAATATCCAGTAGTTTTCAATTGAATGTTTCCGTAAAACGTTTGATAGTAGAAACTTAAATATTGAGAACTACTTATACAGTATAATACTAAGTAAGGGTAGCGCTTGAAAGGTTTCACCGAAGTTCTCTTGAAAATCCATTCTACAGAAAAACAAAATATATTTTCATAAGAGCTATAGCGCTCTTTTAAAAATAGTTTTAATGTCGCATCTTGGATTATAAAGATTGAACTCGTCTAGTAATACAAATAACTCAGAGGCCGGCCAAATAATTTTGATTTTTAGTGTTTCGTTTATAAATATGTTTTATAATATTTTAATATTATTACCATTATTAGTTGTTTAAGTACAATGTTTTAACTTATATTATAAAAATCAGGCATTTTAGTATAACTATGTATATCTATACTAATATTTATAATGAGGAAAGGTTTGTATATTTGTAACGAATAAACTTGACGTAGGCTAAATATTTTAAATACTTAGTTTCTTTAAGTAATAATATTAAAACAGGAATTCAGTCGATGAATTCGAGAAAATTACGTAAATTTCAACAATAACGTTTCTTTTTTATTTTCATTGAAATCATCCTTATATGGAACAAAACTTATAGAATATAGAATTCTGTAAATAATATCAACAGGTTATGTATGTATAATTATTGCTGACGTAAAGAGATATCTACTCGTTCCTATGTGAGTAATCAATATGTACGTGATCGAATTCCTATCCTTGAATCTGATCTCATAATTAATTGTGATTATTACACATACTGTAAAAAAACGTAATTTGCAAAAAAAGATAATATTGTTGTTATTGACGTAACGTTGATAAAATAGCTAAGGTCAAATTATAAAACGGATGTTTTGATGCTTTGCATGCAAGATACAATTTACCTAAAGTACCTACTTACAAAATTTAGTTTTGAAGATATATTTTTTTTACATGTTTGTAAGTGTATATTGTCATCGAAAATTAAAAATACTTAAATATTTCCAAGACTTGTTTAAAAAGTAACCCTAAGCTACAAAGTTGGCGGTATCTAAACACCCCGTGCCTCAGTTAAGCACGTAAAGCTGTTGTGACGGACATCCGTACCATCAGAGTGTGAGACTTGTTGAACAGAGTGCACTTATGTCCTTGTAACGGCACACTATATAAGTAATATATCTTGTCTATATTTCAAGTTACAATACAGGTGGCCAAGTAGGCCTGGAAAACAATATTATTTTTTAACTCATTTAGAGGAGTCATGTTTTTTTTAAGTGCTAAGTGACGCAAGTTTAGAAATAAACTTATCGTTATCATGATAGCAACCTCCTATGCAAGCGACAGTTGGCTCGCGACCAACGCTGTGTAGCCCCGTGCCGACTGACCATTCCATTTTATTTTATGCTCTCATCAGGACCTTTGCTAGAACTTGATACTAAATCACGGGAGATAAAAGCAACGCCAACGTTTGCGCGATACAAGAAATTCCAATTCTGAATAGTTACATAACATTTGAATGGTCGAATACTTGAATTCTAAATTGTTATGCTTATGCAACCCTACGACTTCGCACGAACAACCGTGACCCTTAAACCTTGAAAAATGATAACCTAAACCTCATGATTCATTCTAGAAATTTGTTGTAATAAATTCCGTGCAGTTAGTTTTTAAATTTGTCGCGCACATACATAACAGTGGAGGACTTGTTTCTACATAATAATCTAGACATATGCTCTCCCTGACCTAGTTGGCCTAGTGGCTTCCCGGCTGTGCACCAATGGACTTTCTGTCTATTTGCGCATTTAACATTCGCTCGAATGGTGAAGGAAAACATCGTGAGGAAACCGGCTCGCCTTAGACCCAAAAAGTTGACAGCACAGGCACAAGAGGCTGATCACCCACTTGCCTATTAGATTGACCAACGATAATTAAACAGATACAATAATCTGAGGTCCACACCTAAAATATTTATTATCAACAACTATTCTCTAGAACTTGATCATATCATATATCTTATCTCTTTTCGTTTGACCTTGACTTCTCCGATTCCCACGAGAAAGACTTTCCATTTCACTAGTTGTATACAACGTAACATACAAATAACGTGGTTATTTATTGGTCAAACAATTTTCAAAATCAGTTCGGAGATCCAGAACCCCTCACAAATTTCTAAAATATTAATATAGTACACTACTATAATGCAAAGGATTAAAGAATAATCTTAGTGGTCTGTATTGAGTTTCATGGATGATTTTTTACAATTTGAGTTAGTTTTTGAACTTTGATTTTTTTTATTTGATTACTATTTAAAATAGAAATATGACACATACCGAAGCTCAAGCGTTTTCTTTATTTTTCTTTTGATAAATAATTTAAAAGAGTTCGCGCTGTAAAATATAATTACAACAACTTTATTTCCGAAATGTTGCAAAAAAGGAACAGTTAAAATCTCCTAATAAAATTTAACAACACGTTTCAAAGTCGTCATGCTCCCATAAGTTTTGGCAGAGAAGTTAATGAATTGCACAACGGTAAAACTTTACAGCGAATTATAATTTGCGACATCTTCAAGGTGAATTACCAAACAATAATTTGATGTTGTTTGTTTCTAAGCTCGATATTATATGAAAATCAGATGTCAAAACAAGATGATAAACAAGCGATCTTATAATGACAATCAAACGACCACTCTTCTATGCTACTCGGCTAGATTTTTATGGTGATATTGAGAAATACAGGAGACTTGGCAAAAAGTCTCGTCTTTCCCGCGAATAAAAAAAAGATTTCACAGATCTACCATCAGCATATAATTACGCATTTTTTTATATATACAAAACAGAAACAAAAAGTCTCGTCTTTCCCGCGAATAAAAAAAAGATTTCACAGATCTACCATCAGCATATAATTACGCATTTTTTTTAATATACAAAACAGAAACAAAAAGTCTCGTCTTTCCATTATTGTGAAATTGTAATAATGAACCGTTTCAATATATATTTTTAATGGATTAAACGCGTATTAATTTATACCGTACAATCGTACCACGTAATGCTGTTTTGGACAGCGGAAGATTGCTGTAAAATATTAAAAACATCAAGTCCAAACAATACTATAGTATTTAAATCTGTTTAAAAAATTTGTTACGTTTATTACTCGCAGAATCAAAGATGTAAAAATTAAACATATTCATTATATATTTTATATACGCATAATTTAAGCATAATTTAATAGTGTTATATGACCTATATTTTCTTATAAATTAGTTTTTTAATAAATACGTTCAAGTAGCAACATAGTGTATCAACAATAGTGTAGCACCATCAAAATAAATGATACAATGCTTGCAATATCAATTGATTTTCATAAAGTTTAAAAAATAGTAGCTATTGTAGGTAAGGCTTTGTATCGTGGACCACATTGTAGATATTCAGGGCATATACGTAGTAAATCCGATTATCTTTGTATCAGTTGACACACAAACTGCGCGATGAATATTAAAATGACGGATTTGATTCAAAACATAATTTTGTGGCGAATTCAATGGGTGAAATGGAAATATGTAAAGTCTTATCGGGGTATATAGGGCTGTAACTTTCTTGATACAATTCTTGACCGCACGATTGTATTTATGACTATATACGGATTTTATATATTTTTACGTCATTGACCTTTGTAAATCAATAAACGTAACAATATTTAATCGCTGAAGGATTATGTAGTAACGACGACGATGACGACTAGGTAGTATTTTGGAATATTACCTCTGTATAAAATATATAAATTGCGTAAAATAAAGTTAATACGTTAAGGAATATTTTAAATGGAAAGTTTTTACAGAGACAAAATTGAGAAAGTGGCTACTTTAGACATGCTTAGTAATTCTTTAACGAAATATGTCATATATTTTGACCATAATTTTATTTAATCACTAGCAACGCCCCACGGTTTCACTCGCGTTGATACTGATTTCGTGGTAGTGGAAAGTCAACGAAGTCGGACTATACATATATTTTTGTTATCATAAAAAAATCATTTGTTTTACTTAATTTTTTTAAAGATTTTAATTACTAATATATATGTCTAATACATTTTTAAATTCGTAACATCATTTACGTAGAATTACGTAACGTAACGTAACGAGCGTATTAAATTTAAAAATACTATAAAGGTATTTAATCAGTCCAGGAATTCTAAGCTTGATTATTATGAATTGTTAAAAATAAGACAAAATTCAAAATGCAAAACTTTCTTCTATAATTTTAGAGAAAATATTTATTTGTGTAACTTCAGTGTCATTTTTCACACATTTTTGTATTAAAATGTAATATAGCTTATGTCAGTCAGTGAGGATATAGCTTTCTATCTGTGAATTTTTGATTTCGGTATATTAGTTGTGTGTCAACATTACAAACATACATATAAAAACACAAATGTTTCCTCTACATATTAGTATAGATTTATGTTCAGCATTCCATATATGGCATACCTTTTCACAGTAAAAAAATAATACAGCTTAGGGTTTTCAGGAGGTGATTTTTTTTTCTATTTTTATTTATAAACACACGAGTACACAGCCGTAAAACGTGTACGTGGCTTAATTAATCAAACTGGTCGGTTTATTTTATTTGCGCAACGCCACCAATTACATTTAATTGGCATTTCCCATTGAGTAAAAATAGCCGAGTCTTAATTAGAAGCTCGAAATAATATATTATTCGTTCTTGTTAGAACTTAACCCTCTGTCACTAACTTTCACTATCGTACGCGCAAAACCTATTGATAAAGTCTTTAAGAAAATTGCAGACTTCAGAAGTTCTGCAAACTACTTGTCGGTGCACTTGAGTTTTAAAAGGAATGCAAATACTTTATATTTGAGTAAGATGATTCGATTGAATCGATTCCTGTACAAACACAGCTGTTTTATATTAAAAATATTAGAAGCACATCAATTCACATATCCCTTATAATTATTGAGGTGACGTCACGTCACATTGACATATGACTTCAGTACATGTACCATAACACTTCTATATTGTACAGTACTGTTCTGTTGCTCAGTTTTACCGTTATATAGCGTCAAACACTAAGGTTCTGGGTTGGACTTTGTTATGAAGAACGCTGATAATAATTCACCTGCCAAAAGACTTAGAAAGTTATCAAAGAAACTACATTTTAATCCCGCTATATAAAGTAGTTTCTCAACATTGCGTAATTTGAATTTTGAACTCATTAAACACACTAAAACGAGTATACCCTTAATACTGTAAACATGAAATTAATCAAGATAGGCACAGGTAACAAAAGGCTCATATTACATCCCAAGTTTGTCACACAATTTAACGTGAGTTTCGTAACTAGCCATTGTTCCGATAGCAGTCACCCGCTCTACGTATTGTGAATATTAATTATCGACTCCTCAGAGACAACACCGCTTACTTTTAAGGTAGTGAGGACGTTGCGTATGAAACACACACACATTGTGCTATAACAATCAGTATATAGTCTATGGTCTAAACTAGTATTATACTGCCTCAGTGTAGTCATTGAATAGTAAATCAAAATATATAACGACTATACCTGTTATATATCTGAAAGACTGCGCGAGTTGAATAGTTTTCACAAATATTTATTGAATATGTTGAATCCCGTCAATGTGTAAAGCCCGTCTGTAAATCACATCACCTTTTGTGGCGTGCTGACGTCCGCCACCGTATGATCTCTACCGGCGCGTTAATTTAATTTACTGTGTGTATTTACTGTTTAATTGAATGCAAAAATATTTAAAAAAAATAAATAAAATACAAACATATTTTCACCTCTTTTAAGCGCATTCTCATAACTTCGTTTAACTGCGTGTAATATAATACTAATAATTTTTTTATTTCTCCCATATAATATTTGCAACAAACAATAATTACAGTTAAGAAGGTCCAGTCTCTCAATGGAGACTGGTTCCTAAAGTAGGTAAAAAACGTGTGATATGGATAACGAGGCTTCTATTCCATAGTAAAGTGATACTGACTAGTAACAAAAAGTACATACATATATGGGTAGACAAACAAATTTAAAGTTTTAAAAAACAAAAGAAAACAAAACAGTCAATGCGGTATTTGAAAATTTATACAAACGAAAACAAATAAGCTTACAAGCAAATTCAAATTTAGAATTTCTCATAATAGAATGAAAAATATCAGGTTCAGCTGCTTATTCGTTAGCATTTCGATATATATAATTTTTATTCATGAGATTGTGGAATTAGAATTAAAAAAAAATTATAATAGAATAAGGTAGTTTGGCCGTAGCACCTTTTTTTTATGAGCGTGAAAATGCGCTTACGCAGGCCCGCGCCAAGGATTCAAACTTGACGCGGGCTGTGGGCCTGGCTGTGGCACTCAAAACCCTCTGCTATTCAGAGGGGTAGCACCTAGCCTGGCCGCAAGCAAATAAAAAAATAAAAAGTTAAATTCTGGCTGCTAATAGTGCCTTGTAAAAATTATTATTAAAGACATTAGCTCATCTCATGTTCAAAACATCAATACATGCATACCTTAACCTTCGACAAGGAATTAGACTAAAACTCAACACCAGCATATCAACCGCTACCCCAAAATGTTTCTGTTTAATCAATAAATCATAATGAATGACATGAATGACGTAGGTACGTGAGTGTTGACGCTCACTGCGGATACAGGATCACGGAATTAATCCCTATATGTGACATTTAGTAGGATTTTACTAATATTCAATTGACAGTTAAGACACTTTTTGCATTAACGATAACTTCGTGGACTTGTTCTTATAAGAGGAATTTTATTGATATTTCGTTGACACTTACTAAATTAAACTAAATCTATGGATTATTACTTTCTTTAGAGATGACAAACGCTTCCTTAAGCTAAAAGTCTAATTTAAAACTTACATCATATATAAAAAGAAATATATAAATGTAAAAAAACGTAAAAGCTCATCATTTTTCAGCTAGATATAAAGACATTATTATATATCGAAATAAGTACCTACAATTAATTAATATTCAACACTAACAATATACTATTGCAATTCCAATCAGCATAATTCGATCGTAATCAATAAACATATACCCCAACCTTGCGTATGTAGGTCTCTCGCATAACGCCTACCAAATTGACCGCACACATCAAATATGCAGTGAACAATGCACCTAGGTATTGCATTGGCACACTTCGTAATCACATCGTAACTAATTATCGTAACACCAATAAAGATCAGAACACGCTAGAACAGCTGTAACGAATTCTTGTTAAAGTCTTGACGCCTTAGTTTGTGTACCTTTAATCTTCGTTATGCTCTAAATCAATTGAGATGTTCACAAACATCTGCCTGTTTGACATATATTAGTAACAAATTTCTTTTAACATTCTCGTAAGCGTTAATCTAAATAGAGCTTATATTGTGCTTAATGAGCTTTATCAACGACGATAAACAATAATAATCGAACATCTGTGTAAGATTGCTACGAAGTACCTTTGTAGAAGTACATAGATAATAAATATGTCGAAGTTAATCTGTGTTCGACCCTAGTACTATGAAAAGATTCAGCTGACACCAAGAAATCAATTATTTAAATGAATCTGACATACCGGAATCGCCGGAGCGAAAATCGAATCGTGCGTAGCTTACACCAGTGCGCTCGATTACAGTCAAAGGATCTCGGCACAATATGCATGACCCAATGCTGCTAGTTTAATATTCAAGTGTCGCCCGTCCGAGGCGCACGCTTGCTGTAATAAAAGCACGCTTCGACGCTTAACGAGCTCTAGACCGATGAGTTCCTTCGTATTTCAAACAAGGCGACCCCGTACGTGACCGCTGCCATCTTAATTTCTGCACTAACTGTGAGATTGCGAGTTATGATCCCTGTTAATACCTCTGTCAAAGTGACGTCAGCGCGATAAGCCCTGATAGAAACACTGACGAGCTTGCTACATGAGCTTATGTATGTTTGTCTCCTTTATAGTCTATACAATGTTATTCGGCTTCATTATCAAAATATATTAGATATAATAATCAAATTTAAAATTCTAAATAGCAACAACGAATTTATAACAAGTCGGCATCGTAATAATGGGGCTTATATAGTGATATAAATTCTAAACTCATTAAAAATAATTAACGCTAAATTAATGAAACCGGTGCGTAATTAAACTGCAAATTATTAGGAAATATTTCAACAAAGAAAAAAATTTTTGAATTCCAAGCATTTGTTCACTCCGGATTTGTTGTATTAAAATGTCCTCTGTCTGTAACAATTTTCTTTCGAAGTTTCGTTTAATTAATATCAAGATGTAAATTGTCCTCAAATACTTCTTTGCGTGACAAGCTTTCAAAATTATACGGCGTTATAATTTTAATTGTGGTAACAATAGAGCTAATTTGGCTTTCTTGTTGCTAGTTATTGCTCCAAAAGTGTCAGATACTAGGCGATCGCAAAATGGATACTCTGAGCAGTTTCCAAGTTAAACTCGTAGACTGCAAAGAAACTTATCAGCAATCGAGGAGCCATTGATTGTGCACAAAGAGTCTTTCGTCTCGCGACATTCAAGTTCGATTTTCCACTCACAATGCGGGCTTCGTTTTTCGTATTGCATTCCGTATTATAGTTCCGCGGCTCATTCGATCTCAATTCGTATTGTTCCGCTAAGCTGATGCTATACCACTCTACCACGACTTACTGCGACTATTAATCAAGATTAACAAATTTTTAAGCGGCCCTTATGACAAATATCATTGAATTATTACATTGTTCGAATTCATGAAGCCTTAGAACCACTTTGGCCACCGGCCAAGTACTGCACAAAGCACACTAAATACGTACTTCTACGGCTATTCTTAATTACTTCACTCTTATTACGAAAATTCTAGCACATACTAACGCAATTGGTGAAGCGGTGCGTCAATTTACAACTTTGTTATATATTTTCTTAGGGAATTTGCTTCGTTTCTATTACAATTTCAAGCATATTACGTGTTCATTACTTTTTAAACCGTTTCATTTAACCAGAGTAGGGTTCTATTTAAATTTCAACTCTTCTACTGTAAATAATTTTTGAATTTACTTACAAAAATACATATAAACGTATTACGTACGTTGCTTAGCTGCATTGCTTAATTTGTAAGTAATACTTTGTGTATATTTTAGTATAGTAGTTTTATTCTAGGAGTACATTGTACTCATACCTACCATGTTAAACCTATCAAAAGTGTGATCTTATTTGCCCACTTGCTTTTCTCCACACTTTTTGGAAGGGGCAACTAGACAATCATCTTTATATTTTATTTAACGTTCAAAAGTGCCATTTTAGGTGGTCTAATTGGAATAAATTATTTGACTTCTGTGATGTCTTAAGTGATAGCAAACAATACATGAACTGGCGTAATTTTATTATTATTGAAATAAAACATGAGCCGTAAAAACCTTACCAGTGCATTTTAATAGGGTGTTACTCTATATACTACCATATATAATATATTAATATAAAACAATGTACATGTGGTTTAAACTATTTCCATAAATAATAATATTAATAAGACATCATATAAATCTATTTTTTTCTAATATATTTTGCATCTAGAAAATGTCAATAAGAAACGATTTGGGGACGATATTATGTGTCTTAATTTCAACCTTCTCACTGTACTAGAATCAATTTTACGCTAATTATCAAATTCGATGTCATAATAAACGTGCTGGATTTTCTTGTCAGTCAGCTCGTACTAATAAACACACACACGGCAGAGCTTAAAACAAATATAACGCAATAAAGGTTATTTATAGAAAGTACTTTATTATAAAAAAATATACCTTGAAATACAAATTAATTCAAACTGTGGTCACAACTTTAATAATGGCAAGTGAATTTAAATCACTACCACATTAATTCAAATAATCTCCATCCGCAGTGTTGAAAATACTTCTTTTCGTGGGAATTCGACTTTAGCCTCGGTCGATTTTAATGAGAACTACTTTACTTTTATTGTAGCGATTTCAATAAGAAGCATACCTACGTATTAGATAATATGAGTGATAATTAAAAAATATCACATCATATAAATATATATTCCGAGAAAAATAAAGATTTTTATAAAAAATAACTTATTTTGTTTACAAACAAACAATGTTGCGTCGATTAAAGATGCCTTGTGTCCCTGTCCTGTCTTGGACAATTTTTCCGGGAATTGAATTCATCCTCCGGGTTATATTCTAGAACTAAGTAATATAAATAATAAAATATATGATTGCAATTCCATAATAATAAAAACACAAATAATAACCACGTAGATAAAACTGCTAGTGGCCTCTTATCTTGGCTTTGTAAAATAAATTATAAAGCACTCTCATATTTAGTATTAGGATTTATAATTACCAAATGTAATTAAATTTGTTGAGATTTAATGAAAGTCCACGAAAGTTTCCAGATATGAAGTTACCTCGGCAGGTGAATTTATAAACGAAACATCAGTCAAGCGTTACCTAAAAATTGTTTGAAAGCCGCAACACGCTCTCGTCAAAAAGCCAAAATCGACCAACAAATTCAATTAAAACTTCTTCACGAGTAACCCAAACCGACCAACGTTAGATTAATTATTACAAAGGAACCTCTTTATAACGTCAGACAAACAAGATTCCAACTAGACAAAAGCTGGAACGTAAACGGCAATCGTTCATTCAAGCTGAAACCTGCAAAACTATCTTTCCTTTTTCTCCTTTTATCTGTGAAGAGTCTGTCTCTGTCACGCGGAGAGGGAAATGCGGGAGCTATTTGTTTTTACAGTCGAGCGCCGACGAACAAATTAGGTGGACAAACTGTTGAAGCGGTTGAGGTGTCTATATTCTACTCGATGTGAATTCTCTTAAAACGTTTTAGTGCACCACAAGTGAGCTAATAATTTCCACTTCAATTTCAATAGGAACTTGCATTCGCCCCACGTATTATTTAAACTTTACGGTCAACAATGTGAATATAATTTTTGGTTCGTAGAGTTTAGCAACTTCCTGCAATTTCCGAGTGAATATGATATTTGCGTTTTGATAAATAAATAATGAGACCATCATATGTATTTGCAAACTATAAAATATAATGTAATCAGTGATATGTAAAGAGAAACTTGTAATAAAACCGCAAGTAACTAGAACCTTATTGGAAACATAAGATGTTATACAATATTTTAGTCTCGACCAAACAACTAGTTATTTTGTAATTAGACTTGTTAAAAATGCGATACGATTACGATGTACATTATCTATTGCAGTAAACTATCCTATAGATATTAATTTTCCAATTATATTCTACATCATTGTTATACATCTGTAGCCGTTCTTACTGAAAGTATGTATATACGAATTAGACAAGGTTTCAGGAACTCTTACAAGTGAGTCTTCGTGTGCCCACGACGACGGACGAACGACGGAAATCTGTCCGACCGAACATCCAACGAGTCTAGGTTTCCATACATTTTGTTTATAAAAAAAATATATTTGACAAGGATCCTAGGTAATAGTACTCAAATTACGGTTACGTTTATTTAAATTGCTGCAAAACTACTTCCCTCGCTATTTCGTAATTGTTAGATAAGCATTTCCTTTTAAAAAGATAAACAGGTATTTTCCCTTTCAACGGAGAATTTTATAAAAACTAGAACTACAAGTTATTCAGGTTTCACCGTCGATATATTGCTTTAGTTATGTATATAAGGACTAAATCCAGTTATCTAAGCGAATAAATTGCTGTATTATAAATGAGGAAGTGTATAACTTTTTGACTTTATCAAAAGTTTCTAAACATTATTGTTTTTAAGAAAATGTCCATGTATATTATAAAATCTGCCGCGATATAGGCTAGACACATTTAAAGTCTGTATTATACAACCCCATTTATAGGCTTTAGGTGTCTTTCAAAAGTAATTATTGTTGTTCTAAGAATCAAAGGTATGGATTAAGCACTGTCCGTTACCAACTAAGCTGCAAATGCGTTGAATAATTTTGTAAATATGACATGAAATACAAACATTCAAAGCACGAATACGAGAAAAATTTCCATTTTAAAATCAGAACGTCAGATGCGCCTAAATTAACATTCTACTTTAAAATTGCGATGACAATATAATCGTAGATGAAGGCCTTTCAGACGAGAAACCTATTCAGTCGGAAAACAGCGCTGAAATATCGCTCATACAAAGAGCTGAAAAAACATAAAAGCTGTAAGGAATATAAAGTATAAGTGAAACAGACAGACGTGGCCGGCGCCAGACTTGTCGGCGCCATCTACCCCGTCGCCCGACGTTGGTACCTCGTCCTTGCAACCGACTAACTTTTAATTTATTACATGGATATTACAAACTAAAAAACTTTTTACTAAATATATATTGGGGTCTGCTTGCTCTACTTTCAAAAAAAAACATTAATTACCACACATTGAAAGTTATTGCCTCTGGTTTGCGTATTTAGAAGAAGTTATTAAACAGGTATCAGCGCCTCAGCGTAACGAGTTCTTTACCACGACCGCTGATTGAGTACGCGTTTATGTCCATTAAAAATGTTAATATGATGTTCATAGGTGATTTGAGCTAATCTTTTCCTTGTTACATGTAGTATTTACTATTGAATTAATTCAGTTTAGTTCGCACCTGTTCAACGCACGTACTTAGGTTAGCTAAGTAGTTAGCTAATATACATTATAATACTTCTAAAGTAACATAACATAAACAGTTTTTGTTAATAAAAATTTAAGAATGTTGATATAATTGTAAAAGTTAAGCAAAAATAAATTATTACATAGCAAAATTTCCGACTCGTAAATAAATCTCATTTCCAATCACATCGTTTTATTTTACACTAAAATTTAGTTTACGTCGGTGCTTTTTAATTAACCTGGCCAATTTGTTCAAATCGAAAACCAATTCAGCTTTTAAATTAACAGCTGACACGACATAAAATCGTTCAGGTACATTTTAATTAATTAGAATAATCATAAATTCCACAAAGCGTTAATATTATATTTATTATCAATTATAATGGGCGTTCCTTGTAGAACACTATTTTCCTTTTACTAAGAATTTGTAACGTGTTATAAGAACAAAGTCTAAACAATCTTTATTTACGCATAATATTCAACAATTGTTTAAGTGAAATAATTTGACAACGTAGGTGTCAAACTTTAGGTCCTATTCAGAGCTTATTGTCGTATAAGTTTAATAATATTTGTTACAAATGCTATAATGTATAATACTTGCGATAAAGTAGTATTGTGCGAGACGAAATTAGTCTATATATACAAATATTTTCGATAAGTTACACATACTTCACAAATAAGTGTGTTAAACATACTAAAAACTCACTGTTAGCCCATGCGTCCAATACAAAATATATTCACAGTTTATAAACTGTAATTCGTAAAAAGAATGTTTCTATTTATATTGCAAGTATTTTGACTGTCTTCACAGAAACTAGGCCCATTAATATCGTAAAAGAATTAATAAAACAAAATATCCTACGTATGATTATTATCCATAGCTGAAAAATAAGATACGATTTAGGAATAATGAATAAGAACAAACTTCTACAACAACCTTAATTACTATACATGACCTAGGGTTTTAATCAGTGCCGTAATTATATTGCGCAATTAAGTTGTATCCGAGAAGTGACAGGTATGAAACATTAATATTGTGGCCCACACTTTGTTATTCAAACTGTATTCGCATATGTTTAGTCTAGACTTTAAATATGTATAATTTATGTCCGTCGCGGCTTTAAGCGGGGTTTTGGCTCCCACTATTGTTCACACACGAATAACTTGTGACAATGATAAGCATGACGATGAATTATGTGATGATAAACCGGCGCTAAATTAGTTATTACTGAGTTTTAAATGACCGTAAGTAATTTGGTATACTTAAGTCTCTAGTTTATACTAAAGAACTTGTTCAAAAAGTTCTTCCTGACTGATAAAAAAGTCTAACCATTTAGTTTTTATTAATAATAGACAAGTGGGTTAACGTTTGAGAAACTCGTTTGCAAGTTATCACAAGATCTTAAGAGGATTTCTAATATTTTTAGTACATTTCGTCCATTTGTAGTACATTTCGTCCAGGTTTATTATAAATATATGAAATTCATTGGATTATAATATATGCACAGAATAATCTTAAATTACCTGTCTAAATCGCGTGTCACATTTGTGACATTGTAATATAAGAAATTCAGCAAGTCATAAACTCAAGTATTCATTAAATTCGCTACTATGACATGCACAAACTTTGTGCGCGTTCTAAGATATGGAAACGTGCAAGGCTAATATAACCTAATATGAATAAAGGACAGGTCCCGAGCGGCTCAACTTAGTATACATAGCAATGTAGTCACTTGAATGATTGCATCCATGTGCCAAAGGCTCTTGCCCATAATCTCACCCCTTGCTTAGTGCATGAATTCACATCAAAGAGATGCACTATTACTTCAGACACGTTACATACGCCAATACTTAAACTTCATTACCGACTTCACAAACAATTTTAATGATCAGTTAGACATGTTTTGATAGCGCCAAATATCGATAAACATTTCAGTCGATTTTACCACAATTGTTGCAATAAGAGCTAATATATTACAATAGCTGTGACTGTGAATAATGTTACGCTTTCCAGTAGCAGCCCGTCGCGATGAATTTCCTTTTATTGTGTTAGTGAATGCTTATTGTATATCTGAACGTTTTCCTATTGAAACGGGGTACGGCGCCGCGCCTCTAAGCTATTACTTAACGATTGTTCGATGACAAATTGCTAAAGCGATACATTAAGTCCTCTGCGATGCAACTTCACAACCATTATTGTTTCTATTGTTAAATCATGACCATCTGAAAAATTCCTAGAGAACTATGGAAGCTAGATCTTTGGAGGAAACATGCCAACTTGGCTGCCTTTACGTGTGAATCAAACCTATTAAGCTTTTTTTAAGTATCTATTTAAAATAATAAACGCCACTGCATACCTCTTCCTCTGTAGTTGCTGTATTCACGGAGTCCATGCTCTGACAAAGGGCGAGCTCCATGTTCTTATGATGCGGAGAAGCGGCCCGTGGCGAAGGCTGCTGTGGCGGCACCAGCGCGCCCTGAGTGGCTCCTCCCGCTGATTGCGCGCCTGCACCGCCCGACCCCACTGGGCTTTGCGCTGCCTGGAGGTTCTGCAGGTTTTGTAGCGACTGATGGGCCAGATTCAGTTGATGCTGTTGCACGATGCTTTGCTGCACTTTGATGTGCTGCTGCACCGCGAGTTGATGTATGGGGTGAATGGCGGGAGGCGCGGTTGGGTAAGGGGGGGAGAGACGCTGGCGCTTCGCTTGCGCGGTCTGAAGCGCTTCGTGCAGCCTCTTGACCGGGAGGGGGCTCTGGCCGAGGTTATCCACGGCGGAGGCGGGGCGTGCCGGCCGAGTCGCGGGACTCTGGCAAGCACTGACCGAGGTGCACAGAGGCTCCGAAGAATCTATTGCGACGTGCCTACGAACTTCTCGTTCAGCTCCTCACTTTTAATCTCATTCGTTCCAATATTCCACTTGTAAAGCGATCCTGGAAAGAAAACTCGTTGTTAAAGTAATATTCTTTAAACAGAAAATGTTTCATCTTTAATTAAAGGCAGCTCGATACAAATTACATTAATAAAAAGTGATTGATTACACCAAAAACAATTATCAGTATCATTAACCAGATACAGGCTTACAAATGCTAACTTTACCAATACGGAGCCCTAAACACTAAAATTTTACTAAATAATGTTATTTTTACTTTGTCAGAGTGTGCATGTGGGTGTCAGCCCGCCATTTACTGTGTTAGTCATCGCAATAAACACCTAGAATTATCTAAATTAAAGAGCGAAACGGTGACATCACTGGATTAACTTCTGCTACTGGCTAATTATTTCACTAGGATAAGATAAAACACGATCATGATTTCAATTAACTAGGATTATATTATTAGAATTTTGTAACGTACCTAAGCGCCTCGGTATAATAGGTACGCTTAGTAGGTATCATAACGATATTAATAATTTGTATACCGGCGTTTCATAACATGTAGTAATCGTCTCTTTATTGAAACAGCAAATATTTCTAATTATTTACTTCGACATGTTTGGACTTTATTAAACGTCAATTGTCACGATGCTATGCTTTACATTGTAATTTAATATCCAACCTACGAAATTATTATTCATTAAAATAGTTTAGTTTTCACTTAAGTTAATTTATATTATGTTATATAAAATGCTTGATATTTTGGACACGTGAACACACTTTATTACTCCGTCGTTATGTTAACAATATATATTAAACATAAGTATAGAGACAGAATTATTTTTTATATATTATACGAATTTAAATTTAATTTGTCAAATAGGACTTTCAGAGCAAAACTAATTATGACAACTAATATAAAAATCACGGCTGAACTCAAAAATATTCAAGGTCACAGCTTTTTGCTTCATGACTCAGAATTGGGTAAAAAAGCTTAAGATTTTTTCAATATATAATGTGTATTTATATGTTGCATACATTTAATTGTTGTTTTAGAAATTAAATTAATATGTGTAAATGTTATATTAAACGTCAAATCCGACAATCAAATAATTAGATATATCATGATTGACCTTAATTTTTTACTGTTGGTTCAATCTGTTTTATATTTAGTATATTTGTGTATTTTTTATTTTTTTAATCTATTTATCTAGTCATCTCACAAAAATGTAAGAATTTAATTCAACGAAATATTACTTTATTATATATTATTACTTGCTTATTGTCTACAAACGCGTTAATGACTGCCTACAACAATTAATTACAAACACGTTTTCCTATCATTTTAATAGCATCAATAAACGAGCTCTGACGTCACTTAGCTCCTTATATCATACATGTACGTTGTGCTTGATAAGAAATTCATTATTTCACTAAGTAAAAGAAAGAACTGGAAGTTTTTGGGTCAGTTTTTAAAATAGTACGTATCATTTTATACGACTTAAGTTCTACACTCTACAGTTCTAGTGAATAAAATGAATTCACATTCAGTATCTACTAAAAATAAAATTCTATTTTCAAATAATCTTAAAGTCTCTTTGCGTTTTATACCGAGGTGATTTGTAAATAAGCTGCAGGCTACGGAAGTACGAAGCCTGCGTTTCATCTATTATAAGTCCCCGGGAACGGAGCTTCGACGACGCTTTGATTTATTGAGTCTTATAACTCTTCCAATATATCATCAATTTATTTAACAACACTTCTATTACCGACTTTTCTTTTTAATACTTTTGAAATTTTGGATGTCTCACTACAAGCTGTATTTTATTGCTTGCTTGGAAATTAAGAGTTCAAAAAAGAAATACCAGTCCAGCGATAAGTTCTGTTACAAATGAAAATGCATTTTTTAAATGAAGTAATGTAACATAATTAAAATGTATACCTACATATTTAATAAAATCTCAGTAAAAATAAAACAATATTCTTTTCGAAATGGCCACCTTTGGCTTTTAGGCAGGCCTTTAATCTATTTGACCACGAATCTATGGATTTACGCACTGTTTCCAAGGGAAATTTAGCCACTGCTCGCTCCAAAGTGAGACTCAAGAGACTCAATGTCGCCGTTTCATAATTTGAAGTCTAAAGGGTTGAGGTCTGGGCTAGATGAGGGCCAGTCTTCAGCTCTTATGAAGTCTGGATTAAAGCCAGGCTTGAGTAGTTCGTGGCTTGTGCAGAATCCTGCTGGAAAGTCCACGGTATATTTTTAAAAAGTGTATTCCTAAGAGGTTTTACAACATGATCCAAGTCACTTTGTATGATACACAATGTATCTTGATACACCTTAGCTGAAGCTTTTCCTAATGGGGTTTCGACAAATTCTGAATTTAACTTCCGTCCGTCAAGAAAAGAGCGTACCAATTCTTCCAAGGCCGGCAACGTACTTGCAACCTTTTAAACCTTCTGGCAATGTGTGTCTTGGCCGTCAGTATCACTTAACATCAGGTGAGCCGTTTGCCTCCTATTACATAAAAATAAAAAAATGATAAATACTCAACACTCGTATTATTGGAATCACTCCGATTTCTTCACAGCGTAATGTCAGTTTAGAATACAAATAAATACTTTGAAACAGTATATTTAGTGTGTTTTAGTTATAATTATATGGCAAATGTAGATTACATTTAATATGATTCATGCTTTAGCTTTGTGCTTACATGTCTAATGAACGTTAGACTAAATTCTCGTGCGCAGTACGCGCAACCTTGAATTATCACTTTCAAAAAAACTACTTTAACGCCTGCACAAACTAGAACGTTACGCTATTAACTGGCATTTATATTTTATTTACGCTTCACACATGCCTTTTAAAAACGAGTTATCTACTAATTTCAATAGATTATCATATTCAATTAGAGCCGTATGTCAATTAAAAAACGTTTTTTTAGCTGTGTAAGACTTTAACTCAATAGTTTTAATTCACCCGAAAACCCTATAATTGTGGTTCCCCTAGTCATATACTCTTTTTGTTGTAAGCAATAATTTGTACAAACTCTTCTATAATCTTTAGTGAAGCAATAAGACAAGAAATGCCGTCTGCACGTCATTGTGTCTCCTACCATTTAACTATGAAAAATATATTAAGTATGATTGCTTGATTATCAAGTATCATACTTTACAATTGTGGTACCAGTATTGCATGTTTTACTATTTCGTGATAACAGACCTTATATAAAATTGAAGTAAGATATTACAATAGTTTTCAGTTATGATAAATACCTTCTCTATGAAACAAACTCGAAGTATGAGGAGAGCGTCCTAAACCAACAAGTTTAATTCGAAAACTATGCGGTTGGGTACAAAGAAATAGTTCCGCGGATTATTTTGAAGAAAGATAGTCAAAGGGATTCGAGTACTTAATCTACTTGAAATTGGAAAACAGATTTCTTTTACAGATTTAAGTGGGCCCTTGGCTGATATGTTGTGTAAGGACTAGTGCTTTTACAAAGCTCGCTAGAGCATAGTGATGTTTCGTTCTAAACTTGTGTTTGTTTACTTGGGCTCAATGGTGACTAGTGATAAAAATCCCAGCCTAAATATCAGTAGACGCATCATGATGTCAAATCGTAAATATTTCCGATCAAGACTTCTTAGAAAGAATACCATGCTTGTGCTGTACAAAACTCTTCTGCGAGCAGTGCTCACTCATGGTTCTGAAGCCTGGTCCCTTAACAAGAAAGATGAGATTTCTCTCCTTATTTTTGAGCGGAAGATACTTCGAAGGATCTTTGATCCTGTATGCGACGACGGTGTTTGGCGTATTCGCTACAATAACTTTGGGACATGTGCACCGAATGGCGAAAGACAAAACCCCAAGGTCCTTACTGAACTCACAACCCGGTGGCAAGAGAAAACCCGAGGCTGCGTTGGCGGGATGGAGTTGTGAAGGACCTCGACACAAAAGGGATTCGCAATTAGAAGCGGGAAGCACTGGATAGATTGCGATAGCGAATTGTACTTGAGGAGGCTAAGGACCACTAGGGGCTGTATAAACATTGATGATGATGATGATGAAACTTGTGTATCACCTCTTAGTTGTGTGTGGACAGAGTTAAAACAAGAGATGTCCCGTATCACTGGTATTATATTAAGGATGCTAGGTTTACTTCTGCAATATATTATATATCTCAGATTATTAACAAACGTTATATCATCTAAATCCCATTGCAATAGTTGGATACAAATATAAACAAAATCCCGGTAATAATGCAATCAATACTTCGTATTACTCATATGCCAAACGTGTGTTATATATAAAAACAATCAATGCGAAACAGGGTTCACTCTGAACTGTTATTCCATAAATGTGGCTAACAAACAAAGCAGTTTAATTAACAATGCTGGCCGACAACCAATAGAACCATTCACGTAATGAAATTCGACTGGAATAAACTCTATTGTAAAGCCAACATAATTGTAATACATATGGATGTAGACTATGCCCACATGACATTTTCAAGATTCTTTCAATATTTGATTTGCCGTATATTTTTTGTTGTCGTCTTGCCTTAACAGGTATTTGACGATTTAATCTTCCATGGTTTTACTGAAACATTTAGTAATTGTATTTAGTAATATTGACAAAAAGTTTTGAAGTCAGCTATTAAATATTGACGCAATCCATTATCAATAAAATAATACAAAATGCCATGTTAATCCAAATCTATGTTTATATAATTTATTTTGGTATAATTTCACCTGAATTCCGTTCTAATTCATTTAAAAGTACTACAAATTAAGCATTCCATTAAGACGACTTTCTTTTTAGCGTAGTCGTAGGCAAAAATGCGAATATACGAAAACGTAAGTTTCCATACATAGCAAATAGCACTTAACACTTTCTAGCAGTTTCATCATTGTACTACTAATTACAAATGAAATGAACTTTTGTTCTAGGTAGAGCGAGCCGCAAATTGAATCTAATTGCCACAACGAAGTGTTGAATCAGGCCAGCCGGGGCTTGTGTCCTAAATTGGGCCTATTTACCCACTTGGGACGAGACAGAACACCCACGACCACCTGTTTCTAGCTCTTGTGAATGACATCAGCTGTTATTTACACCGCCATTAATTTATTTATTTTTACTTAAGTTGATTGAAAATAACAAATTATTTATATTAATACTGGACATAGTATGACACAGTAATAATATTCGTGTTATACATAAAACAAGCCGTGATCCATTTTATTAATAGCTTAAATATGTTTTTATTGCCGCAAATATTTAGTTTCGCCGGAAATTGCAGTCATCAGAGTTTCTAATTTTTACATAGCGATACATTTCATTCGTTAACATGAAATTAAAAGTTAACAATATTTGGCCTTTCCTTTTCTCTCCTCGAAGTGTTTTATTTAACACTTTATCTAATTGATTGAACATATGTTACATAGAGACAACTGCATGATATATCTGCAATCATACACTCTGTAAATTTTGAGAGATATAGGATTCTATTAATACAACAATGAAACTAATTATTTCTTAGTCTATATTTGAAAACAGAAACTTAATTAAAATTTTCAATTTCAATGACATTGTGAAACTATCGAGTCAAAGAAAGCGTGACAAAGTTATTTTTATTGCAAATCAATCGGAATGCTTTGCAAAACGACCAAAACAGATTGACAGTGAATCGTATCACTGGTGATCCATATCTTTGAATGTGCAAACACTGTGACATTTTACGCTATATTTTAGGAACAAACCCATTTACAGGAATACTGTTTTATGGATAACTAAGGAACATATATTACAGTTTCAGTACTGTTGCTAAAATTATTAGCATATTGCACTAAGGTACTAAAACATTTTACTAAAAATCATATATAGGAACTCGATGTATGTTTTTTTTGAATATGTGTCGTACCCAAACCAGCACCTTTCATAGATAACAATTTCTTAGTTCCTAGACGACGTTCTTAAAATACACCTAACATTTATCTAGATCAAAATACCAGCAATTAATTTAACAAGCCGCTATTAGTCCCTCTCATGGCGTGGTCTTGTGACGCAACGAGAGGTACAACAGCGGGCCTTGGTACAAGTGAGTATTCGGGCTCGCCTCGGTAATTACGCCAACGAATACAAGAACGGATTGACAACAAAAACTATAATAATAGATGTGGAACGGAAAGAATAATCGAGACGTAACAAAAAATATGATTTACTGTAATGTTCTGTGGATATTGCTGGCTCTATATCAAACTATTTACGTAATAACACGATGTGTTCTATATGTACTGTCATATACGACAGGTAATTAGAAACATTCTACTTGTCCTGATTCATTAAGGCAGAGTCTACGAGTAAACCTATTATATAACCTATAACATTACATGATTTATTTGTAATGGGAATTCCTTCTAAATATAATAGTTTGAAACTGAAACTGTTTTTAACTTATAATGTTGCTTATGCGCGAATCTTCAGTTGTAGTCATCATTTTTACATTTATGTGGTAATTAGCATTAAACGTCACGGACATGTTGTTGACGCTGTGTAATTTCTAACTGGAATTTATAAAATTGTAATTTGATATAAGTAATGAAATATTCAACTCTTTTGATTTTTCTTATCAAACCGATTACAACAATCACGATTGCTCCTATTAAGTACCATTTTTTTTTAAATATATTCTAGCAACAGGGTAATAAAAAAACAATGAAACGAATATAAAGCGAAAAGTACTCTCTTGATTGAAAAGAACAATAGCAATGTATTGTTTTCAATTGCATAGTCTTATCCGCAATAAGAGTAGAACGAGACCTATGTAACGCTTATTCCTTTTCTATAGTTTTTAACGTCTTTGCTAATACAATAGAGAAAATCTCTTTTTTTGTAAATGTAAATACGCCAAAGTCCAATTTTTCAATAGTAAATAATAATGTCATGTTTATTTTGTCTATAATTTTGTATAATGACGAAATAAAAAGAACCTAATTATATATTTTAACATTTTATACAACTACGTATAAAATAAAGTAGAACAATTTTTTGTTTATAAAGACGTTTTGTTATAGCATTAGCAACCAAAATATGAAGGCAATAGAGATAGATTTTTTACTTGAAATTATGCGTTTATACAAAACATATTTAAATGCTATTAAATTTGGATTTAAAACTATAAACACGGGTTTAATTAATATTTTCGTTGTGGCTATAATACTCGCATATCAGACAAATAATTTTCTCTACGCTCATAAGCGTTTATATTCCCCCATTCAAAATGTGAATCTAATTCGATTAACCTCTTAACATGAGCAGTTAAATTTAATAATCACACCGGCATTCTTAAGGTCATTCTTGTCAATTAACTTCAATTAGTCAATACAACTCATACAATGAAGAATTCGATTTCTAAGTACATATTCGTAAAAATATAATATATGTCATAATTTTAATAATAATATGAATTGCAAAGGTGCAACTCAGCTGTGAACTTATAGATTTTCTGCTTTTGCTCACTGACTTAGAACCATTTCGAGGAATCGAACCTAATATATTTTACATGTAAACGAAACGCTTGATAATGTAATTGTGTTGATATAATTAAACCAAGGAAAATGATGGCAGAGCTAGAGAAGCACCAACATAAGCAATTAAATTTATACCTATAAGAAATAAATAATTACTCATTTTATACGAATGATGTTTAATTTATTAGAGCATTAAAAATGAGTTAGTTCAGTGCAACATGCAATACTAGATGTTCTGGTATTAAGGAATTTCTTTCACAATATTATGTGAAACCGATATTTCTACAATGTTGACTGTATAATTAAAGAAATTACATCATGATACTTATAACAATCTAAGTGTTTAACTTAATTAACAGTGTACTTATTTTCTCCTTCGTTTTTTTTCGTACACTAACATTATTGGTAATTTTTACTTTGGAATTTTATCCCTTGGCTCATTAACGTTATAAATAGTTTTTAGTGAAATAGCTGCTACGTATGAAGTAATTTCAAACACGTTTGATACAGTACAGACTACAGCTGTAGATATAGAGCGTTTGTTATGCTTATCTAAGCGGCGCGAACAATTAACGGATCATAAATTTGTATGTATCCAGTAAAATAATAGCAGTCTTTCATACTACAAACCCGTTTCAATGGATATTTGTTTGCCGAAGCACAATCTATTACAAAAATAAACTTTTGTTTATTTTCCACGCAAAACAAGTAAAGCTAACAATAACTTAGATTTCATATTGCGAATTTAACATCTAGCTGCCTTTTTCAAAAACCTCCGTTACCTAGAAAACAATAGCACATATCACAAGCACACACACTGCTTTCATCGGAAAACGCACATGCACAATTTTCCGAATACCAGTTACGGACACTGTCGGCCGCGACAGAGCAAAGGCAGGCACATACAACCACAACCTTTGCACACGGTAGACTAACTGACGATTTTCGAGCTCGACTCACCACTCTTCGACAAAAAGAGCGCTGCTGAACTATTTAGAGCGCTGTTCTGAGCGCTGATTATTATTTCTGTTAACCGCTTCTTACAGTTAATCTTACAAGCTACATTGTTTTAATTTTTAATTAGCTTTTTCGTTCCTAACATTCTATATTTTTGAATGTTCTTTCTTCATGGAAAATAGTATCTTAATTTAAGATAAAATTAAAATGTAATTACTTGAGTATATTATTAAATATTTATTTACATAAAATTATAAGTTTAAGGTATAATAGATAGCACGTAATTTGGAAAAAAATATTCACAGTGTAAGCCAAAAATTAAGCGTAAGAAAGTGCTATATTTTAAAAATGTACTGAAAAATAGCGCTGAGTTTGCTTTATAGGTATGTTTAATTCTCAGGCGGGCTCATGAGCGAGCGGGACGCGCGGCGGGCGTGACAACTCTTTGCGCGCGCATCAGCATCTCTTTTTCCCACAACTTAACATTGCATATACACATCTCTTTCCCTCACGCACGAGCACACCTTTCGTTCCCGAGACAGGTGTTTTCATCCGTGTGTGCATCCAGATACAAGATACCGCTTGTGTGTGCGTGCTTCCTGCGGCGGCGGATCGTTTTTTATGCCCGGCAGAAATTATAAAAAAGTAAATGGAGGGAAAATTAAATAAAACGTTTACAATGAAGCGTTTTCCTGTGCACTTTGAATGATTCAGTATGCGCTGTTTTTCAGACATTCAACGGTACCTATTTCAACGGCGGGGTGATTACGGGGCTTTTAACGGATGTTTGACTGATGTAGGTGGGCGTAATTAGGCATGGGGCGGAAAGGCATATTGATTGCGGTGACGCGGCTTTGTAGAAAAATCGATATTTTTGTATTAAAGGTAGCACGCGATGTGTCCGGCCCCATGCGTCCATGGATAAGTAAACCTGACTATCGATCGCCTGCCAACTTTGACCCTAGTTTATAGCGCGATAACTTTAACTAAACCGTGGAACAGTACTGAAAGAACACATTTAAAATCGAAAAGTTCCACAATAATAACTTGTATGTGATTTTTATTATTTTAAAAATTAATATTCCCTGCACTGTTTAAAAACGGATAAATATTTTTAAATTATTTCAAGAATCACTATTCAGTACCGCGTAATTAATCGCTTTTACCAGGAGCGTATGCAATGAATATATTTTAAAATAACGTTTCCGTCGCTTTTCATGAACTTAATTTGAAATGAAATGTAAAGAGCTTTACAGTTGAGGACTAATCTGCCAACCAGCCACCAGGACAGAGCACAAAATATAAAACAAATTATTTGTCTGGTTTTGGATGAATTTACATAATTAAAAAGAGCATAATCCGTATGTAAAAAGATTAGTACTAAAAATAGCATTTTATACTTCTTAAACTTTTTTATTCCCTTACTGAGTAGCTTAGTATGTAGTTATCTAATTGAAAAATATATTGTAAATTTTACATTCTCATAATTATATAATATGTTCCACCTTGAAATAATCGCTAAAATTGTAATTTAAATTTTAAATTTCTGAAATTAATAATGTCATATAGGTAATAAAACGAAGCAAAACTACACAGAGCATATTACGAGCATCTAAAACCCTAGAACGTTTTGATAATACTAATAAATACTCCTTTAATACTCATTAAATTTTCTATACAAATATTGCGTCTAGTGATAGTAACTAAATGAAGACCGTATGATAATAGAGTAGTATAAGAACTGCAAGGAAGAGATACAGCAAAAAATATTATTTGACAAGTTAAGAGTAACATTAACAAAGGCACAAAAGTTTCTAGTAAGTAGTTGCGGATCAGAATAATGGCAAACAATCAATTCAGTTGCACCATCGTTAACCAAACCGAGATCCTGCGAAAATCTCAATAAAGAATCGATTCCTCGAGATGAGATACATGCTTAGCATAACAAGGACATCCTGATTGTTCCCTCAAACTTGAATTATGTAGGACGAGTTTTAATCAAATGTATATAATGTCATTTTGAATTCGTGAGTTGTCGCTAATATTTTCTTGCGCTTAGTTTTTCGAGTGTTAATAGAATTTTCATGGGGTATTAATTATCAATTTATTGAATAGCTTGAATTGTAAATAATAATTTGTTAACTGACGATCATAATGAAATTTTTATATTAAACAGTATGAGCTTGGTTGTGCGAGATGAGAATCCTAGCAGCAGCAGTCAAGTGGACGAGAAGGAATTTTCTTTGACAATGTCTTAGCGTACCCGCCTGTAAACCTTTCCTATACAACACTTCATTGGAGACCAACACGCCAGTAGTGTTTATTATAAAGGCTATCTATTTTCTATTCCTTACTTACAACAGCTATTGCATATCTCATGGAACGCTGTTAAAACATTAAGTTATTTCACGGTCTTCCTTCATTGTAATACAATTCGTGTTATACCCAGATGTTGAAGCACTTAGCGGCTTGCAACGGTTTTATTATGAATAGCAACGGAACTAGTATTTTGCGGCTTTCCCTAGAGCCAGGCGCAAATTAATACCCCAGCTTTCAGCTAGAAATTAATGTAATGCACCTAGGTTACGTAGCCAAATTGTTGGCACTCAGTTAATTTTAAACAGCGCAACGAGGATAGGGCAAATTTTATAATTGAATTTCTGATGCATACGTTATGTTCACGTGTTACCTGCTATGCAGTATGCCGCGTCAATCACGACACCCTCGCCCGAAGCTGATCGCCAAGAAGATAATTAAATCCCAAAAATATCGGACGTTTTTAACATTTGAACCTTAACTAGGCTAGGCTAGGCTATGTTTATTTAGATGTACGTAGGAAGGCTACCTACATCTAAATAAACATTATCTTTTTTACATTCGTCAGGAGAGGACCAGGATGTTTGACAGGGGTGAATGATACTTCCGCTTATATCTGTTGGTTTATGTCGTACTTGAAACAATGCACGAATCCTCACCATAGATACATTTTAAAATATTATTGTTTTAGATGAAAATCCGTCTATTAATACAATTATTTATACCTAGTATCGTTGAAGAGCGCAACCTGTTTCCTCTATAAATTTATTTTATATTAATGTTTAAGCTTTAAAAGGCTTTAGTGAATAGAGAATTCTTTGCAACGTGTACCCCAGCCAAAACTCAGGGAACACTTTAACAGATTAAAACGCTTATCGTGTGAGTTGTACGAGTTGTACGCTCGTTTTTCATTCTTTTATTTAAGGGCTTTTACTTTTCTTTCAGTTTACGTGATGTGCTCTGCTAAGAGATTAAATTTAAGACGGTCTTTTCACACTACGTTATCGGCGTGTTTTATGACACGGAAAAGATTCATCTCCGAGAGATAATTCTATTGTCGATGAGAGATGAGTTTATTAAGAATGTCTTTAATATTTCAGTTTTTATGTAATACGAAACGTAATAACGCTGTAATCCTTCAGAATGGCAAATGTAGAGAGAATATCACAGCAGGTAATAACATATGAGCCGCTCACAGCTGCTATAGTAACAACTTTAATAAATAATTATCCGACCCACTGCTCGGGATAAGCAGACAAGCCCTAATTTGACTGTGAGTGTGGAGTCCCGACACGACACATACCTTCTTAATTGCACACACCTGTTTTAACGGAATCTGCCTGATAATTATTTGTTAATTCACTTATTTTTCTATCTTCTTAATCTTATATGTCATTTGATTATATAATTACTAGCACAGCGCCTCATGTTCCGTGTAGTGATGAGCCGTAATTACACATTTTTCCCCATTGCGTTATTTGAATGTTGCATAGAAATATATGTGTATATCATCAGCATTATATATCTTCCCACCTTTTCCCGGTTCTATCCTGTCGAATATTAATAAATATTTTTTAATCGGAATCCAATCCAGGTTCTTCAACTTAAAGCCTACAAACCCAGTCGTGTGCGTCGTGCATATTTTCACTCCCGTAATACACGTATACAATAGTTATTTAATTTATTTCTTCCTTAGAATAGTATTTTTATTGTAACAAACAGGAATAAACCGATCGCTGTCTAACTGTTGAAGTTACTTTACCCTGATGGAAAATATTTTTAAGCTACGGTATTTAAAATTACTTAGCGTTGTTATTTGTTATTTTGGATTATTTCTATTCACTATGATGCAGCGAATGAAAACTGAAATACGAATTTAATTTTTAAAGGCTTAAAATTTTAAAATACATTTTTAATTCATGTTCTCACATTCGATAGTTACAACCTAAAAATCTGAAGCTAATTGCAGAAAGATACTTTTGCTAATAGGATATGTGTTTCGCGGGTGGGGCACTGTTTCCCAAACACGACATTAATTTGTAATATGACTCTTATGTCGTTTGTATTAGGGTCAAAGTCGAGTTATCAAAGGATCTTCAACCTTTCCTGTGTTGGTTCGAGTTAATGGAAATTGTGCCGTGCCCGTATCGTTACGCGTTGCAAATGTACATAATGTTGTCAAAAGGGTGAAATATACGTTAGTGATTTGGTTCGTTGTGATTCAAAGATGCGATGTGGACTTTAATTCATTAGACCGGTATGATGTGGCACGCTTACATGGTGACATTGTTATATGACAATTTTCTATTTATCCGATTCTTTACGTCTTTAATGGAGTTATATTATTTAATTAGTCGTTTAGAATTCTTTAGTAAACCAAAAGCAATCTACTAATGTTGAATTTATTTTCAAATGTTATTTGATACTTAGCTTGCTTGAAATAAAAAGTAAAAAGGTGAACTATTAAAAGCCAAGATATTTTTATTGAATAATTAATCTAAGATTTCCTTTAGACGTTGCATTGAGTTAAGCGAAAGGCATTTGCTTTTCCTGTAAAAGTTTTAAAAAACAATGCTTTTATTAAATTCCTTTGTATTCTAAGGAAAAGAATAACCCGACTTGTGTTACAAGAAAGTAAATACAAAAAATAAGTTTACTTGCTTCTCGCTAAGGAATTCTATTAATTTTTGAGCGTTTATTTTGTTTTATCATAAATTAAATAGTTCTACTTTATCACTTAAGCACTTTCTATTATATAATGTTTGTTTGGAAACTTCTATTATAGTACGAGCCTGTCCCGGCTTCGTATGGCTTGACATTTGTTCTTCGAATAATTTGGAAATGTAGTCAACCTTGTGTAGTAGTTTTTGAGTTAATTCCCTACAAAATTATTTAAACATTACGAGGCTTTCCTTATTCTATGAGAGCAGCGTTGGCGAAGCAGTGGCAACAGCGTGCAACTTTCATCCGTGAACTCGTAGGTCCCGAGAAAGGCTGTACACCAATAGGTTTTCTGTTTTTGTGCGCATTTAACACTCGCTCACACTGTTAAGAAAAACATTGAGAGGAAATCGGGAAGCCGTACACCGACTTATACGTCGACTGTGGGTGTCCCAGACCAGACCTAAAATGTTGTCGTGCCACTTTATTCTTTTCCTCTCTCTACAAGTATAGATAAATGTATTGTTAATATAGTTCGGCTTGATACACGGTCTTGAGTTTCAATTACAAATCACTTATCTGAAAGTAAAGAACATTTCTCACTCAAACAGACGCAGGAACGCGTATGCGCCTACAAAGTTTGAAAGGTTTATAAAATATAATAGAGATTCTATACAACTACTCTGTAAGCGTATTAATATATGAAAATCAAGTTTCTGTTATTGGTTTTTTGAAGCAATTTATGTATAAGTGCTTTGTAAAATGTATAATACGAAATATGATTTAAATAATTACTTTAAAATTTTCGATAACATTAAGCCTGGATACGGAAAAAAAAATACAAATCAAAATGCGATATCTGCCTAAGATTTGTGTAAAATCTTTGATAACTTTTTCGTAGCTTATTCGTAGAACTTCCGCTACACATGTCTACGAGACAAAGTACAATATAAAAACTTAATACATGAATGTATTTATCTATGAAAGCACTTTTATTATAATCTGTGAAACAGATTTCGAAGTATCGATTTTCTGTAAATGTTTGTAATACAGTTGTTAGTATTATTACATGATTTTTGAATATGGCTACGTATATTTTGTGTTTTAGAGGACATATATTAAATTCCAAGAAGGCGTGCCTTTTCCACGTCACAATTCACAATTTCTTTACAGCCTACCGCTCCCTGGTGTGGCACACAATATAGGTAACTTGGTACTGTTCCAAAAAGCCTATTAAGCCGTCCGCCTGATGATAAATGTCAAAAATAGACGCATTGCAGGATAATGTTCGTAATTCGTTTCACACATACTTTATTACATTTCTAAAGATTTACAACATAGTCAATACGTTTTTAATACTTTACTTCACTAGTCACACACTAAACTGGGCAAAGCGGATGCATGACATGAGATAGAAAATAGAAAATTTAGTATTAGTAGTGGGTGAGTCAGAAAATTATTGTCTCTTCGGTTACGTAGAATAAAGTAAACAAAAGCATGCTACATGATTATCAGATACATATTATATAAAAATTCATTAACCCCTAGAACATATAGGCCTTTTAGATATGCGATGTCAACATCGAAGTACAATTTGCATAAAAACGAGTTACTCGCCTCATAATTATGCCTTTGATCTCCAACATCTGAGATTTGCTGCTGCAAATTATGAAAAGTGATTAAGTTAGTACCTACGCTGTGGAAATATATGGCCCCTTATTTCATTGAAACGATAAAACACTTTACGATGTCGTTTATACATTAATTGCGATAAAAATATATAAATAAATAATATTAGAACGCAATAGTTGTGCGTGTTGCACGCTATTGTATTAGTTATTGTTTTGTTTCTAGTTTTATAAAAATATTTAGTATAATTTTAATAATGTAAAAATTGACAATTAACTAAAGTATATTAATGTGTCTATGGAATTATAATCTGGATAAAGGAGATGTGATCTAAGTATTGACTTTTATAATTCATACAGACGTACTGCAACTCGCCACTTTATTTTCTAAAATGCAAAAAATACCTAATCGAGTATATATCTAAAGAATGTCCATTTCGTTCCTGATCAGTTAAGAAGTGAAAGACTTTATTTTTAATAGTAAAAAATCACATCAACTTTATTTATATGTTTAGTTAAAAAATTTCCCGTGTATGCCGTGTATAAATAAATGTTACTTTCAGTTGTATGTATTATGTTAAATCAACGAATTAATCTTAACAACTGTTAAATCCAGATTAATGACTAAAGTAGTGTTCAATTAATACATTGGGTTCGCATACATCTACACATATACTGGATTTAAAAAGATGCGAAAATTCATAGAAAGAAATATTAATATTGTCCCATTCAGGGTTTTAATACCTGCAAGAAGAAATGAGTGAATTTCACAAAAATTTTGTACTGCTGTACTAAAGTTGCGAAATCAATTTCATACTAATCGCGAATAATGTGGATATTATTTCAAAGAGGTATAAAGGACAACTTAATCGCAGGGGTGACATTCAGACCCATATCAGCTGTTGTTAAAAAGTAATTAGCCTTCTGTATTAAAAGGTCGAAGGAAACAATGCTCTACTAATGAGTTTTCTTCATGTTTTTAATCTACAGCTCAAACAAAGACTGTATTTTAGCTTTTTATGGGGCGATATATTTTGATACTTATTTTCTTACTTGATCTTTGTACAATTTGGATTTTTTTGTACATTATTTCTAGTCGTTGTTGCAAAGATTCATAACGTCTATGGTATTGGATGGTTTTGGTTTATGGATTCGCTTTGATACAGAATGTGCTAATTTTATTTCCTTGTTATCATTATTAAATTATTTAATTAACAATTTTATTTGCATCTAATTATGCCATAATTATTTTTACTTTTTATTAATATAATAAAATTTTAAATTGATTCTAAGTTCGATAAAATATTAATATAATATTGAATAAAACCGTATTTTACTTTTGTCCATATCTTATCGTAATCCAAACGAATATTAATTCCGAGATTATTAAAATATTTTAACCGTACAACCTACGTAGTTTTATTGTCCCTTAGCGTGTTAAAATAAACATACAGTTTTACAGAAAAGTGTGAAGTACCATGCAATCTCGTGCAGACATGGATATTTAAAAAATGCTAAGAAAGAGTTAAGCAAACCCCATACTGTCAATGTAACTCCTCACTGGAGGTCGTCGGGTCAGCTGAGAGGGGAGGTATGCGGGGCGGTTGCCATGACAACGCGCCCCACAACACGCCGGTAAGGCGCCGTATTCACTATACATTAGTGTATGTTTTATGAGTTTGTTGGTTCGAAGTTGACTGCAATAGCAAAAAAACGCATGATATTTAATATTATAAATATTTTGACATAATGAAATCGTGTTTGTTTAAATTTAGACAGATAATGTTTTGTTCTATAATTTAATACATAGCTTTATACCTTTAATAGACTTACACATTCAATCATACTGGTAACTATGTAGACTTATGAATATCAATATTAAAAAAAAACTGTCTTCATGTCTGACCTAAACCAGTTCCCAAATTAAGGCCGAGCAGGCGAAAGGAACTGACAAAGAACTCTCCTCCACACTTTTTTTTCGCCAAATATAGATGTACAAGTAAATTGTAAGGAACTGCAACCATTACGCCATTCACTTGATAAATTGAAACAATATTTTAACTGGTCAAACAATGGTCAAAAATTTACTTTCTTAAATATTATTCAAACGTATTTATGATAAAATTATTACTCCAACGTAATAATAAAGTGTTACGCAATGTTATAGAAATAACCTATGGGGTATTCGTAAATCCTACGTATACTGCCTTATACTAGATACGTTCTAGATGATAACGACCAACTCCGCTTCATACTTTAATAATTTATTAAAGACAAGATCAGCATCCAGTAGAGATCCAAACTTGAATTGAAATATTTTTAATTAAAGAAGGTGTATTTGGAGGTGTATATTAACCAGCAATTATCGAGTTCACGAAAGTGAATATTTGAATTTTTAGGGATTTAATTTCGTTTTACCTTCTATACAAACAAAACACGAACCATTATTATTCCGCTAGAAATCAGTAAGAATCAATAAGTAACTAATTTAATGTTCCAGTTTTCTGCTGAACCTCTACGCCTACGGTATTTTGACCTATCTACAAATACATGTTACATATATGTATTTAACCCATTGCATAAAGAACAAAGTTTGTATCGTTTAAAGTAAAAATACTTTATAAGGCAAAGTTTTTGTTTTATGTTTCGTATATTATATTTTTTAGGATATTATAATGGAAACAAAGCGAATGGCGTTTGCGCTAGAATTCACGAGTCCTGACACAATTTTTGGAGAACTTAGAAACGCACTGAAAGAGCGTACTCAACGCAAACGGAAAAAATTGAATACATTTGTACAACATTGTTGTTCTTTAGAGAAATCCGGTTTAAAATCATGAATAAAAATAAATAGCCATATACAATAGGATGGCTATATAACACCACGAAATGAAGAGCCCAACTAGGTTTTGATAATAATTTAAAATTTAAAAACGTCTTTCTTATAAAAAATATTAATTTATTTCCAGCAATAGAGGCATTTATTGATACGAATGTCGCTAATGGGGCACTGTGAGGGCCCAAGGACTAAGTGGAGGTCGCTTCGTGTTTTACATACATAATATATTTTCATTGTGTTGTCTTTGTCTGTAATTTAAGATAACACAATGGAAGGGTCATGGAAATGGAATGACCCACACGGGAAAAGAAGAGTGGGCAGGCCAAAAATAACGTGGGCTGACTTAGTAGGAGGCCTTCACTTAAGAATTTACGCCTGTGGATAAGAACCCTCCCCCCATACTTGGTAGAATAAATCAATACTGTATAACAACCATACGATAAAATACTGAATAAGAACTTAGTAGACTTAAAAAAATGCGTGACTCACGCACTGTGTATATTTTAGAATAAGTCGTAGAGAAAAATTATTTAGTATTTCAGAGTATACATTTGACATCTTAGATGTATTTTTCTATTATTTTAAATTTAATAACGAAACTGAATTTATTCGAAACATCTAGCTTTAACCCACTTAGTATAATTCATTCAGATATGGTTCTAGTTTCGAGTAAGCATCACACGTTAAAAGATGCATTTCGAATATAACAAAATAAACAAAGATAATAAACTATAATCTATACCTAGTCAAAAGTAGCAACAAATATAATGGCAAAAATTTAAATACATATTTGATCTACTAAGACAAATCATTGGCATGACAAGAAAATGGGTACTACTCTTCTAATAAAAACAGTAGTAGGTAAGGGAAGCATTGCGAGATAATTTTTTTGTATTCAATACCGAATATATCGAAACCGAAATCAGCCAAGTCAAATCGAATGTTATTCCCCGACAATCATATTAAATAACAATTAACAATAGATACTACGTTTTCATATTTATCGAAAAGATTGCCTTGGTATAGGCTATTAGGTTGCAACAATTGGCGCAGTAACATCGACGGAAATTGGCTCACGGGTCGGCGCTCGCGCACAGGATATGAAATCGCGTCCGACACATTGATCTATTGTGTAAAGGCTCATTGAATTGCGTTATTTTTGTGTCGATTGCGCTTTTTAAACAATAATATTAATTTATTTTATGTCCTGTATTTAAAGAATATTATCTGGAAACTAGAGCAATTAATAAGTCAATAAACGTAAAATCATTTCAAAATTATATTTAGGAAGTTAAATCTACTTTTATAAATCTGATACAAGGTAACAGTTATATACTCTATTATATATCAGCAGTCAAAGTAAATATATCATAAGTTTTACAAAATAAAAAAACAAACATGCCGGTTAATTGGTAGAACCAGCTGTTTAATTTTAGTTAAAACAACAACGGGTTAAAATAATATAAACATCTAAAAAATCTTTGGGATATGAGAGTGCAAGACTCTGTTTCTAGATTGTTAACCTTATTGTTTGTGGGTTCTAGGATATAAAGTACATCATACATTTGTGAGACACAAATGTATGTATAAATAAACAAATAGCCACGGTAGTGCGCTCTATGTGAAGTAGGCGCGACGTTTGGATTAGGCACGTCATGGCTGGCTACGTGCATCCGCTATTGCCTATTACTGTACCCATTATCTATGTACCAACAGTACCGTTATTGACGTTAAAATAATACACAAATTTTCATATACATACGTTCTGTAATCATATAAATGTTACAATTGGACGTTGCGTAACTAAGAAATCCGTTTTATTTTACAACATTCTAACGACAAGCAAGATTGGGGCAATAATGTTGGTTTTTTAACTTCAATTTATTTCTGTATCAGTGTTATTTTTAGGACAAGAGTTACATTAGTTTTCGCATAAAGTTCAAATGTGTACAAATGCTGAATCACGGAAAAATGTAATTTTACCGTAACTTAACACACCTTTATTTAGCTTTCTGTCGGTTTGCACAGGTTATCAATTTGTCGAGGAAATTTGTAGGCAAATATATGTTAATGTGTTTTTTATTACCTGCCTACGTAGAAATCAATATTAATTCGGGGTTTGATATTGAATCATTTAATTAATATATTAAAATATTACATATCATTATAGTATTAATTTGAATGAACTCAAAGTTAAGAAAAATCAAAGTTATGGTTGCCGGAAATACAACATTCATTATAGTGACATCTATGTTCCATTATTTACACTATGCGTACCAAAGAAACCCTCAAAGTAACCTGAGATATATAATACCGTCAGATCTAATTTTCCATAATAAATTTATGTATTTTAATATTTGTTTTGAGATTTAAAAGCGCTTTAATTTAGTTTAAATTTTAGCCTTAGTACAGAAATGTCATAACCGGAAGTGTTACCTACATATATACTAATACATATAAGCTAATATATATATATATGTATTAGCTTTAAGTAATATGATGCAGTACCGGTGAACGTATGATATATAAATATAAAATTACTTACCAAATGTACATCTGAGTGATTTCTCTCTTTTTGAAAATATCCACTAATAAATTGATAAAATAGTTATAAAATGTCTTTCACTAAATAATGTAAAGGTAAAATATGTATAGGGAATAATTCTTAATATAGGCACGTATTTGATATGTATTTTGTTGAATTAAACTAAATGTTCGTTACGTAGATTGTTCTTAAATCACCATTACACTTTGGGATTAAAACTTAACTCTCTCACATCGGACGTCCCTGTTTTGCCCATAACTATTTTCAATGTCCATGATTTATTATGTTTATTTCACAGTAAAATAAAAACTATACACCGCGCTATGTCCTGAATTAAAAGGGTGTTTCAAGTCACGAATTAATTGGATAAAAACCTAAATGTTATAGCAAAATAAACACTAAATACTCATGTTAATGATAACTGTGAATATTAATTATTTTACGTGATAATAAATACGTGGTGCGGTTATAACGAGGCGTGCAGTGTTGTCAAACGGGACGCATGCGCAGTGCAGGTGTTTTGACAAGTACGACGGTAAAGTCGATACAGCAATAGCCCTAGTTTCACTTATTACCGCAATTGAAAAGTAGGCAATCTCTAGAATAACTAACTATATCGGCTACGTATGCAATTTTAAAGCATTGTTAGTAGATAAATGTTATTCGAATTTATGTGTTATGTTCTAACAAATTGCAATGCATAAATATCACATGTATTTATGCGTACTATTATTTGGATTTTATTTTTAAAGCATTTAGTTCTACATGACTAGCAGAGCACTAATATAGATACAATAATTTTCGTAGCACCAACCATATGTTTGTCAAATGTCCTGTTACGAAACCAATAAACTGTCTTCCGATTAATGGTTTATTGTTCTTTGTTAAAGATCAATGGTCTGTAACTATGGATCTTTGTTTCGATAGATCGCTTTGATTACTATAATAATAAATAAGACCCAACCTTGGCAGTTAGTAAAAAACATACTGCCTCAAATAAGTTATATTCATAATAATGTCTTATAACGTTTTTCAGCTAGTACTTATACTAAGAAGTTTTAGGCTTAAAACAGTAGGTTTTAAAGAAAGTATTGCAATTGAGATTTAGTTCTTATGAGTAAATGGTTTATGTTTATATAATTACAGAAAAATGACGCTTGGTTATATAGATATTCAGTCTTAATTGCCTAGTATTAAATGCCTACATTAAAATTTATATCACTTTAACGATGAAGAAGAATTAAGATTATATAACTACATTCCGCGACGACACACGCTTTTCAGACTTCACGTGTACATTTTATTGCCTTCCAGTTGGTAAAGATATCATAATCATAATGATCACTTGTTCACGCCTAAATATTTGGACCTAAAGGGACTTTGCTACTAATGCTGCTCTGAGAAGAGGCGTTGACGGAACGCAGTACTCGATACCAGTGTAGCTGTAGTGACTTTCATCATTTTGTGGTGGACAGGTACGTGCCTTATAAATGTCATTCAATCATTGACTGTTGTCATCATTCTTCTGTGCACATCAGGAGCCGACAGTCTTTATGTTCTAACGTAATTTTGTGTTTAGAATACCCCTAAAATGGTTTTACCAACCACTTGTTAACATAACTCTAATAGGGAAATAGTTTGTTTAGCTTCTAATTTTTATTAGCAATAAATCTCAATATATCATAGAATTTTTAAATGTTTACTTTTAATATAATAATTTGTGTCATAAAAACCGCCCCTCGCTGTAGAAACTGTGCAATTATATTGTTTTATAATTAAAAAATACGTTTTAAATATTGTTGAATTTAAATTATCTCCGAAGCATACCAACCTTCGTTTTTAAAGAGTGCCTTGCGCAACCCGCTAAAAGTAACAATTAGAAATCCTATTCAAACGACGTAGCGTCTCTCTGATACTAATTAGAACCATTTTCATTTAGACTAGTATTACTGATTAGCATTCTGGTGTGTTGCTTTCATTTTGTAGGTCATGTAGACTGAGACATACTTTTTTAAAGGACATACCTTTTTACTTTAGAAATAATATTTTAGATCAATAAAAACAGCTAAAAAAACATTTTATTTTAAGGCATTAGATACCTTACCTCATCCAACACACGGGTGCAAAGATCACCAATTTTTATAGCTAGTATTGAAATTTTTTCTAGCATTGCATTTCTTACAAAAATCGAAATTGCGTGTTTTTCTATTACCTGCCGACCCAGCAATGGAAACTGAGGCCTCATCTGCATCTTACCACTAGACCAAAGAGGCAGAAAATAACTTGTTTGATCTAAGTTTTAAGGATGCCACGTATATTTTGAATTTCTAAGGAAATACAATATAACTCTCGTATGTCGGTGATGAAAAACAAACTGGGTAAATGATCGCTGGTACCAAGCGCAACCTAATCTGCGCATCCAAGCTAGCGTGCATAGAGCACAGCGCACACGCCGTGTCGGTCGCGGTTGGTTGGCCAAGCGCGAATCGTTTTTTTCTACATAAACATTGTTCGCAGTAGAAATCGACGGGCGTAAACCATTGTGCGCTGTTTAAATGCCGAGGATATTAGAGCGTGATGCAGTTAAATAATGAAGTTTATTGTGAATAATACAATACATATAAAATCTGATATTCATCATAACGCATACATTAAATATCTGAGGTTTAAAGGTGTTATCAACAAGTTGCAGGTGCTAGTTTAGGTTTGCACGTACTAATTATCCATCCGCTTGACCGTATTCAACGAAGAGCAATTCGAATCGTCAACGACTGGTCGTTTTCGACTTTCCGTGCCGCTTGATGCCTTGGCATTGCGTTGGCGTGCGGTCTCTCTGCATCTTCTACTGCATTTACCATGGACAGTGTTCACAAGAGTGGTTCGGTCTAATACCTGCTGAGTTTAATTATCGGATGTCTAGGTAGAATACAAAATACCATTCGTATCACCTCGACGTCGGTGGTTCAACAAATGAGCGGTTTTAAGGCAGAGTTGCCGCGCACCACCTCAATGTGGAACCAGCTGCCCACTGACGTATTTGCGAACCAATTCGACTTAGGGTCGTTCAAGAAAAGAGCGTACCAATTGTTGAAAGGTCGGCAACGCACTTGCGCCAAGGGCGGCGACTTTGACTTAGACTTTGATTGCCAGATTTCTCTTTCCGCGACTTTCTATCTCCATTAGCTTCCCACTAACGGTTCCATATTATCTATCCACCGTTTTCTAGGGCGCCCTTTTCTTCATCTTCCGCATGTTCCTTTCCATATAGTTGTCTTTAAAGTCCACATTTTTATGATGCATCTTACTATATGGCCCATATAGAGAATAAACAATTAATTTTAAGTTTCAAGGTACAACTCAATATAGGTATATAAATTTATCGACTTCCGCTTTGGTAAATAAGTACTTATGCTCATTTAAGGTGCACTTATTTAAATAACTATCTATGCGCATACGCAATGAACCCGCATGTTTTTTGTTCATTATCGATCATTGCTTACATGTTGTTATTGTATCTACATGGTAACAAAGCAATACATACGATTATCTAAAAAAACTAAATTAAAAGAGAACTATGTATTACATATGCACTAACTTTTTTAAGCTTAGCATAGTAGTTAAGCTTGCAATTACCACCGCATCGAACGTGCGAATTTTACCCTTCTGGAGTGCTACGATGTAATTTTCGTTTGTAGGTCGTCTTCATCTCTGTATGATAAATACGTAGTCCAGCCATAAGTTACAAATGAAAATGCATTTTTTTAAATTAAGTAATGAAACATTATTAAATTTAATAGCTACCTATTAAATAAAGTCCCAGCAAAAAGTAAAACAATATTCTATTCAAAATGGCCGTTGGCTTTTATCTAGGCCAAGAATCTATGAATTTACGCACTGTTTCCAAGGGAAATTTCACCAATGCTCCAAAGATTCTTTAAGACACTCAAAGTCGTCGTGTCGTATAGAGTAGGCCATGTCCTCTGACCATAATTTGAAGTGTTGAGTAAGGGTAAGTAAGAGTAAGTAAAGTAAGGGTTGAGGTCTGGGCTAAATGAGGGCCAGTCTTCAGCTCTTAAGTACTAGTAAGTAACGTTGGTTTGAAGCCAAGCTTGCGTAGTTCGTGCCTTGCGACCAGGTGCAGAATCCTGCTGGAAAGTCCAAGGTATATTTTTAAAAAGTGTGTTGCTGAGAGGTTTTACAACATGATCCAAGACTGTACCTTGATACACCTTGGCTGAAGTTTTCACTTCTTTTAAAATGTAGTTTTATGACACCTAGATAAGACACGCCTCACGAAACCATCACTGGCACAGGATGATGACCACGTTGTACCTTTTCGACCACTTGGACACTGTGGCACTTTTTAGCACTGTGAGCGTACACTTTATCATTTTTCTTATTGTAGTGTTCTTCAATCGTGAAAATTGTATCATCGGTAAAGAGGAAATTTCTGTGCTTTTCACCTGCGTATCGCGACAGAATGCGTTTTGATCGATACACTCTCATTAATCATAAATATTGATTTAGGGCATGTCCTGATCGACGATAACCACCGAGCTTCAGGTCTTGTTTTATAATACGCGATAGAGTCCTAGCGGGAATCTTCATTTCTCGCGATAAGTTATTTTGCTTCCTAATGGAGTTTTGACGAATTCTGGCTTTAACAGCCTAACAGTCTTTGTAGTTCTAACAGCTCGCGGCCACCCCGATTTTTTCTGGTATGGAAAAGGGTTGTTGAATCTGTTGATAGTACGATATACAAACATACGGCTGATACCAAGCTTTTGAAGTGTCTGGAATTTTAGATGATTTAGTTGGCTTGTTGTTGGCGAAAAAAAATACCCCAATTAAATATATCTCCTACGAGATACTAAAGCAATGAACTTTTGAATAATTAGTATTGCTATTCAATTAATTGGGCATTGATCATTCCCAATAAGTTGTGGAAGGCCAAGAAATATTTTTTTCTTTCAAGTTGAAAATCACAGACGACTGAAAGTACTTCTCATTAGTAAAATAACAATTAAACAGTAGGTAGTGATTATTGGATACCACACAATCCATTCAACTTGTTTCTGGCAATTTTATTATGTAGGGCTTTATAAATATGAAGTACGTACGTATTGTAAATGCCAGCATAAATAGTCAGAAGAATCGTTGACATTTTAAGCATAGTTAATTTTATGGAATAAAAACGGTCTCTTATAAAAGCTTATTAATCCTACTTAGTCTCTTGTTTCCAATTGTAACTCTCTTTGTTAAACGCGTAAATTATGTAGTGAAGTCCTATACACAATTTAGCCATCGGCTTCCACACAAAATTGAGATTTGCTCTGTATTCACATGTGGCGTATACATGTCGCAGCCAACTAGCTTAATTAGCCATTAACAGCCTAGACTCTTAACTTAATAGCGCCGTTTAACTGGCGGCCTGAAAGATATTCAGCCAGTTGATCTATGGATTACTTGCCTTGCCTGATGACTGTTAATTTAAATTAAGTTTCACTTTCTGCAACTCTCAAACGCGAAACGAAACTCTTCCAACAATGATGTTTTCCAAAGTTTAATGAAAAACATCAAGTACAGTGGAAGACTGTAGTGACAATATAATTTGAATTTAGCTGTGACAGACTCAAGCAGTTTAATTTTTAAAGAAATATTTTTTTATTTCAGCCACATGATCACTCTATACGAATGGACTAAGCATTAGCCAGCCAGTTTATTAAATGGTTTTACAAAAGCTACGGCCGAATATCTTTCAGGCCGCTTGTTAAATTGCTCTATATAGTTAAAGGGCTAGGCTGTTAATTGAACGGCTAATTATGCTAGTTGGCTGCCTCATAAATATTGTTTTCGGCGAAATCAGAAGGAGACTTGTTTAATTAAGTGTAAAAAGTTTGTGGTTTGATAAAATCTATTTATTACTCTTATGTTACTGCCCCTTTTCACTTAAATCGGAGATCACATCGCCTTTTTAGATTATTCTGACTTACATACTACTTGTAATAGAAGGAGCATTCGTAAAGTCGAAACGGGGATTGCTGAATTTTTTATGCATTTGGCCGGCCGCCGCTATGACGACATTGCATACTGATGACGCTACAATTTGTACCTTTTATTACTTACACATTTTTGACTATATTCATAATTATAAAGCAGATTAAAGATTTTGAGTATTTCTTACTGCCCAACAATTTCCCAAGATTAAACTATGCATATAATTCAATAATTCATAAATTAATAATGAAGGACTCAAATTTTAAAAAGAAAACACTTATTTTCTTAAATATCAACACTATTTGGCCAACTTTAATAATATTACTGGTCTAGTCTGTGTTTAAATAGACCACGATAACAATAAAAAACATAAGCAGTGCAGTTGCACCAGAGTAGCTGCTAGTAGATACAATATTTCTCAGCATAGTACCATAAAATGGTATACAATTAAAGCGTTAATGGAATAACACAAGGCGCGTTCTAGGAATCATATCGTAATAGCTCAATCGCATGATGTTGAACAAACACACGCAAATGTTGATTCCATCGCTACTGATTCTATTTGCACAGTTTGTTGTTTGTAAAGAGATAATATAAAACGAAATACTTGGGGTTCTTAAAGATTTTAGTAAAGTTTATTTTTTCATAAATATAGCGTGTTCTAGTCGACCATTAAGTTTTATTGTAGTATTGTATCTGCTCGATTGGTCGGTCTGGAGCACTCCAATACCAACTCTAGCTAACCAGCAACCGATCTGTGAGTACCTCATGAAAGAACGGAACGTTGGAGTTTAAGGTGGATAGTAGATGCGATTTATATTCTATTAGGAACTGTTGGCCGAAAGTTTATTTCAAGTAAATCAGTCGATTTCCACATTAAAGATTTTTACTCTAATTTCTTATCGTAATTTTGGACAGTAAACTGCTCTGGAATAAACACCTAGAACACAAACTAGACAAAGCAACGATCGCCTTCTATCAATGCAAAAAGATGCTAGGCGTGAAATGGGGCTTATCGCCTAAAATAACTATATGGCTATACACTGCCATAATCAGGCCCATGCTAGCCTATTGTGCCCTGGTTTGGTGGCCAAGATCAGAACTTCAAACGGCAATCACGAAACTTAGGACGCTTCCAAAGGCTTGCCTTGTCCGCTGCTAGCGGTTTCATGAGAACAACTCCAACTGCAGTAATGGAGATAGCCCTGCAGATCGTACCTCTGGACCTACACATACAGCAGGAGGCAGCCCTAGCTGCCATCAGGCATATGGTATTGGATCTATGGGGGAAAACTCACTATTGTGCACACAGTGATTCTCAACAGGGCAATAGAGTACCTACCTCTTATAGCTGCGCCATGTGATAGAATCACTAACCAACTAATATTTAACAGGAAATATCATATACAATTGAGAGAAGAGGAACATGATCAGTCGCCCCTGAATGAGCTACGTATATACACTGATGGATTAAAAACAGGGTGTGGCTCAGGCGCTCGGAAACAAAAAGATAAACAGCAAACTAATACTGGAGCGTCACGAAGCACTGGAAGCCATAACTATAACCAACGGTGTTACCTTGCAGTGGATAACGGGACACAGTGGTCCACTCGGCAATGATGCTGCAGACGAGCTTGCGAGAAAACGCTCCGGAATTATGCCTGCTGGCTCGTATAGAGGAGCCCTTGCTCTTCTCGGTAGTGCGAACCTGGATTCCCCAGAAATCCGCTGAAATCAGTCCGATTGCAAACAGTCCAAAATGGCTCTGCCAGCTGTGAAACCGCAACTTACTAAGCGACTTCTAAACCTAAATAGAACCAGTCTCAAAACAATGATATGGACAATTACGGGTCATTGTCTCCTTAATAAACATCTTTTTGTCTTAGGCGCGACAGACAGTCCCTTGTCCAGAGCCTGTTTCAGCGCAGAGGAATCAGTCACCCACGTAGTCATCCTCGGAACAGTGAGGGCGCTCCGCGAACCCTGTGAAGTGCCCGGGAGACTTCTGTGCTTCTGGAAGGAGTTAGGCAGGCTAATTTAGCCAGGACTCAACGCACAACAGACCAATTACGAGTCTAAGTGCGGAAAATGAGTCCACCTTACCTTAACTACTCTAATTTCTTCACAAATGAAATTTACACTCCATGATTGACAACTATGTTTTTTTCTGTATTCAACAGTCACTTGGTTGAGAACCCAAACTTCAGTTGCTTTTATGGCTGAGGTGAAAAAAAATAGAAAGTTTTCAAACAATTTATATTAACAAACCACACATTATATACAATACAGGGAATGTTTTAACGTAATAAATTATACTTCACACAAGTAAAATAATGTTATAATATTTTACAGCCGCACAAGGCACATAATAGAATTTTATCAATATAGATCCTATTTGAATATACCATATTTAGTTTTACATAATGCACTTGCCTATTTTAACGGCCAGAATGTCCTTGTTAGACTGTAAAATAATTTTTACTCAAAGGGTCATTTACATAAAACCATATTATATGAACTTAAGATTTTACATAAATTGACAGGACTAGAATTTCTAGGGTACCCAATCCTAGAAACATTTAAAATTCGTGTCAATTTTAACATACACATAAATATAATAAGTAAAATAATTTCGTTATTGCAAACCTTACTTATAGCTGTTATTTGTCCACAGTTTAGTCATCTTTTAAGATAAAATGAACAAACAACACTGAATGGCAAGTTTAACCATTTTCATTAGATTTAACGGTTTTCATTATATAGACTCATTATAGTCATAGTTCTCTTTATAATATCTTCAAAATGTAAAAGAGTTCATATATGAGATTCCAGTTGTTAAATGTAAATATTAATTATAGAAAATTATTTAAATTTGTAATACACACCTTTAATATAGAAAGTCAACAAACTTTTATTATTAGCTTATTGTCCATAGAAAATAAATAAAAAGTGAGCAAAATTTGAAGCATCAAATATTGTGACAAGTTCCTAGTTATTTCAGATATCGAATCATAGTCTTAATTTACTAATCATATTCAGAACCATGAATCAAGATGATAAAAAAGTGTATTGTTGTTGAAATGTATATGTCGCAGCAAACTAGCTAAAAAGCCATTCAATTAGCAGCCTAGCCGCTTAACGAAACAGTGCCATTTAACTAGTTGGCTGCAACATATACATTATAAACTAAATAAGGATAAAAGTTATTAAAATAAATTACATAAAATTTACCATGTTATCCAGGGTGGTTGGTTCATTTTATTTATTGGAACATAAGTCATGTTAACCGGCAGGTTTACTATAGCATACTTCATATGTAACTTTTTAAGTGTTCGTAAAATAGTAGCTCCATTACGGCCTAAGAGAAAAGCTGCTGGTATATTGACATCTATGTCCATTCTGAAAATAGGTTTAAAAATAAATTTTGTATGGCGTAACAACAACATTTAATTTGAAAAATATGTTACTAGCTTACAAGAAAACAAATTGTTCAGTGGAACAAGAATTCTACAAAAACTATTCTGACAATAAAATTTCTCAATTTATTTCCCTCAAAGGACTTGTTTTATGAATTCTGAAATACTGTTAAAAAGCAACAGACACACACACACAACAGAGATACATACTAAAGAACTTTACTACAACAGTATTCTACTTACTTATCATCCACCATTTCTATTAGATGATCCAATGGATCATCCCATTTGTTAACGGACTCTGTTATAATAATAGCCCTTGCGCCTGCTTGCTGAGCCTTGGCGGTTTTAAAAACAAAAGAGCAGTCACTAAAAAAAACTTTATAGTTATTTCTCTTCTAATGGAGGACTGAAGTGAGCATTCTTAAATACAGGTGAAAGTCAAATAACTGAATTGATACAAACTGACTAAAGAGTATTGGCTAAACTGAACAAGAATTAAATGCTTATTGACTTCCATAAGCATTACCAGATTTTTTATATTATTATATATTATTAAATATTGTACAAAACCTACCCTCTCTCAGCTAAAGCAATATTTCCAGAGACATCTTCTTGATTGTGAAGATCAGAACAACTGCTTATAGGTACGGTAGGTACTAATCTTGCCTTCTTCATGTGAAAGCTGTCATTCTGAAAAAAAATATTGAAATATTTGTATGTGAAAAATATATAATGTAAAAATAGAAACAGAAATATTAAACTTACAAAAGTTGCACCAAAATCTTTGGCAGGTCGTATTCTATATGAGTAACGCAACTCTTGCGGATCTAGTATCTCAAAAAATATATCTCCGGCTATGACATCAGCCGACGACGACCCATCATGAAAATGCAAATCATTTGCTGAAAAAAATCACCCATAAATGTACAATATAGTTTCTAGCAGAAAAAAGATTATGGTCAAGTAGTAACTTACCTCCAGGTAAAACTGGATCTATATTAAGCAATGCAAAAAAAATTACTAAAATAACATTTGTATAGTTGTACGCCTTTATAGAACACATTATTTTTCGTTTATATTATATTAACTTAAGTAAATACATTGCTTAGAGTAATAATAGTCTATAGGTTTTCCTATTTTTTTGTACATTGCCAATTTACCTATAAAAAAAGGATTGGAAAAAATTTAACTTTGAAAGAAATTGTATTTAATTCATTCATTAATAACAATGTCCTCATTTCTTTAGGTTATATTCACAGATTACTTATTAGTAAATAATTGAAATTTGATTATAACAACTTACAAGTCTTAAAAGTTCACATTTAATAGTAAAGAAAATATATACAGGCCACAGATTTCAGAAGACAGATTTGTAGATTACAAAGCTATATTTCAAATACTCCATAGTCCATAACGAAAGCGGGCTGTCCTCAAAAAAGTGCTAGTTTTGTATCTGTGCTTGTACTTTTAATTTACATTTTTTTAAACAGGGGGGAAATGGGCAGGTCGCTCGCCTGATGTTAAGTGATATCGCTGTCCATGGACACTCTCAATGCCAGAGGACTCACGAGTGTGATGCTCTTTTCTTGAAAGCCCCTAAGTCAAATTGATTTGGAAATACTTCAGTGGGCAGCTGAACGGAACGATGGACGTCAAGGTACTAGGGATGTTATTTTGTATTCTACCTTGACGTCAGTTCCCGGTATTAGTCCGAACAACTCTTCTGAACACTCTATGGTAAATATGGTAGAAGATGTAAAGAGATCCCACATGTCTAGGTAACGCCAAGGGATCAAGCCACTTGGAAAGTGACTATTCGAATCTCTCTTCCTTGAATACGGTCAAGTGGAAGGAGCTGGTGCTGGGAAGAAGAAAGGTGAGAACAGTACTACTAGTGGGGCTGAATTTGTGTCTTGTAGAGCTGCAAACGGTGAAGCTCCATCGATGACGACCTTGATTCTCTGAGCGAGAAGCTGGAAATCCAGTTGCATAATTTCTCGTGGAGCCCATAGGCTGGAAGCTTTGAAAGCAGTGCTCTGTGCCACACCCGACTGAAGGCGTTGGCTATGTATAAACTTACCGCCAGCGCCTACCCATTGGACTCAATTACCTTTGCCTACCCTGGTATACAAGGAAGTCACCAGCTGAGCGACCACGGCAAAAGTCGTACTGAAGCCAGCCTTCTCCTTCACAGTGGGGGCAAGCGAGTCATCCCTGTGGAGTGGTGGAACTAAGGAGGACTGACAAAAATTCCCTTGGACAGCTTTGGCGAGAGACCAGAAGGGTCGACTCCCCAAAGAGAGGTGAGCCAATCTCTTTCCAAATCTGTCAATATGTTCTGACTTTGCCTTAATCTCGTTTTAAGGACCTGGAGGCAGAGTTTTATATTTGCTGGTATTGGCATCATCCACTCCATCAAGATGTTCCCGCGTCGATCCATGCTTAAAACATTCTCGCTTTCGACGCGAGGTCGCCTTGCAAGAACGTATAAACCAGGAGTGTGATTTGCCACCGAGTGGCACCACTGAAAATAGAACAAAGACTCCCATGCCCTGCAGAACCAAATACTTTATTAAGCTAACACAATATTTTGATTTCAATTGTCAGAGTAAAAAATACGTCAAAGCAGAATACAGTATACAGAAACGAGTATACACTATACAGTAACATTGTTTAAACCAACTTAAGTTGGCCACGTGTTAATGGTGTTTCTAAAGTTGTGGGTATAGCCCAAGAATAGACAACATAATTCTTCGTGATTACGTTTCATTGAACGCATTTTTAAATATACATTATATTACATGGAATTTAAATAAAAAATCAAAATAAACAACTTTAAATTAATTATGCTTACAAATGAAAAATATTTGTTTGTATTTACTGAATAATATTAAAAAGGAAAAATAAAAAATCTTATTTAAGAAGGCGCATTTGTTTGTACAAGTAAATGAGAAAAATTTAGCATTCCGTAAAATGGAACGAATAAAGATAACAAATTGGACAATGTCAAAACAAATACAAATCGAGTGCGAATCTTGTTAATAATCTCGTTAAACGTGAGCCACCACTAGATGCGAGAAAAATAATTGTGAGTTGTTGCATTTAAAAACTTATTAGTTGATTTTTCCACGAAATTATTTTATATTCATTTATAATACAACTTTTAAATCCTGTTGTTCCATTTCATGGAACTCGACGGTATATAGTTTCATTTTTAATATTTTATTTGTAATAATAACATCTAATTGTCTTAGTATATTATGACCATGTTTGACGATTATTCATTTATAAACTTTTGTTTTAAAATTCTCTTGACCCCTGTTTTCTGATGTAATATACCACATTTATTACTAATTTTTAAGCTATAAATTAAATTATTATATACTATAGTCTATCTTTTAGTTACAATTTACAAAACATTATGGAGTCTCAATCAAAAAAGTTACAACCAAGATTATATCAAGTACAACTTGAAGAAATATGTATAACAAAAAATACAATTATATATTTACCAACAGGTATGTAAATTGTAAAAACTGTAATGTAATATTAATCTTAGCTATCATTTTAATAAAGAAAACTAATAAAATAATTTAGGTTCAGGAAAAACATTTATTGCTGGACGTCTTATTAAGAGATTTATGAATCAGATTAAAAAACCATGGGGAGAAGGTGGTAAAAGAACATTCTTTCTTGTCAATACAGTGCCTTTGGTCAACCAACAGGTAATGTATTAATTTTCATATAATTATATGATTGGTTAGTTAGGAAGTTTTAAGTATTAAATAAATTTAACAATATTTTATTTGGCTACATATTAACAAAACAACAAAGTAATAGCTTAAAAGGTGGTGGTAATTTTGACATAATTCCACTTGCCTTTAGGCAATTAACACAGAACTAAATAAAATGTTTAATAATTTATATTAGGCCTATTAAAAGGCACTTTTGAAAGTCAAAATTTACAAGTTAAAAAATTTAAATTTTAAAAAATTAATTCTAGTTGCACCTTATTATTAATATAAGGAAATTAGATATTTATTAATTAGGTCAGTTTAAGTATGTTTATTAGTATGTATATTTTAGTCTTGTGCTTGTACTGTTTTTAAATAACTAATAATAAAGGGAAAAACTACTGTATTTTCTTCAGATTCCAGTGCGTGCATAATCATCGTACATAATCTTGTCTCACAGTTAAGAACTATATTTATTTTAATCAACTCATTCAATAGGGCTAATTAATTATTTTTTATTAGGACTAGGTGTCTAGCAAGTCCATAACATACACAAAACAACATAGATTTTTAGACAGTTTTTAGGGCCTGCCAAAACATGTTTTAATAATGTTTCTGTCATATTTTTTTTTAGAAACATGTGATTGAAGAAATGTGTCCAGTGACTGTTGGAGCCTACAGTGGAGAGGATCAACTTGATTATTGGAACAAAAGTAAATGGGACTCTGAGCTTGCTCAATATGAAGTAAGCATATAATGTGTTAATCTTGGTTTGGTCAAAAGCCAAAATGTATGTATGTAGGAATTTGTATACTAAGTGTGAGACACTCAAATATAAATAATTGATGGAGACATGATATTAGAATTGAATGAATGAGGCTGTACAATATTTTCTTAGAATGTCTGTTGTCTGTAACTAAAAAATATATAATTTCAGGTGATTATAATGACTTCTCAAATATTACATGATATGCTCACCCACAAGTACATCAGGGTTGAAGATATAAATTTAATAATTTTTGATGAATGTCACCAAGCTGTTGATGAACATCCAATGAGGTTAATTATGAGGCATTTTGAAGGATTACATGGTGAACTACCAAGAGTAATAGGTATGTTATTTATCAGTCTGCATAACATCTACAGCATGAGAATATATAAAAAAAAATGTCATTAAGGTCATCCTAAATGTTCTCGATTTGTTGCCGATACACCGATACATGATTTCGTCGCTTGCTTTTACTGGATTTTTTTCTTAATTTCCTACTAAAAAAGTATTATTTATTGAATTTGACTCGTTGGAATATGGAGTTGAAGACATTAACCGCTAGACTAATGAGGCAAATCATACAGTCGATTTTAAAAAGCCCTACTTTGTTATAGGTTTAACAGCGACATTGCTAAATTGTAACGTTACGTTACACAAAGTTGAGGATACTCTTAGGGAACTGGAAAAAACATTTCGAGCGACTATAGCCACAGTTCACGAAAATATAAAAGAGATCTTTGAGTGAGTAAATATATATAATAATTATATCTGACTACAACCTGTGAAGAATTTATCCAAGTTAGTGCCGCAGTTTGAGTGAATGTGAATCTTAATATAAACATAGTTAACAATTATTAAAATAAATTACAAATACATGTGCAGTTGTAACTATGCACTTCCTTGAATGAGTTAGGAGAATAAATAACAGTTAACAAAATAATAGATCAATAAAATATTTTACAAGACATTTTTAATTAATTCAATATTTTCCAGATATGAAAATAAAAACTTTATATTCTTTGTCCCGTAATAGGTATATCGTATACCCATTCTGTTATTGTAGGAGCAGTGTTGGTCTAGTGGCTTCAGCGTGCGACTCTCACCCCTGAGGTCGTAAGTTCGATTCCCCGCTGTGCACCAGTGGACTGTCTTTTTATGTGCGCATTTAACATTAGCTCGAACGGTGAAGGAAAACATCGTGAGGAAACCGGCTTCGTACCGTACCGTACGGAAGGCTGATCACCCACTTGCCTATTAGATTAACAAATGATCATGAAACAGATACAGAAATCTGAGGCCCAGACCTAAAAAGGTTGTGGCGCCACTGACTTACTTATTCTGTTATTGTGGGCGACTTTGAAGCCTATATTGAAATTGATGTAGGCCCAACTACCTGTGGGTTACAATATTAAGGAGAAAAAGTCTGAATCTCAAGTACAATTTCGTAAAACCGGTAGTATCGTAGCCAAATAGTTGATTGGTGAAAAATTTATGACTACGTACTGTAATTTTAGCCTATAGAATTAATTCTCGCTTCGTTTGTCTAAACGTCTTATGTTTTTAGCCACTCGACAAATCCCCAAGAAATCTTAAAGATCTATTGCCCATCAACCCCTTCTTCATGCAAGACTGAAGCCAAGAACCTTTTAGCTGGACTGATGAAATTAATCCATAACTTTCAATTACCAGTAGTGCAAAAGAATATCCAATTGCAACATGGACAGCGGGACATAACTTCTAATCCTAAAAAGGTCCATATAATCCAATTAATAAGTATAAGGTCTAGTTATATTGTTAATGTTGCTAAGCAGAGAAGAAACCTAGTTTAAATGAGCGATTTGCACTTTTGCCTTGCACCACCACTATATGGAACCAGCCAACCAACGGTTGTTGAGGTATTTCCGAACCAATTGACTGCAAGAAAAGAGCGTATTAACTATTTAAAGTCGGACAACGAAGTCTATTCTTATATTAGGCAGTATCACTTAATATCAAGTGAGTGACCTGACCTGCCTAAATAGGCAGCCTCAGCTGCCTCAATAGAACAGGGGCAAATGCCCCTGTTCTATAAAAAAACATTTATATGAAATTAAATTGAGAATTTCACTTAAACTTAAATTATCAAAGCTAATTCTGACTACATTAATGTTTAGGTGTTTTTAGCTTAAGATTTATATTTAGAATTATAACAGTACTAAAATTTCGTTTTGAAAGTGTTCACTGGCACAAAGCTTTATTTTTTAACTTTCATATAGCAGGCATCTCATATCTAATATAATCACAGATGTAGCATCAGCTCCTAAACTAGTTCCGGATATACTAGCTGCCTTTTCGATTAAGTGACAGCTATAGGAGTCTTATTTTGTATGCCTAATATGAAAACTTAATTAAGACTTTAGTGTACTGCTATTTAAAAATGCTGATGTTATCAATTCAGTAACTGGCCGATAACTTATTCAAACTTACACAATGATGGACATTTTGAGATATCCTCTATTTCCGAATAGGTAACAAAATAAGTACAACGTAACTGTAATGTGTTCTTAGATGAACTTGTAGCGACACCTACAATATATGGTAACCGTCACTGCGATCACGTCATATTCTGAGTTAATCAAACAACAATAATCTTTAGTTATTTCCTCAAAAAAACTTCATACATAAACAGGTTACAGTTATTCATTGTTATAAATAAATAATTGTCTTTCTTCTATTGACATTTTCCATGTTTGTATGAGACTATTGCCTGTTAAAGGTAAAAGTACCTGTATAGGCTTCTCGACCTCAGGTATTATTTAATATTCATCTCTTTCCGTCACGTCTTATTCTATAGCCGGCAGTAACCGAACTAATTAGGCTGATTTAGTTTGTATGAATTATTAATTTTTAATCTTATTAAATAAATAATTTTAGATTCAACGGGAGGTGGCGAATATGGTTCAATCCATGTCATTGCATATTGACGAATTGGGTGCGTACGGTGGGAGCCTATGCATTATTGCGTATACAATATTACTCGAACGGCTAAAACGACGAGCATTTTCTGAAGAAGAACAATTATTGTACACCTTCACTATAACAGGCTGCACAGAGTAAATACTTTTTACTAGCTTCTAAAGAGATTTCAGATATTTTATAGCATGAAAGTAAGAAGCTGTGTATGACAAGATTTCATAAATCATTGCAGTGATTGAATTCAATGAATTTGAATTTAAAATTCTTTAATGCAAAAAAAACGATACATCTTTGTTATAAAAACTTAAAATGGTACTTGAAACAAGACGCTCGTGCTTCGAACGTGCGAAGTTCGAATAGAATACATATATTAATCTATACATAGTATTACTTTTCATTGTACCATGCCAGGTTAGAGAAATTTCATGTTAGTGTAAAATTTTCAGGGCAAAAATCGTATTATTAGATGAAATGGAAGACGAAAAGGGCTATGCGAAGATTATTAAATATTCATCGCCTAAAATTAAGGTTTTGTTAAATATTTTGAAAGAATATAAACTGACCAAAAACGGTAAGAATTATTTTTAAATATTCCTTTGTAAAACATCACGCAACACGGTAGTAAGATACCAAATACAAACAGTAAAGATTTTAATAAAAAAAACAAGATACATGCTTTCGATTGTGATTGGTCAAACGGATATAATATGACATGTAACATGTCAAGTGTCAACGTGTACTGAACTAGAGATCTCGGGGCACGGTATGGTACCCACCAACTTAAACAAAAAAGCCTTTCTTATAGTTAAGTCCATTTTCGACCCTTATAACTTTGTGGATAAGATTAGAAGCCTGAATTTTAGCATTATATTACGATATAAAAGTTGACTTGCGAGACTTGGTATTTTTACAAGTTATGTAAATGTTTGATGACGTTTTGTTGACTTCGAACGGAGCGTATAATTGTTTCTATTGTTATTCTATTATTAATATAAGTTATTAAATCTATTGGATCGGGTTTGAACGCATTTAAGTAGAGATGGTTAACGGTGCAATTACGCTAGATTTTTAACTAGCTTTTTTTAAAATGGCGCTTGTCAATGGACCACATGTAAGTCGTAGTTTAAATTGTAGGTACTAATTTCTTGTAATATTTGGATTTTAAATGTGATTTTGTTATCTCTATGAAACTTTCTGACCCGGTAACATTAAAAAAATATTTTATATATAATTTTTTTTAGTTTACCTACCAAAACGGACTGTCAACTGAAACATGTTTATTGTCAACAGCAATTTATTTAACTATCATAAATGTCTATTAGCGTGCCTAAAAAGTAAATACAGTGTAAACTCTATTTTACGTCCATCGATTTAACGACTAACCCTAGAGCGTCGAAATCAATTGGTTTTGGTTGGTTTAACTTGTCTTCCTTACACTATATATAGCATTACACTCACCGATAACGACACCAATTAGGTACTAAAGAGTACTGTCGTACGTGCTTTTGATGCGTTATAAAGAGTTTACACTGTACCTGTAAACGTGCCGGCGTAAATTAGTTATCTATGCCATTTGTTGTTTTTTCAGATAAACCATTATCTGCAATCATATTTACACAGCAACGGTTCACTTCAAAGATTTTATACAATTTACTTAAAGCCGTAAAAGATTCAAATCCTCAAGATTTCGGTTTTCTTAAACACGATTTTATTGTGGGCTTTAACGTGAACCCGTATAATAACACGAGAGAACAGTATTATACTAAGAAACTCAGTCATCAGGCGTTGCTGAAATTTAAAAATAGGTACGTGCAACCTATGTTTTTATTTGATTATATGAAACACAATAAAAGTTATTAAATAATAAACCACTAGAAAGCTGTTTAATATATAATAATATTAAAACGCATACAAAATGTGGTTGAATTGTATAAGGTTGAAAGAAAACAATTTTTTAAACGGATTAAAACTATTTGTATTATTATAAACTTATAATTATTTTACATAATTTTAAATTAAATTTTTTCCGAGCTTAAAACGAGCTTCTATTTATACAATTTTCATGCCGCACAAGAAAGATTCAGCAATTCCTAAGACCAATCAAAAATAACACCCCGTTGTAAGATGCAGGTATATACAAACTGGATTGCGACTGTGGCCTGTCTTGCAAACGCAATATGTCCAGCAGACACAAAGAACACATTGCGGACATAAGACATAGACGACACACAAAATCAGCAGTCTGTGAACACACACTAGATAGGCCTAATCACTACATACACTTTGACCAACCGAAAGTACTTGCGAAAGAAAAAAGATTATTCCCAAGATTGGTACGCGAAGCCATTAAAATACAAAAACACCCCAATTTCAATAGAGAAAACGGCCTAAAATTATCAAACACCTAGGATCCAATAATATATAAAATAGAGGACACCGTGAGTCATTTCTGCAAAAACCCGTCATCTTTTAGTCGATACCAACTCCGGGGAAATAAATACAGATAACACAACTTTCTCTACAGCTGTGATACTTTTTGACATTCAACACATTTTGTCTCCGCCGTGACCACGCACGCTGTAAAGCACGCGAAACGTCGGAAAAATTTAAATTTAAAATTATGTAAAATAATTATAAGTTTATAATAATACAAATAGCTTTAATCCGGTTAAAAAATTGTTTTCTTTCAATGTGTAAAAGCTATGTTAACCAAAGACAATAAATACTTTGTATAAGGTTACGCATTTATAAGCAATTTCTATACAGGGACTTGAACTGCCTTATATCTACACGTGTGATAGAAGAGGGTGTGGATATACCACAATGCTCCCTGGTTGTGCGATTTGACCTGCCGCTGGACTATCGCTCATATGTACAAAGCAAAGGTAATTAAAAAAGACTTCCTAATTCCTTGTTTAAAAGATAAATAAAAAGAGTGGCGGAGATTTTATTGCCAGTTCTTCTCGTCCGTTCTACGCCCTGGATTAGTAATGTACAATTGGAAGCATTTAATATGTATTTATTTATTTACGTTAAGTGTATATTGTGTTACCTCAATGAGTAAATGATTTTGAATTTAGTGTTTGGTTGGAACGGTCCGTTAAATTACTGGACTGGACTATGTACATTATCCTACTAGACTATCTACATAATATTTTCAAAAAACAAATAAAATGTATGATGTTGATGTATTTATAGGTCGCGCAAGGAACCGGGAATCAAAATATATAATGATGGTCAATGAATCAGAAAATGCTAAGTTTCTAAGTAAATATTATGGATTTCAGAAATTAGAAAATTGCCTTCAACAGGTCAGTTTAAGTCTGAAAATACGTATGCGCTCTAGTTATAAGGGAGCGTTCAAGTATTACGTAACGAATTTGGGGGGGGGGGGATTCCTCTTGTAAAATGTTACGATGCGGGGCATGGATTGATAATATTATTTTACACTTTCCAGTACTTTACACCACATAATGGTTAGTTTTAGATTGTTTCATTAGGCTGGCCATTTCTGGTAAGCTAATAAATTATTGTGTTTTAACGATAGCTTATTTCAATTACAAGTAAATATTATTTTATTCATCTAAATCATAATATGTATAGATTTATCGAAATGTTAGATTATTTATGGCAATACTTTTAACTTTATGCCAACGTTAGTTTAAATACTTTCTGTCTATATGTTCAACACAGACTGCAGAACTCATGAACAGATATTATTGCCATTAGACACAGATTTTAGTATTTTAGTTATTAAAGTCTAAGTTATAGTAATAATTAGTCGCTAAATTCCTAATAAAGGTTGTAAACTTAGCTACCGATCTAATCTAAGTATATTCTTAGCGTAAATCGTCAAGACTTACGACAATGCCGATCAATTTATAAAAAAATATCTCGCCATTAACATTTGCTCAAAGTTTAACTGTAAGAAAACTACATCTTATCCATAAATCGATGGATTATTTTATTTCCTACGATAACCTGGATAATTGCTGTCCATTGCAGTTAATTATGGGTAATGCTAAAGATCGAGCGTCGCCAACTGAAGAGGAAGTTCAGGCAGCTTATGATGATGATGATATACCACCTTTCGTCACGCCGAATGGGAGTAAGTATACTTAAGATAAATATAGTTAACTTATTGATACGTAAATATAAGGCGGGCTCTGAAGACATACTGATTTATTAGAATTACTAACAGCTGGTAGGCCATGTATGCTACCTTTATGTTATTAGTATGCTATGCTACATTTACTATGGATTATAAGATACAGGTATGTATCACTTATGCCACGCCACTAAATTGGAATCGATAGACATCCTTACTCAACGGCAAAGAAGACAGAGGGTAAGGGAAAGGCTGAGAGAAAAAGCCGTATATCAAATCATTATACAAAATGACTATGGTAACCATAGATAGAAGAAACCAGAAAGGAGGGAGGTACGGTCAGCTCTTGGTTTTTCTAAATGAATTGTGATCTCAAATTACACGGTATATTTTTAGGGTTTCTTTTACCTATTTTCTATTGAAAATCTTCGAAATAATCTTTATGATTTGAATTTCTATGGGAAGTGTCGGCCTAGTGGTTTTAACGTGGGACTCTCATCCCATGAGTTGTAGGTTCGGTCCCTGGCTGTGTCCAGTGGATTTCTGTCTATATGCGCATTTAACACTCGTTCTCGATGAAAGAAAACGTCGTGAGGAAACCGGCACACCACAGACCTAAAAAGACGACGATGATCACAGAACTTATACATTGCCGCCATTGGTATATGTATGTATATTTAATTTGATTTTCTATACTCCGAGTATACATTGCAGAGACGCACTATTCTAATTAAATTTTTCGTTTGAACAAATTCCACAAAGAATTATGAACTTTACCGTTTAATGCTAAGGTACAATTCCACCAAAATAGTGTGTGGTACATTTGTTCACAAACATTTTGTATAGAACAAGCATAACACTGAGCGCGTATCGCGTTTTGCTGCGTGTCCACCGGCAATGATGTGTGTAACTTTTTACGCGCAAAGTTTTGCACACTTCTTTAGGAACTTTTTCACTGAGAAGACTTTCTGCCGACAGTTGCTAATATGGACGGGCAGGAAAATGTTGTTTTTTTAGTTATCTAAGAAAGATTTGATTAAGCCAATTGCACGTTTATATAAGTATTATTTGTGATCGTTACTTTTTATTTACCTACTAAAATTATTTCAAGTCTTGACTTATTTCTTATATGAGCGTGTTGGGCAAAAGGGATAGGTGGTACTTGTGGTGACTGGTCGTAGTTGAATTCGTGTATGCGGTGATGTTACTTATTTTTGACTATGTATTTGCGTGTTGTAACGAGAATGTAAGTGCGTTCTCCTATTTAAGCCATGCCACGCCATTTACGTTTTGTAATACAAAATAAACTTGGCGATTAAAAAGAGTGGTGGAGAGTTTATTGCCAGTTCTTCTCTCCGTTGTACGTCCTTCATTTGAGACCTGGCAGTAATTGTAAAATTAGAAGCATTTAATGTATATTTATTTTTATTGACATTCATAAGTGTACATTGTGTTACCCATATGTATAAATGATTTTTGACTTTTGAGATACTCGTAGCTGTAAAAGATGACGGACAATCTATAAATTAACATATGCGTCTTGCTTGGGCTTCCAATAATAATATATTCTTGATCATTTAAAAGCGGAAGCTTAAGCTTTTTAAGCACGTCGACACGAGTCCACCACTTGAACCGTGTGCGCGCACGCAGTTGTGCACGAAGTTTGCTAAAATATTTGATATATTTCTATGTCTTAGATCGCCTGTTCGCAACATCAGCCATTAGTCTCTTACATCGGTACTGTTCCACCCTACCTGCTGACCAGTTTACTCTACTCACTCCGATGTGGATACTAGAATATGTGGATACATATGTTCCAGCGAACCCGGTTATCACCATCGTGATGCCAATAGCTTGTCCCATCAAAGAACCAATTAAGGTAAACTATTATTTGGTTACTCTATAAACTTTTAAAATAAAATAGAATCAATGGCAAATTGATTTCAACTCTCGCAAAAACTCAACCAATCTCAATTGATTTACATAATAAAAAATACATCAAAAATGGCAAGTAAGAGTAAAAATCGATAAAAAAATAAGATTTAAACAAAAAACTTTTCTCTGCGTAGACTGGTAGTTAAATTTTCTTTTCCAGGGCGATCCCTTTAATAATCTAAAAACGGCAAAGCGTTCGGCCGCATTAAAAGCTTGTATCAAGTTATATGAAGCTAATGGATTTGATCAGCATCTTCTACCAAAAACATATGGGTGAGTTTACAAATTAACTATTATTTCTTTCACATGTAACATATGTTAGTACAGTTTTGTCCATATCAATTGAAATCTATGACATAAATAGTGGAATTGTATGTGCGTTTCAAAGAAATTCATATAAGAGAATGGTAACCATGACAACAAATACCGTAATAATCTTTGGTCTCTTTACAATAGTGTTCAACTCTTTCGACACAGACTATTGTAAAGTCTTTCCTGTCGTATGATTTGACATCCAGTGTTATATAACCTTTTTTGTTACGTTGACGTCATAATAATTCGACAGTAATCATTTCGATACTAAGTAGAAAAAAATCTAAGTATAGATTTGTGGTGAATAAATGAAATGTCGCGTAGTAAATAAGAATTATTACTTCGTATAATCGCTTTGTCGGTTGACATTCAGCACAAAAAGGAAAGCCGTACCTTACTAAATAAGTTTTAACAAGAGCTAAAATAGAGGAATATAAACATTTCAGAGAAATAAAATTCGAACAAGAGGATATTAAGCAGTGTTTCCTTAATTGGCCATGGGACGACCCCAAAGAAGATAATAAAGACGGGACACCACTCGCTGGAACAAAAAAACGCGTTCGCAAGCACAAGAAAGTGGTATGTTTTTTTACCCAGTGTACTACAACCGAAGAAGATTTACAAAGATTCAATGCAATCTTTTCTGGGTCTCATTTTGACATTCATTTGTCATATATCAAGGCTCTATATACTTAAAAAAACATCAAAACCCTTTCCACCCAGTAAAGGGTGCTAAAAAAAGCTAAAAATAATTAAATTCATTAACTGATATTCAAAGACTATCTGAGAACGCCGATAAATAATAAAATAAATTCCCGTTTACGTTAAATAGAAAATTAAATTTAAATTAAAAAAATATTACGTAAATCAAACAATTATAAATTATGCATAACAAAAATTATGCTAATCAGACATTATCGTCATTTAATACATATTCGAATATAAGAACTCATCCTGTATTCGAATGAGAATTCTCGACAAGAACAGGTTTCTTGCATCGGCTATCTATGGCGCGTCAATGTTTCAATTGGTTTATGACGTTTTACGTGCAATTTTAATGGTTTGATTGTTATGTTATAGTTTATATGTCACTGGCCTTAGTATATATGTTAATGATTTAAATATGTTCGACGTCCTGGTGGACAGAAAAACTGTGTGCAGTGTTTGCACCACCAACCACCAACTTCCTTTACATTAAGATCATTTATATAAATAAATAAAATAATTTATATTACAGTATCCCAGTTATTTCAACGCTTTACCATCTATAGGCAAACAGAAATTCTACTTGCATTTACTAAAACTAGACGTCAGTTTCGCAAAACCTACTGAATCACGTGAAATAGCGCTTTACGACCTTTTAAAAATGGATGAAGGGTTTGGGTTCCTTACAATGCAGCCTTTGCCGGATATATGTGATTTTCCAATGTATCTAAGAGTTGGACAAGTTATGACAAATATACAAATGAATTATGCCTGCGTTACATTGGATACAGCGCAGCTTCAATTGGTTAAACGGTAAGTGTATTTTGACAATATATTAAAATGTATGTAAAATATGTATTTTAAAAAACAATACATGCAATATACACCTGTCAATTAACTATTATCAGTAATACAGAAAAGTCACTGGTTACGGGACTTCAATTTCGATATTTTTTTTAAAGAATCTATACTTAAACCGCCAGCATGTCTTAATACTCAATAAACTCCGAAGGTTCTGGGTTCACGGTGAATACTCAGAATATACGCACCTACCTAAAGCATTATTAATGTATAGGTCATTAGGGAGCGTTCAAGTATATATATATATACGTAACAAATTTTGGGGGGGGGATTGTATTACGCGTTATTTTTAATATTATTTTCAACTTTCCAGTACTGTACACAACATAATGGTAAGTTTTTGGTATAAAGAGTCATTGGGGGTGGTCACGAACCGTTTTACTATTGGATACAGAAAACGTTACGGTGCGTTTCAAGAATCTCCAAAAATTGCGTGACGTAATATTTGAGCGCTCCCTTATATATTTCATAACATTATTTTTCATGTATCCTTTTTTAGTTTATTTTTATTTTTGTTTAGTTTTGTCTTAATAACTATGTGTAATGTGTATTTTTGCACTTCTTGTCTACCTTATCTAATTTAATACATTTTTTTCTCTTCTCATAGTGGTTGCCTGGAAGAGATCGCTCGAAAGCGATAAGGCCGCCAGTTGCCCTCCTTTTAACTTAATTATGTTCACTTTTTATATTATGTGCAACGAAGTGTTAATAAATAAATAATAATTATTCGTGAATGTCAAGGCTATTCAACCTCTTGACAATACGGGCCTAGTGAGAAGATTATAAAAGACAAAACCATTCGAATTAGTGAGTTATTGTTATTGCACGTTTGTCTTTAGTGCTCAGCAGTTGTAAGTGGTAAAGATAGTACACATGAGTGTGTTCCCCTTAATAGAGACTTAGTAGTGTTATTGGCTACTTGCTTATGTTAAATATCCTTTTTGGTATATTAGGTTAGACTAAAATTACTTATTACAGACAATTTATTAAAAAAAAAGTCATATTAATCATACAGAATCATTAATTTTCAGATTCCATTTCTTCATATTCGATCAATTGTTAGCGGTTGCTAAGAAATTCGTGATATTCGATGGATCTGTGAATTGCCTCTACGTTGTTCCTACGATTAAAAAGACCGGATTCGATATCGATTGGAACGTTATGCGGACGCATACTGAAATAGAACCCATTGAGATACCATCAGACAAGGTTTTTAATTTTATTATTTAGAATCTATTTTACAATAAAAGTTGTTCATATAAATGTATTAATGTGGACTATCTGAAGATAATAATTTAATAACTACCCACTTAAATTTTTGCAAACATCTACCGTCATATTTTTAAAATATTAGTTTTTTTTTGTTTTTCAGATTTATCATAACTAAGGGCTAATATTCAGAGTCGAGATAGCGTGAGCTATTTCTTCTGTATGTCAAATTCTAAGACGATTTTTTACCATAACATTTTGTGCTCCTATTAAACTACTCTAAAATTACTCAAAATGTATTGAAACTTTTATAAAATCAGGGATAAAAGGCTAGGCTCATTGGCCATTACTATCCCTCGCCTCCACGAAATCTTGACTATGAATCCTGACCTAAGATTTGGACTAAAGATATACAGTCGTGGTCAACTAATTAGGGACATGCAAGATAGTGAAGAACAATAACCGGTTATGTACATACAAATATAAAACCCAATTGATTTTTCAGTAACTAGTATTTGCATAATTTGGTCCGATTATTATGCTTTAAATGGCTGTAAATAAAATAATAAATAAATAGAAAAAAAGTATTTAATATCAAAGGTTGAATATGTCTTCAATTTTAAGGTATAATTCTGTAGCTGGACATTTAATTAAGGACAGTAAACTATAATGAAAAATAGAGTTAAACAAAACTAATAATCTGCAGTATTATAATATCTTTAACAGCTCCATTTTATTACGTGTAAAATCAGTACCCCGTAGCAAAACCTTTGTTAGTAATTACCGTTTGACACCCATGTGGCATAGACATTATCAGTTTCTGGCATGTTTCGACAGGAATGTTTGCCCATGCCTCACAAAAAGCTTCATTAAGTTCATCTAAAGTTGTGGTACGATAAGTGGCTACTTTTTTCTTGATTTCGTGCCAAAGGTGCTCGATTGGGTTAAGGTCCGGGCTATTTGCTGGCCAATCTAGCACCGATTCTGACTGACTGGTAAGAAACGACTTGACTGAACGGGCGGTATGTTTCGGGTCGTTATCATGCTAAAACGTCCATATAATAGGCAGATGCTCTTCAGCATAGGGAAGCATCGTTTCCTCCAATATTGCCTTGTATTGATGTTGGTCTAAGTTACCCTGAACTTTCCTCACAGGTCCCACTCCACGTCCAGAAAATGAACCCCACATTTTAATGTTTCCACCGCCATGTTTCACCTGCTTTTTTGTGAATCTTGGATACATTTCCGCTTTTACTGGACGCCGTACGTATTGCCTTCCATCTGAAGAAATCAAATTAACCTTGGTCTCGTCAGAGAATAATACATGTTGCCATTGGGCGTAGGTCCAATGTCCATATTTACGTGCAAACGCCAAACGAGCATTTCTATGTTCTTTCTTCAACAACGGTACTTTGCGAGCCACTCTTCCGAACAACCCTGCTTCTACCAGACGTCGTCGAACGGTCCTCGCTGAGACACCAGCTCTTTCGTCTGTCCCAGACACTTAGTGTTTAATTAAAATAGAGCCTAGAAACGGATCTTTCTAGCTAACCTGGTTATTCTATCTTCTTGCGGAGTTGTTTTTCTCGATCTTTTTGTTCTGGGCACATTTAAATCTGTGTTATTGCGTTTGACATGTTGCACTGCATTGTATACCATAGTTTTTGAACAATTTAAATGTTCTGCTATCCTACGGTATGGCCAACCATGCTCGACAACAACGACTACATGATAATTTTTCGTAGTGTTGGATAGCAACTTTTATTTTTACCCATTTTTCTTAAAAATATTGTTCAAAACTTAAGATAAATATCGGGATTGCCGCCAAAACTCCCACGAAACAATAAGAGAAGTAAAAAAGTATTGAGATTCAAATTTTGAAAATAGAACGCAATATCTCAGTGTCCCTAATTAAATGGCCAGCCAGAAATATTTGAACAAATAGCACTACGATAATCTATCAGCTATACTGTAAAGAGGTTTAATGTTTAAGAAGTTGTTATTGTTTGTATAATCGGGCACATAAATGACTAATTATACTTACATGTAAGAGATATGGAATATGGTTCAGACTCGTTGGAAAATAAAAAATTAATTCACAATTCGCTTTAACCAAGGAGTTTCCCTAATTAGTTGACCACGACTGTACATGATTATAATACGAATTGTTCATTGTTAAATTTGGTCATACATAAGTGCTATAAAAGTATTACGTGAAAATCGCTGGCTCTTAATATTATAAAGCTGAAATTTTTATGTGTGTTTCTAACGAACAAAGCCAAAAACCGGACCGGTTTTAAAATTATTTCGTTATGAGGATGAGTAACATAGGCGAAACACATTACTGAAGTATTTAAAAAATAAATTTATAGCTGGTACAAAATAAGCTTATGTGATTATTGTCAAACGTAACAACAATTTGACAAGTTCGCTTTATGATCGCTTTATGTTTGAAAATATTTTTATAAACTCAATTGATTTATTTACCACACGCACACGTAAATTGGCGAGATGCAAGGTTAATTTTAGTTAGATATTCTTGAAAAACATGTCTGAAATATTAATTTCGAAACTGTCGTACAGAAAAGGGCGTCAACGAAAGCTAAGCGGGAAACGCATCACAGCAAAGTCGTTACGCCGTGGTATAAACCTTATCTGATTCCTGACAGGTAAACCTAATATTCCCTCATTCTATATATATAACCTCATTCATTATTATTAATTAAAGTATTAATAAGATCTAGAAATATTGTTTATAGTATATTTCATTACGAGTGCGGAAACCCTGTCATTGCAAAAAGTTCACAGTCGGACAAAATCTCTGCTTGTATACTTTTAAGGTTGGCGCCATTTTTCAAAAATGTTCTTGCTAGTTTAGTTGTTTGTTGCACAAAATGAGTAAATTCGACCATATTTTATTTGAATTAACAATACCGGAACTCAGTATAATTGCACAAAAGGAACGGAGAACATTTTACCGGAAATGTCAAAAAAGTCGCTACATATATCATCCTGGCAGAGTTAGACAGTTATTATATTTCTCTTTTTCTACTAGATGTTTTGCCAGGCCGCCTCCATTTTTGTTATAACTATAGCGTTCTTAAACAAACTTTATCATATATAGCTGAGATTAACACAGTCAGTTAAAGTCTTCAGCTTTATATTAGTCGTTACTTTTGGTTGGATCTGTGACACAAAAGAGTTCGAAAGCACGACTCAGGTAGTACTACCATTTTTAGCGCAAATTATTGTGAGTTTCTTTTTATTGAGTGGATTCTAGTATAATAAAATATCTAGATAATGGTTAGCGATGTGACGAATTATTTTGACTTTTTAGTTAATTTTTATTCAAGCACTACAACTATTTTCTTAAAACATGATAATTCAAACATTTAATAGTCATGATTTAGTTTTGTTATTTTAAATAGTGACACGAGATAATCTATAAATAGTGATATCTATTTACTATACTTATATATATATATATATATATATATATATATGTATTATATTATTACAGATACGTTGTGACAAAAGTGCTCGAATATATGACACCACAATCTCAGTTCGTAACCAACTCATTCGAAACATACGCTGATTATTACATAAACAAACATCAGTTACAGCTCTTGGGTCCTCAAGATCAACCATTGTTGGAGGTATGTCTTTTTAGTAATAATGAAACTAACACAATGCCTCAAAAACAATCCTGCGTTACACAGAAGTTTTTATATCTTAAAGTATTGCCTTTTATGTATTTTGAGTAACAAAGTAAAATATTGATAAGAAATTAGTTTAGAATTATATAAGAAATCATTGATAAGAAAACAGCTTAACAGTTAAACAATAATTTCAGGTTGTCAGAATAAATACCAAAATGAACTGTTTATTGCCCCGTGGCACTACAATTAAGTCGCTATCTGAGAAACAAATGAAGCTAGTTGCGCTGGCGCAGGACGATGAAAAGCCGAAAGCCTTTAAAGAGATCTTTGTTCCTGAATTGTGTACCAAATACGACTTTCCTAGTGTACTTTGGTACAAGGCGTATATGCTACCCAGTATAATACACAGGTAATATATATATATAGTGTGTTCGTATTTTTTGCAGCAAATCTTTCTGAAACTTTCTCAAGTTTTGCATAAGATTAAAATTGACTTTTTCCTTAATTATTCTGGGGAAACAGCAAATTAATAGTATTGTCTTTTGTTAATATAGCTTTTACATATTAAGAAAACACTTTTTAAACGAATTGAAGCTATGTATTATTATCTATATAAACTTATAATTATTTACATAATTTAAAATTTTCCGACATTTCGCGTGCTTTACAGCGTGCGTGGTCACGGTGACTGAAGACAAAAGGCGTTGAATGTCAAAAGTATCACAGCTGTAGAAAAAGTTGTCTTATCTGTATTTATTTCCCCGGAGTTGGTATCGACTAAAAGATGACGTTATCTTTTTTGGCACGCGAAACGTCGGAAAAATTTAAAATTATGTAAATAATTATAAGTTTATAATAATAATACATAGCTTCAATCCGTTTCAAAAGTGTTTTCTTAGCAAATTACTAGCTTGACGAATGTGCGTGCGGTTTTTATGTTTAAAAAATTATCCATTTTTTCGAAGTAAGCGGGACAAAAGATCTTCGGGTCAGTTTTTTAAAGTAATTGAATAAACTTTTAGTCATAGCACTTAGTAATTTAGGCTATATAATAAATAAATATAAAGAGATCTTTTTTTAATTTTCTTTTGTAGAATAACTATGTTATTGGTAGCTCACGAATTGCGTGCGCAAATTTCGAAAGATATAAATTATGGTAAACCTCACCCACAAACAGGTAAGTAAAAATATTTTTATATTAATATTTGTAAAAATCCATTTTGTCTACTTACTTTCATACTTTTATCTTTATCTTTGAGAGATTTTTCTTAACAAATTGACACACTTTAGTGTCAAATAAATATCTAGAATTTAAATAAAAAAAATATTTGCCGTATTATAATAACGCTTATTAACTTTTTGATTGCCAATCTTACGACTTACCAATAAAAATCCCATGTATATAGTTTTTATAAGTATATACCTGAATTACATTGGTAATTGCTAAGACTGGCGCTTAACGTATTAAATAACTTTAGGGAAAAAGTGGTTGCCCATTGAAACAAATATTAATATAGCGAAAAAGAGCTTACTCTCGCAAATAGAAGAGCCAGCAGCGAATAACAGCATTGACAGGTATTTAAAAAAAATGTTTATTTATTATCTATGATTTTGTGCCGAGTAGAAGTGACAACAAGAATTCCTTTCAGTTGTAAACACAATCGTGATTTTAATGTGGATTATAATTTAATACAATCATTTGTATGAAATGATAATTATTGATTAATTCAGTTAAAGTTAAAAGAAGCTTTTGTAAGCTTTTCTTCTAATATATCTCTTAATTTGCATTTAAGTGTACTGCAATATATTATATTTTTTTGTATTGTTAGACGGTAAATGATCAGCCTTCTGTGGCTGACACGTTTTCTATTTTTGGGTTTGTCGATGGTCTTTCCTTAAAATATGGAAACGAGGTTGGGAAACCAGCGCTTAACAAGCTTTTAAAATTATAAGTCGTTTATGAAGGAGACCTGTATTCTGGTCTATATATGCTAGTAAATCAGGCGGTTACTTTATTTAGCGTGATGCGGTAATGAAATGCATGAAACCTACCTGAATGTTATAATCGTTAAGATCGTATGTTTAATAAAAATATCCTTCATTGGTTTGTTTTTGGAATTGTTTACGAACGATGTCACATTAAGCGGAGTAATTGCTTTTCAAAACTAAAACGCCTGAACACAAGAAACAATAAAATCTGCAATTGTATGCTGAGGTATGAAATGGCTATCCTAAATCATTTAAAATTTTCAAATCGCACAAAGAGAGGGTAACAGAAAGTAACCTAAACCATAAGACTAAAGATTTAGATTTGATAAATCCAATATCATATAAAGGGACATGGTGAAGGTGAAGAAAGCAATAATTGGAAAATGCGTTCGGAAAATCTAGTCCCTTGCTGGAGCGAAGTACATCGCTTCATTGATTGAAAAAGTTTCACAACAACTGTTGCTTGTAATGGAGGAGACAGAGCATATTTAAGAGTCGCTTTAAAAATATTACTAGACAGAAAAAATCTTCAGAAAGCTCTATGATTTACAAAATATATTGGTCCGAAATACGAGTAATTGTTCATTACCTAAACATGACGGAGAGAATAATATATTTAATTAAATCAATAAACACAATCACAGGACACAAATAATTTGCAAAGCATTATTACAGTGAAGTATTTTACAACGAAGATTCAAGAGAAAGAAAATTTCGTACAGAAAATAGACAATATATTCCATCCCCAGAGCGGAGTAGATCGCCTCATTCAAGGTTAGATTTTCAAAATCTTTGCGATTTAATATCCTTTAAACCAATCGCTTTAAGGAATTACTACAAAACATATACTGCTGGGTTGTATGACAAGCTTAATTCACATCATTAGTAGAAAAGAATATATTTATATCACATCATGTAAGAATTAGAAATATATGCAGTGTTAATATGTACAGGTGTATGTATGTATAATATGAACAGGGAATAAATGGAGGGACTAAATGAAGAAGAAAAGTGGATTATTATTATTAAATGTTGCTGCAATTGTGTACAGAGAGACTTAACGAGAAATTAAAGGCGTCTTAAAAGTGTTGGTTTACCCTTAGCGACTAAAGCTAGACTTAACTATTATTTTATAGAACCACCTGATGTTAAGTGGTACCGCCGCCCATGGACATTCTTAATGCCAGAGGGCTTGCGAGTGGGTAACCGGCCTCGCATGTCCAAGGTAGTTTTGCGTTTTTGCAGCACGTTGCCAAAATATAAAGGTTTGGGTATTGTAAAATGGATATTAACACAAGGGAATATATATTATAATGTTGTGATAAAATAATATAAGAATTGACTATAATTATAATCATAATGTCACTTGTAACTTATGTTGTACCTTTTAAGACAAATGCAGCTTTTGTGGTACAATATGCAAACTTTAGATTGTATCTACCACCATAACATTTTTGAACCAAAAATTATATCAATACAGTAATTAAGCTCGACCTCAAAATCATTACCTCTCATCTCAAATATAATCAGTATTACTGTTATTATTTTTTTATACATTAATTATTTAATTTTCATATCTGTGTAGGATAAGTGATCCTGTTGTATCGATATCGATGAAGGAGAGTCTCTATCAGCTTCAGAAAAAGAAAATGAGTGCGGAATACGCTTGGGAGGTTTGTATTAGCTTGTGTTGCAAATTGTTTATTAGCTAGTTTTCTCTCGCACAGTTATAATCACCTGCACAATCATATCATCACTATATCAATATACATAGATGGTATGATGTATCATTTTTATTTAGTTAACCTAAAAGTACTCCACAGATTAAATATGATACACCGATAAACGGATGGGTAAAAATAATAAAATATATTTTGAAAGAAAGGTATCCGTTGTTTGTATTCCTAACAAACATATCGACTATTAGTATTGTCTTTTGTTAACATAGCTTTTACACATTAAGAAAAACACTTTTTGAACGGATTGAAGCTATATACATCTATGTACAGCTATGTAAATGTAATGTCGACTATTAGATCATTACGATATTCTTCATAAAAATTAAACTAGACTTTTATTAATAGGGATACTGGGTTTACTGGATCCCTGAATGATTTGACTCTGACTAATAAAAAAATAATATTGTTGAATATAGCGTATATGTCTGTTTTAGGAAAACGCGGAACCAATTGACATAGAGCGAAATATTACTGAAGTTACATTACTGGATATCGAATGCTATGACACATTTGCCATGGCTCCTCTGTATGACGAGAAAAATAGGGACTTTTCTTTGCCTAAAAATCGGCCACCAATCGGCACTGCTATAATGCCACCCCCACTCACGTAAGAATGCATATGTACACAAAAATTTTGATTTAAATAATAACAAAAAGTCAAATGAAAAGAAAAGTACTCTTAAGATATGGTTTATTAGCGTTTTACTTCGAGATATTATTTCAATACTAACAGTAATTATTACAGCTTGTGGGCTGACATTTCTCGGTCCGTTTCACTCATGATTTTTTCATTCTCTCAGTGGAGCATGACTTGTTAAGTTTCACACATGAACGTGCGGTTTGTCTAGTTTTTTTAATTGGCACAAAAGGAAAATTATACCATCATAGCCGGAGACATAGCTTAATAGGACTGTGTTTCACTAGTTATAAATAGAAAAGAGAACAAACGAACTGTGTAGAATTTAAATTATATTTTCTATACATCCGTTTGTAGTGTTAGTTTTTCATAAATGAAACCTAGCATTAATACATATTCTCATAAAATACGTCTTGTATTTAATTTTTTTTTGTTTATTTTAGTTACTTGCTTTAGTTACATTCGTTTTCAATCAGTTTACAATTATTTTGCTATCCAGTCACGGCACGTTAGAGGTCTAACATATAGACCTGATTATGAAATGGCTTGTATTTTAGATTTTTTAATCATAAACTTTTATATGAGTGTATACTTTGTTTATAGCTATTCAGACAAGATACACCTTTTGTCTTGTAAAGCGACAAACAACGGCCCGGAATTGCGCGACGTCCTCGCAGCTCTCACGACCATCAACTCTCATGATTCGTTCAACCTGGAGAGAGTGGAGACCCTTGGGGACGCTTTCCTTAAATTCGCAGCGACTCTTTACCTATTCCACAAGTTTCCAAAGCTTAATGAAGGACAGCTAACGAATATTAAAGGTCGCCTCATAGGAAATAGGTATATTCATTATTTTTCTGGAATGTTTCAAATTTGTGAAAGTATGTGACTTGGGGACACTCTAAGGAGGTGATCTTATTTTTATCCATATTATAAAGTAAATCTCCCTCGTCCACGTGTGTATGATATCAATAAACTCAAGAACTACCGAACGGATTTTTAATACTATTTTCACAAATAGATGGTGCGTTATGGTTTTTCTGAATTAATTTCAATCTTGACTTATATACTTTCGTGTATGACAGCAGCCAACTAACTTAATAAGCCGTTCAATTAGCCTTGCCTCTTAACTACAGTGCTTGGTTTTACTAGCGACCTGAAAGATATTCAGCCGTAGCGTTCGTAACAACTGCGACATATATATTATCTTGTAGAGGTCGCTACTAATCTCGCCAAAATATGAGCAATCCACCGTCGAGGCGGTCGGAGGCTAGGCTATGCTTAATAACATAACTAACTGGAAGTGGAGAAGCTAAGAATCATAAACTTACCGAATTAAAGAATAAATTAAAATATTTTAGGAATTTGTTCTATGCCGGCAATCGAATTGGTCTCGGTGGGCGAATCAAAGTCGAACAATTCAGCCCGAGGATGGATTTTGTGGTGCCGGGATTTTTGGCTCCTCAAGAAGTTATTAATTTCATTGAAGAACGAAAGGTTAGTACTAACACTTTCTTCATATTTAGTTGACGTCTTTGTGTTTAAAGTACTTAAAGTTAACTATAAACTGCATATAATGCAGTCATGATACCAAAAAATATACTCGCGTTATAAAAATCTTGTATGTTCGAAGAACTAATTTTTACAGGATGACGCAGAATGACCATATTTAACAGTTGCTTAAACTACAGTTAGTTTTTAATGGAATTATGAGAAAACAGTATACGGTGCATTTTTATTGACATATTTACATAATTATTGCAAATCATATTTATTTTTCTTGCGATTAACATGATAAGATTTTAAAAGGCAAATTATATTTAACTTGGAAAAGATAATTTATAATGGACAATCTTATCTTTGATTTTAAATTTTATTAAATACTTTTGTCCCGCAGTTCAAAGGTCAATTATTTGTTTCGTTAATATTTATTACCACCGACTCGTAGCTTCTATTAGGTAGAGACGACAAGTGTACTTGGGAAGTTAGTAGTTACCACTTCAAAGCGATAAAGGTCTGAAGAGTTAGTTTAAAGACGCCTTTAAATTTGTCGCAAAGTGCCGCGTCGTGGCAGCGCGGGTGTAGCGCTGCAACCGCGCGTTGTTTACTTACATAGATTTACAAAGTAGCGCGCAGACCCGGCACTTTACGGCAAATTTGAAGGCGCCCTAAGAAATTACCTAAATCTCTCATAAAAAAATGAATTAGAACGAATATAAAAACAAATCTCACAGAACTCATTGGAATGTTTTATTTTTTGTTCAGTTCAATTATTTCAATTTGTTGTGCCGAATTATAATTTACATTATAAATAATAACCCTAACACCATGTATAATCACGCCATTACATTATAAAAAATTATCAAAAACGATATTATTACCTGATTGCATTGAATGATAATTACATAATAAAGAAAATAATACTAGAAAGAGATCAGTCTGTGTCTTTGCATAATAATCGCAAGTTTTTATTTGTACAAATTGTACCCGTTACTTTAAACAAATATCTACTAACGGTCGATGTACCGGTTGTTAAGAATTAATATGAGGGTCAATCACAACAGCAATGTAATCCAAACATTTTTGTTTGGTTCGTCAATAGGGAATCACGTCACAGTGTCTGTATTATCAAATTGTCAGTTATACTTAGGGCATGTTTCATTGAATATAATTTTGCTTCCAGCTTGCCAAAGAAATCTTATTGTACTGCTAGCTAAGAATACAGTACTGAAAATACAGTAGATTAATGTTATTATTATAATTCAGTTTTCATTTATTGTTCAGTGGCTAAAAAGTAACACAACCTACTGTACTTGTCAGTGAAAATTGAAATTGACAGTGGCTCTTACAGATACAACAAATCCTAGAGACGCCAGACCTTTCCTTAGCATGTACCTTAAATGTATCTATACTATAAATGTATATATACTATGTTGGTTCGATGGCCAATCTTTAAATACGAAGTGTTAAAAGTACGTGAACACGATACTTCAAGTCTCAATCTTGACACCTATGGTAATTAGGGAACTGTTTCAATGCTTACTATAGAAGCCACACCAATCCTAAATACCAAGCTACCTCTACCCCTTATTATAAAGTATCGAAATGTTTAAGAGAGCTAGATTTCGCCCGTTTGGCTGAATACAACGATCATATTAGCCCTCAACGCATTTTGCGCTCAAATTTATTGCGACACTACATGAGACTTAAAGGATATTTGGCCCTTAGAATTAGTAGACTTCCTGAATTCATTCAAACCGTTCCTTAATTACTATTAGGTTTGAGACTATAAATAAATTGAATAGTATTTTTCCGTACCATCAGCACTTCCTACCTGAGCATTGACCCGTATTTTGTCGTCTATTGGGCTTTTGCCCCCGCTGACTGTAGGCATATAAATTGCCAACATTAGAAATATCTCATTTGTAATACTTATGGAAAGTAAGTTACGCCCGGCGGAACTGGTATTTTGGCACATGAAGCTGGAAGCTCTGATACGTGTAGATGTTGAGTTATCATGCTCGACGACGGCAACAAAAAGAAATTTATAATTACAATAAAAAGCAAATTAAAAAACATATTTGGTGGTATAAGCGATGTTGTCACAAAACAATTCACACTTTCACGTTTTCTCAGTTGAGTTTGAGATGTTTGATGTTTGTTCACACCTGAGAATACAGCGACAATGTGTATCGCTTGTTATTAACTTAAAAATTAAATACAAAAGTAAACACACTCAAAGTAAAACTAAATACGAAAGTAAACACATACAAAAATAAAAAAAAGTACACACGCTTAATAATAAAGTCTGAACCTAATGATTTCCTTCACTGATTCAAAGACGTCGTAGGCCAATGCCTTCGGCGTTTGCATGGCTGCAAAATGGCCCCCGAAATCGTGCGTAGTGGATCGGACAAGATTAAGAAACTTGTCCTGTAATATCCAGTCAGGTTGATACACCACTTCGTGCTTGAAATTTATAGCAGCTGTTGGCACGTGAGTCGGAATGCTGTAAAATAAATTTATTAATTCAAACATAGAATTGTTTAAGTAAATTGATTCTTAAACTGATTCGATAATATATATTATATTGCATTTCTGTAACTGTACTACCTAGTTGGTATTATTATGACGTAGTTCCTATATTGGCTGGAAAAGAAAAACCATCAATTTATTCCAAAATGATTCGACTTCAAAATGTGTGTGAGTGTGTCCTAACGGGTACAAATCTCAAGTCACATTCAGTCACACACAAAATGAATTCGACATATTTATTTAATACTCAGATATTGTTAGGTTTATTCCTACTAAAAGTGCATTCGCAAACTTTCTACCACCACGCAAACATGGCCAACTCACTTGACATACTTACTTGTGCATCAAAAATACATCTTCATGAGCGAATGCCTCGGCGTACATCCTCATAGAGGTCACGATACACTCATTTGCCCATACGATGGTGACAGTATCCATCAAATCGTTCCTGTCAATGTTTTCAAGCCCCCCGTGGGGTGTGTTCAACTGATACCTGTTACTGCAAACACCAATTTTCTCTAATGTATATGCTGCTAGTCCTGCTGGAGAATCGGATAGTGCTACTCCTGAAAATATATAACTTGCTTGAATAAGTAGGATTCTGAGGCGATACGTAGCTTCAGAAATATCTCTTATATATAAACACGATGAAATTTAGTACTCTTATGTGTGTAATACGACCAGATATCAAGTATGTTTACGTCTCCAGATGAGTGGGGCAGACACATTTCTTAATCAGTTAAGTGAAATCATTGTTTAGTTCGTAATAGAAATCACAATGTCCTTTTGATTAGAGCCTATGCCATAACCAGTATTGTTTTATTCTTTGAATTTACGTGAAAATGAAGTGACGTTATTATTGTTTTTTTGTGTATTAATAATGCGCATACGCTTAGTATATGATTTAATAGTAAAGTAGTAATTTTAAAATTCGAATGTCAAAAACACAATCGTTCATCGAATGAGGCAGGTTTTAGTGCAAAATCAATAAAATTTTTAGTAATAAAATTAAGTTTTAACCAAGCCAAAAACATTTTTTAGAATAATGATTTTAGATTACAAAAATATATTTTTATTTAAAATACTGTAATATCGGAACAGTATTTTTACCTCAATTTGTATTTTTATTTCCTCTTTTATTAATTATCTTCACGGAAATCAGCTTCACTTACGTTCTTTACTTCAGTGTAAGTGCGCGAATTTTAATATCTTATTTTGTCAGATGACCATTCTGATTGCAGAAGTTGGTTAAGAATATATTTAAATGAATATAGACATTTGATAAGAAGATAAATATTAATCGATAATAGTCGAGTAACACATTAAATTGCAATTTTAAAGTCAATAACGGACCTCGAACGCACACAACAACAAAAAAAACCGCTTTTTAAAATCCTTTTTTTACCGCTTAAAGCAAAAAATGAACGACTTACCAATTGTGTCTGGTTTTGTAGCTTGTAAGTGAAAGTAACCACTTTCTCGCAGGACATAATCAAACAATTTTCTTATTGGATATATTCGGTTGATGTACTTTTCATCCATTATGAGGCTTGGGAATAAAGATCCAATGACATATTTTACGTAACTGATTGGTCTTGAGGAAACTGGCATATTTGTGTGAAATCTGAAATATCACATTCATTTCAAAATGTCATAACAATCTACTAGTTGTTACATAAAAACGGACTTTTACAGAATCTAAATGCATTAAGTACATAAAAAGTTCGCTTTGAATGAATATACCTATAAAAACCTATAGTATAGAATGTGTTTGTTGATATTTGGCTATTAATAATGGCAAAATTATATTCTGATAAATGTAACAATATAAGATTGTACACCTAATCGTACAAAAACAAAAATAAAATCAATTTGTTTTGAATGTGACGAAGGACGAAATCCATTACAAAGGTACAACAATGTTTGAATTACTTCTACCTTGAATGTAAATTATTTACCCTAAAATTTCATGAGGTATGAAGGTCGTCATATGGGTCGCCACCTGAGAACCCCAGTCCCCAGCTTGAATGTAATACATGTTGTGTCCTAAACGACGCATTAGATTACTCATAATTGTGCCTACTTGCAGAGGACTCAGGCCGGGCTTGCGAGTTCCCTGTAACAATTAGCTTATTGTTACTCGATATTAGCTTAAATTGTGTATAGCGTTGTAATTTACAATTAAAAAACAGCTTGCCTGCGAAAAGCCAAATCCAGGAAGATCGGCGGCAATAACTTCGAATACAAACTCATATCCATCTTTGGGTTTTGTTAATATCGGTATAACCTTATCGAATTCCTTTGAAGAACTGGGCCAACCATGTAGCATCAACAAAGGCAGTACTTTCTTACCTTTGCCCTTTGGTTTCACATGAATAAAATGAATGTCGAGACCCTGAATTGTTGTTTTGTAATGTGGAAATTTATTCAGTCTTTTAGCTCTCTCCGTAAAATTGTATTCATCGGACCAAAATGTAAGTAGTTCATCCAAGTATTTGGTATTCATACCATATTGGGATTGGGCTCCGTACAGGGGTGGTGTGAAGGGGCGTCTGTTCCTCAGACGACTCTTCAAATCTTCTACCATCTGGTACATAATATAATATTAGTGAAACAACCAAAGTAGACGTAGGTTTTGGTGGTTTAATAACGCAATTTTCGTTCAACAAAACTATTATTTTCAAAAGTAAGTAACAACGTACATAAGTAATTATGAAAAAAGCACTTTTACTAGCGTCATAGACACCAAACCAGAAAGTAAAATAGAGCTAAACAAATTGATTTACCGATTCGTTAAATACAATAACAAAGGGTCGTATAGATGTGTCTTCATCATCGGGTCGTGGGCCATCGCCCCACCAGCGGTCAAAATCCATTGGAGGCAATAGAGATGGGTGTCGTAGATACACCTTAAATCCGATAGCTAACGCCATAACCACGAGGGCACCATAAAATATAATCGATCTCAACATCTGTAAAATTAATATTTTAAAAGAAAAATATCGCTTCCCTCTTTTTAAACGAAAATATAGGTCTATTAATAATGCCGTGTATTATTTATAAATATTATATTTATGTATCATCAATATTTTATAAATTATATGTTGTAACGTAGGTTTAATTTTTATCGTCAGCGACACTTTATTTTATGCGGATTACACATTATGCGATTGAACATATAATATTAATTGGTGACGGGTTTTAAGACTAAAAATGCTATATAGGTTGCCCAATACATGTAGCGGTAAAATTACTTAAAATATATATATATTTGTTATAATGATAAATATAACAGTTTATTTCAACTTAATATATACAAACATTATAGCCATTTCATTATTTGAAGTTTATCGCTTCCGCTTTAACCGTATTTATTACTCGTAGTGTTGTTTACCCACCAACTAGTATAAGATCATTCACCGATGAATGAATTTGTACTTCAAAACGGTAATAACCGCTAGATTAAATATATTAACATAAATAAAACAACCTACACGTGTGTTTTTCTATGCCTGCTTAAAAATTTTAACACCCGTTAAGATATTTATACAATTAAATCTTTCAAAGTATTTTCTAAGCTACCTACTATTTACCTTTTTTGAAATTGTACGTGACAATCATAGCGGTAATATTTTATGTTTCTTTTTATTAAAAATATTTAGGAGTTAATAACCTGTCATAATTTTTATGATTATAATAAATGTAATTTTCTTGACAATTCACCCTTGATCGCCTGACAAAGTGTTATTAAAAGTATCACAATAATTACCAACTTGAAAACGTATTATTACAAACAGTTAAAAACCGTCATATACATTGCGTGTAGGTATATATGTGTCTGAATTGTGCTGATTTTCCCGTCCATTGAAGCTACAGTTATTTTTTAATACTACATATGCGGTACTTTACGGCCGATGACCGCTTCTTTTACGCGCTAAACATTCGTTTATCTTAAATTTAGGACAAAATACTCCGATATTTACGACACGTGAAAGTTTTTTATTGATTACTACCTACTTTTAAGAGGAAAAAACTGATGGGTAAAATCGTAAAATGTATTTAATTCTATAAAAAATATTACAAGTTATAAATACCTTAACAGTTTTAGCGTTATATTAATTTTAAAGTAGCACAGTTTGCGGAAAAGTCACTATAATAATTAACAACCGGCACGTGCGCCGGCTCGCGAGGCCGAAATTATATTATGGAGATATGCAAGCCGCGGATTGACACGAGGAGCGTCTAGTCACTAGTGTGTCTATGGGCATTTAGAATTCGGCCTCGACCTTGCAGACACCGGTATATTCTAAGATAATGATAAATTATTATAAATGTTGTTTTCGTATAAATACTGAATATTTCTTTAACATTTATTTAGATCTACGTAAAAATAAGTTTCGACCAAATTTTAGGCCTCGATTGATACATGTTTATTATATAACGACTTTGACATTTATCGTGAATGTAATTAAACGTGATTAAGCGAAACAGTAATATAAACGTGAAAAATAAAAATGCTTCTATTATTTATTGTTCACTTAATCGTAATAACTAAAATTAAAAATATGTACTTGTAACTGTTAAAAATAATTTTTAATTAAATATTATTAATAGCTCGGTAAAGTATCATAATTTTTAATATTACGGCCGAGGGATGAGGAAATCATAAACAATCGAAACAAAATGTAATACATATTTTAATTCGTAGTTATTTTTTATTATAGTTTATAATTTTTATTACTTTTATTTATTTAACAAACGGTACCCATTTCTTATGCTTACAATTTTTTGCGCGAAACCGTGAGTTCACTATTTTTGACAACACGCAACAATTGCGTAAAATTTGAATAGATTATTTTTTTTTATTATTATTTATATTGTGTGCACACATTGTACATATGAAAAAGATTAATGTAAAATGACAAAACATTGATCCAGGAACTTCGGATTCGAATGGCGCATTATTTTTTTTGTAATGGACCGTCCATTTACGAAATTAACTATTATATTGTTTGTATATTATTTATAATAGAACTTCTCAATAAGTTAGCGTATGGTGGTGGTGATGTCGCAGTAAAGTAGTTAAATCAGAGAGTTAATTGAATCTCTAGACAGTTAATAAAAGATCGATATTCAATCAAGTCGCTAAAGTTCCGTCAGATAAGTGAGGTAACGAAACGTTTAACGAGTGTCCTAAACGTTCATAGGCAACAAGACTAACCTAACCTTACCATTTACAATAAAAAACACAGAATTTCCAAGCTCTCAGTTCTTCACGATCACACCGAAATAACAATAACAAAGGAAATAATTATGGCGGAGTCTTGTTTTACATTATTAATCAACACGCTGGCTTTCGGTCAGGTAGATAGTTAAACGTTTTCGACGCTGCTTTATTTAAATCAAAATGCTAGCGACTTGATTGAATATCAATCTTTAGTTACCTGTCTAGAGATTCAATTAACTCTCTGATTTAACTACTTTACTGCGACAGTGATATATGTACTCGAATGGCATCAGGCTACGCGAGTGAAATTAGTATTTGATTAACTATATCTATAACATTTGTTCTTGACCTAAGACTTGTATTGATTTCAGATCCGGCCATCAATTCTTATAGGAATGGAGTTCCCAACTTCGGAAGCGTTGAGCGGAAAGCTGTCAGATAGAAGCATGAATTTAATTCAAAATAGATTTATTGAGGCGACGTCTCAACTGCGGCCGGCCGAACCTGAACCTGAAGGTGGCGTTCAAAACGAAATGCAGCGGTATATCGGGGCACAAGCAGTGTCTGACAAGGTTACATACTATTTTTATGTTACATACACCGTAAATAAATACCATTAGGATCAAAAATTTTATATATTTTTGACATATCAATAAAGCGGTTTCGAAGTCTGGCGAAACAGTATTTGTTTTCTGTAACCCGTTCTTATGATATTCCTAGTCAAATCGCCTGTTTGTCTTGAATCAATGAAACTTACAAAATAGTATTTACCTCGTCCTAATTGGAACGGCTAACATATAAATGCTATTTTTATTTGTGTATTAGTTCGAATTGTGCTTTAATTAATGTTATACTTATTTCGTGTGGAAGATATAGAAAGTTGATTTATTATTACAAAAATATATTATGGAACAGACGTAGAAATGTATTTGTGCCTTGAAGGATTTTGGGGAGTTCGTAATAAATAGTTTCGTTATGGAGTACGAGATGTGGTTGAGACATTAAAAAAAATATCTCACACAAAATTATTTTCATGATAGTTTGACTGGACTGGCTAATGTCCATGTCTTCGTTCGCGTTGGAATTCAAATTCTTGTTAATCAAATTGAAAACAACACAACTTATTTAATTATGACACGACACATACATTATTCAATACCTAAATACCTAAACTTAGTATTTCTCCTGATGTGTCTAATTTAAATTAATTATGAGAACTGCTGATCCCCAAGCGTTATACGGTTTAGGAGAAACAGATCTTCGATTGACTTGGTAGACTGTCCAACTCACTGGGCTCACACACAACATTGAACTAACACGAGTATAGCGGTCTACAGCTAGTATATGAAAAAAATACAAAATAGTTTTTTATAAGAATGATGAGGTACTGATTGGTTATTCTGGTATATAACAGTCGGTAGCAGATTGCGTTGAAGCACTAATTGGAACCTACCTGCTCAGTGGAGGCATTGAGGCAGCCAGCTTGTTATTGGAATGGCTTAGAATTATACCAAAACAGGTAATTATTAAATTTAATAATGAATAAAATAACCTCGGTGTTTTTATTTAAATTTAACGAGTTTATTCTGTTTAGTAGGTTTGTTAGAGTCTATTGTATAACAATAACGATTTTCTACATTGATATTTTCTAATTTAACTAATATTTTGCACTATCAAAACGAAAATTTAAATAACCTGCCAGTATGGTCCACTCTTCTTTTTGTCTCGGTTATAAATGTAATTTTAAACCTTTGTTCAAATATATTTGCTTTTTTGTTGTAGTTATTTTAAGGAATTATCGCAAGGATATATGTTTGTTTTGTTTCCAGGACAATTTCTTAACATACTTCTCGAGGGGTGTAGATACAGTGTTAAAACAGAGAAAAACTACCGAAAACGAGATAAATCGTTTGCTAAACAACACGAGAGTTGACATTGAAAACATCATACAGTACAAGTTTAAGGATCCTTCGCTTTTGCTAGAGGTATGAAAATTAATCCTTCTAGAACCTTCTTAAATTGTATGGGTAATAATGATTAGTTTAGGAGGCTACTTAATTTTTTGTTGTGTGGAAATTTTAGATTTGCTGTTAAAGAAACAAGTGTTTATTATATTTTTATGACATTCTACAAGAAATCACTGCAAAACTAGTAATTTACACGAAGTTGATAAAATCATCCAGAAATTTGTTAGTGTAACTTTGCTAAATAAATTGTTTGTTTGTTGAATTAATTTTTGACCTAGAAACTCTATACTCTTTCATCTCAAACTCAAAATGTCAAGTGCAATAGCCGAAAAATGAAACAATTTCCAAGAAGTATCTATTATTGTCTTTAAATGAGTAAAATTTTTGTAGTCTATGAAAAACTATATAATTTATGGATATCTGTATTATTTATGTTAATAACAACACACTCAAATGAACCGATTAAAAATATTCCACTGTTAAAACGCTACACTATCCCAGAGTAAACTTTTTTTAAATATTAAATAAAATTAGACTATTTGTGCAAGATTGAGACAAGAAAAATGTACGCAATTAAACATAACATTTCATTAATAATCCTCATCCAACAATTGCTTAAACAACTAAAAATTTATATCTTTAAGGCTTTGTCACATCCTTCATACATCCGCAACCGCTGCACTCGGTCATACGAGCGTCTGGAGTTTTTGGGCGACGCTATCTTGGATTTCCTCATAACCGCACACATATTTGAAAACTGCGGCAACCTTAAGCCCGGAGAGCTGACAGACTTAAGATCTGCGCTCGTAAATAATGTCACGTTTGCAGCGTATGTTGTCAAGTTGGGTCTTCACAAGTGAGTCAATAATTACAACGTATTCAGGCATACACGCCTGATTTTTTGTATATGTGAAAATAATAGACAATGTCTTGACTAGGCTTAGCTTAGTAGGTAACTGTCTAATCATTGAACAATTCCCAGGATTTGTTACCAAAACCTTCAAAGCAAAACTATTAAATAATTACAATTTCTTAACCTTCTTTTCCATAATTACAGCAACTTACCAGTAATTCGATAAAGAAAAACCCACAAAAGAGATTCTGCGGAAAAAGAACGGTCTGTTATGTTGTGACATAGGTTGGCTGTAATAATCGTTTTGTTTACTAGTATGAAAAAACAATAAGTATATAATTTTGGTTTGTAAATAAATGAAATGACACGTAATAATATATATTTATTCCAATAAGGGTCTCGCCAGTTCTCTTGCCGCTATGCTTAATTTTTGACTGTACCTCTAGGCCAATCATAAGCTCTTTTTTCACTCCAATTACCAGTTACAGCTATTAAATAAAATATTAACCATCAACAATAAATAATATGGTAACATTACAATAAACTCTAATTATAACATCAATAGTTTTCTGTCAATTTGACAGTTGCTGATTGCTGAAAAGCACTCACGTCAAACACGTCAAGTTATGTAAATAATGTAATTAATTCGAGTACATATTCGTTTTCTAGCGAAGAATAATCAACCTTATATGTATGTATATGTTTTTTAGTATATACTCTTCAAACAAAGTTTAAAAATTTCACGAAAGTTACAAATTTGTAGCAGACATATTCTAAATACTTCAGGTTCCTATGTTATGAGCTGAATCCGCCACTGGAGACAGCAATTATCAACTTCGCAGAACATCAGAAGCAAAGGAACCATGATATTTCTGAAGATGTACTCTACCTTATTGATGAAGAGGAATGCCGCATAGCAGAGTACATCGAAGTACCCAAGGTAATCACGGAACATGACAATTTACAATGTATCTCTAAGCCAGCATGTACTTTTTTATATAAAACAGGTGGCAAACAGGCAGGAGGCTCCCTTAATGTTAAGTGATTCCGCCGCCCATGGACACTCTCGATGCCAAAACTGCTGCAATGTTTCATGGTCTCAGCAATTGTATTTTTAACTTATCGTTTTAAACTTTAAAGATACAAAGAAATATGACATTTCAAATTTTACATTATATTAAAAAAAACTTCATATTTACCCAATTAATTGCACTAGAAACAAAATCAAGTAGATCAGATCAGATTTTAAGAAGGACTTGTTGCAAACTGTTTTTTTGTCATAAATGGTGGTATCCATTTTATATTTAAAAAGCTTAGCTCATATACTATACAGTATACCTGTATGTATTTTTTTACGACCGTAAAAAAACTAATTTGTGAACATATTTGGCTTTTATATTCATTCTTATATTTATGTTATTAATAAAGAGCTGTGTTTTCTTAAAATAAATTTAAAACGCTCGGCTCAACAATTTCGCCATAATTTTTCTACTTTCCTTTCAGGTTCTAAGTGACATATTCGAGTCGTTAATAGGTGCGATATATCTTGATAGTCATGGCGATTTAGCCACAGTTTGGCGTGTAGTATATCGCATAATGTGGAAAGAAATCGCTGCATTTTCGCAATGCGTGCCCAAACAGCCCGTTCGTGTCTTATTGGAGATGATGTACGCATGTGCTAGCTTTGGGTAAGTTCTTAATTACCAAATATTTCGCACAAAAGTAATTATTTTTAAAACCTAACTTGCAACGGATAAAATTCAATAATACTTTATTCAAGGGTAGATTTAAGAAAACATCCAGGAAATAAATATTGTGATGTGCACAATCAAGGCTGTATGTAGTTTATTATAAAAAAAAGTCGAGCTTAAAGTACTTGAAACGCGATTAATATGTTTGAAATGACTTAATGAAGACGAGTACAAAGTGTTTGCAGAAATTGTCTTTGGACTGATATTAATGTTATTTGTAATTTTACAATAACGACAGCGACTCCGACGCTTTTATATACAATTTAAATATCTTTTTATTGCTTTAGTTAAATTGGGGTCACTCTTGCGATGATTCCTAGATTCAGACATTATGCGCTTAATATTTTTATATAAAACGTCACGTTATGAGAATTAGAATAAGCAATCCTGAATCATTTTGCAACATTTAGGCTATATGTGTAATATCAAAATATTGTCTGATAAACAATGAATGTGTCATTCGCCTTAACCAAACACAGTATTAGTCTACAATCGAATGTTTTATTAATTAAAAAAAGTTTTGCTTTTTCACTCCTCCCTTATCTTCGTGTTACGTTTTCAGAGAAGCTAAGACGACTCCGGAGAATAGTATTCCCAAAGTGATGATTCCTGTTTCATACACACGCGACGGGCATAGACACATCAATTACGGCGTTGGTTCCAACAAGGCTCAAGCAAAACGCGCCGCTGCAAAACTCGCCCTCAAAGTTCTCTCGACTTAAATTTTTCGCGTACCCACGTGTAATATTAGATCAATTGATTTTACCACGTATATGTAACCGCACGGCGCATATGAGACGCATATTGGATAATATTCTAGTTTTTAAGGGGATTCTAAAAATTGGGGGTGCATGGATACGCGTTCTCACCGATACCGATAGCAACGCTTAGTTCATTAAAATTAAATTAAGGTTAAATATATCAAGTTAAAGTATTTTTTACTTTTATTAAAAAATATATAAACAGTCACAAACTTTGAATGAGATTAAAGGTTAATTATTAAAATTAAGAATAAAAAGCAATAATTAAAATTAATATTGATAAGATTTTTGTAATTCTGTATTTTATTTCATTTGGTATCGAAAACAAACTACGCGCAGACTAAGCGGGTCAGAGAGAGACAACAAACTGAATAAAACGCGGGGATTCCCCGGGCATAGATATAACAATATGCGCGTTTACATTATTTTTTTAGGCGCGAAATTTGAATCGTTGTACCGGCAATAAAAGTATGTCCGATGCCGATGAAAGTAAAACGAAGGTCAGGACTGATGCGAAAGATTAATTTTGATTTATATATGTCTGTGTTATTTCTTTCCTATATTGTATCGTCTAGCATAAAAAATGTGATATATGAATTGGTGATTTTTAGACTTATCAGTGACTTTGCCAAATGCAATTTTAGATTAAATTAAAATTTTGGACAGCTCCAACGCATCTATTTTCCATTTAATTAGTTGTACGACACGAATTTTTTCGCGGTAAGGCACACCTGCTGCAGAACATTTTTATATTTTTAATATTCCTATATAAATAGTATAGTATGTATGTTAATAAGTTTTGCTAAAAATAGAGAAAGTAAACAATTAAATTAATAAGAATGTTAGAATATTAGTAACAATGTAATTCTCAAAAATGTCTTCATGACGAAACTATACTTATTTGTCACCAATATTATTATTGAATTAGTATCTATACAAAATGATTTATCAATATAATATAAACTTGAATCTCTACTTTCAACTAAATTTGATGACGATATTTATTATTATTATTTATTCACATTTTAGGTTACTATATACATAGACTGCATTTATTTCGGTAATCTAATGTATATGTCGCAGTAAAGTAGTTAAATCAGAGAGTTAATTGAATCTCTAGACAATAAATTAAAGATCGATATTCAATTAAGTCGCTAAAGTTCCGTCAGACAAGTGAGTGAACGAAACGTTTAACGAGTTTCCTAAACGTTCCTAGGCAGCAAGACTAACCTAACCTAACCATTTACAATAAAGCAAAACACGGAATTTCCAAGCTCTCAGTTCTTCACGATCACACCGAAATAACAATAACAAATGAAATAATCATGGCGGAGTCTTGTTTTACATTTTTAATCAACTCGCTATCTTACGGTTAGACAGATAGTGAAACGTTTTCGACGCTGCTATATTTAAATCAAAATGACTAGCGACTGGATTGAATATCGATCTTTAATTAACTGTCTAGAGATTGAATTAACTCTGATTTAACTACTTTACTGCGACATATATACATAAGCCACACAAATTTGTAGAATCTATTACAAAATACGTATCAAATGGTATCTCAAAAAATTGTTTAATATTAATACCATTAAATAGTAGTTATATTGTAATTTGATTGTTAAAAGAGTGACTACCTATACAAATTGTTATTTTTTATAGCGTTAAGTATTGGCTTTAAAAATTAAACATTTCATAATTTCTAGAAGCCGAACGTTTTGTGTCACTACTGACGTATACAAATAATTTTTCATTATGTTTATGATTCTTTATAAGTTAGATAACTCCATAATGCTTTTTAAAGCTTTATATAGATCAATCAAAAACACTTTATTTTTCTCTCTCAAATAGCATATTATAAGACTGATATGTTAAATATATATATATTTAGTAGAATACAAGATACGGACAAAAGTTTACGTCAAAATTAAATTTAAATAACTAGATTTAACATATTAATAATTTTAAATCGATTTACAATGGATTGTCAGTTGACAATACACCAGTTGGTAACCAGATATTTCTTCTCACAACTTTCATAAAACTATATATATCAGTCTTGTATAGCTGTTATTAGTAATTGATATACACGAAGAGTATATATGTTGAACCTTGTGCATTCTTATACCAACAACGTAGAATTTATGAGAGTTACTACTTATTTTTTTTTAACTCGGGATCGTATATTTTCTTTTAATTGTAGTTTATCTCATAGTTGTAAAGACTACAGTTATGTTTATAGAATCTTTATATGTAGGGTAAAATATAATATTTTATTACTGTATTGTCTTTTATTACGTTTCTAAACTAAAGTCTAGAATCTAGATATAATAGTCCAAAAAATATAACTGACTAAGAAAAATAAACTAAGAAGAAAAACACAGTGCAAAAGAGATTGCTATTACACTTTTTAAGGGTTGGAGAAGAGTGTAGAGACATAAGTCGGTGGTGGGCAGAGATTAGATGCGTAATTTATTCGCGTCTTCTTCCTGTGAGGACCCCGTAAGCCTGTGCAGACAATATCGCTGATGTGATTCGTCATTGTATGGAATATTATGTTTATTTCTTGCTCAGTCTTTTGTGACTACAACAAAGTAATAAGCTGCTTATTAAACCTGAGCTCCGTAAAGTTTCCGCCTTCAAGTCAAAAAAAGACTTGAAGCTGCTAAGTCGCAAAAACATCATCAGGGCAGCCCAAGTAGATCGCATCACGCGTGTTAGGTACAAACTTGCTTCGTATTCTTCTGGAATTAAAGTGACTCTTGCTAAAGCGATCCAATCGAACTTCTGTCACGCATCATTGCCACAATTGCCAAGAACCAGAAAGATGGCTCATACAGCAAAAGATAATGCGGATTAGTTCGCCTTCAAGTCAAGAACGTGCCGCCCGTAGAGTTATCAATGATATGTTGCAGCTTAGCAACATTCATTGCTATGCAGACGACAGCACTGGGGATACTTTTAACACTGACCGGGCAGGTATTTCTCGGGCTGTTGTCGATGAGTAGGTACCAAAACAAACTGTAGTCGAAACTCTTCTACGAGGAGTCTCGGACTGGGGTAGAAGTGTCCCAAGAGGACACAAGTACAAAAACAAATCAACTAACAAAAACTTTTCGATTTTATTAGTTAAGATTTTGCCTCAAATTAGCAAAGTGGTTCCGGTGCCTAAAGGTGGACAAAGTGGACCATTATAGACCGGTTGTAATTCTGTCAACACCAGCGAAGGTAATGGAGTCAGCGCTTCAAAAGTGCATTCTCGATCAGGTAGGCTCTCAACCCTCTGACGCCCAACATGGTTTTCGAACCGCAAGAAGCACCACGCAACTTATTAAGCTTCTTGACTTGTGTTAGCTCCTAATATTTATTTAATTAAATTCTAAACATTTTTATGTAACATATTCTTAAGAATCTTGCTACAAGTGCGCATGTGCAATAGTTATTCATTTGACTCGTTCGGTTGTTTACGAATTGTTACGAATTGACTCGACCATCTCCCTGAAGTGGGATGGTCGAGTCGAAGGAGGGAGTTGTGATTTTAAAAGAGGTTGTGACAAGTTTGAAGTTATACAGTTCACGTAAAATCAGTGAAGTAAATTATAGTGAATTAAGTCATCATTGAAGTGTTTAATTTCCTACCCTAAGAACTAGATCAACTACCGCTAACACTTGCATAGTACCAGTTGTAGATAGTGGAGGACAAGTTGATGCAGCCTACTTCGATATGCGAAAAGCATTTGCCATTGTTGATAATGATGTGCTCTTGCAGAAATTGGCCAAAGTTGCCTTCACTGCATCATTGATTCGGTTTATGGCAAGTCCCATGACAGATAGGGAGCAGTATGTGGAATTTGATGGCATTAAATCTAAGAAATATTTCACTTGGTCTGGCGTGACACAGGGAAGCAATTTAGGACCACTAGAATTTTTGTAAATGCTAAATTCAACTTTGTTTGTCTTGGGTATGGTGGGATACAACAAGTTAGAGGTAACGAGGGACCTTACTATCACTTTATATTTTTTTAAGTTCCTTAGGGGCAAAATATATAATGCGGAAATGTTAAAGAGACTGGGGCTGCGTGTTCCAAATAATCACTCTCGGCGTGGTAAGCGATCGCAATCCCTCGGGCGCCCACGAACTTAGAGAAGCACCATTTACGCGTGTCTTACACACCCTAAATATTGTGCTTGTGAGACAGATGTTTTTTTTGCACACTGGCTCAATTCACAAGAATTGCATTATTTAAAATGTTATGAAATAGTTTAGATTGTAATTTTTTACTTGTTATGTTTTTAGTTCAGTTTTCTATGGTATTAGTATTAAGTTACTGTATAAACATAAATATATAAACATTAAGATTTAGATTAGTTTGTCAACATTTTATAAAAGAAAGAAAAGTTGTGAATTTACTACATTTTATCAGCAGCATCGATGATAATTACTTGGAGGCAATACATTAATGGAGTCTGGATTGTATTATTGATATATTCTATATAACTTTGTAGCCAGTTATAGATATACAAATTACCAAATCAATTTAGAAGACAAGGGTCCAATTCAATTGTTGGTGGTTCAGGTGTCAATAAGAAGATGGAAGTGTTTGCTTATTTTGACAGTTTTATATATCCAGCTTAGTAAGCTTTTAATATTTGGTAAATTCATGACATTAGATTTTGTTTAAAAAAAAATGAATTAATAATAATAGCTTAGAAATTATAATATAACAATTTCAAGAATTTCATATATCTAAAGAATGGTATTATTTTATTATTATTATTTCTGCTTAGTCAGAAGATATTCACACTTTAAGATTAAATATAATGATCATCAGATCAGTTTGAAATGTAAGATGGAATAATAATTGACATAATTAAAAAAGACCAATAAAAATAAAACATTGCCACATCAAGTGATATTTATTCTAATGTTAAATTACAAGAAGTAGGTGCTGGGCCTCTTGTAAGCAAAGGTGTTGAGTCGCTTGTACTGGTGCACACGCTTTGGGAGCGGGAACCTGATACGGCTGTTGTGGAATTGCTTCACTTGAGGTCTGCGGCAGGCAGCTGCCTTGATGACCTCCACTTTGATGATCTAAGGAAAATGATTATTTTATTAATATTACATTACATTCATGGATGATCAAAATTCTACATTATTCTTTTAAATAAGCTAAATTATTTGAGTTCCAATTGTAAAACTGTTTTCCATATCTAACAACATTAAGGTTAAAATGGTATATCTACCATACCTGAATAGAGTGTGCCCGAGCTCTATGTCTAGCTCCCATGTCACGGTAGCACTGTGTCACTGCTCCCCCAACGGATAAGTCACGGTACTCCCTGTACATGTTGTGTACGCCAGAGCGAGACTCATAACGTAGCCATATACCAAAGTTTTTTATTTTGATAGGGCTTTTCTCTGGAATTTCCTAAAATTATACAATGAAAATTAATCTATGAATACTACAGCAATAGTAATATCCTAGTTTTTTTTGTACTATAGGTTTGAATCCAAAAAGTGTATGATATTGCCTTACGAATAGCTTTACTGCTACTATCAATAGATAATTAATAAAAAATATAAAAGGAAAAATATTTTCTTTTATTTTGTGTGTTCATAGTAAAGAGTAAAATGTATGACAAAACAATTTAGAAAATTAGAAATTATGCTAGCCTTATGGCTAGCATAATTTCTAATTTTCATGTTGACTCATTATTTGACTTTTGAATAATTCTTCAACCTATGCAAGGACACATTATGAACATTCATAGTAAAAACAAATTCTTTAAGATCAAATTTTTTCAGAAATAGCGTTTAAGAGGAGTTACACAAAAGCTAAAAAACGCAAAGCATCTAGTAACATAAGTAATGTCATAAAACCGTATTAGCATGTATCAAGAAGTATTAATAATGGATCAATGTGTAACTCGAATATATACATTTACATTAATGCGTTTTTTTTTTTATTTTACGTACAATAGTTTAAAAAAACTTACCCGGATGGAAACGATTTCTCCAGTTGTTTTTTTGAACTTCTTCAGTTGCCTTAAAAAGTACCAAAATCGTGACTTAGCTACAATTTGGTCTGGCGAGAAGATTCTCATTTTATACAGTGGTGGCTTCGGCTCACTGTCCGATGGCAACTTACGGCCAATGACTTCATATTCCTTCAACTGAAATTATCAAATTTGATTTAAAGTAAACTATACAATTTATAAAAAAAACATATATAGCATTGGAGAGGCTGAAATAAATTAATAAGCTACAACACATAGACAACATGACATAACCTAAAATATGCATACAAATTTATTTATGTTCGAAGGTTAAAAAACAACAATCAAATAAGAACATAAGTAGTTTCATTTATAATAATATAGATAATCAGCATACCAACCAAATTCAATTAAATTATCATGAAAATTACTAATGAAGCAGTGCGGCAACGTGTACCATGCACTGTATACAAGCAGGACTTCACTTTATTCACATAAGGAAGTTAAATGTATTAATCTCTAAGTATTACGTGTATACATATTTTGTTATAATTAATATAAAACAATCACTACAATTTATAAGCAACAACTACATTTAATTAAAAATCTTACCTCGCCTTTAGCTTTCATTTTCGGTGATTTTAGCTAAAAAGAACTGTCAACGGAAACGGAACATTCATAAAAGGAAGATGGCGGCATTGTCTTTGTTCTATTCTACTCTCCATTACCAATATCCACAGACTATATCAGTTTAATGTCTTTCTTCTAAATTTTTATTTATGTATTTTTTTAATATATATACATAGAGAAATAAACTTATGTATGTGTCTGTATATAGTAATATAAGCTAAATGGTCTGAACTGACGAATACATTATAGTAATATTATAAAATATAGGCCTGTACCTGCTTTTGCTCGCTTCCGGTCCCAAGTAGCAACTTATTCCAACAGGTCCAACCATTATTATTATATATTACGACAAATTTACAAAATACCTTGTTAAACTATATACTTAAACCATTCTCGTTAATCTTTTTATCTCTTAATGACTTTCAATTAAAAATTCATGCAACAGTATATTTTAAGTTTATTTGTTATTTTTAATTTTTATTCTATATTCATAAATTATTTCATTTGTGTGACAAACACTTTTATTTATGAATGATTGATAAATAAAATACACCATGCATCTGAAAAAGTAGACATACTGCTGATAATGTAAAAATAATATATCTATTAACGAAGTAGCTGGTCAAACCTCAAAATTTTATCGTTATGTTAGTTTTTTCAACGCATTCGTTTAGAAAACGGCAACCCAAGTAAAAGCAATTTTTTATAAATAAGGAAAAAAGTCAGTACCCCCAAATTTTCGGGTATAAATTCAAGTCAAGTAACATGGAGGTATGAAGATTCAAGACACGGTCAACGGCAACGCAGGGGGTCTAGACAAGATGGCTTAACAGTAGTTTATGTCGAAAGTCGATCGAACTTTTATAAATGACTACATAAGTTTAACTGAAATTGGATTTATATAAACAGAGACAATTCATTTTCATGTTTAAAATTCAATTCAGGTACATAATATAACACTTAAATTAATGAAAAGTTAAGACTTTAATACAACTTCTACATTGGTGGTTTCTGTTAATACTTGTTGTTATCTTATTCTCTTCTCTTTTTCTGAAGAGAAAATATTTATTTTGTTAGTACGTTGATCAAATAGAAAACTAATAAACTCGTTTAAGATACTTCCAAGGTTTATTCAGTAGGTAAAATTAATATTAAAACTTTTCACTTTATTTTAAACTTAAAAATATAGTTAATTCGCTACTTTGTTCTTTATTGTCAATTAAAGTTTTTAATTATCAAACAATGTCAGTAATTCCTACGGGACTTGGATTCAAACTTCTCATTCATTAACAATATTATGATAAACTTCTCTATATTAACTTATACTAAATGTCTTACGATTACTTAGTATTGTTCACTAGATTTTATATAATAAATCCACTTGATTTGATAAATTTAAATCAATATTATATCAATAGCTTCTAATATATTTAGAACTTCTAAGTATGTTCATTAGTGTCTACTTTCACATCTGATATATACAAATGCACTATAATTTTACTTTGTGATTATATGCAATTTTAAATGGTATAAAGTTTACAACAAACATGTATCTTTACCTTACAAGTTACATCATGTGTTTTTCAAATTAAAGAATGATTTCATTAACTTTACATGCAAAATAAATATCAATAAAAGATATCGAATATAACTAGGATGTTCGAATTAAAAAAAAACTAGCTTTAAAGGTTCATGTAAGAAATATTTACCTGTACTAATTTTTCTGACATTCTTTTGGGCTTCCGATTGTCGACACGAGCTGTCATTTTCATACATATTTAGTTTTCGACTTTCTACATACACTACTGTTAAGCCATCTTGTCTAGACTCCCAGATCGTTAGGCCGTGCTGCAATAACATTGTTTGTCACTCTGTATCATAGAATACATTATATAAGTAATGTACGAGGTATGAGTCTTTCTTGTCTGTAGTATAAATTGCGCGAATGATTGAATGACGACTTTTAGTATTCAGTCAGTGTTTTGTGGTAGGAAATGTGACGATTACGGAGAGTTTCCTCGTTTATTGTATATTTCTCCAATTCAGGATTTAAAATTAACAATAAACTGTAATGTGAATATCTTAATAAAAAATAATAATGTTCAGGAGAAACGTATCACGCTTAGTAAAGTATGGGCTTTACGGGAGTGTAGCTATAGGTGGTGGTGCATTTGTAACATCTATTTACCCAGACGCCGATTATAATTCTCTACCCATAGTGAGACATACTAGAGCTGCCCGAACTGCTCTAGAAATTAGTCAGATGTATAAATCAATGCTTTATGGTAAGAATTGGGATAAAACATCAGAGGAATATTTGAAAGTGCGAAGTGAGGCTCATAAATTGGGAGCAGAGAAACTACTTGAATTATGTAAATCAAATAAAGGTGTATACATTAAAGTTGGACAACATGTTGGTGCTCTAGAATACTTGTTACCCTCTGAATATGTAACTACAATGAAAATTTTACATAAAGATGCACCAAGAAACACTGTCGAAGAGCTATATAAAGTTTTAAAGGAGGACCTAAAGCAGGATGTAAGGAACTTAATGGTTTTAGAATTAATTTAATAAAAAAAATTATTGTTACTATGATAAGTCTTGATTCATATTTCTGCATATTATTTCAAATCAATTTGTTTTTTCATAAATTTTTATTTATGTGTTTCAGCCTGCTGAAATTTTTACTGAATTTGACCCTGAACCTCTTGGTACTGCATCACTTGCGCAAGTTCATAGAGCAAGGTTAAAGGATGGAACAGAAGTAGCTGTTAAAGTTCAACATAGTTATGTTAGAAAAAACACTACCGTTGACCTCAAATGGATGGAACTCCTTATAAATATAATGTCAAAAGTTTTTCCTGATTTTCAAATGCAATGGTTGGTTGATGAAACTAAAAAAAATATTGCCAAAGAACTTGATTTCATGGAAGAAGGTAGGAATGCTGAAAAAGTTGCAGAAGTATTTAAAAACTATACCTGGTTGAAAGTACCAAAGATATTCTGGGAATTTAGTACAGAACGAGTTCTTGTCATGGAATATCTCACTGGAGGCCAAGTTAATGATGTTAAATATATTGATGTAAGTATATTTCAGAAGTTCTTAATAGGAGGGAAAATCCTTACAGTAATGGTTAATAATATATGTAAACAGTATGAATAGTTTTTTTTTGTTTTATCTAGAATTCTTAATAGGCCTAGTAATGTATATATATGTATATCTCCAATTGTTTAAAATGTCTTATTTTATTAATATATTATTTTCATTTGTAGAGTCACAATATTAGTAGAACTGACTTATGTACAAAATTAGGTGACCTATATTCACATATGATATTTGTTACTGGTTTTGTACACAGTGATCCACATCCTGGTAATATTATTGTTAAAAAAGAACCTGGAGATAAAGAAGTAACAATTTGTTTATTGGACCATGGTCTATATGCGGTAAGTGCAGTAAATTTATTAAGAATAAATATTGATAAGATATTTTTTTTTAATGTGAAAAATTTAGAATTATTTTACAAAATACATTTAATTGTTGTGTCACTTACACTAGAATAATAGTGTAAAATATTAAACAGAATGAATTCAATTTAATGAAATCAAAAGAAGTCATCAGTAAATATTGTTTCAGCAATTGTCAGACAAATTTCGTTACCACTACTCAAAATTGTGGCTCTCAATAATTGCAAAAGACAAAGAGGCTATAAAATTCTATTCTGGAAAACTGGGCATTAACGAGGATTTGTATGGGCTGTTTGCTTGTATGGTAGCAGGAAGGCCTTGGGATGTCATTATGAAGGGCATTGACATAACGAAGCCATCAGCATCTGAGGTTTTTCATTTTTTAAAGAGGACCAAGATTTTAATTATGGAATTTTTGTTAATTTTAATTGTCTTTTCAGAAAGTTACATTTCAAAATGAGTTACCCAATTTCTTAAATCGTGTCTCTCAATGTTTAGAGTATGTAGACCGGCAAGCTCTACTTATTATGAAGACAAACGATTTGATACGAAGTATCGAGTATTCATTGGAAATGCAAGATAGAATGTGTGGTTTTATGATTATGACAAAGTGTTGCACTGAAAGTGTTTATAAGCTGGAATTAAAGGTTAGTATTTGTAATTCTGTAGCTCAAAGAACATTTAACTATTAACTAATATGATAACTAACTAAAATGATTACACTATCAAAAAAAAATGTTAAAAAAATCTTAATTTATAAGCAGTTCATGCCTCAGGTGGCTTTCATAATTTAAAATTCAAATAAATATAAAGGTCTGTTATACAGTCCATACTAATTTACATTCAAAGTATGCTTTAGCGTAGATACAATATATTGAGTTCCTTGTTCCTGACTTGAATTTAAAATAAGAATGCTCATGCGTTTTATAATTCTTGTGAGTTCAAATTAAAAAGAGCCAATGGTATATATGCAATACAGCTTTAAATTATATTTAAAATTTCTTACGATTGTTAGTAAAATATGAATTTTTGTTTCTTTGGTGATACAATAAAATTGTAATTAGATAGTGAAATCAAGTTTTGGGTGTTCATTGGCCAATATTATCATTCTGGTATTAATAACTATAATCTACTCTAGTTGTTACATAACATTAGTCAAATAGCATAATGGTCTTGTAACTTTGAGGTGACTTGCGTGAGATTCTAAATCAACATCTATTTAGATGTAGAGTGATTTTTTTCTTATAATTATATTCCTTTACAGGCTTTTTTTAATACGCTTATTAAATTAAATTAACAATATTAATGAGTATTTTTATTACAGGACGAAAATTCTCAAGTGAAACGACAATTATTAAGTATAAAGTACCTTTGGTCTCTTTGGGTCCTCTATTTCTACGCAATCTATTTAACAGTACGAGAGAAATGGAATATGTGCTTCTACAACACAAATCGTTGTGCTTCCGTTTAAGTGTCAATATATGAAACGAAAAGTGTATATTTGAAATGATGAATGACCCTGTGCCTACTTTTGTATAAAAAACTTAGCGCAAATTATTTATTGAAATTGTATATGCAGTGATATTTATGACTTGCGGTGTATTTTTGGCTAGTCACGCGATACACTTTACCTCTTCAAAACGGGAAAATTTATATAATTAAGTTATAGTCGTATTTACAATTTGTACATTTTGTATATACCAATTTAAGTATCGTGTAGGGCTATGCTAGTAGATAATTTGTTTGTACACGGCTATGTTGAAAATAAATCAGTTATATTTTTCATAAAGTTTTATTTAAATTTGTATTTTATTTTCCAAATTTGATAACTTGTTACTCAACACGATGAGATCATTTTGAATTTTGAGTAAAATATTAGTGAAGTTATCACGACTTTTCCTTCCATGTAATTTAAAGAAGAGCGATGTCGATGAAATCTTTGAACCAACTTCGTTTTTGCAATCTGAAGGCAAAGTGTTTGCGTTCTTCGTATTTATTGCCGTTGTCTTAGAAATTGGTGTACCTGAAAGGTTATTTAAATTATTAATCAGAATCTATATACGTAATTCTGTTTCATGTAAAACGTAAAACAAAAAATCCAGTGGCGCTATAACCTTTATTAAGTCTGTGCCTCAGATTGAACATTGATGTGATCATTAGCTATTTCTAAAAGGCAATTAGACCAGCCACACAAACTTAACTTTTTGGGTCGAAGTCACGTCGGTTTCCTACCAAGATAGTGTTAAGCGAGCACATAGAAAGCCCATTAGTTTACAGCCGGGATCGAACTTACGGCCTTAGGCATGATACCGCTGAGCCACAACAACACTGCTTAAAAATACAGCTCTTATTATAGTTAATATTTTGCCTCATATACTTTCTAAACTATAAATATGTATATAAAATAGAATATATTTTTGAAACTAAAAGTTTACCAGTTGACTTTGCACTACTATCATTGTGGATTTTCTCTTCAAATTCGGTGCCACTTGAACTGTTTCGGTTAAGTATACTACTATCGCCCATTGTTAACATGTTCTTATGGAATCCAGAAGTATCTACAAAAAATTTAAACGTGAGGCCTTTTTGCGTCGATGATAAATTTGATTTTACATAGGTATAAAGTGGGAATTATTATTTAAATGTGTAAACCAAACAGTATTACGTCATACCGATTACATTACTATTTACATGGTTTAGTATGTTTGTATGTTTATGTTATTTTTTACCAATTACTTTACGATAATAATGTTTCAAGACAATTTATAAGCAATGCGTATTTGTAATTATAGCTATTAACTTGAGGACACCTGAATAAACTATTTCATCAGTAACATAGTTTGTAATATGTGTGTGGGTTATACCACGACAAAAAAGTCTGACTAATAATAATAATGAAACATATACAACGTTTTAATAGTATCGTAACCAAATCTCAAAAACGAAGAAAACATTTCCCCGCTTTTATTTATTTACACTTCGTTACAGTACAATAAATAAAAAAAAAAATTAAACATAATTAAATCAAAAGGAGGGCAACTGGCGGCCTTATCGCTTTCGAGCGATCTCTTCCAGGCAACCACTGTGAGTAGAAGTGAGTAAGAAAAAAATGTATTAAATGTATTAAAAATTGGGGTTGGGTTTGGATCTATGCTTCTACGGTTTCCAGCACGACATGCTTGCATTAGCATGGTAGCATAGGTGCAAACCCACCCTACCACATCCTTCTGATGGGTAGGGAGGTGTGGTCTTGGGGGTAGCGCAGGTCGCTGTGATCCCCAAGGCAAGTTTGGTGGTTGCCTTCCCGAGGTTGCCAACCCTGTTTTTGGTCTAATACCCTATGTATTAGACGTAACTAAAACCACCAAGCGAACTTTTGCAGGGATGTAGAGGTCATGTCCTTGCGAGTTCATCATCCAAAATAAAAGGACGGTGGACAGTAAATGACCTCCCGCGTGTCTGTGCCGTGCGCGGGGACCCGTACGGGGGGATGAAGGAGTCCTGGAGGTTGAGTGGAGTAGTGCGCCGGTACAGTTGTGCGCTGCACACAACACACCTCTTTGGTCTGGATTTCCCCTCACACGGGAGGCCGTGCATTAGCTGACCACGGTCAACCGGCTGTGGTATCCCGTAAGAGGGCTACCAAGCGAGAGTCGGGGTGTGGGTGGGGGGGGCGTCGGCGTGGCACGGGACTCGGGGTGAGTTTGCATCATCGTCTCGGGATGCGAACAGCTCCGTACTCTCTTGTGGCGTGCGGACGCGCCTGCCCCTCTACACGCTGACTCTATACCGAAGGAGTAGCTCTGACGTCGCTTGCTGAGCAAGGGACGTCCCCGACTTGAGGGCTCCGTGGCGGGTGGAGAGCTCCGACGGTGAATCTAATTCATACCACCACATGGATAAAGAGACAAAACACACAAACCAACAAAAGGCTGCATCCACAGATGCGCCTAAAACTTACATAAACAGGGTTACGTCGCAGGACGTGTTGAGGTGCAAGTCACCAGTGACACGATACTCTGATGCCCCTATCTCGCAAACGGATGCTCCCAATAGGGCAGCGTCCGAGGCACCAAAGGAGAGGGCAGCGGCTGAGGAAGCGCCAAACCGGGATGCACCCTTAACCGTGCCCACTCCAATGGTATCTCATACACCACCACACGAGGATGCGTCCACTGTTGCGGCCAGGCTGACTGCGTCGTTCGAGCAGAAGATAGCAACTCCGAAGGATGATACAGCAATGTTTGCGTCCATAGGGGGGGCATCCGAAGCAAGATCGATGCGGAAGACCGAGGCTGCGACGGTGAGCACGTCCAGTGCACAAACCTCGACCATGGACATGTCGGCCCTGAAATCAGCGATTCAGGAATCGACTCCCAGAATGGTCCTAAGCTCCTCAAAAAGGCGACGGCTCAGGAAGGCCAAAAGAGCGACGGAACAGCAACAGCTGATTACCGGCTCTCAGAGGATACCTGAGAATCCTGGAACTGCCCCGCGGTTACCTGCAGGACGCGGGAAAAGGGCACCGAAGCCGACTGGGTCCTCTGCCGCGCTCAAGCCTATTGGCTCTAGGTGCGGTAAAGAACCTAGAGGGGGTTACCAAACCAAAAACCCAAACCAAACCAAACAACAAAGAAAGGGCCAGAAACGCGATCGGCCAGAGGAAACCGTGACACCGACTGGGGAGAGTAAAAGGGTCAAACCTAACAAACTCCGGCTGGAGTCAGGGGCCTCGGCCAGTTACGCGGAAGCAGCAGCATCCTACAAAGCCAACGAGCTTTGTGTTGCCGTGATGACTGAGCCCTTTATAGACATGACACAAGAACAGGCAGATAACATCCGCCTACAAATCGAGGGTAAAATCCAAGATGAGCTCATGGCGGATCTTGAAGCTACCCTAGCAACTGAACCCAACGACATCAGATTCCGGGGAAGAGCCCACTTCTCAGATGGTGTCCTCAAAACTTGGTGCGAGGATACCTACACGCTGGGATGGCTTACCGGAGCATGCGATGTCATCAACAATCCGATACCGGACACCAAACTGGTGGTACGGCCTCAGTCAGACATTCCGAAGAAGGTGCCGTGCTTACTGCATGTTCCAGAGTTCACGGCGTTCAGAGTGCACGGAAACTTTACGGAAACTGATCACCAGGCAAAACCGCCACCTAAACATCAGATCTTGGACCCTGACTCACGAACGTAGAACACAGGACCCGACAGGCGTATCTTTGTTCCTTCGTGTTCCGGAATATGAGATCTCAAAGATCAAGGCACACGAACGCCGCATCTACTATCTGATGGGGAACATCTATATCCGAATTCTGGAAAAGGATGAACCCTCAGTGGTAGCTGCCGCCACAGTAACTACTGCCAGTACATCGGGGACGGGATCCTCGGGGCCAAAGCCGCCCTCGTCAACGACGGAGATAGCCGCGGTTGCCGAGGTAAACGTCCCCATGGAGACAGTTCAACAACCACCCTCACCGGTGCAACTAACCTCGGATGACGAGTTCTTTCAGGAGACAGGGGGGAGTGAATTCAGCGACAGCTGTTTGCGCTCCTCCCCCTAACCGGACTGACCTTATCCAGACCAACCTCCAGCACAGCCAAACAGCGTCGGCTTCACTACGCAGACTGCTGGAGACCAACCCGAAGACCATTGCCGCGATCCAGGAGCCGTGGATCAGGAATGGCAAGGTATGCGGCCTGGGTAACACCGGTGGTAAACTTTTGCTGGATACCTCAGTAAGTAACCCAAGAACCTGCATTATCATACCTAAACATGTACCAGCATACCTAATTAACGAACTGTGTTCAAGGGACCTTACAACCATTAGGTTACCTAGGGACGCACATCCAGACATCGTCCTGGCGTCCTACTTACCGGGTGACGAGGACGTGCCCACTCCAGAACTCGGCCTTCTGGCTGACTACTGTGAGAGGGAGAAACTGGAGCTTATAATCGCAGCAGACTCCAACGCGCACCACACGCTATGGGGTAATGCAAATACCAACGCTCGAGGTGAGAATATGCTTAACTTCATTCTTAGCAATAATCTTATCTTAGCAAACAGCAGCTCTGAACCAACCTTTATCAACGCACGCTCGCAAACCATAATCGATCTAACAATGGTGACCTCTGGTCTGTCAGATCACATACAGGATTGGCATGTCTCCAGAGAGCTATCATGTTCAGATCACAGGTGGATCCGCTTTACAATCAAAGGGAGCTACCTAAACCACAACCACGACGCATACCTCGGAGAACTGATTCAGTAAAATTTTACAGTATAATCGGCTCAGAGGTAAGCAAACTAACAATACCAACCACCATTGATGTACAAGACATAGACAAACATGTAAATAACCTAACGTCCCTACTCCAGACCAGCTTTGAACGGTCGTGTCCCCTTACCATGCCTAGGTGGGGGAGTAGACATAACTGGTGGTGCCCCGAACTGGAGAGACACCGAAAGAAGGTCAGGAAGCTGTTCAATAGAGCAGGAAATACCCGTTTACCTGCCGACTGGGACAAGTACACAATCGCGAGAAGACGATTCAAAAAACTTTTACGTTCTAGGAAGCAAGAGTGCTGGAGACACTTCTGCACCAGCATTGAAAGCAACAACCAGGCAACCAGAGTGAAATCATGCCTCTCTAGTGAGCCTTATCACTCAATCGGTTGTCTTAAAAAACCTGATAAATCATTTACAAAAACCGATGCAGAAACATGTGAACCACTGATGGAAACACACTTTCCAGGCTGCATAATTGCCAACGACCAAGCATGGCAACCCTACTCAGAAAGAGCCACCACCGACTCAGACTGGAATGTAACTCACAAAATAATCACAAATGAAAAAGTAACATGGGCAATCAACTCCCTCCTACCATTCAAAGCGGCTGGCCTGGATGGCATCTTCCCAGGCCTACTAAGATGGAGTGGAAACCTTTTGGTGGACTATCTTGTCTCAATCTTCCGAGCATGTATAGCCCACCGCTACATACCTTTGAAATGGAGGGAAGTGAAAATAATATTCATCCCAAAACCAGGCAGAGAGGACTATACCCAGGCGAAATCCTTCAGACCCATAAGCCTCACATCTTTCCTGTTAAAAACAATGGAGAGGCTTGGAGATCTGGAAATACGTAGCTAGGTATCGCTATCCAAATTCCTGCACCCAAATCAACATGCCTACAGCCCAGGCAAGTCAACGGATTCATCACTCCACAACGTTGTGTCTCGCATTGGCGACTCCCTGAAGTTAAAACAGTCAACCCTTGGTGCATTTATTGACATCGAAGGCGCTTTTGACAAAACAAACTTCACAAGCATTACCAGAGCACTCGTTACATGTGGAGTATCATCAACCCTGATAGGGTGGATAAACAACATGCTAAAACAACGAGCTATACAGTTCACTGTTAATTCCACGACACGGGGCATTGTCAGCAGAGGCTGTCCGCAAGGTGGTGTCTTATCGCCGCTACTGTGGAACCTCGTAGTTAACGAGCTCATCACAGAACACAACGCTGGCAACCTCTACACAGTGGGTTATGCGGACGACATAGCTATCTTGATATCGGGAAGCTTTGAAAGTACCCTATGCGATCTCATGGGAAGGGCTTTCAAAGTAATTGAGAGATGGTGCAACAAGCACGAGCTATCTGTCAACCCATCAAAAACAGAGTTAATACTCTTTACAAACCGGAGGGTTCTGGGACCACACAGGCTTCCAAAACTCTTCAACACACAACTCAAACTCAAAAATGAAATAAAGTACTTGGGTGTGATTCTGGACAGTAAACTGCTCTGGAACAAACACCTAGAACACAAACTGAGCAAAGCAACGATCGCCTTCTATCAATGCAAAAAGATGCTAGGCGTGAAATGGGGCTTATCGCCTAAAATAACATTATGGCTATACACTGCCATAATCAGGCCAATGCTGGCCTATGGAGCCCTGGTTTGGTGGCCAAGATCTGAACTTCAAATGGCGATCACGAAACTGGGACGCTTCCAAAGGCTTGCCTTGTCCGCTGCTAGCGGTTGTATGAGAACAACTCCGACCGCAGCAATGGAGATAGCCCTGCAAATCTTACCTCTAGACCTACACATACAGCAGGGGGCGGCACTAGTGGCCATCAGGCTTATGGTATTGGACCTATGGGGAAAAAACCACTACAGTTCACACACAGTGATTCTCAACAGGGCAATAGAGTACCAACCTCTTATAGCTGCGCCATGTGACAGAATCACTAATCAATTAATATTCAACAAGAAATATCTTATACAACCGAGAGAAGAGGAGCAAGATCAGTCGCCCCTGAATGAGCTACGTATATACACTGATGGTTCAAAAACAGGGTGTGGCTCAGGCGCTGGTATTTTCTCCTTTGATCTCAACATCAACATACACCTACCTCTGGGCACACAAAGCACAATCTTCCAATGTGAATGTGTCGCTCTAACCGAAGCAGCCAGAGCCGTACAGCGGATGGGAGTCAATGACTTTTACATTAAGCTCATATCGGACAGTGCATCCGTGCTGATGGCGCTCGGTAACGAAAACACAAACAGCAAATTAATACTGGAGTGTCACGAAGCACTGGAGGCAATAGCTCTAACAAATAGAGTTACCTTACAGTGGATTAAGGGACACAGTGGCTCTCTCGGCAACGATGCAGCCGACGAGCTTGCGAGAAGAGGCTCTGGTATGATACCTGCTGGCCCGCATCCGCTCCTCCCCTTGCCCTTCTCGCTAGTTCGAACCTGGATTCGCCAGAGATCCACTGTACTCCAGAATCAACGATGGTCGCGAAGTGTAGATTGCAAACAGTCCAAAATGGCTCTGCCGGCTGTGAACCCGCAACTTACTAAGCGACTTCTAAACCTGAACAGAACCAATCTCAAAACAATCATAGGGACAATCACGGGCCATTGTCTCCTTAACAAACATCTTTTCGTCCTAGGCGCAACAGACAGCCCCTTGTGCAGAGGCTGTTTCAGCGCAGAGGAATCAGTCACCCACGTAGTCCTGGAATGCGAGGCTGTGGCTAATCAACGTACAAAAATCCTCGGAACAGTGAGGTCGCTCCGCGAAGCCTGTGAAGTGCCCGGGAGACTTCTGTGCTTCTGGAAGGAGTTGGGCTGGCTATAAAATTAGCCAGGGCTTTTACGCACAACGGACCGACTACGTGTCTAAGTGCGGAAATTGAGTCCACCTACCTACCTACCTACCTATGTATTAAATTACATAAGATTGGCAAGTAGTGCAAAAATACATGTTATACACATTTATTAAGACAAAACTAAACAGGAACAAAAAAAACAAACTAAACTAAAAAGATGATACATTAAAATAGAAAGTAAAAATACACATAAATCACGATAATTTAAGGTAAGTCTCACGTCACTTAGTAGTTTGTAAGAAAGTTAGGGATACGATGTGGACAGGTAATGTTTGTACAGTAGAAATTTAAAGGAAGATAGAGAAGGAGCTAAGCGAATAGGGACGGGAAGTGAATTCCATAGCCTAACTGCAGAGACCTTAAAGGAATCGCCAAGAAAGGAGTTATGAGATGGGATTTCAAGGGTATAGTAAGGGTAAGGGTAAGGGCTTTCGGTTTTCTAATGGATGTACACTGTGTGTAAATCGAACCTATGTGTTATACAATTTAATACTATGATGTTAGGGTATTAATTGGCGTACATGACTGGTTTCCTGGTAACCACACTTCTAAAATGTAAGGATGTTGTGGTTCATTTCCAGTACGCAGATATGTCAACGGTAGCTCTTTGCCATCCTCCGATTCTAGTTTAATAATCTCATCGCAATAATCTGGCAGATCTAATAGATGCCACACTTTTTGTCTGAGCACTGAAATTGATGCTGTTGGCTTTACGGCTATGTAGTAGAGTTTGTTGTCTAGCACTGCAAGAATAAACTAGAATGATGATTCGATGCCCATAGTTCCCGGATAAATGAAGTTAAGCTAGTTAAGTTTCGTTTTTAACTAAGAGTGAAGACTCATACAGCCTATTGGTATTCTGATTTTGAGACGCCAGCCGCAAACATGAGCAGTGAGTGGCATGAGAATGTTATCAGTGCAAATTAATTAAGGCAGAATGCTTGAACCGATCTTGATCAATTTGGTACATAAATAATTCGGAATACACATATGTTACTCAAAAAAAGTATATTATCGGTAGATGTTATATCCAAGTTGTCCAAGTCACGGGCAAATACTTACATAATAAACCACTTACCGCCTAAATCATGACGTCGAATTGTTAAAAATGTTATAACATCTTTTTTAAATAATTTACTCGGCGCCTTCAATATTTTAATGAACGACATCGCAAAAACATTTCATAAATTATTCATCTCCTATGATAAAATCAAGGTTATAATTTGCTAAAGTATTTAATAACATATTTAACAAAATAACTTCATTGCATTTTTTAATATCTTGATTAAAATAAAGAATCACAAAAAGTATATGTTATAAATGAAACATAGCAAAAAGTTATAATAATTTCTCGAAAATTAAAGCGTCTAAATCAGATACATCTTTGACAACTTCTTTCTAGCTTGATATCAAATAATATCATATATACTTATTTTTATTTTGTTTATGATAAGTTCATAAACAAAATTAATATCTAAACCGAATCACAAATCAAGAATTGTGTATCTGTAAAAGCCGACTTCCGACATCTTTTTTTATTGATATAATTATTAGTATTTATGGCGTCTTCTTATGTGTGATCTTCTTAATATTTTATTATGTATCGTTTTGCTATCATGTTTGTATATATGTAATTATTATTTATAATATTATTTACACAAATACAATCAAATTTATTTTTATTTCTTCTATTTGTTGGATGGTTCTATTTTTGCAATAAATAAAGAAATTTGTTCAGAATTAGTTAATAAAAGTAGGATTTTTGTGTACCAACTGGAGGGTAATACATTTTTCAGCATCTCCAAACAATTTCTTCATTAAAATCATAACGAGAAAAGTTACTTCCGATGCCTTTATTAAATATCCTTAAAATAATTTTATGAAAAATTATTCTTAATATATGTTAAACCTAGTCAATTTTCGTTGCTTGAATGGCATACCACATAGATTCAAAAAATACCCATTGCCAGATTTCGATGTAGGGGTAGTAAATTAGTCCGCAAGTGTTGTTGACTTCACAGTTATCTGAAAATAAACGTATTTAGTAGCATTCACAAAACAAGCGTTCTTCCTTTTTACTGGCCTAAACTTAGCCCTTTTAGGTTAAGAATTCAGGAATAAATAAATACACCTATATTTAATAAAAACTATTTAGAGGTTTCTCTAATGTGTCTTTTATAAACAAAAAAGAAACACTTTTTCCTGTCTTGATACAAAACTAACAAATGCTTCACTGATATTTTTATTTTTGAAGGCAATAACGTGATCACGCGTCTATGCCTTCGTGTTTTTATTAAGTATCAATCATTTAAATACACTTATTAAATAATTTAACTTACTCTTTTCCAAAATCTTTGTAACTTCCACTGGGGTTATAAATTTTCCATAATCGTGTATTCCCTTTGCGGCGCAACCAAATACATTTTCCGAAAAGAAAACACCTATTCTCGCTGACAATGTTCTATTTGGCGCTGTTATGAATATTTTACCACCGGGTTTTAGGGTTTCTATGCATAGCTTTAAAAACAGCTCTTTGTTCACTACATGGTCTAACACTTCTGAAGCGACCACGGCGTCGTAATAGTTGCGGTGATTTTGGGCATGATCCTAAAAAAATATATTCTACACTTAATGTTTCTTACAAATTACACTTGCATGTAGCAAAATGTTATTAGGTATCGACCCTAAGAATGAATATTTATTACATTTTGAAGATTTAATCTCCGGATATTTATAAATGAGACTTACCTCGATTGTTGTGCAGTAGTATTTTGGCCTATTGTCTGCTACTAATGGAAATACGCTCGTGTGTTCAGTTGCTAAGTCAATTAATTCCTGACACGGGTCTATCCCAGTAACTTGGGCTCCTATTTTCGCTAATCCCTAAAGAATTAAGTTAACTAATTAACTCCGAGCCTTTTCCATTTGGGTTCTTCAAATGATAACTTTGTCGTTCGAAATATATGATGACTATTACAAAGGTATGTATAATTTCCGATAATATTTATCGCTTAAAACTGTTTATTACACGAGAGAATTAGATGCAAATCAATACTTTCGCTTGGATTCTATACACATTTCCAAAACACCTGTTATAATTGCCACTAACCAGGCGTATATTTGGTATTGAAAATTATTAATTTCAAACATAAGATATTTAGATAAAGGTTAATTTTATTTTGAGATGTAGGATTACCTCTGATAAAATGCCTCCTCCACAGCCTACTTCCAATATTTTCTTGTTTGCCAGGGGTTTTGATAATTTCAAAATTTCGTCTTTTGATACAAGTCCATCTCTAATGTATGGTACTCTTAAACAATAATTATCGATAAAAAAAATCTATATTTCGCTTAAATATTTAAAGAAACTGTTATAAACATGGGAGTTCGAAATCTAGAAAAAACAAATCGGTAAAACCTACTATGCAACAAAGACGTAATAAAATAAATAAATAAAAACGTAAAGCATTGACACAGTTTTTTTTAAATAACTTCAAAATTGTGTTTCTCTAAAACCTGTTGATATACCTGCGATGGTTCAAGCTGTGTAAGGTCACGGTGCAGCCATGAGGGTCCCACCACAGGTCTTTAATATTTCTATGCCTTTCAATGTTTCCTTCATCTACTGTTGTAAACGCATCATGTGAAGCTGACATTCTCTAACAAAACTCTTTAAAACACACGCGACTGTCTTTAACGACTAACACCAATTACAATAAATCTGAAGTCACGCTACACCAAACGTATATTATACGTTTTGTGTTATTTGATTAAATATAGTGACAATTTTACGAATATGAGGATGTTAATGTTTAAGTTGAATAAAAAACAAAACCGATGAATACTTACGTTATTATAAGATTAAAAATGTTTTTTATAGCGATTAACAATTATAAGATATACTTTGATGCGATTTTAAGACGATAAAAAACCATAATTCATCTTTTTTATCATTATATAGATACATAAATCAGTAGATTATCAGTAAAGACAAAAAGCTTACTGTCTATTGACATTTGACAGCGACAATTTAATACTTAAATCTAAGGGCTAAGGCCATAAATGGTGCATACCTACTATATGACATAATACAAGGGGCGGGAATGGACATGAAAATATAAAAATAAAACAACACAATCAATTTTACTAATAATAAATGTATTTAATATATTGTGGTATATATAGACATTTTTACTTTAAGTTTAGTAGCGATAAGAGCGTACCAAGTGCTTTGGAATTTTATCCACATCCATATATTTACGTACGGGAACTATGTGAACCCGAATACCTTATCCATTTTGCAGTGTTCTGGAACAAGCAGAGAGAATAAATAATTAAATTAGCATATCTAATAAAAAATGGAAATTATTTATTCGGAATATTCGTTGACTGATGTCTGGTATCTAGTCTAGTGTTTTCATCCTTCCGTATTGTTTAAGGGAATACGTGAACCGCTAACAAATAACTTTTAGCAGTATACGTATATTTTAGAATTTATATATTATATGAGTAAGCACTAAAATTATGTAAATTACTATCTTACTTTTATGATGCATGTCCGTAACAATTTGTTTATATCATGGAGTCCCCTTTTAAATATTCTCAGTACTACTTTAGCTAAAAATATTACGAAGAAATGTAATAGTCGCGTTCTATTTGGAGTTGGCGTAAACGATGTGTTAAGAAATATTTCTATATTATGTTTTCGTGTTCATTACTTCCGAGGTAATGACAACATCGTAATGATTTGGAAACTTTAATGCGTGATTATAAAAAGACATTACCATAGATATCATCATTATCATAGACAAGACATAACGATGTTAAGCAACAATTAAAATTATTTTTTTGAGTAGGGGATGGGAATGCTAAATATTTTTAATACAAATGTGTTATGCATGCATTACAAGTGCTGTAGCAGTTATAATCTATTATGGAGAATCGTAAGGTTTGAAGGCGTAAATAAAACAAAATATTAAAGATAAAAAATATAACCACCTTGCATTAGGTACAATGTTATAATATTATTGTCTACGTTACGGGTCAATTCGACGAAGCCTGTGTAAACAACTAACAATTTTTCCCGCCAGGCGCGTAAATTCTATACATATAATTGATTTGATTAAACTACATTCCAATATTGGAGCCATTCATACGTTTGATGTCATCGACTTACTATTATATTCCAATAGATGAGATTAGATAATATAGGCAGTAAGCAAAACTGTAAGGTACATCCGATAAAACTACATAATTCTCGTTTTTAAACGAAGATTGTATTACGCTAGTTACAATTGCATACGCTTTAAGATTTTACCTAAATAGTATGTTAGTGTACTATCGGTATTTCTGGGTTTGATTACGTTGTTCAATAGCGACATCAATTAATATTCTACTTGAATCCACTTTGATAGACTCTACAAAATAAGATTTTTACATGTGACGTGTATGCATTGGATTATTGTGCTTAATTTAATAAAAAACTAGGTAACACCGATAATTTTTACTCCATAAATAAGTATGTTAGTGAATTCAAAAATTTCGTGTTATTAAACATAATTATTAAGGTAAAATTTGAATAGTCCCGAGCACCCAACATCCACAAATTTTAGATTAGCTAATGGTCTATTTTCATATTTAGATGATGAACTATATAAAATAATTTCAACCCCTTAAATATAATACCTATTTTATTAAATATATACGTTTGTGTAAAAAAACGGAGGATTTCTTAACGCCCTAAGTATTACTAGTATTTTTACAGGCTCTCTATCTCTCGAACAATAATGAAGAGGTTGCAAAATGTTTCGGAAGGAAGAAAGACAGAAAATAATAAAACCATTTTTTAAATATAAAACATTATTAATATTCTACAAAGGGATAGTTAGGATAATCCTTCCAATTAACGGGGTTTATGACGCGAATATTTTTATTGAAACGGCTAATTATAGCTATTTCATCCTTTGTTAGGCTGAAATCGAACAAATCTATGTTCTGAGCAATGCGGTTTTGGTTTGTGGATTTCGGAATCGGAATTATGCTCCTGTCGATCTGAAACAAAAATATCCAAGTTAATCTTACCAAAAGACAAATAAAATTACTTTATTTGTATTTTATTGGTGATTTAATATCACTCTGACGTGTCTGTCTGGACTTCGAATTTATTGATATATTTTTTTTTATAATTTCTGAATTACAGTGAGTTTGTGATTTATTATCTTTTATGCAGCAGCCTAAAAACAAAAAAATGTGGTATGGTTTTACAAACGTTAATACGTACAAAAAAAACAAAATAATAGTTAATTCATCTTTTTAGAACAACTTTTTTGTCAAAAATGATATTTTCGTTCCATATTCGCCAACTTTGCTCTTAATATACAGCAGCAGTTACCGCTAAGAATACTTACCAAGTATCGGAGTACGATCTGCGAGGTCGTCTTGCCATACTTTTGTGCCATTTTGACCAATTCTGGGTCGTCAGCCCTTGGAGGTGGTGTGGATTCCATCTTTCTGGAGACCAGAAAGCCAAATGGACTGTAGCCCATTGGCACTATACCCTTGCTTTGGAGGTAGCTAATAAAATGCTCTTGAGTAAGGGTTGGGTTAACCTGAAATTATATTCTACAATCTTATATCTGGTACTTGAGACTCAATCTAATAAAAAGGCGTGAATAACTAGATTTGGACTGTGATTTTTATGGCGTTATAGAAACTTATCTCTAAATGGAGAAGCAAGACGTGCTGATAATCCATGATCTTATCCTATCTATTAGTCATGGTCAACAACAGTCTACACGTGCAAGCATTTCCAATTTGAAAGCAAAAGAACGAATTTCTTACAAAGTTCGTATGTATGATGCCGCCAGTCGAGTTTATTGCGGACTAGAGGATAAAAAGCGCCAAAAAAGCTTATTTTAGCAACTTAAAAAGTGCTTTATTACTCAATTATTGTCGTTATTAGAGTGGTTGTAATGCTATGTAGAGAGTATCATTGTATGGAAGACAAAGTAAACCAACCAAAGCCAATTGACTTCGACGGTTTAGGGGGTCTGTCGATAAATCGAGGGACGTTACATGCAGTTTACACTGTAATTTCATTCCGTAAATTTTGTAGTCGACATTATATCGTAAAATTATTTATTGACACATTGATTTAAGTATTTGTTATTTCAAAAAATAATTTAAAATATAATCAAATTAATAATAAATATCGAGACACTGTTAATAATTACCTCAATTTCATTGATCGCTGGCCAGATTTTTGCAGTCGATATGAGTCGGTCAATTTGTGACATATTAAAGTTTGACACTCCAATTGAACGCGTCAGACCAAGTTGTTTTGCCTGCTCCATACCCTTCCATGTTTCTGTGAAATCGACGTTATCTGGGGAGCCATCTGCCTAGAAGAATAATTTTGACTCAATTAAATCTGATTTCAAACAAAAAGCATTTAGCTCTCATTTAAACGCTCGACTGCCATGTCAAGCACGTCCAGTGCAAGTGAAATGAGAACTGTTTAATATATCAGTTGTATCACAAGAGAAACAAACATTAGAAACCTGTATTTTTTACCTACGTCACAGATAGCGCTAAATCTCAACTGGATCTTACAGCGTGAGATTAATCAACCTGTGACTTCTGTGTGTCATATATACAATGGATGGACGTTGCCGAAAATACTATGAGTAAACGTTACGAGAGGGCTCAAAAATCAACGGCGTATATAACGTACATAAAACTGATTACGTACTTGTCTATGATGGAAACAGATAATGAACCCAAGTGCACTCCAAGAACTGGATTTCTTTGTACGTATAGGATAAGGCCTAGCTAATTTACGATACCAGACACAGTCTGTTGCACAGATCCCTGTTATCAAAGTCGTTGCGCCTACTGAATGCAACCCCGACACTATCGACATATATTATTTTCGCAGATTGAATTCACAGTAGCGATATTGTGTTAATGTATACAATTTGTTTAATATTATATACCTTGTGTTTGTCTCGACTTTATCGTATTGGGATATTAAGGATAATGTATGTATTTTTGTAATAAATAAATAAATTTGAGCAAAATCAGGTGAAATGGAATATTAAGCATTTATTGTAAAATCTTAATAAACGCAAATCGCTAAATTACTAAACTATCATCGGGCGATTGGTAAATAAGTTTAGTTACTTACATACAGATACATGACCTTATTTCATATTTAAAAGCGTGAAAGCCTTTATATCTACTAGCAAAAAATAGGCGTTTTCATTCTCCTAATGATGATGATGATACTTAGAAAGAAATATACATTTAGATCAAAGCAATCAGAATAACGTCTGTATATTGCAAGGGCTAATGGTTATTTAAATTGCCTGGAGTAAATCGATTTTTGAACACAAATGCATTATATTTGCGACTATCTCTCTCTAAAAAACTGTGAAACAGATATAATAATATTATCAGTTGTTAGTCTCGAAAATTTCTTGTTAGCATACTTCACTTCGTACACAGTATATTTTGATAATAATCATAAAATGATCATAAACATTGTAATCATAGTTTAGTTTAACACAAACAATATCAAATTAGTATATTTGTATCTGTTTTTGGATGAAGACACACACACTCACTCACGTGTGTTGAAAACAGTTATAAAAATAAAAACAAAAAATAAATAAATAAAAGTAAAATATATATAATATATAAAATTTAATTACATCTTTTATATATATTATAAGAAATTGATAATTAAGTTTATTATGGAAGAGCTGGGAACCCGACGCAGGTATTTTTTTTAGTTAAAAGTGTTCCCAAATCTTACACATTGATTGTTTCCAGGGTAATTAGTATAGTGTGTGGGATTGAATTGAGGTTCAATTGAGTTTATGTTTTTAGATTTTTACACAAAAGGAGGATCCTAGGGTTAAATATATTTCCATGCTCAGGCTTAAGATCACAAGATTAATTGTGTAGAAATTACATTATTTAATTGATCACTGATAATTGTTGTACAAATACTATCAACGGCGTCAACCCTAGGTCGCGACGTCGCATCGACACATTTCTAATGTTATGTTATGTTATACATACAATGAATTGGCAGGAGAAATTTACTAGGTAATACTGACGTACAACTGATCAAATTCTTTGAAGCAGCCGATATAGCTGGCTGTTATATTAATCTTTCTAAGATTAATGAAAATTACGATACAAAATAAATGAACAAACATAACGCGAAAGAATAACGAATCTATATTGAATGTTTATAATAATATTATGTAGTTAGAAATACTTACAAGACAATTATTGCAAAAAAAATTCATGGTATCAGAAACTTTCAAAGAATAATAAAGTACCAGTAATTTCAATAAAAGGCGAGTTTACAATGTTTACGTAGTTTGTAAACATCATTTCAAGAAACTCGTATGAATGTGAAAACCAAACGATCAAAGGGGAATTATGTTTTCTTAGAAACATAAGTATGTTTCCAACATGAGGACGGGCTATTTACATATGTTATTGGAAAAGTTTTGATGAGTTTACGAATAATGGTTTTAGTTAATAAATACGAAACAGTTGTAGGAGGCACAAAGGTTTAGGTTGCCTATTACATAATTATTAATATTTTTTAACGAATTACATTATTTATCTAAATAACTATGCATTCAAGAATTAATGCTAGATTATGATCCGATTATGATAAATATTTAAAAAAATTACGTAACTTAATTCTTAACCAATGAGTCTGGGACTATTAAAACCATCTTAAAAACTCACTTTGGTGGCGACTGGGAAATGAATGAGGTATAAGTCAACGTAATCCAGGCCGAGTTTCTTCAGAGAATCCTTTAAAGCTGGCACCACTTGGTCTTGACGATGTTTGTCATTCCATAACTGAAAATTATTAATTTGAGATCTTCCGTTCGTAGTTATTATTATATTAACACACCTTACTTTTAGATTCTCTTGACTATAAATTAACAAGAATAAATATCACTTATAAAATTGCTTAATTATAATGTATTTCTGAAATTTGAATTATTACATTAAATATAACCATTTGACTTAAAATTACTGTATTTGTTATAAATAAATCACAAAACGTATATTTAAGTCGAAATTGTATCTGTACGGGATTTTAAAAGGTATAACATACTATATTTAAAAGCCTAAATATAAATAACATATATTTAAGAACAAGAAACATTAATTAGATAATTACTACCTATTCCATGTCTCTATCATCAACTATGAAAGTTCCTTGTGACGAAATTCTTAAATAGATATACTTATATAAAAAATATATGTTTAGATCCAATAATATTTTTTTTTATAATACAAACCTTTGTGGTAACGAAAAGGTCTCCTCTACTAACGAGTTTGTCAGCAATCGCCTGCGCAATGCCCTGGCCGACCTGCTCTTCGTCAAAATATATTGCTGCCGTATCTATGTGTCTATAACCTGCCTGAATTGCCCAATAAACCGCTTGACGGACTTCGTCTACCGACTCTGACTGAAAAATGTATAAAATAAAATCGTTTACAATGGAGTGTAACTATGGCATGAACCACTTAATCTCAGATACATTTCAATTCCTGTAAATCACTTTGTCGTGGGATTTTAGGTCGCTGCAGTGATAATTCATTTTTTGTGTTGACAACCTTGTTACGTCACTATAATTGGACAGTAATCTTTTTGATTACATGGACAACCTAGAATAATATAATTTTGTAAATATATGCAATTAGTCGTATCAAATAAGTTCGCCAGTTTTGCACTTCTATCGATCGATATATCGATATTTAAATTTAGTGCAGTTGAATAGTTACTGTGTCATTAATTGTAACATTAACATATAATATTCGTAATTTTATGTCACAAATTTATAAGTCATTAATTAATTTATATTCTTTAATTAGTAACATGGTTAAAAAGCAAATATATCATAGCGCAAGTTCCGTACGAGATATAATTGCATATGATATATATAAAATACAAGCTGACCCGGCAAACGTCGTTTTGTCATGTATATTATTTATAGGAAACATTTTTTAGTTAAATAAATCTAACTATCTATTATAATAAAAATAGGAGTTGATCGTAGAGGGGTGACAATTAAGGGTTGTATTTTTGTATGTTGTATCATAAAAAAATGAATTTTTTAATTCAAAATTAATGAGTCTCTCATCCCTGAGGTTGTAGATACAAAGCCCAGCTGTACAGCAGCAGACTGTTCGGGCATTTGTTGTGTTTTCCCAAGGGAATCGGTACGTAATAAGTTTAAGAAATTAAATATTATGACATTATCAGCCGGTCTATATAATCTTATAGCCTTGTTGTATGTATAAAAAAAACGATTTAAAAACAAATGGTGAATAATTTAAGCGTATGACCAACCAGGCGATACAGAAGATAAACCAGTCCTTATATGGAAATTGTAGTCGTTTTTACAAAAAGCGCCCAAGGGAAATTAGACAATTATCACAATAAATTCATGGCCAATCGTTAAATGTAAATTAATCAATTAAGCTTTTTATAAATTTGATGAATATTTAAATGATCGTAATCCTTGGGATTGTATGACTTAAAACTTAGCGATTAAAAATAGTGGCGGAGAGTTTCTTGCCAGTTCCTCTTGTCCGCTCTACATCCTTGACTTGCGAACTGGTAGTAAACGTAAATATTGAATCAATTAATAATCTTTTCGTTGACGTTTATATGTATACTTGATTACCTATATGCATAAAGTTATTTCGAGTATTTTTGAGTATGGGCTTAACTTTCTATGTGCCTATTTAGGATACGCTGGAACAGTGTAGGAAAACTTCGTAAGGATTGCATGCAGGTTGCATGGCTAAAACCTGAAAAGTCGACTACGTCCTAGACACAGAATACAGGTGGTTTGTCTTCTACCTATTAGACATAAAAAATACTATAAAACAGATAAAATTTGATGCCAAGAAAGGTTGTACCACTGTTATATATATTTTTTTGTAATATAATGCTTTTATCATAAGAGTCAGCTAATTTAAATTTCATAAAGTAATAGATTATATAGATATGTCTGTCCTACCTCTTTAGCTGTACCTCGACCAGTTCCCAGAGCCACTACAGGGATCGTGTTCCCATCATTCAATTGGATGGTTGGCGCTATTGCAGCGATTGCCACCTGGAAAAAAAATAAAAAATCAATGGCGCTACAACCTTTTTTAGGTCTGGGCCTCAGATTTCTGTATCTGTTTCATGATCATTTGTTAATCTAATAGGCAAGTAGGTGATCAACCTTCTGTGCCTGACGCACGCCGTCGACTTTTTAGGTCTACGGCAAGCCGGTTTCCTCACGATATTTTCCTTCACGGTTCGAGCGAGTGTTAAAAGAGCACATAGAAAGAAAGTCCATTGGTGCACAGCCGGGGATCGAACTTACGACCTCAGGGATGAAAGTCTCACGATGAAGCCACTAGGCCAACACTGCTAAAATATTATGTTCCAATTTTTTTTAAAATATTTGTCCCCATCATAATTATTATACAGATTTCTTTTCAGATAATAAAACTATCCTACTTAGGAACAGTTCTATTCTATAGTTTAATAAATTACGGTGTATTATACTAACAGTAGCAGAAGCATGAGCGAGAGCTGCAGCTAATTTTTTAGAAGTTTAATAAATATTTAATTACTTCTAATGATTTCACGAAGAACCAGAAAACATTAATTATCGATTTTGTGAAGATGTCAAGGTCCCTTAATTATATAAAGTAAAATTATGAGTGAAAACAAATTACCTTATTAATTATTTATTATTTTTAAATTAATAAAATAAAGTGGATTTAGTGATTATTAAGATACAATAAGATAACACAGGCTATACTTTGAACGCGTATTTAAAATATAAAATAATTTTTTTATTCCATTCAGAGAGTATACATTTCAAACATTAGAAAAAATATAAATAACAACAAAAGATTGTTTGATTCATAGGAACGCAATTATACGGAAATTGTCTAAAGATTATTCAATACCTGTGCCACGTAATTACTTTAACTCGTCTTTGTTATTTTTTATGCTTGATTTTGAAACCAAGAATATTTGAATATTTAAATTTTGCGTGCAATTCACGTTATTTTGTTTTCAAACACAAGGACATGGACAAAATATTTGATGTTTCTTTGGTTTTAGTACATATTTACATACTCGTATTATACCTACAGCCTTCTTTCTTCTTTCGATGTAGTAATTATTATGAAATCTACAAGAAATCGTTTCTGTATAGGTAGCCGAATTAAAAACGGACTCGACTTTGATTCACAGTATTTCAATAAGAATTCAGTTTGAAATTCGTCAATGCAATATACAGTAATTAAATTTTATGCAAATTGACAAATAGTTACTGGAATTAAGTTTAGATACAAACCTGTGCACTATGTACTGTTATGTATATTTAAATCTCAAGTTTAGGGGGTTTCAAAACTGTAGTTTTCCAAGGTTAACGAACTCTCTATACTATTTACATAATGAAGAAAAATTATTGTTTTAACTAATAGTTTAGTACATAAAATTAGACACAGAGTAAGTACCCTTGAACAGTTTTAAAACTCAAGATTTAGAACTTGTACTACATTTTAATGTTTGGTCTACTTAAAGAAATAAACTGACACGTAAAGGTAGTAATAAGCAATATAAATATTTTTTTTCTCAATCTGCCGACCTAATCGAATACCACTTACCTGAAACAAAAGCACAACAACGGCGAACGGAGGTAACATCTCGTAACAAAAGCTCCACGACCACTGGCCACGGGGCAGCAAATATCTTGTTTATAACTAGTTAGTCGAGTACAAGAACATCTGTTTATTTAACACGATTATTCACCTCGTCTATTTACATCTAATACTTTGTATTTATAATGAAGAATAACGAAAAAAAGCGTTGACTAGGCCTTGACCAATAAGCTAACAACACAAGCAGACGCCAACAAATTAGCTTAGCTTATAGAATACATGTTTTAAATTAGTAATAAGTTAAATATAAAGAACGCCTTAGTGAAGATGCAAACCAATACTATGTTCGTGAAAGACAATAAAATGTTGTACATATTTGTTAGAAGATAAACAGACTCAATTCCGTGTATTTATAACCGGAAAATTTATTTTATATTGTATATTCCCTAGAAAATAAAACTTAGGACTTCCGGGCCGAAGGCGTTGAATAATTCAAGTATGTGCCGTTTCATGTGCTATGTACTAGTATTTGTACCGACGACAATCACAACGTATGATCGTAAGTTACATCCACACCTAATCCTATACGTATACGTAACCCTTACTTCCGAACCACTTTTTAATACAAAGGATAAGAATTTGAAACTAGCAACTCTTTGTATCACCTTGGTCAACATTTAGATATATTTAAAGGATAAGAAAAGCAAAAAAACATAAGCGATTGGTTTTTAAATTTTTATACTTTTGAGATTGATCACTAAAATTTTACATGTACATTAAATATTACATAAACTATACGTAAAATAAACTTCTTTCTGCTTTTAAAATTAACTTAAAAAAAACAATTAGACTAAACAGATACAACTAAAACACAGTCCAGAAGCGGAAGCATCCCAATATTATCGAGCCTAGTTGAAATGCTTACCAGACTATACCTAGGAGAATTCAGAATAGTTGTGCATAACAAACGACGCCACGTGGGAAAATATTCCAATAGGTACATTTTATCATAAAATTTTGCAATCATAACTTTTGATCCTACCTACCAAAATAAAAAAGACGATCCTTCAAAGTTAGGTTTTCTCTGAGCGTACTGGTTTATATGTATTTACCCTCATTAATATTCCACCAAGATTTATACATACATATTTAAAATATAATGAAGGTTAGGTCCGGTTTAGTCCATATTCATTGGTATACGAGATGCAATGCCCCGTATTGCATAGCAATGAATATTTACATCAAAACGAAAACCAGGCTGTCCTACTTTGATTTTACTTTCACCAGCGTATTTGATACCAAATCGACAAGCCAATAAATTCAATCACCTTTTCCCGCCAAATAAGAAGTGACATTATAATAGCCACAGATAATAGAAACATTTTTATGCTATGCGGTATGTTTGATTCAGTAAGGCCATGAAGCAATTTAAACAATACATTTATCCTCAATAAATATGCAAATTACTGTTTTAAACGAAGAAATAAAACTTATATAGAATACAATTTTTGATTAATTGTAGCCGGTTTTACTTTAGAAAAAATCTTATTATTAATTAACAAAGCTGCGCCGGTATTCTGGTGAGAAGGCCCAGTGAGAAGTCAACAGACCGAAACATTTTATTCTAAAAATTATCGAAAGTACTGCTCTTATAGTATACATATTACAGGACAATTACAATATCCATAACATAACATGCAACTAAAGACAGAGAAGAGACATAAGTTACATAATAATGTCATTAACCGAATCACAAACTTAATCTGATGACTCTCCACGATTTCACGGCCATGGACAAATAACAGTAAAGATCGTTATGCTCTCAGGTCGCAACGTGCTGAGGACAGTTATCCATATACATATTGGTGTGACATACAATTCTGGTGACACCTCCCTGCTTTAAAAGTTTACACCAGAGTCCTCATTCACTCGTGCGACATTCCGTTAGCTAGTCTACAACTTGGCATTTCGAATATTATGCAGTGATTTTCACTGCTTAAATAGAAAAATAAAACATTGGCGGGAAAATGAAACGTTACTTAATTATCTGTGCGATACTATTTTGTATATACGTATGTGAATGTAAGACTCGAAAAATGGATTACCCAACGGAAAAACAATTAGTTTTACAACGTAAAGAGACGTCTCCTGTTGATTTTACACGATTACTTGTGATGAGAGTAGTGTACGGTATGGCTAAAGTGCTGGGCTTTGAAGAGCCTGTAAGTGGAATATTAAACGGTGCGTTCGTACCCCCCGGAGCTGACGACGATGATGATTTTGATGATGATGACGATGGTGGAATATTTGATGATTATTGAGTTTATACATAAGTAGGATTGGTATGTAGTAAATTATTTATATAAGAGTGGCTATTGACTATAATTGTGCTGTTTACTTTATATTTAACTTACCAAATACTCTTTGCATTAATTTTAAATTTCTAAACTGAACCCTTTGTAATTTATTCTTAGTTAAGTTCATATCGCTAGAATTAAGGGCCTGAAATGTACTGTAAATAATATTTTCTATTAGGTAATTTATTTTAATAAGTAAGTATTGTACTTTCTCGGTTCTACTTACGACTTAAGACAATTATTTATATTATTACTAAGTATTTTTTATCATAATACCAAGCGACTGTGTACCTGGTAGGCAATATATCTGTATTTTAATAAGGTTTTTAAAGTACATGTATACAAAATATTTTGTTTATATTTTAATATTCCTATACATACATGTGTGAAACTTACATAAACAATAAAATTATCTATCTACGTCTGTCACTTACACTTATAGAAATAAAATTGCTTCAAAATGTGTTTAATAAACTACACGTAATGTTTTCCGAACAGTGTAAGATAAACCAGTCTAGGTTATTACGAAATTTGAGGTTCACTTATTATCCTATAAGAATCTGCTTTTACAGAACAATACCTACTGTATTAATAAAATGTATGGACCTTGCCAATGATCTTGTTTTATGACACGGCTTAAAACACATTAGATGGCTTGTGAATGCGTCATGCGACAGTGAAAGCACGTAAATGCAAAACGTAATTTGACACCAATCGAGTGTAACGCTCTTCGTCACGCAGATATAATTATCAAGAAGCAACATTTATTATTCATCGCATTCTCATCTTAATGTTATATCTTAAGATTTATGCATTAAAATTCTTTTAGTGAAAAGATATAAGCAACTGAAAATAAAGAGATTTTATTTTCAGTGCTGAGAGAAGATAAAAGTATGATGTTCTTTATTATACTATTTAATTGGCTCTTAGTAGGAGTATTCCCAAGAAAAGAAGAAAATTATATATTAAAAAAAAGAGGCTTATCCATTGGGTAAGCTTATCAAATTGTTGTCCATGGATGTCTTTTAAGCCCGTCCAGTAGGCTCGTTCGCCCCCCTATCTTATAAAAAAATTATAACGCGACGTCTCAAGACACCAACTACCGTATCTGTTACCATGATTATCAGAAACGTTTTTGTATACAAAAAACATCGTAACAATGGTGATAAACGCGGTGCTTTTTATCTCTTGCTATATCTTTAGTCTACCTTCTATGACAACATCTCAGCAGGCAAAAAAAGTAAATATTAAGAATAAGGAAAACTTAAAAAAAACTGACAATCGGAAATATTAAATTTAATTTATATTCATCGTCATCATAAATCATCATTACAATCAAGAAACCACGAATTATTATCAACAAACATTTTATCCTGTGAAATCTGCTCTTCGTTGACCACTTCTGACTCCGTATCTTCAACATAATTACGTCCTTTCATTTTTCGTATCAAAACACCCCATTTTAAAATAATTTTACATTTTGGACAAGAACCTTCAATTGGAACATATTCTCCAGGAGACAAAAAAAATTCGGCCAAACAAGCTAAGTGTGCTAATAAATTACATTTTTCATTCACACATTTAAGTTCCTTATTATCGTAAATATATTCGAAACAAATCTGACAAACTTCGAATGTTGAAAGAGCTTGGGAGACTCTGTGGTTTCTGCTTTTAACTGGACCAAAACTGGTTATAATGTGGCCTGGCGGTTTTCGTTCTGGCTGAAATTATTATATTAATAATAAGTACATAATAATATATTATTACTACTATATATTGACGGATTGTTTAACGACCTTCAAATATTAGTTAATTTGCAATTATCGATAATCGTAATAAAAAGTTACAAGGAAGGGCTGATTAATCCCATTATCAGAAATAAATCAAGTCGTTAAGTCAACTCTGTTACTGATAACTAACACTTGACATATTAAGACAAAGGAAAATGGGTCTAATAAACCATATTTTTTTAAATATAGTACAAGTTATATTAAAACAATGTTCTCTGGGCAAATGCACCCTTGGTAGCAAATCTTTATTCACATCGTCATTTATACCGGAGGTTCAATCATGCATGTGGGTGTGCAGAAACACAAGTACACTCTCAGGTCTGTAAATCTTACACTCCGATGAAAGAATGAGTGTAAGATTTACGTAGGTAAGAGAGACATTCAAACGAAGGACACATGTTTATATGGTCATCCGAGGTATGTTTTGAGTCAGTGGTACCACTGAACTTAAGGCATAAAAATATTTTTGGCGCCATCTGGGAGCCAAGACCTCTGCCTTTATAGTTGGCTGTAACTACTAAACTAATAAGGAAATCAGAATACATTTATAATAATGTATGAGTGAGTGCCTACTTGCAAGTTATAAATGTTTTAATTAATCTAACTCAACTTATACTAAAATATTGTAAAGACAAATAGTATATATTTTATTACAATAAAATAAATTCAAAATTTGTTTCTATTATACTTACAGGAAAGTCTTTGTAAAAGTCATGTTCCAGCCATTGAATGATTAAAGGTAGACGATACCATGGGCCTACTCTCAGCATTTCTGATAAAACCCTGATTTTAAATTGTATCTCAGTTTCCTTTCTTGGTAATTTTTTAAGGTCTAAATGTTGCAATCTTATTGTTTTAGTCGGATTCTGCCATGCCCATTCAAACTAAAAAAAAAGATGATAACACAAAATGGAAAACATTAAATGTAGTTAATTAATGCATCAATGTAAATTATACATTTACAAAATCTAGAAAATTATAAGAATATATATTCCTGTAAGAAATATATAAAGAGGTGCAAGTCTCAATTTTGCCTACCCTTAATGCAGAAATGTTATTTGGAAACCCATGAACTATTAACACCATTTTCCTGTAACATAAATTGTATCTTTAAAGAATAAGTTTTTTGAAACTTCTTGGTCTCACTTTTTAACTTATGAAACCTCAATTTAGATAAGATATTATTTTTACCCTCACTCAGTTACTAATTATACATACCAAGGGCCTTTATTATTTGTCTGGTGAGCTCCACCAGCCCAAGTGCCTCTATTATGCTGCATAATTCTTCTAAGCGGATCCCTAGTATACCCAATGTAGGTTCGCCCTTTGTACTTAGGATTTATGTTGTACAATAAATAAACCCCATAAAAATCGTCAATTATTTCAGGCGATGACATTCTAGATCAGTAGTATTTACAACGTTAACAATTTACAATAGAATATTCTTAAGTGGTTTAAAACAACAGAGTATTAAATACTTCCATATTTATCAATATTAAATTTAATAAAACTTAAAACTTAGTTTTATATATTTCGATTTTAGGACAATCCCGCTATTTTGTTATTTTTATATCAATAATTTTTCAACTGTCAGACTCACATGTCACTTATACTCACACTCATGTAGCATACTCCCGTCTATTATCATAATTCAAAACAACAAGTCAATACTCAAATTTTTACAATCATTGCCAGTTGTCAAATTTGAAGTTACTATTGCTTGAGCGTACTTAAATATAAAATTTAATTGAATATAAATGCTTTACGATTCCGATTTCCGGGTTCGGTGTCGAATAGGGTTTCACTATTTATAATATACTGTTGAAATTACAAATTAAGTATTCAAATAACTCTTGTATATGAAAATTTAAAGAATTTCTTAGAAATTCAAGAGTATCTGGTAAAATACATAGTGGAAAATGTCTGAAGAAGATAGTAGGAAAAAGAATCGTGGGTTATGCGGCTTGTAAGTTTCCTAATTAATAATTTTCGTGTTCTTTCAATTACAGTTTTATTTAAGTTAATTACCAATTTGTTTTAGATGTGAGAAAAATCAAGGCAGGTATTGTTGTCCACGTTGTGAAGTATTTTACTGCTCCCTTGACTGTTATAAATCAGATAGACATTTAGAATGCTCAGAAAACTTTTACAAAGAGTGTGTAAGCAAAGAATTAGCTTTAAATACAGTTGATGATGACTCCAAAAGTAAAATGATAGAAATCTTAAATAGAATGCAAAATGAGGAACTGGAACCTGAAGAAGAGTTCCTAGACTCCGATGATGATAATGAAATTGATTTACCCACCAGATTACAGAATATTAAACTAGATGATGCAGATTCTTTATGGAGTGCATTGACTAATGATGAACGCAATGAATTTCAATCATTATTAAATGGAAGTACTGTAGGAGATATTGTGCCTCATTGGGAGCCCTGGTGGATGTATAGAAAAGAAAAGAAATTGGTTGAAGATTTGCAGCAACCAAATAATGAGGAAAATATCTTAAACAAGTGTCCTATTATCAAAGTAGTTCCTAAATTCAGTACACTAACGGTAAGTTGTCACTACAGTGTAATCTCTATTACTTGAATGTGAAGGGAATTGCAAAAAAATCAAGTTTATGAGTTTTCAACTTACCAAGAACTTCAGATATATATGATTTAACTCCTAAAATTTAGACTTACAGAGGTGCAATTTCTAAATGTATTTTTTGATTTGTAGAGTCAAATTTAAATAAAAAATATTTAGGGTATTTATTTGCTTCAGAGGAAGGGAAGTTTTTATTTATATTATTAATAAGATAGGATAAGAACATCTATACATATTTTATTTAAGTTGAATATACATATTTTATGTAAGTTGATTCATAATTGTAAAATTATAAAAATTTACAAATTCTTTCAGAATGTTAAACCTGCTCCATCTATTAGAGTTAATATAATTAATGTACTTGCTGCATATTCATTTGTTATGCGGTATTTCAATGGTGAGGTTGAACCAGTGGAGGCTGTAGTATGTATATTAAATATATGTGACAGTTTAAACAGCAATAGCAACTTTGAGGAACCTGACTTAGCTGTAGAAGCAGTGACACAAAAATGCTTACAGGTAAAAGTCTTATTAAACTTTCAAGCAAAGTTTATCATTAGATAGCTACTACTATATATATTTCTTCACTAAAATCTTGCCAAGTTTCATTCTAAACGCTATGTGCTTTTTGAAACAATCTCATTAACTCCACCCAAAATCTTCTTTAAACAAAATGCTAGATAAAAGCTGAACAAGAAATTCTATGTATTTTCTTTTCAGAGTGTTCTTATTGAAACAGATGAAGAAAGTCTTGAAATTATGCGCCATGACACATTTTTGTTATATCAAGGACCAAATGAAGAAAATTCACTTTTTTACACAAAGTCAGCAATTTCTGATTTGATCGATATTTTTTCTAATGCAAAATCCAAGTCTAAAATCAAAACAGAAGCAAGAAGTAAAGGAGATTTTTCAAGAAAGTTTCCCGAGCATGATAATAGTCATCTTCCATCACTAGATATAAGTAAAGTTAAAAAATGTATAAAGAAATTAGAATTTTATTTATCATTTTTAAATACATGTGGTAAATAAGATTTTTTTACTATCTCAGCAAACGGCAGTATACCAACACTACTACTATATACTATAGTACATATAAAAATTATGACGCACTTGTTACGTCATATTTGACTCTACCTTCCACGCGGGCATGGAAGCACGCCTCTGTGAAGTAATTACATAATTATTGTTTGTGATGCCTCCTCTACAGATTATAATATCAATGTCAAATTTATGTTTCTAGTCCATTTAATAAAACAATACGTCTTCCTTTACCATATATAATTTAATACCAACAACAATTTACTAAACATTTATATGAGGAATGTCCGAAACATTAATATTGGTATACACAGCGGCAACCCTGTTACACATTTTACCAATGACAATAAATCACTTAAATAGTTATATGGTAACAATAAACAATTTGTTTCAATCACGAAACATCAAATTAAGAAAGGTAACAGGGTTGCCACAATAAAATCTAAAAGACAAGATAAACGACTTAGGAATCAATATTACATTTACTAGTTAGTAATTCTTATAATTTAATAGAATATCAACATGATCAACAATTGGAACTATAAATAATGTATCTACAAATAAATGGCGCCCTTAGCCTTCCTTATAAAATTATCTTTTTCTGGAAATCCTAAAATTTTGTGAAAGTCGACACAAAAGTTTAGCAGTCAAACTTATATAAGCATACATTTCACTTCTTAAATTATATAATAACCGTATATTAACTTCGATACAAATCACTGAATAAAACACGGAACCAAGCTATTTTTTCTATAAAGGTTACATATGTTAAGAATTCTTAACGAGAAAATAATCCGCAGCCTAAATAATTTTACATTTTTATAAAGACAAAAGGTAATAATTTTTATCTTTGACATAAAAAGATCAAGGTATTGTCAATCCGCTGGAGTGCTTGATATTTAGATACAGATAAGAATTTTTACATATATTATGCTTTGCTCACGACTTATATGAAATACTATCACCATTATCTATGATGAATCCAACATAGTTTCCTAACATTTGCGTAAGTACGTACAATTTCGTAAACATTACAATCATCTTTAATATAATGAATCAAATAGAAAACAGTTCATATAGTTTAAACTTGCATACCTTAAAAAATAAAGGTAAAATAAAAAAATCAATAGCGAGGCGATAGTTCCAAATAATTAAAGATTTAAAACTAAACTATACCCAGAATATGTGCCGTAAACTTAAAAATAATTAAATTGAAGCCCTTTATGATTTTCGAATTAAGTCCCTCTGCTAATAAAAATAAACTATAATACTTTTTTGTTGTTATAATGGAATGATAAAGGAGACATCTGCCTTGTCAATGTCAAAATTATGACCGTGTAACTTATCCTTTAATCAGATAGCTATGTATCCAATACAATCCTTCAGTTGAAATCATTTTGAATTATACAGAAATTTTCAAACGATTTTGGTATGATCAATCCTCAATTATTTCCGGAATAACTCATATTCCATATTGAAATGTAAAAAGTTTTACGATCCGTCGAAAGACCTTCGATAACTTATAGGTCGAGTTAGGCATATTCAAGATACTCGGAAAGGTTGTACCAACTGCATGTTCTGCACGTCTTACTAGTAACGTCAACTTACACTGCCAAAAAAAGTATAAAATAGGACGGTCGCAAACTCTTGGAACTATACGTTGATCTTGTTTTATCGTAATTAAACAAGACGCGAAGTTTAGTGCATGTCCAATATATCGAGTTATTGTTGTACATGTCCTGAAACTATTCTCACAGAAGTTATGGCTAGAGTAGGTATATAGGTACATGGTAAAATAGTCATAGCTTACCTAAATTATACCAAAACCTATTATTTTCATAAATCCTTTTAACTTTTAAGTGATACTAAAGAATTAATTGGCGTGACCAATAATCATTGCCAAATTATTATTTTTGTTAATCTCTGTTCGAGTCTATACGGGAAGCGGAAACCGCGCATCTGTTATGCTTAAAACAATTTTAACATGGTACCCTAATTCAAATATTTGTGAAAGGGATTTGTGTTCGTATTGACATTATGGATATCAACAAAAAAGGTAATTTAGCACTGCTGCCATTTTAAATATGAGGTCAGTTTTCAATCCGCACAGACTAACATAAAACAACTAGTTCACAGATAATAGGACTACGACTTTCGATTATACTTCTGATTTGTTTGACGACACTCCAAATATTCTTATATAAGAGTAGTTTATATTCATTTCAGTCAGAGGTATTTCTTTTGTGGCCTTTTATAAGTACTAGTACCATATAGCAATGTAGAAACCCATATGAATTTAATAAGGAATTTGGTTTTGGTAATACTGAATCATGTCGTATGTTCGCGTTCTGAAGTTGAGGAAGGAGTTTCTTATAACTGATTGCATGTACGCGGCCGCCTCTTTTTCTGTAGAATTTGGCGCAAAGCGTGATCGTAGTTGGCGAATAGTCTGACCTCTGAAGCATGGTAACCCTGTATCTAGCATAAGCGATACCATAGATATTATTGCTTCTTGGTATGGCCTGAAAAAAAATTAATATCAACATTATCGAAATTTTAATTAAGTTCACAATTTAAACAATAAAATCTTTTACAGAATATTTGGAATGACTTTGAATGAAGGAAAACAATTTTGATCGTAATTATTTCCTTTCTAATAATACATACCTAACAGCAAGGAACGCTTGAACACAAAGCTCGCAGAACCACCGGAATGCGGGTGCTTCCATTTTCCCACCCATCACCATAACCATTTCATCTGTCAATTTAATATCTGGCTCAAAGCCTAGATTTCCACCTGGTGACGATTCGAACATGAAGCCGAAGTCTGAAAAAAGGAGTAATAGTTTTCTCATTAATAATAATAGTAAATGATAAATCAGTCATAATAACGTTATAACGAAAGTACTCTTCTGTCTTCTTCCATCGTAGCGTTATCATAACTCTACAAAAAGAAATGAAAAACATGGTCTAAAGTTTGAAATTCTTTTATTCGATTCGATTCTTTATTCGAAAAATAATTTTTATTCGATTTATAATAAGACGTTAATCATGTTATTCACTTTGTATGATAGTTATATTGTTTGGTTTACATAATAGACATTAATGTGCATTTAATTAAAACCTTTTTAACAGATTTATTCATTACAGACTTAAAATGGAAATTGACGAATTCAACAGAAATAGTAAAAAACAACTTCGGTGACACGTGGCACTTCAAATAAACAAATATTTACATGTTTTAATGTTAAATAACTTGATTTGATAGTCTTCCATTTAGTAAATGGAAGACTATCAAATCTACTTAGTACCTTTGCTGTAAGGCACTATTAACATTATTTAAAATTTTGGTATATGTTAAACGAAAAGAAGAAAGTTATAGAAGTTTCAAATAGAACTAAGAACTAAGTACAGTACTACAATATTACTTTAATTGTAGATACTGTTCAAGACTTGAGACTTAAAAAAACCTGTACATTTCTGCATTTTTTTTTATTAAGTCATGTGTCAGTTTGTAATACTATTAAAGCTATATAAATATAAATTGAAATACTAACCGATGTGTATAATATGACCGTCGGTGTCCAGCATGATGTTACCGTTGTGTCGATCTTTGATCTGCAAGAGAAATCCTATCACGCTGTACGCCGCCATTGAAGTGACAAAACAACGCCTCGCCGCCTGAAAATTTTGCATTATTTTTAAATTAATAATAACAGTCTCGAGAGCATATTTCATTAGTTTTGGCAGCGTGCTCGTGTTTTGCTATGTTTACAGTCAAACTAAACGTTTGTTTTGTCGGAAATACATCTTTAAATTTTCTACTATACGGCGCAATTCAAAAACCCTAATGATATCAAAATTGGGGAATATAGTTGGCTTGTGTAGTTTTGAATCTATACTCTATATCCAAAATTTAATAAACTTAAAGGAAATAGAATTCTTTACGAGAGAGAACAAAGTCGCATCACACGATGGAAGCAAAATAAAATGCTGATATTTTCGTGGATATTTTGCTGCGTATCGAGATTCGCTTTACTTTAACTTTTGATTTGGAGAAGTCAAAGTCAAAAATCATTTATTTATATAGGTAACACAATGTGCACTTATGAACGTCAATAAAGAAGCTTCGATGTTCGTTAAAGTATACGTCGTCAAAATCTATCGACTATCGAAAACGTAACCCGTTACATAAACGAATAAACGTACAATGCATGGCCTTGTTACAGCACAGCCATACCCCACTTATTTATTAATACGATGTCATGTGAAGCATGGTGATAGTTGCAGCTCCCTATAAGCATCTTGTATAATAAATAATTTGGTTTTAAAAAGATTAGCAAAGACTTTTTTCCAGTTTCACTCGCCCATACTACGCCTTTGATTATATAATAATTACCGACATTACAAATATTTTCATTTCAGTCTGGTGTTATATAGGTTTAATAGATAAATGATTCAACACATTTTTTATTTGTCAGTGGTTCCTAAACTATGTATATATGCAATCATTGTGTACCTTTTAAAAATTAAGTAAGAATAAAATAGTAATACAAAAATCTGACTATGGCCATTAATTGGAACAAATATTAAAATATCTTGGGCGAGCTATATAAAGCAGTCGTCATTTCAAAGGATCTGTTCTAAAAAGTTATTTGGAATTTCATGTATTAATGTTTTGTTAAAATAATATTAAAATTTATGTTCTACTTCCTAGAGTAATTCTACTTCATTATTTCTCCTGCTTTAATGGCTAGTCTCAAGAGTCGCCACGACCGCACACATGGAGAGATTTAGTTATATTAAATATAAATACGTACCTGAAATTCTCTAGTAGCCTCATCACCATATGTAGCAATAAAGTATTCATACATTCCGATGTCTGTCTGTCTACCTAATTGATCTCTAGATCTTGCATTTGGCACACATTCAATCACACCACACTGGAAAGGTCAAACTTTGTGTAATATTAGTAAAAACTATTATTTCTATATCAATAAGTATTGTTCGTCGTTCGAAATATCCGTTCAGTTTCTGAATATTGAAATAGATTTTTATCAACAGTAATTTTTAGACAAAATATTTTTTAAATTATGAAATATGAAGACCTCATCTTATGTATTAGATGTTTCAAGTAAAAACTTAATAATAATGTCAAGAAATGATTTTAAATATTTATATAAATTTCCGACTCACCCCAGGCGCAGTGGCAACGACTTTATAAGGAAACAGATAGAGATTTAACCCCACTTGTTGGAAGATATTCTTGAATAGTGATATAACTTGCAATGCGAGCATGTCTTGTCGTACATCGTCGCCCACTTTGAATATAGCCGCTTGCCACGTCTCCTGAGCTATTGACGTATACCTGTCTTTGCCTTCCTCCTGTAAATGATTTATGAACTGTGTCAACTTTAATATTGATACTTGACTGACTTTAATAATAATTTTAATAAATAAAATTACTGACATAAACGCGAATTTATTAAATTAATTATATAACTGTATTCTTCGAAAGATTGAGTGTGTACTTTTTTTTATAGAACAGGGTTGCCCCCTGTTCTATAAAAAAAAGTACGTGCTCATCTGATGTTAAGTGATACCGCCGCCCATGAACACTATCAATACCAGAGGGGTCGCGAGTGCGTTGCCGGCCTTTTAAGAATTGGTACGCTCTTTTCTTAAAGGACTCTAAGTCGAATTGGTTCGGAAATATCAGTGGGCAGCTGGTTCCACATATCAATCGTGGAACAGCGGACGTCGAGGTGATACGGGTGGCATTTTGTATTCTGCCTCGACGTCCGATGATGAAACTCAGCTGCAGGTATTGATCCGATAAAGTATATCACTAACTACGATCACTATTAAAGAAGTTTGATAAGGGATAATTTATATTGCACATTCCAGTATACCTACTTACTATCTGAAACAGGGTTTCCCAACACGGGACACATGCCCCACAGGGGGGCAATTTAATTGTTAAGGGGGTCTATTCAAAAGTTACATAGGATCATTTTGTAGTTGTAACGACTAGAACAACTTGTTCCAAAAATTTGCGCAATTCCAGCGAATTTTATTTATCGGTTTGATATTAAAGCTGTATATATAGTTGAAGCGAAAGTTATTATGAAATGTACTTACAGTGGGTGGGTCCTCCCCAGAGGCGATGGCCATAGCAACAGTTTCCATCTCGGATATTCCGTACTTTCTTACTCTGAACCGCGCTAAGTACGGAGCCTTAGCCGCACTTTGCATAGGAGTACCTGAAAGGAATGATATGAAAATAATATGTTATGATACATGTCGATACCAACTTGATCATACGTACATACATCTGATTCAATACGTATGATAAATTACATAGTTATAGAATATTTTAATATGTTTATATTGTTTTAATAAAAGTTATTTTGTTTATGTATATATTTAAAACCACAAAACGGGCCGGCAAAATGATATCTATGCAAGATTACGTTTCAATCGGAATATCGACCGCTACGTACAGTGCCACATAATTTTATTTACATGGATATTAGTATTGCCCGTTAATAAAAATTAACTATTATAAGGGCAGATATTTGAAGTCATGCAGGCTATAAATTATTTTTTAATTTCATAATTTATTCAAATGTCTTAATAAAACAATGTATACTGGTATCTAGAAAATACAGATCTAGGCCTAAATTAATATGACACAAACTTAGGAACAACTGATATGATAGGCTATGTTACCTTTAATATAAATATAATATCTTTTAAGATATTGTAATTAATAAGCAAGGACAAAATTAGATGTTGGTAGATAGTAAAATTATTTATTGTACGCACAAAGACAATACCAGTATGACATTTAAAAATGGCGACGGTAGTACGAATTTCAGCTGCCGGCCATGTATGTATGCAATTTCGATATAATTAAAATCAATAGGCCTAATATCGCAACTTCGGTACAAACACTGAATATTAAAGTCGTGATTGCAATTGCTATTGGGAATTACACAGTACCGGCGAAGAAAAACTCGGCTCGAGTTTTTAACTGTTTGCTTTTAACAACAATTAATTGTTAAATTCTCTTTACCGCTTTAAATTTGTTAATCAATGTGTTATACCGACAAATGTCAAATTTCCGCGATGAAACAGAAAATTAGAGTCGAGACTTAGCACAAACCGTAAAAATGCCAACTTTGGAATGTCAAAAACATTATTGTCCTTGGCATAAGAAAGCTAAACAGAGAACACTAATACGTTACACTCATGTTGAAATACATACCGCTTTTATAGTCTATGTCAATGACCATAGAGTCGGGGTTTGATGGCAGATAACATCCGGGTTGGACCTGAAACAATTATTTTTAATGATTAACTTATCTATTCACTGTTATAATATCCCGTAAGCGTAACATAATTTTTATTTAATATATTTAGAAAATCTATTGTTTAAATAAGACGGTCTTACGAACATAAATTAAAAACGAAGGTTTTGAATCAAATCTCGTGATTTTATTGAAAGACCAAATATATTATTTTATATATTTTTTAACTGACTAATACAAAATAATATATATTATCCAATAATTGATATACCTTAACATTCTTAAGGGCTTCCAAACACGCTGCTTTTCTTTCAGCTCCTTTAGGATAAGGTCGTATGATTCCACTAATATTTGTTATTTGACTAAAGAAATCAAACTCCCTTTCATGGAATGCTTTAGCCGGCCCAGAAAGACAATCCACTATATTCTTGGTTAACGCCTCTAATATGTCGTATAATGCGGCTAAAAAAATATTTACAATTTATGGCAAAAAGTAAAAATAAAGTACAGAAAAATACAAAAAAAATGGACAAAGTACAAGTCACATTAAATAATTTAAAGCGAAGAAAACAAATTCAGTAATATAATATCTAGTCAGTACAGTATAGTAACCATAGGTATGGTACCTAGAGTAACCATGATAACAGACACTACTATATCGCTAGTTTTATACGGTCAAGTCCAGTCCAATTAATATATTATAGAATATGACAATACAGACGGAAGATGTACAAATAATGTATGGCTTTGTTATTCTTCCTTTATGTTAAATATTTATTATAATGATCAATGAATCTTAGAACTTATAATATAGAATTTAGTATGAATTTGTACTTTGTTATATTTTTTGTATAAATAGGTAAAACTGTGCTTTATGTTTATATGTGTATTCCGTTTTTGGCTTTCGTGTATAATGTTATTGTTTGAATATTGTTTAATGAGTAGCTGTAGGAATACTTTAATAAAATAAAAAATAAGCATATAAACTCATATTGGATATAATTGATGCTAAGGTTCAGTTAACGTCTTTAAACGCCATGCAAAAAGATTTGGGAAACGCAAATTATATATTCGTATTTCGTCCATATCCTTTAATAATATAATAGTATGACACTTAATTCTTGTTTGGTTTGTATTTTACATGAAATGTCTACTTGTGAAAATGTATTAAAATATCATGCATAAACCGTTTCAGTAAGGTTGATTTTTATATACATAAACAAAACGGAATTGAATAAAACTCACTGTCTTTATTATGCATTTCTTCATCAGTGTACATATTAGTGTGCATGTTCCATATAAGTTGATGAGCGACAACTTGAGATTTCTTTGCCAATGATTTTATTAGTTCCGAAACATAACCCATCTGAAAAAATACTAGTGTAAGATTGCATTTATAATTAATATGACACTTACCACAAATACAGTATTTGACGTGTATTTATTAAGTTTTGTGTAGTGGGCTGTATCCATATCACTGGGTCTTATCCGGCTCGAAGGACCATATATTATAATTGAGAATTGTAACGGGTTTTGATTTGAAAAGACGTGCAAAAAACGTGTATGACAATTTAAAATTGACGATAAAAAGTAGTAGCCTGTATACATCTTTATTCTATTTGGATAATTAAGAATTATTTGTTTAGAAATTAGCTTTGTATCGTATCATATATATTTTAATAATTAATTAAATTTAAACATAATTGTCTAAAGTAAAACAAAATTTTGTGTAGAAAAATATGTTAATACTGTTTTAAGTCAATAGAAAATTTTACCGCACACCATTATCGTAAAGCGAGATTGATATATAACCTTGTATCATTATTGTAATAAATATATAATTCAAAATATATATACTGTGAAAATGGATAAATGCATCAATATAAAAATAAAACCTAATTACTTACAGTATCATGACGTAATGCCTGTACTAACTGAGGAATGTACAGCAGTACTGCCGAAGACGGGTAGGACGTAAGTGTGGACACGGCCGCCTGAGCAGATAACGGATGTGGTGGATATTGACGACTGAAGTATGATAGAGCCTCAACGGGACTTACTCGCGCCCAGGTCACCATATGTACGAGCTGAAGATTAAATATATTATTTAAATTTTCATATTAAAAACAAAAAAAAAATGATCACTGGGTTTTTTCTCATGGTTCTTGAGCCCGAAACGTATTGTAAGGTCCATGTAAGTCAGGACTTATATGAGAGTCATACTCTCGACTCTGAATCCGTTCCGGCCCTAATGACTTTTGATTAAAAATATAATGGTATGGTACTAAAACCTTAGCTAGAAACAATTAAACATAATTAAAAAAATTGTCTTTTCAACTGAATTTAACCTAAAAAGGCAAACGAGCTGCATATAATACACATGATTTTTGGTATTTTGTCAAAAATCATGGAAGTAACATTACAAGATTTTTTAAAACAAATTATTACCTCATGCGCATCATTGAGTAGAGTTTCAGTAGTGACGAGATATTTAAGAGCTTGAGGCACGTGGCACACCGATGTTGGGTGTGACTGGACTTTACGCTTTATCTCTGAGACTATACTGTCGTTTTTCAACCTGAAAAGATATTTAAATTATAAACAAAATCAAAATATCATATATTCAGGTCAGTAAAAATATGCTTTTAAATTTACATTTACTGTCAAATCAAGGACGTAGAACGGACAATATGAACCGCTTTTAAAACGCCAAATATGGTTTTAAAATTTACAAAATGTTATATATATAGGATAAACTTTATATAACACTAAACATCATTTAAAATACATACAGCTTCTATTGAATACTCAGTTTGAGGTGTAATTTAAAATACATTTAAATATAAATAGCTGTTATTCCGATTTTGGAGTTTAGTTTATTGGTATATTCTAGGTTTAATATTAATTGTATAAAAGCGTGGGATTTTTTTAAATAAAAACAAATCAATTTCTTGAATAACATAACCCCTAAAAACCCTGTATTGGTGTCTTGGGTATCTTGATTCCTTCTAAATTTGGAGGGATACACCCAAATTGGTTATATCAAGGTACATTATATGATTTTTAAGTATTAAAACAACAACGCTTGAAATATCCACGAAAATATGACATCACAATTTTACACACATACACATCAATTATATTAGAACATAAAAATTTCAAACTAGCAAGAAAACTTTAAATATACAATAAAATAAAAATATTATATAAAATAAAAAAAAACTTAAACTTGATTAAGAGATAAACAAAGTTACGGTAAGTATGAAGATTACTGTAAAATCTATCAATATTCTCATCAATGTTATTAATTATGTTGTAAGAGCGAGATAGCAAGATTCATTTTATATTATTATTAGTTAATAATATGTCCCTGTACATACCTACACGTAATTAAACTATTAATTAGTAATTGTAACGGAATATAGTGTAAAATTCATTGAAAAGAATTCCTACAGGTGTTGGTAAAAAATATCAAAATTGGAGGGTAGTTCCTCGTCAAGCATTAGCCAAGACAACAACGCACCTACCTTTCAGGTAAGAACACAGCCAAAGTTGGACTTATTTCCCAAGCCAATTTCGTGTAATCCCGCCACGTCCTTTCTGTATTTGGCTTGGATCTCCACGTTGTTATATTATCCTCACCCGGAATCGCTTGCTCGGGTCTACTGTGAGGATTATGCCATGTCACTAGGAACTCGATTTCTACTGCCTGAAAATACATTATATACGTAGTAGTAGTAATCATTGTGTTATTAATTTTTTATATATAACGACTTGACACACATATAATTTTTTTTTAAGTACGACACAATTTAACTGAGTCGTTATCGAATATAATAAGTAACAGTGTTGGTTTCAGCGCGCCACTTTCATCCCTAAAGTCGTAGGGTCCATCTCCCAACTGCTTGTACGATGAACAAAAAAATTGTGAGGAAACCGGCTTGCCTTAGACCCAAAAAGTAGACGGGCCAGGCACAGAAGGCTGATCACCTACTTATTAGAAGAAAAAACAAATGATCACGAAACAGATACAGTTATCTGAGGGTAAGAGCTGCAGTGCCACTAGTTCCAAATAATAAATAATACTAAAACAATATTAGCTTAATAAAAAAAAACAAAGTAATCGCAAAGGAAACGGTCAGTAATTGCTCGCGACTGTGTACATATTTTAAGATATCCACGAGTTAGTTTATTATATTAGAAATAATAATTTAAAAAAAAACAAAGAGGTCGGATATATAAACTCCAGGCCTACTCGGCCACGGCGCCTTACCTCTATTGAGACTTGCAGAATATACAGTCAACATGTATCATAGATGTCTATGTCTGTGTATCATAGATTACTAACATACCATTAACTCCAGGATAAGGTTTCGTTTTCGAACATAATCTTTCACGAAGGGATCTTGTGACTTGGCTGGCGGCTTTACACTTCTATTGGACCGTTTTCCGGCGATGCTACCCGCACCACTACTCAATGTCGTTGTCGACATCGGAACCTGGATAGTGTTCGTTATTTAAATTATTGGTAAGGTCTCTATGGTATCTATGGTTCCATGAATGGTCTAATATATCTATACCAGTTTGTATAGAGTAACGTGAAATCTTTTAGAATACTTCTGCTTTAATTTCGACGTATTACAAAATAGCAGCTATAAAAATTCAAGCAAAGGCCTAGTGCCTGCACCAATGGACTTTCTCTCTATGTGCGCATTCAACAATAGCTTGAACGGTAAAGGAACATCGTGACGAAAGTGGCCAGACCCAAAAAGTTGACGGCGTGTGTCAGGCACATGAGGCTGATCACCTACATGCATATTAGAATCACAAATGAACATAAAACAGATTCAGAAATCTGAGATCTACACAGAAAAGGTTGAAGCGCCACTGATTTATTATTATATTTATAAAAAACCAGAGATGCGTGCCACAAAAACTTAGACTGCACTTTCATATAGTTGATATTCCTTAACATAGACTGCACTTTCATATAGTTGATATTCCTTACATCACGATATGACTTAGTTGTCTATGAAAATCGTGGACAAACATACAAACACTTATGTAATTTAACACATGTATTTGAAAGTGTAAATTATATCCAAATATCATTCAAATGTAAATTATGCCATAACAAGTTCAACAGACCTCCTTTTTGATCTCGGATAAAAACATTTAAAATAAAAAAGAAATATTTTCAATTTATCTGATCATTAGACACAGACCACTAAAATAATACTTACAGTATTTATCCAGCCTGTTGTCTGTCGATTTCCAATGTCATTACTGTTCACTGAAGATCTGTTGTCTGTGGGTGAATTTGATGTATAGAGGCTCTGGTTGCTCGGTCCATGCATAAGTTCAAAGTCAGCTGAAAACAAATAAATAAAAATTAAATAAATTAAACTTGACTATATTACAACACGTGAAATTGTAAAACGTCACAGGGCTTGCGTATACGTAAACGTGCACAACTATTATGAATAAAGAACTTTTAGTTTTTGGATTTTATATAAATGTTTTGAAAGACATAGCAAAAGGCGACTATTTGTATTATATTAAAGAGCGTACACGTATACGTACTGAACTACGTACAAAGATTAATAAGCACTTTTTAGATACAGTGTAGCGAGGCTCTGGCGTCCTAGCTTGTACCTGTGTTAAGGTAGCCAGTTCCTTCCGAACAGCATGAACTCATATATTTGTAGAGCATTACGTAAGTTGTCTGATGGCATGCAAGCCCTGTTAAAGAGGTTTTTTCTTAATCTTAGACTAAACGCCCAAAACCACTTGGAAGTAGAGGAAATTTTGCAAATACTCAAATAAAAATTAACAGTATGCAACAAGCCGGTCAATTGAAACATACTTAGATTGTTAATATCTTCGACTTAGTATTAGAACTTCATCATTGACTCAATAACTTTTATGTTACTCATAATATAAAACAAGAACAACAACAATCTTTTATTTTGAAAAAAATATCTTTTAGATAAGTTACTCTCAGCCACTGCTCTAGTTTCCTTATATACCTACCTGTTGTAAATGTTACATTACTATATAAAAAAAGTTATTAAGTCAAAAATGGAGTTGACAACCTGAAATATTATAATATATTGTATTCCAAAACCATTACCTCCAATATCACTGCTCTTCAAGTATTTCTTGTCGGAATGCATCAGTTGCCAGAATTTAATAAGAGAAATTATGTCTTCTCTTAACTCTCTGGAACCTTTTGAAGGGCATTGCAGGCCTCGACAAAAGTAGTCGAGGCATGCGCTATAAACTCTTTCTCTTAGGATATTCCGGGCAAGAGATCGAGGCAGAATGTCACCTTGCAGTAGGGACAGACCGCAAGATAGAAGTCTGAAAATTTTATAAACTCTTAATTAAAAAATATTTTTCTTGTGTTAACTTAAACCGATATCTTGATAACTAAATCCTTATAATATTCAAATTCTATTTCTTTAAATGATTAGATATTGTATCTTTTTTATTTTATTGTGAGTGTGATAATGGGAGAGGGTATGTACGCGTGTTTGAGTAAGTGTTAGAAGGGTGCGTGTGTGTATGTCACCTGAGAATACTGAGAACAATATATCAATTATAGTTAAAGACACTGCCCATGGACGCAGTATGCCAGTAGTTAATGTTAGTGCACTTAGCGTTGCCTTCCTTTTAAGAATTGGCCGACAGGATGGAAGGCGAATTGAAAAAAAATTATAATCCTAAATAACCTTCATAAACATCAAAAACTCACTTGAATCGTACTCCAACGGCATCGACATGTCTATTTATGTGATCTCGTACATCACCCACTGTAATTGGTAGGGTTCTGAAATATAATATTATTTAGAAGATAAAGTGAACTGACGAACGTGTGTACGAAATGCAGGACTAAAAATGCCTAAAAAAATCCTGCATAACAAATTTATGAAAAATATAAACAAAACATACTGTATTTTAATAAAGCCAAGATGTATCAGGCAGTTAAAGAATTTAGATTTTTACGAATCAAACTCCTAGTAATCGCGTAAGTAAATGCAATTCACCTATGCAAAAGACTGGCCAGCATCTCTACTTTTTCCAAACTGTTGTATTTAGCCGTTTCTGCCACTTCACACAAGTACCTCACCCACACTCCATGCGGAGCTACGAATGGTGGACGTGGTTCTAATTTGGCACCTGAAAAATATTTTTAGTAGGCGGTAATATAAGTAAGTTCGCAGCTGATTTTCAAGAGCGTCATTATCTTTGTGATTGCAATATCTTATATTATAACTGTGGCAATAACTAGTAATAAAAAAACTTGTAAAAGATTAGACTTTGGGGCAATAAATATAGATAAAACAACTTTCTCTGCAGCTGTGATACTTTTGACATTTAACACCTTTTGTCTTCAGTCACCGTGACCACGCACGCTGAAAAGCACGCGAAACGTCGAAAAAAATTTAAAATTTAGAATTATGTAAATAATTATAAGTATTTAATAATAATACATAGCTTTAATCCGTTCAAAAAGTGTTTTTCTTAATTTGTAAAAGATTGTCACTATGTATATAGATATTTCAAGGAATCAATAACTTAGAACAGAAGGAAAATGTTCTTAAAAAAATATCATATAGAATTTTGGTTTACTGTTATTGTAATATACTTATATACGTTTTTTTTTAAATATCAAACAAGAACTCTATATATAAATTCCTGTACGTACTAAAACTAGCATCTTCTATTATAAGTACGCAACGGGAGTTAAGGTATTAGAAGCTTAAAGTTAGTCTGTGTTTGTATAGAAGATTGGCGATTATAAGCTGCATTAATAAATAATACCTTCATATGCTGCAAGTGGACTGATCTCCGTAATTTGCTTGGAAAAAAGACCCATTTTTCTATCAACGGTACTTTGCCAAGCCGCAAATATTTCCTGCATAAGCCTCAACTCTAAATCCGGTCTGGACGTGGTCAGCCATTGCCAACACTCCACTGCTGACGTCACTGCATCTTCCGTGAAGATGTCCACTTGTGACCATGCTACGTAAATATAAAAAAAAAACGGTTAGATAATATTATAAAATTAACTATAATATTTTTTTCAATTCAAAACGTCTCAAATACCAACAACTTCTCCTTTGCGAAATGTACCTCATAATGTTCACAGTTAGCTAATAAAAAGTCACTATCTTGTTAATATATATAAATCTCATGTCACGATGTTTATCCGCGATGGACTCCTAAACTACATAACCGATTTTAAATTAAATTGGCACACCATGAGCAGTCTGGTCCAACTTAAGAGATAGGATTGCTTAGATTTTTAATTATAGATGCAATTTTATTTTATTGCAAATTATTTGTCTACAATTAATTGACAGTCACAATTATATGTTTACTCCAAAAGATTTTAACAGATGTCAATACTTTTCGACTGGTTTGAGAAAGTAATCAATAGATGGCACTGCTATGGTAAACCGACAAACGTGTCATATAAGCTACAATTCAATGTCATGATTACCACGTGTTATTGAGGCGAAAGTATAAATTAAATTTACTTGTATTAAACGACATAGCGTGAAATTCAATTATTTTTTTTAATTTTTGGTGTTAGCATAGCCCACAACGTGTTACTTAGACCGAAGTGTAAATCAAATTCAAATTATAGTGACGATAATACAGTGAAATTATTATTTCGTGTCACGGTATTATGGCTAACTAAAACCACATAAAGGAGAAACGAAGTTCGCGCGGGCAACTAGTCTTTATATAAAGTTATCCATCAATGAGATAAAGAAAGCCGTTCTAACCCAACCAAACTTAACTCACCAACACTATGCAATAAAGACCGGGCGGTCGACGACGCGGAACTAGCGCCCGTAGAGAACGTCGTTGCGTGTACTAGAAGTGCCGTGCAGCGCCACAGAGCGATCCTGTGGGCTGTTTCACTACCACTAGAACTGGCCTCCTTTAATGTTGTGAGTAATCGACTCCCAACGCGCCATAAGGCCGCTTCCCCACCGCCTTCCGCTGACACTGAACCAGCAACCTTTAATGAACAGCGCAAACACGATGCAATAATTCATATTAATGAAGATATGAGTAAAAATTGTTTAAATTAATGCAATGTTTTTTTTATTCATATAAATCTAAATTCTTACTTGGAATTTGGGCAGTTATTTCGGATTACCACTTCTCTAAAAAGAAGTTAGGCACGGCAGGATAGCTTTATTATATGACGATTATTTTAATTTTTGGAATTAAATTAAAGATAATATTGCTGTTATGATGGGCTTAGTCAAGGGGTGTAAACCACTCGAAAATAAATGTAACTGTGTTATTAACCGAGTTATGTAACCAAACTTTAGTTAAATTACATATAAAAATTTTAGTTACTAATTATAAACGTAAACAATCATCACAATAGAAGCCAATATGAGCCCTTTAGTTTTCACCACACTTATATTATTTTAACATTCTTGTTTCCTATAATGTCCAATAACATAAGTGTCATTTAGATTTAAGAACCGTTAGATAAGCCAAGTTTGTTTTTGGTAGCGTCGCATGCCCTAATTTTGGGTTAGTTCTAACCTCATATTTTAAACCATTAAAGTCAGTTGTTACCCAGCTTCAAACAATTTTTTTATTTAAACTATATATTTATCTCGATACAAAAAATCGCCACCGAACGTAATTACCGTTGAATGTTTTTGGTGTTGTTTACGATTGTATAGAACCCGCCTACCACGTAACTCACCTCTCCAACATAGCGACTCCGTTGCGATACAACAGCGAGTAACGCTGCTGAATCCTGCGTGACACAGGGTGGTCGTTTGTCTAACGCCGCTCGTGGTAGGGGGGCCGACATTCTATTTAGACCGGCTGCGCCCAGTAAGGCATTTATTGCAAGGGCTAGTCCGCAGTGATGCCAGAGGGTCGAATTGGGAACCTGAAAAACATAAATTAAAGTTCTATAGTGTCCAAAAATCAATTTAAATCGATGTATTGTAAGTTGTTAAGTGCCTATCTTATACCTATTCCGCTGTTTTGCTGGTAATTTTTTGCTTAACAATAAGCAAAAATACGAATATTTTTATTGTATTTTATTTTTTTCTTACATTTATGTTTACAAAAATAAATAGGTCGCTGGTTCATATCCGGCTCGAAGGACCAAAATGTACGGTTCCTGGGTCATCGGGGTGCTTTAAATAATAGAGGTTTATTGTTATTGCGTTCATATTCTATATTAACCACTCGCGTGTTACAATAGAATATGAGCGCAATAACGACGTGCTAATTGCTATGTTCCGAATGAATACAATTTTAACAGTCAAAGAGAGTGTATACGTCTGGCTATGCTCTCGGGGTGTAACTCCGACGATTTGGGAAATCGTCACGCTTATAAGTGATCAAAATGTACAGCCATGGCACGTACAAACATAGGAAATTGTTACGATTGTAAAAGAGCAAAATGTACGAACCTTGGCATGTACATAGGGATCATCACGCTTATAAAACTAAGTAAGCCTTAGTGAGCAAAATTTACAGCCTTGGCTCGTACAGTCACTTTAGAAAAGATAGCTTGTAACATATACTGTAAATATATTATAATGTATGATGAGGTAAACTTTAATAAATAAATAATCTGTAAAACATCTGAGGAACTTCTTTTTCTTATGAATTGTCAACTTATCGTAAAGGGTATATAACACGCTTCATCGTTTCATATAATACCTATATATGTATATAGAAATATAAAAAAAATCTGTATCTACATGGTATATCCCATTTCATAACTACATGATTCAAATAAGCCTTATTATACCCAGTAGTGACAAAATATTAACCTTCTTAATATGTCTTTATAATTACATACCTGATTCAAATATTCCTGCAAATGTGACCTCGTGGACTGCGGCGCCCATTTCATAGCCTCTTGCACGATCCCGTGGCATCTGTCTGCGAAGTCTTTCACAATACTCTGTAACATTTAATTATTATAAACACATATGTATTTAACCCGACTATTAAATAATTCCCAACGATCAAGTAAAAAATCTCAATAATTTGTGTGTATGTATTAGATTTGGAAGGACCGAATGAATTACTTAATTTGAGTGATTTATTAGGACTAATTTGGTCCTATTGAAAAATTTGAACTATAATACACGATAATTATCAGTAATGTACACTTAAAATTTACCTTAAGTTTCGCTCCATCACTAAAGGTAAGATTCTGAGTAGATTTATTTTAAGAATGACTCCTGCGCGCCAATAAATTATTTGACATGCTCTGAATGTTATCATTAATTATTTTTAGTATTTTGTTGTTTATTTTATACCTCTCTCCCTTCCAGCGTATCTTGGAGTTGCAATGTAAAGTCAGTATCCGGTACTTTAAGTAGCGGCGTCTCTTGATTTTCATCCAAGTCCAAACTGAAGCTCAGTACTTGTAATATATCTAACATCGACCAAAGAACCTATAAAAAGAACATATAAAAGTATGGTAATTAAAGAAAATCAGTCTGATATATAAACACATTTGACTAATATATTATTAGGTCAATAACTAACTTTGAAAATCCATTTCGTAAGTACGAAAAAAGATGCTAGCAAGTGGTATATTTTGCGTATTATCAAACGTTCGACTCTTAGAGGTGATGAAAGGAAATATTGTTAAGTAACCTTAGGGTACAAATCACAGTCGTGACTTAAGTATAAGCTCCGTAAGTCATAAATATGTCCAAGAAAAAATAACAAAAGACGTTCTAATCCACTGAAGTTTAGTATTTTTATTATTAAGTATGGCTTTACCCGACAATTCCATAATAGATGTGGAAATCTATCAACAAGTCCAGCCAGCCACTTATCAGCGACTCTTCTTATTTGTTTATGTATGTGATTGAAGTTGACAAGCAAAAATTGCGCGTGCAACTCCAATTCCCTTTCTCGAGATTCATCTTTAACCTTTGCCGACATGACGTCCAAGAATTTCTGGAATACTTTATCGCCAACGCTAAAAAACAAATATTCAATTCAAATTTATGAATAATAATTAAAAACCAGTTCAGTATTTCTAGATATACTACAGACTGTATATTGTCTACATATTAAAAAAATATATAATAAAATATTTGTGTAGATGTCTCGTTAAAAAGTGCATTCTGATGCAAACCAAATTAGGTACAATTTCATTGAATATTAAATGAATATTTTAGTTTATATTATAATTATAACATACCTGGCAACACATTGCCACATACCACTCTTTTCTTTCTGTAGTGCTGTATCACTCAAATACTCAATAATTGGTTGTAAACTTGGTTCTGGTGAGTTGGATACTCTAAAATAAAAAGCCTTACAAAACCTGATGTTTGTATAAATAATTATTTTATAGTTTCGAGTATCACGACTCTACTATGTCAATTTTATTGATAATCTACAATTCCCTATAAATACAAGGTTTATTAGTACTCAAGATAATTCAAATGATCAGGACTTACTAAGTACATAGTATTGCCTTTTGTTAACATAGCTTTTACACATTTAGAAAACACTTTTTGAACGGATTGAAGCTATGTATTATTATTATAAACTTATAATTATTTACATAATTTTAACCGTGACCACGCACGCTGTAAACACGCGAAACGTCGGAAAAAAATGTAAATAATTATACGTTTATAATAATAATACATAGCTTCAATCCGTTTAAAAAGTGTTTTCTATATTACTAAGTAGCCAAATATAAAAAAGAAATGTCAATTGTCTAGTATGGGAAACGGTTCATAAATAATATACCTTAAGGATTCCAGCCAATAAACGCTGAGTAGATACATACACGGCGCAAACGTCAACTTATTAACAATCACTGTAACATCCGGTTGATGGTCTAACAGATTCAAAATCTGCGTTTTCAATTCTTGCAACTCATTTATTGATACCGAGTCATTTCTGACAGCTGACGTGTACTGATACGTTCGCATTTCGGAACGCAACGACGTTTGAGAGACAAGGTAAGGTGATTTCGCCGCTATCTCTTTTACTCCCGCATACCATTCTTGCGGCCATAGACCTATAGAAAACTTTTGTTAGGACTTTTCTATATCAAATATTCTGTGAGATGTTTTTTACATGCTCATATGCGTAATTAGTATTAGGCAACAATGAAAAACTCACATCAGATATTTCTGTACAAAAAAAAATCAAAAGCACGCCCATTCATATTCGTTAATTCAACTAATGACAATTTTAATATTTAATCTTATTTGAAACAATGACGTTTTTATCCTTATGAAACGACTATGAACAAGACGAAATATTCTATTCTATTTCGATATATATAGTCGTAACGAACTAATTGTTTTGGTTATAATAAAATTATAAAATATTACTTCATAATAGAAATTACAAAAAGCCGAAAATACAACTACTAGAACATGGCTAGCCACGAACATTTCATTTTCTCATCAATTCATTTGAAGTTTAATGAAACGCTCAATGTCCTTACAACTCGAACAACATAGCTAAACTCAGTAAAAGAAAAGCGATAACTCAATCAACTATACTATATTGCAATGATAGAAGACACACATACTACTGGACAGTAAAATTTCTATATTACACGTAAAAATGCAGAGAATATTCCAGATATCTTTAAAGTAACCAATTGGGAGCCAATCCCCTCGCCTCCATATGTTTCAAAACTACATGAACAACAACACAAATACATGGATTCTAAAACAACTCTAAAAGCATGTTTACTCACGCTTTCGCATAGCTACAGGATTGGCCATAGAAGAGACAATAATAAAAATTTGAGTATAGACAAATAATTTCAAGATGGCGGACGAGAAAAATTTAACAACAAAATATTTATGTTTTTTAGCTCTGAAACTATTGATCCTAGCAAGAATACAATTCACAGTAATAGTTAAAATGACAATAACATAATTTAACTCGTCCACATACAATAGAGCACAGGTCATGTGCATACGTTCAATGGAAAGTGCTTTTATTCTATAAAGAGTCGAGTTGAAAATCGAGCAATTAAAACAATTTATAAAATATATAAATAAATCTCTATTCACCTGATTCAGCTGCTGTAAATCCCATTACTACGCAGTATAGCCAAAAGTCTTTGAAAAGCTTATGCAATCGAGGTTTTGGGTTTCTTATGGGTGGCAATCGTTTGACTAGAACCTGTAGGAGAAAAACTAAATATGAGATACTTTTTATGTTATCACTATTTTTAATGTTATAACAGGATGAGCAAATCAGTATGTATTATAGGGGTCCCATATATGAGCTACTAGTTCCAAATTTGCCCATTTAAGTTTTTCATACTATAATAACTTACTGTATAGGTTTAAATTGAAAATATTTATATATTACGTAGATGAAGATATTATTATAATATATTCGTACCGCTATAACTGGAATAAGCACACCCAAATTTCCCGCACTTCCTGACGCTTTTAAAACCGGCGCTGGTGATCGATCCGTAGCCCTTTCTCCTCCAAGGCCAAGTTGAACGAACAATTCCAATAGACGTATCAATAGTTCATGTCGAGCATTTGTTCCTCTTACATTTGCCGCTATATTCGCAAGAGCGTTTAGAACCGCACCGGACACATGTCTAGAAATATTACAAAGTTTTAAACGGAGATCTAATTTTTTGAACTCATCATTCTACCTACCGAAATTGTCTGGAATATTTAATTTCTGAAAGTAAAATGATCATAGTATAAAACGAATACCAACACATCTTTATTATTGAAGTGGAACTTCTTTATCGGCGTTGGCAAAAAAATACCGTCACACTTTTCGGTTACGCGTCACATTTTTCGGTTACGCGCCTTCTTTTTCTTGTCCCTACCACGGTTGATTCGAAGAGATTCGAAGCCATTAATAACGAAAATATATAATAACGATAACAATGATAGTAATAATTCTATTACAATTAATTAAATTCTGTAAAAATCTCAGTAGTAAGGTAAAATGAAATAATTGTATTATTTGTATTCATGTCTATGGTAATAAAAGCCTTTCGTTAAACTTTATCTAATTGAACTTTATGTAACCAATTTCTGTAAAGTTGCATATAGTAGATCATTTTTAGAAAAATAAAGTCATAAAGAAGTTTCACTTCTTACGTGTGTACAATAGTACACACATTTTTTTGCATTAAATGCATTTTTATTTCAAGTTTTAGTTAAATCGCCAACTACGCTTTGATCCACACAGTACTAAAACTAAAAAAATAAGTTAATATAATATATTATAAAGTTAATAGTATTATTGTTATAAATTTGAATCAAAGTGAATATTTATTACCATTTCAATGCCTATTACTTAATTATCAGCATAGGTTAAAACTTACCGGTATTGTTTCCTGTCATCAGTATGCTGGTAAGAAGCACTGGCTGCCTCCACCGTGATAACAGTGAACATTCGCATGATTTCATCGTGTGCTGGACCTTCGGGACTCGCAAGGGCCATACACCCGAGCTGGTCCACTATCAACGTGTCCAAGGAAGACGGTGATCGGCATAACCTAAAATAAAGAAAAACGTCAAACTTTTGAATTTAGAACGACAATTTTTTTAATGTAATAAATACTCACCGTTGTTGGAAGAATTGTAATATTGTCTCTGTAGTTTTTGGTGTATCTTTTAACGCAACTGCTACATGGCCCAGCATAATCACAATATTTGTGCTGATTAACGAGGATTCACTGAACAAAAAAATATTGATGTTTAAAACCTTACAGATTTAATAAATTTACATTTTATTTAAATTTTGATCTTTACTTTACAAATAAAGAAAATTTTTATGTGAGGAAAAATTAATTAATTTCCTAGGTTCTTGTCCATGTAAAATGTTTTTTTAAAAACGTTGCTACTACTCAAAAACTTTAAAATAATATTTAACTTGAATAATTTAGTTATTAACGAAATACATTAAAATTATAACAGTATACCTGTCACTAGTTTCAGCGGTAAACAGTCTGTTACTGACAGAACCAACAAGCGCGGGAACACAATATGGATCCACAGATAATGCGGCATCCAGAGCAACACACAGATTCTCTATGGCTGCATCTCGAAGCTTTTCGAAGGGAGTTGACTTTGTGGGTGCACCCGTATCTGTTACTCCGGGTTCTTTGGTTTGAACTGAAACTTTAATTATTTATTTTAGCATACACTGTTGCTTATCGGAACAGCTGCTTTAGAAGTGATTCCTAACATCGAAATCATGAATAAGACTGAACGCAAACGCTTTTGATAATTAGTTTCCAAGCAGCAACGCTATAAATTTCAAATTGTATTTATTTCTAAGTAAAATACTCAATATACTATACGTGGTAAACAAACTAGTATTTGATTCTCACTAAACATGTTACTTGATTTTATGGTCCTCTCAAACGAATTTAAAGTTACAAATGTACCTTTTATATGATCTTTCCCAGATCTTTCTAGTTCTAGCTTGTGGAGTTTAAACAGAATAGGAGATGGAGTGACGAGAAAATCTCGGAGACAATAAATTGAAGTATTTGCTATAGTAGGGAATTTTGTTGCCAATTTACCGAGACCCTGAAACAAAAAGTAATGCAAATTATTTTATTTTCTTTAGTATTTTATTGCATAGAGTATAGTTGGCCTAGTGGCTACAGTGTGCGACTCTAATCCCTGAGGACGTAGGTTCGATCTTCGGCTGTGCACCAATGGATTTTCTTTCTAAGTGCGCATTTAACACTCGCTCGAACGGTGAAGGAAAACATCGTGAGCAAACCGGCTTGCCTTAGACCCAAAAAGTCGAGTGCATCAGGCACAGAAGGCTGCTCACCTACTTGCCAATTCGATTAACAAATGATCATGAAACAGATACAGAAATCTGAGGCCAAGACCTAAAAATGTTGTAGCGCCATTGATTTTTTTATTTTTTTTTATTTTATTGCATAATTAAAATGTGACGTAGTAGTCTTCCTTGGCCACTTACCTCTAAGCAAACCATGAGCAATGGCATGTGAGCCAAGATTAATTTATGATTATGATTGGAATTAATTTTCTCTGTCAATCGACCACAAAGTGAATCCGCTCCTGGAAATATATAATAGATTTTTTAAAGTTTCCATAACGAAATTGCTTTTATAAAACTTCAATTATATGTTCCAAAAAGTTTGCTCAGGAAACGAAACATTTTACAAGGAAATAAATGCAAATAATTAGGAAATGATTGGTTTGTTAGTATTTTTAAAATGCTGAAAAACAATACTGATGACTAGGGAAATTGTGATTTAATTTTCTAAATCTAAAAACACACAAGAAAGCATTAGATATGTCGTAAGTTTGAATTTTGTCACATCTGTCACAACACAATACTGGAATCACATAAAAAATCTCTATCCTAAATATCAGATGAGGATTGTTTTAGTCAATAGGGAAAACTCACTCCTAAAAATTATACCTATTAATATTGTAAGAGCATTTATAAGGGCTGGCACGTCATAGTCGTCATCCACTGTTATAACCAATAAAATATATATTAAGAAGCTACATATTTATAAGAGAAATGAAAATCTCTGATTGAAAAGAGATGTATAGAACTTTTTCATAAACATATAAGCCTCAAATATCTGGATGTTTTGATCCTTTCACTCATATACATTTGAAAATAAAAATAGACATATATATAGCTTAACGATACAAAGTTTCTGGATAAGACTGCTTTAATAAATAATGTCATTGTAGTGCTGCATAGAATATGAACTGAATTGAGGTTTTTTAAAGAGGCCATTTTTTTTTTAAATTACACAGATTAAATTGTGGCATTAAGATCAATTGTTTTCAAGAATATTAGTTGGTCCGTAATTTTTTAATAGCACAACATATTTTCAATATATATATATATTATGATATGATACCACTTTAAAGTATATCAAAATGTATGACTCTTCACAATTTTAAACAAGATCAAGCAACGGACAAAATATTTACCTGTCTCATCTCCAATAGCCCATACTAAGAGATCAACGCAGGCTGAATTAGCCATAACATTGACTTTAAATTTATTCACAGTAGCAAAGTTTGTTTCTCTATCCTCCTTCTCAGAAGCATCATGGTGCCTACTCTGTAACTCTGTTTGACCACTTAGGAACAAACATTTAACAAATTCCTGCAAAATATATATTAAGACTATTCTTTATTTAATTATTTACTATTAAGGTTAAAAATTAGCATCTCCATGCTGTACAAGTATAATGTCTATTCAAATAATAACAGTTCTTAAAATAGATCTGTAAGAAATTAATCTAATTGATGCTATTGACCAAATTGACACCAATCTGCACCAGAACATTTGCATAAAAAAGCTATGTGGATAACACTGAAAATGTTTAGAACTGGCCAGTTTTTTTGAATTTCAATTTAATGTATACTACATTGCATGGCATTCATTTCTCATTTGTTTTTGTGAGTTGGCGGCAAATCTAAAACTCTTGTCACACGTGAAAATTAACCTAACGCGACAAAATGTTCGGTCAATGATTTGTTATGACTTTCGTTGTGGGCTTATTCTATAACAAAGCTATGAAAGGCATTTCTTAATGAAACCCCATCTCGTGCTACTATTAACAATAGGTTTAACAAGTTTAAGCATGGACGTAGCAATCTCAATGATGATCCGCGTGAGGGACGTCCTTCACGAGCCCTGAAGATGCGGTGAAAGCGTACGAAAATGGCATAGAAGACCCCTAAGGAAGCATGGGCCTACTGCTTTTCTCAGGGGTTCAATCAAATGCGACCATGTGTAGAGAGGAACGTAGATTACTTCGAAAAACAATAAAAGTATTGGCAACTTTCTACATTAAAGCGTTTTTTATTATTGCTAAACATTTTCAGTGTTACCTATATTACTTTTTCAATTTATAATAACATATATGAAATGAACTATAAATCATAATTAAAATATATAAACTTTACCTGTACATCCTTTGTAAATGGTCCTGGTAGGTCTTTTTGGTTTTGTAAAATATCACGTAGCAATGTTACCATGACTAGATTTAATGTTTCAGAAAATGACTTGTATGGAAATACCTGTAACATCAATAGGTCCAATAAAAATAATAGTACACTATTAAACTATTATTGGAGGCTAACTTTGCTAACAATTTTGCCAGTAATCATTGACTAATACTATTTACTGCCGGATTACATCAACTTACTTGAATTTGTCCCGATGCATGAATATCTTCTGCCTCCTCATCCAAAAATGCTAATAAATCTCTTGTCAACAATTTCTTTGCTAATGATAAAATTGATTGTAGATATGTTACATAAAATGGGACACCAATCCTCTTTTCTGGAGATTCAGGAAATCTCATGTATGGAAACTGGTTAAAGCTAGATCCAAACTTATGAAAGAAATATGTTGTAGGGTCATAAGGTACTGAGTGATAGCTTTGTAAAGAACTTCTCTTTAGAGTCCCACGCCCACTGTCAACTGTATCTGAACCATTTTCTATGATTGTCTCTGTATTTGGATTTAAATTTCCAGATAATGATCGAGGAATAATTGGTCGGAATTGGTTAAATCGTCTCTTCTTATCTAATGTAGCATATTCAAAGTTAGGTTCTGGTTCTTTAGATCGAACTGGACTACTAGGTTGCGGGAATAATCTGCATAGTAAAGATGGTTCAACAGTTGGATATCTACCCATAGACCTTGCAAGTCCTATAAGAATTGGCACTGTACTCTTACATAACTGAAGTTTTGATGTATTATTGTAATCTTTACTTTCAAAACAGGTGATTACAATTTTAGTGAGATTTGACATAAGCTCTATTTGAGCAGTGATGATTTCTTCACGTAGAGATGGATTTTTTGATGCAACATCTGAGAGAAGTGTATTTAAACAGAAGCTGAATTTCTCAGACATAGGGATTCCTGAAAACAAATACAAATAAAAAACATTTATTATCATGTTTAATATGAGTTACATGTCATTAATAATTACTTTAACTTCAAAGTAAAATATACAAAGAATGATTAATAAAATGGCCCTGCCCTTGAATTTGTAATACTATTTATTGCATACTCACGATCGCCAGACTTAATTCTACACATAGGTTCCTGGAATTGTGCATTTGTAAGACATTTTAATACTTTTAGGAAATAAGGCAAGAGTTTTTCTTGATGTTGCAATCCACTCTGAAGGAAGTAAAGACCAAGTGCTATGCTAGCTTCCTGACTCCTTGAAGTTACCACAAATGGTGAGCTGACTTGAGGACATAACATAAATAATGTGTTCACCTGGAAGTATAATTTACACATCAGCTGCAACTTATGTCACCTACAAACACATATTTTTCTAAAATTATTTTTTTTGAGAACTTAGGTAAAAACCTCTACTTTTCAATAAATGTTTTTTTTTTTTAAATTAATTTTACTGTTTCAATTTTAAAACATTATATAATATTAGTTTAAATTTAGTATTGCATTTAATAAATGTAATAATCACGAAGGTAGATAACCTTTGTCATCAATATTGAAATCACATTATGTTCAATTTTTTTTACTTAAATCTAACTATAATGCTTATGTCATAATTAGGTGAGGTCATATATTCTAGTACTTAAACAAACAGGTAATAAAGTGTACATGTTGTGATTAGTTTTATTACTGAATAATGAAGGAATCAGTCAGACGTATACAATTACAATATCTAGTAAACAATATTACAAAATAAATTACAGTACCTTCTCCCAAGGTGTTGGATTCAAGGAGGAAAGACATCTCGCTAAGTGTTGGACTGTCTGTCTAAAGAAATCGTTTTCGTCCATTTCTCGTAGCTGTATTTAAACTCGTTTTGATATAATATACATATCTAATTCAAGAAATTAGAAAATATTTAATCATAGTAGTATCGTAGCAGTTTCTTCTTTCTCTCACAAATCATTATTTTTAAAGTTTCATTGATCAAAGCCTGACGGTTGACATTTGATTGACAATGACAACTCTGAACTCTAACCATCAAAATTACAACATTAGAATGATTTTTTTATATTATATCTGTATTCATCGCTACATATATATGGATTTAAAACTTGAGATTAAATATCGTTATCAAAGGGTATGCATGTCGAGATTTATTCGTAAAAATAATTTTATAAAATTAAAAAGAAATTTTCGTAAATACGTAGAAACTCATGTTTATACCTACTTATTCAAAAAACTAAATCAATACTTATATTTTTCTACGAAAGTACTTATATCACAAGTATAACACTAATAACATTAAGGAGAGACGCATGTTTAGATTTATTTAGTACTTTTTATCAGACTAAGAAATAATTTCAAATAGTAGTAAAAAAATAAATTTTATTAACCAGAAAAACAGTCAAACTGACTTAATAAATACAAAATTACATTAAATTTTTATTATTGTACTATAATTTGACAAATTTACAGCACCCTGCAGTGTCTTCTTTTGTAGATTCTGTAATAAAGAAAACGATAATTGAATTAGTTACAAACAATAAATATAGACGTAAACGTCATCTGTATTTATAAAATTTACTCATTATCAACTTTCACAGTTCAGATTTGAATAGGTTTTTTTAAAGAAGAAATTCAATGAAATTTCATTAAAAAAGAAACATCTAGGAGTAATCCTATTACGATTAGCATACTTGAAATATTAAAATATAGAATAGCGAAAACTTATGGAACTTAAAAGGATTGAAACAACTTATTGACCACTTACAATGGATACCAAGTGTGAAAGTAAAAACTAACAATAATTAAAAATTTACGAGTAATAGGTAATCAATGAATAGGGAAGCGACAAAAATGACATGACATGGAAACAGATAAATGAAAACTCTCAGAAACAGCAAATTACCCAATTAAAAGTATTTTAAAAGTAAAAGTACTCGCGGGCGGAAATTTTTGCGAACATTTTCATTTTCATATGTGTAACCGTCAATGTTTAATTTCACAAAGTTTTCTGTATTGTCTAGCGATTTTCTTTTTTGCATATGGCATGGGACTTGCGGCGATACCACGCAAGCTGCGAAAGCGCATCTGTAACCTCTACATAATATGAAATTTTGCCGACAAGGAAAACACTTATTTCAGAATATTACGCATCTGAAACTTCCGGAAGTGTTTCAACTGCGAATATTAAAATTTACTTAAGAGATAATGTCACAATTTTAACATGGCGAAGATTTCCTCTAGTTGAGGTTTTTGCCGAACGAGACATGCCATTTCTTTCGTAACACTTGGTGTAGAATTACTATCGCGGATTTGTATAATTTACTAAGTAGTTGGGTCGTGGCACTGCCACGCAAGCTGCAAAAGCCTCCTCGACACAACGATATTGGCGCAAGTAAAACACATTCTATTCGGCAATCTAGCGCATTTCAAATTGCAAAAGTGTTGCCACCACAAAATCTCCCAATGTTAGGGCTCATGGTTACGGATGTCTGCTTCGCAAGCCTCCTTTTGAAACATTTAATGGAACACTAGTGTACGCATAGAAATCTACTAGAGTTTAATGCAAATTTTATCATACCTTTTTAAAAATGCTTGCCAGTAACAAATTAGTTTTCTTGACGCATTCTTTTTTCATTTGTTCTTTTTTATTTACAACTTCCGGCAGCGTCTTGTAAATTTTCTCAGAATGTTTCTTCATATCTCGTTCACTTATAAATTTTGGTGCGACTGTAATAACATTTTAACATTAGATACAAAATATTTTGTGAGTAAGTGAGCACTAGACTAAATTAATGTAATAACAGATTATATTGTAACCAAACATATTAACAGATTGAGTAAATTTATGAATAAGGCTACTAAAATATATTATATAAAGTAAAATAACATACGCTTCTTAGTTCGCAGCTGTTTTCCAAGTTGCGCGGCAAAAACTCTTAATCCTGCATCAGACATACCACTCAGTGTTTGTTGCTGGCCCACCTGCATTGACAGCAACTTACGCTTGGCTGCCCGTTCGTTGGTACTGGAACACAAAGACGTTAAAGTAAAATTTAAAAAAAAAACACGTGATCAAAGCGTTTGATGCTTCTATGCTATGTTTCTGCTATAGAATAATACAAGCGATTCAAGTAAGAACTGGGACGTGATTGCTTTTATTCGTCAAATGTTATTTAAAATATACGTTTCACAAAGATAGCTTACTGGTTTATTTTATATGGTTTACCTGAGTATAACTAAAATCATATTACGAAATAAAATTCGCCGAATTTAGTAGATTTGAGTGTAAACGCATTGTTATTTCGTAAAACGTGATACGTTATCTACGTTACATAGAGCAATGTCAGCCAGGTCACTAGGCTTCAAGCTGGGTAAGCTTCACTTTGTGTTCGAACCCTAGGCTCTGCATTCTTGGATTTGTATTTCTATGAGCTCAATACAACACTTGCTTCTTTATGAAATCGATGAGGAACCCGGAAATACTTAAAAATCTACCACGTACTATACATAAAAGGCTAGAAATAACGTCTAATCGCCTAATGAAGAATAATCGACGAAACATACGACGTTATTTGACATTCTACAATAGCTTGAATTTTTATGAATGCGACGACTAATGGATAACACACCCAAATATAATACATACTATATCAATATCTATTGACGAAAAGAATAATTGGTTAGAGTAAAAAAGTTCTATTGATATTCTTTATTCAAAAAACTTACCAACTCTAGACATGTCATTTTGTACACATTGTTGATTTTTATATTGACTGATACAAGTATTGCAATTAGTGGATCCTCCTAGAACATACAAACTAGGATTGCTATATATCCAATTAAAAAAATTTAAATACTCTCTATTATATATTTAAATAGATAATTAATTTATATTGTTATTTGTGTAAAAATTACCTCTGCAATACATGGTACATTTTCTTATACACGGGTTTGTATTACATTTGGGTGTGTGCACAATAATCATATTCATTCTAGGAGAGGTATCTTTTGACCCGCTGGAAATAATAATAATAAAATATATCGTCGAAACTTTTGAGGCCAACATACTTAAATCTTAAATCGGAACGACCTTAAAAGTTCTCGATTTTAGCGTCTTCTTATATATTCCTGTAACATAAAAATAATTACCTAGTTTCGTTGATCATCTTCAGGCAGTTTTGGCGTTGAGAGCATTTCTCAACAAAGTCTGGACGATTCCTCTCCAGATACTCTCTTACTGTGAACGTTTGGGTTTGCCTTATCATGTCCTCTGTACTTGAAACTTCACTATCATTTGGAAGACTTTTCGATCTATATACTCTTGAGCAATGCGGGACTTCTCTATCCAACTTAGCACACATTTCTTTTAGTGGCATATTTTCGTATTTCTTTTTAGGCACTTTTACTATTATATTCCGAAGGGGACGGTTTTTATTTTCGCAAATTGTCTCTTCACTGGCCAAACTATCCGATTGCACAATCAGGTTATATGCAAGACATTTTTTTTTGTTTTTTTCAAATTGTTTTTGCTTGCACTTATACCCTCCATTACAATGACAATGCTCTCGACGATGATGGCAGTTCATAGATGTGCTACTAGATTCCTCAACTTTTCTATGGTGAGATTTGCAGCGCTTTTGATGATATTTTTCACATTCTTTTTTTATCTTATTTAATACATGGCATGCTGTTGAATCAGTAGAAGTTGTGGGAAGGTCAGATGAAGTAGGATCTGATAGTTTGATGTCCTTTTTAGAGTTTGAAAACTGCACTGCCTTGTCAGTGAATTCTTTCTTTTGAGGTTCTCTTTGGTTAATAATTTCAGTATTCTCAGTAGATACTCTTTGGTCAGAACTTTCTTCAGTGTCTAATAAATAGTTTAGAACAGTAATAATTTCTTTAAAACACTTCTTTCTTTTACTTTTTTCAGTTTCTTTTTTAGAATATCTCTTTGTAATATTTTGTATTAAATCAATCAAAGGATCATTGATTTCTTCAGCTTCACGACTAGTACTGGAACTCTTTGATTTAGTTTGGCATTCACTATCAGATATGGTTTTTGAACTCTGAGACTCTTTACAGTTTTCTGCTGTTTTGTCTGAAGAACTTGTCAAATTAATATCTTCAGTAACTTTTTGTGAATCATTCATATTTTCTGTCTTGGGATTAATTGGAATAGCAGAACCATTGGCAAAATTTATTTTTAGTTCATCAAATGTAACATGGGATACCTTATCTAATTTCCTGGTATCAGTATTTGAATGTTGAAGGACTTTAAATAGATTGGATTTATCCCCTTTTGGATAAGTGTGACATTTATCTAGAATACGAATTTGAGTAGTCATTTCCGATTTTGATTCTGTACCTCTTCTATTCAAAACCTCTTCACAAGCTTTAGAGGCACAAGCAGCTGCCTGATTATAATATTCATCTAAAATATAATTTTCTGTTGATTGTACTCCAACAGAACATTCTTGCAATAGGCAAGTTGGATTGCGTGAAGTTGTAGGTTTATGTGTCAAAGCCTCCGTTGTTTTAAGTATTGGTCTTTTGTAAAGGTTACTTTGAGTATTTACATCAGGCGTTTCTCTATCACCTAAACTTACTTTCAATGTCATGTTAGTACCTTCTATTGGAATAGAATAGTTTAGTTTTTTCTGTAAATCACACTGATTTCCAATGTTATTTACATTCCCTATATCAATATCTGATTGTATTTGTTTATCAGCTTTCTTATATTCATCATCTGGACTCAATTTTGTTGATGAGTTTATGTTTAAACCCTTTGATGAACTATCAGTGATCAGTTCAGTCATTTCATCGGAACTTGTCTTAATATTCTCCAGCGAAACTTCTTTACATTGTTCACTAACTAGCTTCGCACAGTCTTTTTTGTCAATTATACTAATGTCAGAGAAGGATGGATCTGAGATTTTTGGATTAATACTGATATCAGTTTGTGTCCATCTTATAGCTTCATGAACTCTTTTAAGTTTTAAAATTGGTGATTTTCTTTTTTGATTTATTTCTATTTGCAGAGGATCTTGACCAGTTGATGTGAAAGACCCACATTTGTCACTACATTTTTGACGCAATATTACGTCTAAGTCCAAATTAGTTTGTGACGATTTTGAACTTGAACTTTCTTGAATATTTAAACTTTGTTTTGGGAAATTTTGTTCTCTACCAGATGTGGTTTCCAACACTTTATGGTTAATTTGAGAAACTTTTTTATTAGAACACTTTGCATTAGTACAATGCGGTGATTGCTGTAACATATTTTCGGTTTTGTGATCATTATCCAATCGGGAACATTTGTAAATTAGAATATTATCAGGTACTCCTTGTGAATTAGTCTCTTTACATAAACAAACATATTTTATTTCATTTCTTTTGATATTATTTTCAATGTTTGCCGACGTAATAGTTTTATCACTACATTTATGTTTATGATGTTGAAAGTCTGGGTGCATTTCATTGTTTGATAAGATATTTACCTGTACAGAACTATCTGTTACACCAACTTTATGAATATGAATTGGGCAACAACAGTAGTGGTGTTCATTCTTACTACTTCTCGTAGTTGTAGTACCTATATCTGTTTTTTTTGTATTTGTTTTCTGTTGACTTGATGTCCCTGAGGATAAAGTGAATACTGAATGGCTTTTTTGTTTTCTTATTGAATTGCTCTGATTGAAGTTTATATTATTAAGTGAGCCTCCTTCCAATTTGCTTGCATCACCAGAACCATCATCATAGTTATTCCTAACTAAGTCTTTCATTAAATCTTTTATCTTATTTTGAGATTTGACATCTTGGTTAATTTTTGGATCAGAGCCAACTAGTTTTTGTTTAAATAGAGCTTCTTTAATTTTTAAATGTTCCTTGTATGCTTGTTCTCTTTTAAGTGCTTTAAGGTATTTTTGGTAAAGTTCTTCTGAAGATGTTTTGGCATCTTTAGATTGGTCAGAATCTGTTATAGAAGTACCATGTGCCTTGCCTACTTCACATTTGATAGTTGATGGTAAATTAGGTGTACTTTGCGATGTTGATGGTAAATTAGAATTAAATTTTTCAACACGTAATATTGATTTCTTTGGTTTATATCCTCTACCCTCTGAGGTACTACTAGTACTGGTGCAGCCTAAATCTAATTTCTTACTGTCAAAACTTAAGCCAGAAAGAAAGTCTGAGCTATCATCATCTTTATATCTTGTTTTTAAGAGTCGTTGTACAATTTCTTTGATAAGTTTCTTTTTTATCTCATCATCTGCATTACCTCTCTTTAGTGTTATTTTTAATAGATCAATGCTTTTTTCTAAATCCTTCGAAAACGAATTTTTATCTTTACTTGAGTCTGTAGTGTGTCCTGTACTTGTTTCGAGGCTAGATTTATTATCTTTTTTTGGGATAGATCTTCTGCCCTCATTGATATTGCTGATATGGGTTTGGTTGTAAATATGCCCAGGCATATATTCAAAACTTTCTGCAGCTGAAATCTGTTCCCCACTCCTATCCTTAACAATTGATTTATTAAGAACTTTTATTTCCTTGGAGAGCCGTGATTTACTTTTAACTTTTCTTAATTTTTTCTTTCTACACTTTTTTTTCAATGAATTTAAATTAACACAAACGGGATTCTTTCTATAGTTGTCATGTTCCTGAGTCTTTTCTTTAGTTAAAGTTGTTTGTATTTCTTTGTCCAATTTAACCTCTGGTATTATATAAGTTCCAACAGATACTTTTTCAGGTGAACTAGAAACATTTTTTGCTATTTTTTCAACATTAACTTCACCTTTTTTATCAACATTAAATGTTATATGTTTTGTTAAATTTAAATTGATTGCTTGATTAGTTTCAGGAATTTGTGGTAAAGTCATTTCAATAAAATCTACTTCTTTACTAGAAATTTTTGTAGTTTTTTTACTTAGATCTTTTTTGTATTTTGATCTGTTGTTTACCCCATTATTTAGTTCAAATGGAGTGGAATGTGCAGTAGGAAGGCCTAAATTGCTCTGTTGCGTATCATTTATACAATACTGTTGTTGCAATGCTAATCTTTCTAGTGTACTAAGACTTGATGCTGACATTTTCTGATCACTTTCATTTCCATAACCAACATCAGCTAAAGAGTCCCATTCTAGTCTCCTTTGAGAGGTAACACTGCTTGTTGGGGAATTTGGTTTATTTGTAGATAAATCCAGGGTACCATCCACAGCTAGAAATATAATAATTTAATAAACATATTTTCTGTAATAATTGTAATTGATACAAATTTAATAGCTAACATAGTTAAAATAAAAAGTAATAAAAAAACTATATTTATACAGTTTTATTTGCAAAAATTCATTGAAACTATAAATATATTTTTTGAAGTGAATTATTGTCTGACATGGTAAGAAGATATTGCATGTGAAAGGTGACTTACATTTGAGGGAATGAACATCCTCAGATTTTACTGATTCATTATCAGAATGTCTATATTCATGAACCTCTGTAATAATTGGTGGGGAGTCTGCATCACTCACTTTACTGGCCTCTTTCTGTAATATGAAATATTATATGCATACAATGATATTTTGTATGGCTGTAGTAATTATATTATTATAATACCTGAAGTTTTGAGCTATTATCTGCAACAGAGCATCTGATAGATATTTTACACAGCTCTGTAGATGATTCACTTCTTTTATCTCCAGAATCAGAGGAGTCACTCAAAGCCTTTATTTTCCTCCAAAATAAACTGCTAGGATCCCTTATTTCACTTTGGGCTGTTGATAACGAAAAAAACTGCTCTAAATCGCGTTTCTTGCCAAATTTTTTGTAGTACTCTAATATTAGGCTATTCACTGCTGAAGTTTTATGATCTTCAGAATTAACATCATCATGATTGGTCCCATCGTTAACAATTTGTTGATCATCCATCACTTCGTATTTCGTCAATCGTTGATAGTTGATACCATCAATTTAAGTAGATCACCATAAATCCATCTTGAAGTCTAATTCCTATTTCATTTATAAACACAAGCAAAAAATTAGATTTAAATATTTCTGAAAGTCAATAAACGTGTTTTAAAAACAAGGAAATTATATTTATTCAAAGATTTACAATCTACAGTCAACAGACGCTCTAAAATATTGAAAAAGTACAATTTCAAATCATAGACATTTGGTTAATAGTTAAATAACAGTTATTTTAAATGCACATACACATTCTAATGTATTAATCTGTTTAACATTATAATCTATACATTGTGCACAACACAACTTATAACAGACTGTGCACAAATGAAGTTATATATAATATAGTGTCAGCTATATTTTAAAAATAATATTTTTTTAATTCGAAAACAAACAGTTTCAGAATAATTTAAAATGTTGTTACTGTTTTTATTGATTGGAAAAAAATGTACATATTAATAACATTTCTAAGGAATGTTTATATTATAATTTGTAGTCGTTTGTCATCTGTTATATATGTTTCTGTGGCCACAAAATCTGACAAAAAAAACTGTGGTTTATCGCTTCGTATGATCTATGGTTTTAAAAGAATATCTGTAGAAAATAGAGATCGATAAACATTAATTGTTAAATCTTAATTCTTAAATCCGTTCTATAAAATAAATTATTGTACAATTTAATATTTGTATTTAACTGCATTATTAAATAAACGTCATAAGTAACTAATTAATTTTGTCTCGGAATCAGAATGTCCCGCCAAACATCAAGGCTTGATGCTAAGAAAGTTGTAAGTAGAATTATTAATATGTAGGAATTGTTATTTTAATGTTCATGTAAGCCTATTAAATCTTTGTTTTAGAACTCCGAACTTTTAACCCTAACATACGGCGCCCTCGTCTCACAAATGTTAAAAGAAATAGATAATCCAGATGATGTTAATAAACAGTTAGAACGAATTGGTTATAATATGGGAGTACGTTTAATTGAAGATTTTTTAGCTAGGACTGGATCTAACAGGTGCATGGAAATGAGAGAGACAGCAGATAAAATACAACAGGCGTTTCGGTGAGTCTTTATAAGTGTTATTAGCTGTAGATAGTTTTCAGAATGGTTTTAAGCTGTAGTCACTTACTCTGGCGAAATATGTACTCTTGATAAAGACAAAGCACAAAAATTAAGAATATTAAATCTAATGATGTACTATAATTTTCAGACTTTACCTTAACATGCAGCCAACAGTAACTAGCTGGAGTAGTTCTGGGGATGAATTTTCTCTAGTCTGGGACCAGTGCCCACTCAGCGAATGGGTTGAGATGCCAAATAATGGTCTTAAATACTGTGCTCTTATTCCTGGGGCTATTCGAGGTGCATTGCAAATGGTTCAGCTCGATGTTCAATGCTGGTTTATACAGGTAAATTAATAATGTAATAATTGAAATGGTAAAATTAGGTTAGTTACTTAAAAACATTATTATGCTTGAAATTGTATGTCAACTAATAATAAAACATTAAGTTTGTGAGGTTTTAGAAAGTATCTTTTTACACTCACCAGTAAAAAGCCACATATTTCTGTCTTCCTCTTACCATGAATAAAGCTAGGCAGGTGTAATTATTACATTATATTTGAAGAAGTTACAAATATGGTTGGCACAAGACCTTATCATATATATTTTATTGAAGTGCGATCACAGTTATGGCAACTTAATCCAATTTAATCTTTAGACAGGTAGGTATTTAAAATGTTACCAATACCTTTCATATGTTTTAGGATCAGTTAAAAGGAGATGCAGTGACTGAGCTCCGAGTAAAATATATAAAAAGACTGGAAGATGCTGTACCAGCAGGAGAAGATTAGTTATTATTGTTTAAGTTATAAACTTGTATTATATTGAATTACTTTGTAATTGGTAACATTATATTTTATGCTATTTACTGTTTTACTTAAAGGACTTCAAAACTTTCTATAGACTGAAAGGATAGTATATTCTGTTAGTATTATCAGATATTAAGTTCAATAATGTTAATTTATTTTAAAGAGTTTAGAAATGATTGTTTGTTTTTTTGCTGTTGTTTCTTATAGTGTAAAGATTTGTTTAATAACATATTTTTTTTATTATTATAAACAATTATACATAATATCAGCTAGTCACAGAATCCTTAAATAAAATAAAGCAAGGAAATGTTATGTAAAAAGTAGTAAGTAAAAAAATATTTTCTATTCTGGCTCTCATCATAATTAATTTTATAAAAGAAAATTAGAAAATTGCAATACTGAAGTAATAAGCTGTATTAGGTTTTGTTTTCATAATTAAAATATGATAACTATGGATATAATTTTTTTAAATGATAAAGTGAAATTATTTTATTGTTAAGTTCTGTTAAAGGATAATCTAACATTTCAATTGTCAAGTAGCTTTGTGACTATCTGCCATAGCACAAAATGTACATCCAAAATACAAAGAGAAAAACTACTCTAGCTGGACCCTGCAGATTGAGGTTTTCTTAGTAAAGGGAACAGTTACCGAAAATTAAAAAATGAATATGTAATTTATTTCTGCGTTTTTGGTGGTGGATTGTGAGAGTCGACTAAATGGTCAACATTTATTTAAAAGATTAGATGATACCTATGTTACACTGAAAATGTTTAGAAAATGAAAAAGGGCTTAATGTAGAAAGATGCCAATACTTTTATTGTTTTTCGAGGTAATATCCGTTCGTCTCTACATATCGTCGCATTCGATGAAGCGACAGAAAAGCAGTGGGCCCATTCTTCCTTAGGGCTTCTCTTCTATGGCATTTTCGTACGCTTTCAATGCATCTTCAGGGCTTGTAAAGCGAATACCTCGAATTTTATCTTTAGTTGGGAATAAATGAAAGGAGGGCGCCAGGTCAGGACTGTATGGCGGATGACCCATTATCTCGACATCTGCCATAGTCAATTATTCACCAGCCCGTGCAAAGGTGTTTCTGGTCGTCGGTTAAAGTATTGGGAATCCATCTGGTACAAAGCTTCCTGACGCCTAAATGTTCGTGTAATATTTTTTGAACATACCAATGCCTAGGCATGCCCGTGTCTGGTCATAGGTCACCCTCTTATCTTCCTCTATCATGCATCACATAGCGCTGATGTTATCTACAGTAGTCGCTGTTAAAGGACGTCCCTCACGCGGATCATCATTGAGATGGGACTTCATTAAGAAAACTGATCGCAGCCTATCATAGCTTTGTTATTAAGTAAGCCAACAACGAAAGTCATAATAAATTTGAGATTTGCCGCCAACTCACAAAAACAAATGACAAATGAATGCAATATATTACATTAGGTTACCAAAGAGTTCAAAAAAGTTTTAATTAGAAATGTTTCTAACTGGTTCTAAACATTTTCAGTGTTACCCACGTTCAATAAAACCCTAATTAGGTTATAGGAACCTTACTAAGGAATGGTCTTGGAAAATTACACCACGCCCCACGCGTGTGAATTAAGGAATATGAGGTACCTAAACGCCACGTGCTACGTGGAAACCCGATTATTAAAATAATGAACAGTCAGAAACCCGAATACATTTAAACAAAATCGAAGTACCATTACCAGCAGTCTATGCAAATATTAGGTAAAAAATAGATAAGACTATGCCTACATACAAAATGGTACCTATTTAATGTATAAAATATTATTACAATTATTATTACTTTATTTCATTTATGATGTTTATTAACATTATAATGTAATTTAAACGCCACTTCTAATGCTCTGAGACGTCTTTCCAATTTCCTTCCTATTCGAAGTATAACGCGCGTACGCGGACACATAAACTTCTGATATGAATGAACAGCTGCTTTTGATAAGATCGATCGCCTGCAGAACATCTGCTTTTGGTTTTAGAAAATATGATCATGTGTCTAAATTCCGCAGACTTATGCGTTAAGTTCATCCTTCACCTTCTATACTCAATCCTTTCAAACCCTCTTATATTAAAAATTAATTGAATTACTTAGGTCTTTATTGGCATATGTTACGCTTATCTGAGAAATGCATTTTGCAAATTCCATCTCACAGCTCATCATCCTTTTTAGGAAAATCGTTTAGGATCTCCGCTATAAAGTTGTGGAATACACTACAATTGGCTACCCCTATATAAACATCATTTAAAAATCTTCTACAGAAAGATTGGCTTTTTGGTAATTTTTCATTGTTACTGATAATTTTGTTTTTTTAATTTACTTATGCACATATTAGTATTCAGTAATCTTTTTGTCTTACTAGGGTTGCCTGGAAGAAATCCTTTGTTACGGATGTGGTGGCCTGTCGCATACCTAATAATTTATGTTAAGTAGGTACTTGTTTATATTTATAATGTCCGTCACATTATAAATGTAAGTTGTAATAAATACATAATTATAATTTAACAACTTATTTAATGTTATTTTCTTAGAACTTTCTTAAGTGTTTAGACTAGAGTTTCAAATCAGTAACTCAAAAATTTGGGGTACCACCATAGGTACTACTGGTTTTTGTTCAATGTTCAAAGCTTAAATCCGCCGTTCTGCCTAAAAATAATTTGAGTCCCATTATTATGTATGTAGGTATTTAAAATGTTTAGAATAGGAGTTTTACCGGTTATAACTAGTTCAAATGGAAAGGTTATTTCTTAATTACTAGGAAAATAAATATATAGGTTGTATTAGAATTGTGCGGTGCCATTTATCTAGGTTAATCCTCAATCTTGATATAAGGGAAAGCCTACTAAAATTTCCTATTATAACGAAACCCTTTTTAATGTAAAAAACATCCCATCAAGGTCTTCTAAACTTAAGAACACTATGTAATATTATGTTGATTGTAAATTCTCTTATGATTCACCAGGATAGTGATAGTCAAAGAGAATTACATAGCGTATATTTTACATCCACAAGACCCTTAAGACACATAGGAATTAGAGGCCTAGATTGCTTTCAAAGTAGACGCACTCTGTGAAAGTATACTTATCTATTTTATTCAAAATGAGTCTCTGATGCAAGGTCATAAAGTATGAAATTGTAGATTATAAAATATTTAAGAGTAGGATATCGTGAAGTGACGCTCTCAACGTTCCCTCGTAACGAAGTCATTGTCTCGGTATGTTTATATTCGTTAGTGGTCTATATACATTTGATTTTTTTCTTGTGCATATACTACAACCTAGAAGTAGACGTACGTATCTGTAGACTTTTTAAATAGGGATGGAAGTTGCAAGGGAGTTTTTTTTTATAAATACTGCAAAAGATATTCTTACGATACTTACGAGAGAAAAGAAACGATTGCTGGCTCTTGTTGACAGCATGTAGATACTATGCTCTGTATTGGATAGTATTATTACTAAGATAGTTTTGCTTATTATTTCACAAAAATGTCATAGTAATTATAATAGTTATTGGATTACGTGACAATCACATACAAAACTTTTATACCGGCACCGAATTTAGTAGGTAGGCTAATATTACATACTTTCTAGCAGAAACTCACTGTGTAAAGCACTCGAAACTTCAAATCATGTTGTAAATAACAATACCCCAATACTTTTAATTATTTGTATTATTTGTCTGTATTGACACAGTATATTAATATAATAACGCTGATAATTCAATTTAATAATTAGTACACTTAAAATTATCAATAAATTCAGTCCAACGGCGGTTGAACTTTTTTATAGCGATCTTTTTGGCATCAACATCCAAGACGCTATATTTTAAAGAGTTTAAAGCAAGCTGTTTCAGTAGCCTTAGATCTGCGAGACGGCTAGCCACGCCAACGAATGTCACGTAGAAGTCATCAGACAATGGATCCGCTTCCCAGACTCCTGGGTCATCACTAGACAACACCACTGGAAGTCCTTGAGCTATAAACGTACTCAAAGGATGATTTCTCACATCCCGTACAAGCCCTAACACAGCATTTGATATCACATTCACTTCTATACCAATATCATTTTCCATCACCAGCTTCATCACTACCGGATGCTTCGTTAAGGCGTATGCGTGTCCAATTCTCTTTGCTCCAAGCAAAACGGCATCAACCAAATTCTGATCCACTAATGTACCATACCAATTTGTTTCGCCCGCGTGGAAAAAATAATTAAAATCGTTTTCGGCCGACTCTAATTGTGGTATAAATTCAACTAACGGGCTTCCTGTCGCTTCTTGGCCTACTAAGTCGAAACCAGCAAAGAATTCAGGCATATGTGCCTTGATTTTGTATGCTAACTTCAAATACTCATCTAATTTATATATGTCTATATTCCTCGGAGGCGCATAAATAAGTTTGGCACCAATAAAATCGGGGTAGTCCTTCATAAAACGTTTATATGATTTTTGATATGTCTTCGCTGTTATTAAAGGTTCGTAGACTGTACCGTCTAATTCGTACAAGTTCAAAAGGACGCTTCGCACCTCCACGTACATTATGTTATCGTTCCTAAATTTCTTTAATACGTCGTAAAAGTATTGCTCCCACACAGGTCTGTAGGACATCATCGAGGCGACCCTTTTGAAATACCCAGTGAATGCGTCCCACACCTCTTTGATGCTCGGATAAATTACATCGGGGTCGTGTACACATATTGTGAAATGTTTCGATAAATTCTCATCAAACATTGTGATATTTCCTGAGGATTCCCTCGCTTCTTTCATCAATTGCCAGTTGCAGTCGGTGTTCGGCGGTTTGTCGGCGAATTTTAAATTCACATCGGACTCTTCAAAACAAACAAAAAGGTTATCCATATAAGTGATATTTAAGACATAATCTGGATCTAGTATTCCCATGTCGTGAATGTGTAGTGCGGCTCCTTTAGGCATGTCCCGTATTATTCTATAGACTTTTGAATTCCGTATTTTGTCTTTGTATGTGAAGAAATGTCGTGAAAAATTATAATATTGGGGGTTATCTAAGCCATAGTCGACCTCTTCGAACTTGTGTCGCATTAAGCAGTTGTTTACGGCTGATTCCTTATCGGTAAGAATTATTTTTCCTCCTATCATTTGGATTGACTCATCATATAATATTTTTGCTCGTTTGGATTGATAGTCCGATGCAAGGCAAATGTGGAACAATGAAGTTACTAATAATAACCACATGGTGACCACAGGACTCAGTGTTGCTCAGTTGAATATTGACCGGATACTGATATCATTGGGAGTTCGGACAATGCATGGTTGAACTACGATAAGCAGTTTCGGAAGTTATTTATCTGCAAAAAACACTTTTGTTGTGGGACCATGTTATGTAGTATTATGGAGGATTGCATTAGCCGTTTGAAAAAAAAATATAAGTCCGGTCCCTTTTTATTTACGTTGATTATCCTAGTCTTTAGAAAATCATTAGATATAGTTTTGGGCTTTGACTAAATTCATAAAAGCAATGAAAATGCTCGGTTGTTTATAAATTAATTCTAAAATTAAAAGTGTTGCATTTTTATTTACTTAGTTAACAGATAATATTTATTCAAATTTTAAGTTGAGTCAAGAACTGCGTCGGATCTAAATTACCTTTTAAATAACAATTTCGACTCGTTAGTTCGCCATTTAAAAATCCTTTATTTCTCGTTAAAAGAACCAGCATTTTGCATTCTATGTGGCAAAAGCTAATTTACTGCAGCTCCAGTAAAACGACTAAATTTAAACAACTCTAAGTACCCACGTAATTAAAAATGAAAAAAAGATCTTTTTAAGAGCAGCCAAAACGATCTCGCATAATGCCCGCAATTTCTATAGCCGTTTTAAACGATGAAATTTACTAAAACTCACTCGGTACTGGTGTAAATTACAGCTAGCGGCGTCTAAAAGGGGTTTCGTTTTCAAAGCAACGCTATAAAGAAACTAAAAAATAAATCTGAAAAGAAATAAAGGCCGTCTCATCCGCCATGCTGATTTTATGCAACGAAAGGGTTGGGGAAGGCTTAAGTGCCACTTTAGAATAGAACCGCCCCGCTGTACGCATTTATAAAAAGTAAAAATATGGCTGCGACCTGCAACTCATATATGATATTGGGATGTTTCGATGTGAACTCGCACCTAAACTTTAATCTCTAAATGACTCCGGGCGACACCCCTTTCACGTGAACAAGGGAACATTTGGTCTCATTTGAAAGATACGAATTCTCTAATGCATATGACAATTTTATTCACAGTCTTTTTAAAGCAAATTTTACCTACTGAATAGTATAAGTATTCACTAACACTTCTTATTATGACTGAAATTTGTGTATGCTTAATATTAGTCGCGATTGCGCTGATAGTAAATAATAAATGTTTATGAATTGTTACGTTTTGATACTTACTTATATTGACTAGGATAAATAAAAGAAGGATCAACAACGAAACAATTTTTCTACAACTTTACTTTTCTTGGAGTCCGCTGTATGTTTTAAATGGAATATATTAAAAAAAATTATATATTTCAAAAATTAATTTGATAAATTGGCACGAACGTCTTGACAAGTATATACTTACTCGACATTTGCAGTGGGTTGAGTCTGAGACTTATATATATATATAGACTATAAGTGACTTATATGCAATGGCGTAACTATACTATCTGGGGCCCGTGGCAATTTCTATTGATGGGGCCCTATCAGTAAAAATCCTCACGTTGTATGTAGGTACTCAATTTAATTTTAATAAACTTCGAGATTTTCAGCGTACTCAATTACACGTTGTATATGGCCCATTAATGCCACAATAATAACTCCTCTCTTAGGCGAGAGGGAATGGTTTGTAGTCTCCACGCTAGTCCAATGCGTGTTGCATTCATCCATAGAACATAATATCTCAATTCATTCATCATCTATTCGCTAGCTAAAATAAAAATAACATTTTTTTGAGCTCGCGGTCTTTTGGGCCTCTTGGGTCGGGGGCCCGTGGTATTTTGCCAGCCCTCCCAACCTGTTGTTACGCCACTGCTAACATGCCTAATATAAATATATTGAAGGTACGTCATAAATATTTAATTAAAGAGAGTTTAAAATTATTATTTAAAGCATTAAATATAATTTACTATTATTATACAATAAACTTCACACCGGACGTGAGTTGTATTTTTATTGTACGTAGGTTATTTTCGCATATACATAACATTACGCGCGGTATTACTTATCTAGAACTATGGATATGTTACCGTTTACGTTTTCTGTGCTTGGACATTTGTGATACAAACACAAATATAACTAATCCATATCTATAGACTATAGAATTATAAACCTTCAAAGACTTTTTATGAGAGAAAAGTGAAACAGTCTTTTATTCAAATAATGTTTTCTCTTTATTACTTGTTGTGAGACTTTGATAAGTGAATGTTTACTTCTGTCAATAAATACATGAGACTATTGAATATGTTTTGCCACACTCTCGTGTCAATGTTTAAAAATAAACATAATAAAACATTTTTTAAATAAAAGAGGTTTCAAAAAGGTTTACATTACACGTCTTTAAATAAGGCAAAACTCTTTCATTAATTGTAAAAGCTAGTTTCTTAATTATAATATTTATTTGCTGTATTTTTATTGCATTAAAAACTTCAGCATACCTACCTACTAGAGTTGATTTCTTGAGTTTAATAAGGTTTTTTAGAACCATAGCTACTTTTAGAGATCCTTTTTGTAAAGTAGTGTCGAAACTAAAAACTACATTACTGTGCAATAATTTTAATAAAATCATGTCTAGTCGAATAATGTAATAGAAATAAAGTGATGCAAAACTAGTTTTCGTTTACATCTTATTAGAAGAAGGTTTCTTAAAAGTGACAAGGCCTGCTGTCATGTCTTTTCCAATTTAAGAATGTCACAAAAATATTCTTATATACCAAATCAACAAATAATGTTTCAAATTGTTTAGTTTTAAAGGATTTTTTTTAAGAATAAGCATATATTTTAACATGATCTTTACTATTTATCTACCTTTTCAAATGCTGTATTTATCCTCCATAAATAATAATGTTTTGAGTCATCACCGTTAATCATCAATAAGTTAATTTTATTACAGTATTCATACGTCCGAGCTAATGGTGTACTAGTTGTTTTGTGAACGAACCAGTTGCACGTCGATAAGCAAAATCAAATAGTAAACATAACACAAACGGTCCGTATCAGTGGCATATTTTTACCAAACTTTAAAGAAATATATCAAAGGTATATCTACCAGTACTACGTAATGATTACATATCTTGGAATTTAATTACAAAGGCAATCGATTATGTAAGTGATACGCTGACATTAACTTATTTTTTATCCCCGACGGTACACCTTTGTTGTGACAACCTTGCACTAGATAAATGTTGTTAAAAAGTGAACGTAATTATACAAACATTAGTTTATTTATAGCTATGTGTGCTTTAATAGTTATTTTCTTGGTTGCCGTACTGGTGACGGTGGAGTCACACAATGAATACGAAAGTGCGTTATTTCAAAGGACACAGTTGTTAGAAAGAGAGTTAAATATGATGCTTGGAAATGATTTAGAATTAGGTGATGCTGAAGAACAGGTAAATGAATATATTATGGAGTTAAAAAGAGACGAAGTCGACTTTGGCTTTACGCACCCACAACATTTTAATTATTCGAAACATTTTTTTGATTATAAGGATGAAGTGCAGCACACACAGCTATTTAAAATTATAAAACAAATGCCGAAAGGTGCATTGCTTCACGCACATGATACAGGTATGCTAAGCCCCGACTACGTCGTGACATTGACTTATTTGGAAAATCTATACGTCTGTTTTGAAGAGGAGTCGGTTAAATTTTTATTTGCAAGGGAGTTACCGACAACAGATTGTTCAACGCAATGGCAATTAATGAGAGATGCCAGATATTCTTCGGGGAATGTTGAAAAATTCGATGAAAACCTTAAAAAGTACTTTACTCTCGTCATTGATGATCACAGTGAGATATATACGGATATAAACATTGTCTGGGAACAATTTCAAAATTACTTTATACGCACCACTGATTTGTTTACATATGAACCTGTGTGGGAGCAATATTTCTACGATACATTAAAAGCTCTAAGAGAAGACAATGTCATGTATCTTGAAATTAGAAGTGTTCTACCTGGCCTCTATGATTTGGACGGCAACGTGTATGATGAAATGGAAACACTTGCGTCGTACAAGAGGGTTATAGACAGATTTTCTAAAGACTATCCAGATTTTTTCGGTGCAAAGATAATATTTGCTCCTTTAAGATCAGTTCAACCGGAAACTGTTAAAGAATATTTGCAGAAAGCTAAAATCATGAAGAGAGAGTACGCAGATATTTTTGCCGGATTCGACTTAGTGGGACAGGAGGATTTAGGGAGGCCAATAAAAGATTTTCTTAAAGAATTGAGTACTGAAGCAGAGGATATTGACTTTTTCTTTCACGCAGGAGAAACTAATTGGTACGGAACAAGTTCAGATGAGAATTTAGTAGATGCTATAGTGCTCAATGCTCGCCGTATAGGGCACGCATTTGCTTTGATCAAACATCCGGTACTGATAGAGGAAGTTAAAAAAAGGAACATAGCTATAGAAGGTAACGTGATCTCTAATGTAGTCTTAAAGTTGGTCGAAGATATGAGAAATCACCCGTTGGCTAGTTTTATTGCTCAAGGCTTGCCTGTGGTGCTAGCTAGTGATGACCCTGGGATATGGGGAGCTGATCCATTGTCTCTGGATTTTTTTGTAACTTTTGTAGGAGTGGCCAGTCGACATGCAGATCTTCGACTTCTCAAAAAGTTAGCTTTGAATTCTCTTTATTATAGCACATACTCTAATAAAGATAAAATTGTTCACGAGTTTGATATCCGATGGGCTAGATTTATTCACAACATTCAGACAAATCATTTGTGAGAGTAGTTACAATTTAAAGCTTGATTAATTATTCTAATTCTATACTAATAACATTAAAATCAGTATCTTTTATGTGTAAAAAGATACTGTTATGCAGTAGCCTTATTAATTGAATTGTTCTATTTTTACTTTCTAATCTTTCCCCTAAATTTAGATAAATATTTTTTTGATGTTGTACCATTATAATCTAACAATGTAATTATGCGATAAACAAATTTGATAACAGTTGCGATGAGTTTTCGAAAGATTGTCATGTATTAACCTAATTTATACTTTTTGCCAAATATCTCCCCCGTTTAATATAAAGCAACTTGACTTCTGCTTCATGTTCTAGTAGTACCAACGGTATAAAATAATTGTTTCAGTATCTAAAAAAATGTTTGTTAATAGTAATTTATCTTTTATATGGATTTATATTCTTAACTTAAAAGTAAACACAAGTACTGGTATTATGTGAACCCAAGTCAAATAAATATATCCCGTTATTATTTGTAGTTTTATTTTAGCAAGAAATAATAGATTTTCCTGAATTCTGAATTCCTGATTCATAATATTTAAGATAAGAAAGCCAAGATACCATTTTTTAATAAGTGCGCATAAATAATATTTAATAACCTTTAATCTTATCTTATATAGTATTATTGAGCGACAATCATATTATATTATGTATTAGAGGATCTTATTTATTCATTATAGATATTTTATTAATATAAACATCATTTAAACTGAATAAATAATTTTAATGGTTCATTTCAGTTTAATATCTATTGTTTAAACAAAATCAAGCAGTTTTCATTATAATTATTTAGACTGCGCCATTTCTAAAGTCAATGACATATTCAAATCCCTACTAATCTGTGGCATTTTTGGCGCCATTCTAATGTTTTATCTTTATAAAATAATGTTTATTATTCCGTATTATCATATGACCTTTTCCTAATTATTAGATTCAATCCCAATTACTAATGAGATAAAGTAGTGTTTAATTAAAACAGTTTTTGAAAATGTTAAGTAAACTGGCGTAAACCAAAGACAAAGTTAAAATAAAGTCATTAATGAAACTGTGACTTACAACGTTACGACTTATAACGATGCTAATAAGGAACCCCAATTATATTTTTTAAATTGTTTTTTATATTTTTCAAATTTTAAAAATTGTCTACACTTATATATTGTGAAAGGTACGTAAACTCCTAATTTATACTATAATTATAATCTATAATAATAATACGATGAAATTAATTTTATAACATTATATAAATAGAATAATTACTTAAAAAGCAATAGAAGCGTAATTCAATTATAAAATAGCGGTGGGTTCACATGAAACTAAATAATAACCAAATAGACGTATATACACGTAATGAAACAGACAGACATAGAAAACCTTTATTGAACAATTCAAGCCTTCAATTCCCTACAATAGGACAAGTAGACAACATACAAAAACAAAAATGTTTTATCTTTCCTCTTGCTGTTGAAATAGGACGTCAGACTATTTTATTATATAGGTATGTATAGATTAGTTGCAGACATGTGGACTGTTTTAATTCCATTACACGCTTCAAATATTGACATGCGCATGCACCGGTGATCTTCAAAGATACGCTGTGACAAATTGTACTAAAAATTAATTGTGGTTGACGATTCGGCGCCTTCACTAATTGCTGAATCTAACCAGTATTACTGACACCGATATTAACACGAAAAAGGTTTTGTATGTTTGTCATGACTTAAAAACAGGATGTTTGACATCCATAAAAGTCACCCATGTCGTGTGTGCCAATATTTCAAAAATGTAGTTTTTATAATACGATAAGTTCAGACAGCTTTTCTATTTGAAAACACAAATTGGAACGAAACATTTTCAATGTCCGCGTTTCCGATACATCCAGATACGAAGTTGGATATTACATTTGTTATAGATTTTGTAAATTTTGCCACAGAAAACCTATTAGCTATTCGCTTTTACCGAACTTATTAATGTGAAAGATGCAATAAATATATATTCTCATTGCCAAAAGAGTTATTGATTTGTATTTGTAAAGAGTTATTGGTTTATGCGAATCTCGCTACATTGCGTAAGCCTGTAAAGAAACCTTTCAACGAAAACCATGAAAACCATGAGTGAAGTCAGAACCGCCAGTAGATTGTAATTAAATGAAAATACTCAACGTGTGACCAATTATGGGAAGACCTCTTAATTATATTGAGTCCGCAAGTTCAGCTGTCATCAAATGCCTAAGGAAGTCCATGACTAATTCACGTATTTATGACCGTGAAAAGGAGGGCACAAGTTGCGTATTGCGTTGTATGTACATAACATATTTCATGTTTTCTTGAATACAGAGATAATTTTCACGGGGTCGAATCCAAGACCTAAACGTTCCCAAAACCACTAAGTGGTAATAGCCTTTGCTGTTCAAATTTCACTTGAACATTTACCAACTGGTGACACATATGTAGGGCGTCGGGACCCGTAGGGTTGTTACGTTCTTAGGCGTCATCCTCGCATATATTTCGTTATCTACTGCAGCCAGCTAATATATATACTACCTATACTATACAGATACTTGACATTTATAACATATAAATTTATACACAGTCCACTGGCTGGCAAGTTGTTCATAGGTAATGTTCTGATTTCTACACGACACCTGGAATCTTACTAAGTTAGAAATATTGCATATAATTTGTACTATAATTGCGTTTATATCTTAATAAATAATTTATACAAGTAAACATTTTTGATCGGACACGATAAGACGATCTCTGTGACCCTAACATATCCATATTTTAAATTCACTTTTACACCTACTTTAGTCCTTATATAGTCATATTGAATTATAGCTTTGTGTCTATTTAACCGTGTCTGTAAAACTATTCTCCGCTGTTACATTTTGTATGAACTCCAACCAATTTTTGTGAAAAAGTCGAAACATTGACGTTTTACCTTCATCATCCAATGCACTATACCTAATAGAATTTATAGCTAACTGTTTTAAAAGTCGCAAATCGGTTTTCTTGCTAGCTACACGTGTGAATGTAACATAATAGTCATGGGATAAAGGATCTGCCCCCCACACCCCTGGATCATCGCTGGATATAATCACAGGCAAGCCTAAAGCCAAATAGGCAGCCAGCGGATGGTTTCGGACATCACTTACTAACGATAACACAGTATTGGATATCACATTCACTTCTATTGCTATGTCTCTCTGTTTCACTGCTGCCATTAGAGCTGGGTGCTTGATTAATGCGTAACCATGGCCTATTCTGTTTGAACCAAGCAGTATCGCATCCACTAAATTCTCATCGGTTGAAGTTCCAGACCAATTTGTTTCACCGCCATGGAAATAGTATTGCAAGTCGTCCTGAGCAGCTAGAAGGGGAAGAAAATCTTTCAGAGGTTTGCCCTTATCTTCCTGCCCCACTAAATCGAATCCGGCAAAGAGATCGGGCAATTCCTTTTTCACTTGACGAGCGACATCGATCACTTCTTGCATTTGCTCCATGTTGATACCGCGCCACCGCGTAACAATCAGTTTTATTCCGCAGAAGTCGGGATGATCTTCTTTAAACTTCTTCGAGACTCTATTAAACAGATGAGCCAAGTAAGTAGGATCGTGTTCGGTGCCATTTAATTCATATAGTTTTGCTAATCCGCTTCTTACCTCGATATATCTTATGTTGTCATCGTAAAACTCTTTTAAGCCTGCATAGAAATGTTTCTCCCTAACAGGTCTGTATGATATCAAATACTTTATAGTTCTACAGATTTTGTTAAATCTATCCCACGTATAGTTAATATCGCCATTTGTGATAACATCGTCGTCATTTATAAACAAACTAAAGTATTTCCTTAGCTCCATATCAAAGGCAGTGACGTCAGCTGATTCATTTCTTAATTCGCTCAAAAGACGCCACTCAACTGGGCAAGGCCGTTTGGGAACAGTTGTGGAGAATTGTAAGTGTAATTCTGAATTCGCGAAGCAAGCGTATAAGTGGTCCTCGTATGTTAGCTCCATTACACGATCGGTACTCAGCATGAGGGTGCTGTGAACATGAAGCGCGGCGCCCTTCGGCATTTTCCGTATAATTTGATAGACATTTGACTTGTCAATATGATGCTTATAGGTGAAATAGTGTCTTGAGAAGTTGGAGTATTCAGGATTATTGAATGCTTGGGATATTTCTAACCGTTTCCAATGCATGAGGATTTCGTTTGCCGTGACTTCATCCTCTGTGAGACGCAGGCGTCCGCCAACTTGCATTTCGAATTCATCATCTAGAATATTTTTCCTCTCGAAGTTTAAGTCGTTAAGAGAACGCGCGACAAGAGTTTGCCCGAACACGGCGCACAATATAAAGATTACGAGCAACATTTTAATGGAAGATAATAACTACGTGGGGTCACTCACTGGCCTTTGCTACTCTCATACTGACTTGTTAGTGCAATTTGTTGATATTTATATAGATGTAAGTTTTCCTAAGAATTTTGTTGATTAAAGGGTCAAAAGTGGTCTTTGACAGTAACATTTGACATCCGGTGAGCCTGGAGTCAGGAGTTCATTTTACCTTCAACAATATTTAAATCCTGGAAATTATATAAAACTCTACTATACGTATGTTCAAAGGTAAATATGCAAACCCAACCCATGTTTTTGCGTTAGAAACAAAAGACGAAAATTTTAATCAATGTGAATATATTTTGACATTAAAGCAACAAGAATATACAGCATAAGAAAGAACAATAATATAACATACATTCATTGTGTATTTTAATATTAAGATTAGTTTTTATTTTATCATGTCACTCGCGCCTATACATACCTTTTATTGGTGTTTTTGTTTTAATTATATGTCAATAATTTAATTTTAATATGTTTATTTATTTTGTTATCATTTTATATCATTTATTTAACAAAATTCGAAGTATTATTTTATTTTTTCTATCGCATCTTAAACGTAAAATAATGATTTTATAAATCATTAAGTCGATCGTTTCAGTAAGGTCATTGACATTTGTTTGCCAAGAAATGTTTTGTGCCATACACTAATTCAAATATGACATAATTTCATGGTATTTTATATGTAAAAGGAAAACTAGGGGTTTCCTCAGATATATCATATTGTATCTAAAGGAAAACTATGTACCCTTACATTCATACCTAGTTATTATACTTATTCTAAGTAACATACATATCATAAATGAATCATAAAAATATAAGTTGGCAATATTTAATTTTATTTCTACCTTAACCGATTAATATTTAACGAAAGCTACATTTTAATATACCTAAAGATATAGTTTGGATTACTATGCAAAGGCTCGTTTAACTGCTAAAATAATTCTAATTGTTTTATAGGACTAGCTTTTTCTTACAAAATTAATAAATGATTAAGGGGATACAGAAGTACGACTAAGAATTTAGACCAATGATTTTTCTAGAACATTTTCACAGTGAAATCGATCGTAAGGTTATCTATGATTTGGCCTGTTAGACTGTGTAATAATTACGTAAAAAATTGTGACTGTATTATGACACTTTAGAAACAATATTGTGCAATGAACACAAGAAAGTAATTTTGTTATTATTATTAGTACCCTTAGCTTACTGTTAAACTAGTTTACATAATATTCCTGTAGTTATTTTTTTATATAAATAACTTCATATAAATAGATTGCTAGTTCTTAAATCACAGTTGTTGAGTGTTTGAAAAGAACTGGCAAAACTCTCTGCCGCTCTTTTTAATATCAAAACTGTTTTTTTTGTATGGAAAACTAATGAAAACAAATACGATTATCTTGACGTAGATTGATGCGTGGTTTAAAGAAAGTTTGCGCATGTACTTACTTTTAGCAGTAGACTTCATAGTTACTTCTGCGCATCATTTTTGCACAAATCTGTAAAATTAAACAACAAAATTTATGGAATGTATGTTTATAAACCCCCATAAATTTTGTTTTAAGAAGTTGAATTGGCCAAATTCGAGTCAATTATATAGTTAATAGAGTGAATAAACGACATCCTCCCAATTTAATGTGGGTTTGTTATGGTGTAATACCCAACAACAGTATAATTGAATAAATAAAAACAGTTAACAAGCTTGACTAAATTGTTTATTGTATAGTAAATAAGCGTAATTAAATGTATATATGTATACTACAGACATCTATGGACAGCTTTTTAAACGATTTTATAACATAGTTAGTAGTGACATCTAGCAGACATAATTACACTTAGTACTACATCAGCGCATGCGCTATTCTACAATATAATAACGTTGTTTTAATTTGTCACTAGATGTCGCTATATTTAATAGTATATTAGCGAATTGGTGCCTACTCTGATATACTTATAAATTTTTTACTTAAATAATGACTAGCATTTACAGCTGCTAATCAATTAATTGCATTTTCTTTTAAGTATATCAACATTAGTAGAATAACTACAATATTTCTACAAGAGAGAGATCGATAGAATGAAAATGGTCTCTTTCAAGCTTTCAATAGTATTATGTAGTAAATATTGGGTAAAGTAAAATTTTTAACAAAACACTTTTAAACAAGAATATGTCAAAGCCCAAAAAAAGTGCTGTACCAGATACCTAAGTAAAAATTTGATATTGCCTTAAAGCAGAAAATGCAGAACTTCCTGGATGTAGCAGGTATATAGGTATTGTTGCCATTAAGTACAACAAGTGTAGTAAATGTATTATTATATATATATAATAATATAGTGTAGTATATATATATACTACACTTGTACTATATATTTAAAAAAGCTTGGGAGATCAGGTTACCGATTGAATATAGGTCTTGAAAAATATCCTTATACCAATGTACCTACTTAAAGCAAAAATAAATCTACATCACGATCACGATCACGATTTAAAAAGAGATTGAGTGTTTACTTAGGAAAGCTAAAGAAAGCAAATTCAGGACTGAAAAATGTACTAATGCAAAATCACACTATAAGATCACTTAATTTAGGTCTATGTCGTTTAATTCGGAAACAAATACATTTCATATTAAGAATTACATTTATTTTAAATCTATTCAACAATAGATGTCGCTACAGTGTTGACGGATCGATACATTGATTCAAATGTTTAAGCTATCTTGTGATGAATTTTCAGCCCTAAATTAGTTATATTAAATTTCAACAAGAATATAGAAGACCCGTGTGTGCAAACTATACTGCATATTATTATTTTAAATTGTTGGTTTTGGAAACTGGATTTTCTATAGCATTTTTTCCATCAATACGTACATTGTTTATGTGTAGGTTTAATGATTATTTATAGCAGATAAATATGACAACAAAATACAAACTATAATAATAACTTATATTGTTTATAACTTTTATGCCATTATGATATACTAAAAAGCGGACGCAGTATAAGATGCATTTATTTAATGAAGATGAGCATTTAAAATAACAGACGAGGCGTGGTGATCAGTCCATAGAATCTCTTGTTGTCCAAGGGAAGGTGGAAGACACTAGACCGCGCGGTAAGTCACCAACGCGTTGGACTGACCAGATCAAGTCTGCCGTAGAAGGCTCACTCAATGAGTGCAGCAGGATGACCCCTAATCGGTAACAATGGCGATACTTCGTGAAGCGCATCACACCTGCCCCTTCTAATACCACTACTACATAGCGATCACGACCGCTCTGTGAAGAGTGTACCGGATAAGAAAAAGCAGAAGAAGTTCATGATAATTTATCAATCTAATAACGTGCGTGATCAACCTCCTGATCCTGCCACACGCCGTCTACTTTTTAGACCTAAAGCAAGCCGGTTTCTTCACCATGGTTTCCTTCACCATACGAGCCAATGTCACAGGCGTGTTACGGAATGTTATAGAAAGTCCATTGGAGCACAATCGGGGCTCGATCCTACGACTTCAGGGATGAGGGTCGCACGTTGAAGCCACACACTAGGCCAACACTGCTCTGATTGTGTATACTCAATTAAATATTAATTATAGGTATATCAAACATTGGGTAGACGCTGGCAATTGAGGAGGTGGTGTCTTGTGGTACCTCATACACGTAAAAAACATGTCGGTATAAAACTATATTCTTCTCTGCTTACTCTTTTCAGAATGGTCCTGGTCCGGTGTTCTCTTCACTATAGATCTCAAGTTTAGTCCAGCCCGTTGGACATCTTTTCGTTTTCGTTTTAAAACTAAATTAGTTTTATTACGGTGACTGTTTTAACGGAACACTCGCTGTTTGAACTGAGTCACAAGGTAAGAACAATTTGACAGGACGAATGAGCACTTTGTCACAGTATTGAGAGTTACCGCTAAGAATGACTTCCTAACGTCAACGTGTTGAAATTTAATATATATCGTAAGAGTTCTCTCTTAGTCCAAATCTTACCGTAGTTTTTAGTAATAACAGTATTGTTTTAATTTCGTAAACGTACGTGATCGCTACGTTCCTAAACACTACTTATTATATTTAAAATGGTCACTGACCATTATCTCTCACGATTTTGGTGTCTTGCGCAGATAAGCATTATTATATTGTCACAGATTATAAAAATTACCCTAAGGTCAAAACGTGATGACATATTTATAAAACACCGTAAGTAGCTCTGGATGTTTTCATATGATATTAGACTCTATTGTAAAATGTTAAGGCATATTTTAGATTGCTAATATATACTATTAATGATCGTGATCTCGCCAAGAACGGGTGCTACATGTTTAAATGAAGACACGCTTAAAACCATCTCTGAATAATAATGTTTATTAGTTTATGTACCAAAGCCATACCAAATGTAAAGGTATGCAGATAATCCAGAATAAACTTAGAAATAGGCTGATTAATCAATTCATGCCTTTACTTTAATTATATTTAATTTAACATCTCATTACTATTTACTTTCGCTTCTTAAACAATATTAGTGACATTATTCGCAGAAATCCTAAGATATGGAATACTAGCTGGCCGGCAAACGTCGTTTTGCCATGTGCATTATTTCGAGGAAACATTTTTTTAGTTCAATAAAAATAACCTATCTACTATAATCAAAAATAGGTTTTGATCGTGACAATTAAGGGTTGTATATATTTTTGTATGCTATATAAATGCTTAGGGTCCTTCAAGAAAAGAGCGTACCAATGCTTGAAAGGCTGGCAAGGCACTTGCGAACCTTCTGAAAATGTGAGTGTCCATGGGCGGCGGTATCACTTAACAACAGGTGAGACTCCTTGCCGTTTGCATCCTATTACATATAAATTTTTTTACTAGAAATACACAAAAAATATTTTGAGGTGGATATACAGATAGTAGCCGATTCTCAGAATTACTGAACTGAAGGAGGAGGAGGAGTATGGGAACAAACATTGTGACACGAGAATTTTATATATATAGAGATAAAAATAGACTACACAATGCTTACAAATATTACTATCTAATATAGTCACTCGACATTAACTGTGACGTAAGAGGTCTACGGCATTTTTTATCTGTGGTATACTTTCGAGATAACAAATTATTCCTGAAGTCAACTAATCAAAAATATTGTCAATGAATAAATCACTATTGATGCACATTAATTTATGTAAACATAGAATTAACAAGCATTCTTGCTCCCATACATTCATTACCTATCGAGATGTCAGGCGGTTTCCACAAAGTTTCCTATACAGGTGGTAATGTCAGGATGTCATGCATGGAAAAGAAATAGACGGTATGTAAATCTATATGAAATTACGTTATCCATATGTAATTACTAGTAAATTATTATTCAAAGGCTTGTTTATACTTTGTTGCAAGTTTAATATACACTTTATTGCATAGGATTCACAATACACACAATGGACCTATATTAAATTAATTTGAAAGCTATCAAAAATGTTTCATCATTCTTAAACTGTAATACGCAATTACATTATTATTGAAATACTATTTTTATATTTAGAACAATAAATCAAATCAATAATTAATGAAAGAAAACTCCAATTAAAATTTCCTACTACTAAATACTTTGACGTTAAATTTCCCTTTATTATACTGTACTCGATTATAAAAAGGCAATCAAGTACCAAGTATATTATCTAAAACAAACTCGAACGTTTCAAGTGTTGGGCATACTTTTTAAAATTGTAAACATAGTACGTATAATTACTATTTAAATGCTAGTAATAGAAAACTATCTTTATATTTAACCTATATCAAACGAATATTACAAATTTCTGTGTATCCAGTACCATATATTTCTCGTACCATAGCATCAAAGGAGCCGCCCTGTGCCCTGTCCAAGGAAGACAGGAACTTGAATATTAAACAGATACAAATTGAATAGATTGAGACCTAATATTTTTTAATCTTCACTGATTGAGTTATTTTGCAATGCAAATTGTTCCTCTTTAAGTCTTTTCTTTAAGTCTGGTCTTAAGTGTTAAGGGTTGACAGTACCTACAGATTATTTAACAAAGAAAAATGTTAATCGGTTTATTTTAGAAATTTCTTTAAAAAGCTAACGACTCTTCACCATTAATTACCAATTATACTCGAAAGCAAACAAAAACCTATAATTTCCATATACGATCGTTCCAGGCTGGATCCTTGGCAAACTGTAGGTACAAAAAGAAGACGAACAAATCAAGGTTAAACTATTCGGATCCAACGTCAAATCTGTGCTGCTCTATGGGTGTGAAACGTGGAAAGTCACTAAAGACATTTCGCATCGCATTAAGTCTTCGTCAACCGTTATTTTCTCCGTATTCTGGGTATCTACTGGCCCGAGCAGATCTCTAACGACAATTTTGGGAGCGCTGCCAAGGAACCCCGATTAGCCAGATCACGCGACGCAACTGGAAATGTATAACCCAGGCCATTCACTCCGAAGAGAACCCGCAAGGAAAGCGGAATGGCGTGGCCATCCCAAGCAAACCCGGCGTCGTACAGTTGCAGATGAGGCAAAGACTTGAAGCGAGGTGAAATACGATGGAGACTCTCTGTGGAGTTTCTGGGAAACCCTAAGTCGAGTTGGTTCGGAAATACATTGATTTTATTGGGTTCTTTTTTCAAAACGACAAATTATAAAACGTGTGCATCGAGCGGCCTTGTCACGTTTAGATATTATCTCTTCCTGTCAACTGTCTAAATTTTATATAAAATTTTTATGTTTTTACCATTATCTTTAGCTGGAGAGTTACCTAGTAACCAATTTGATATCTAAACTATATTTTTGTTCTGAAAGTCTTTGTGAAGATAAATACAATTTTTAAATTAGTTGAATATAAATAATAGTGTTGCGTATTTGTTATTTTTTAATCTAAACAATTGTCTATTGACCTAAACAACAGACATCCCAAATAATAGCTCTACATATTATTCAATTGAGTTTATTTTGGGGGAGCAACATTGGCCACTTATGAAATTGTTTGGTCCGGTCCTGTCGACAAATGTTTTCAAAATAGGGTCTTGAATTGTCAAATTGACCAAATGATTGTATGGGGATATTGGATTTTTAATTATCTGATTGCACTGAAATATAATATATGTAATTTAAATCGCCAAATTTGTGAAAATGTGACTCAAACGTGTAACTGTAATTGTTTTTATATTTTATAATACACGGGGCAAAACAGTCACCCGATGCTAAGTGACACCAGCGCCAATGGACACTAAAAGCCAGAGGTTTCGTGAGTGCGTTGACGGCCTTTTAGTAATTGGTACGTTCTTTTATTGAAGAACCTTAAGTCGATAATTGTAACCCGATTTCGAAGCACAGCTTGCTGTGAGGTATTGTCAAAAACAAATTAGAAATCGCCAAAGGATTTCTACATACCTATGTATGTGCAGTTTACTCATTTTATTTAGAACTATTATGTGTATATACCTAATCTTCGATAAATCAACAAATCTAGTACAAATAAGTCCTGCGATTAACGTGTTCTATGAAACAAACACGTACAACAAAGAGGCATCAGAGCAATTTACATATTCCGTTGATATTTGTTGTTTGCGTTGATGTGTTCTGTGTTAGTAGTATGCTGGCTCTATCACTGGAACTGTTGGCGTGTTCCTTCTACTGAACACTGTCTTCTGCACCAGATTATAACTGTGGAAGGATTGTAAAGCTTTAAGAATTAAATATTTGACCAAATGACCATTACACTATTCAATATTGATTCAACATTGTACGGTTCCTGAGTCAACGTGATGCGTTACATAATTGAAGATATTATTTTCACTATTTATCAACTACTTACCAACAACAAAATAATAAATGCTTACATTCGGAGCGACATACAACTCCGATGATTTATTTAACACTTATAAAACTAAGAAAGCTGGAATAAGCTTACACCTTGGCTCATACAGTTATTTATAGAGATTTTAATCTATATTTATATATTGGGAACATATAACATAATTATTGTATTGGTCTGATACTGTAATGTATGCATTTTTGTAAATAAATAAATGTTTTACTGATTTAATGTGTACTCGCTGAAAGTTTAACTCTTAAATTATGTACCTAGCCTAGCTTCGAACTATATATAGTGTAACAGTTTATACTACATTTAGTTCGAAGCTTAATCAATAAATACTTTGACGTTAAAGCGTAAAGGCAAGTAACAATACGCCAGACAATAGCGCTAGCAGTCCGTTACACGACATATGCAACCAATTTGACGTTACCACAAGGCACGGCGATCATGCCTAACCACACTGACGTGCCAAGCACTAATTATACCCTATTATCTCTAAAAAATTCCACCCCGAGGAGTTTTTGCTGATAATTTTATTGCGTGTAATTTTTAACGCGGCTGATTTGAGGCATACGCTTGGTTGGTCGAATTAGATTACGCACTGAATATCTTACTCGGAGTCGAACATTTAATATACCATGAATTAAGAGGTATACATATGTAGGTATAAGAAAATCTGATACCGAAGCATGCTATATCTAAATTATCAAGTTTAATTTCTTGTAACTCTTTTGAAGACAAGAATATTGATAATAAGAACCGGTTCTTTTAATAAATATCATGAAACTAAACTATAACTTAATATTTAAAAGATTTTTTTTATTACTGCTAAATAAAAGAAAAACCGCTTACGAAAATATTTCTACATGCCCTCTTTGGTGAGTTGGTATTGTAGTTAGTAAAAACACGAAATATTGGTGAATTACGAAGATAATTCTTGTTCGTACGAGGTACATGGAACAATTGTGAATATCTTGTCGCATACGGGGCAGGGTTTCTTAAAGAAAATTACTTTTGTCTCGTGTCAGTTGTTTATGATAAAAAACAACCCTAAACCTATAAATAATAAACCCAAGATCTCTTGCAAAATGACAATAACAATTATCTTGCGACATACGATCAAAGACAGTTGCGAAAACAATTAACTGTAAAAGAGTCCGTAATTTGTAAGAATTAATAGCAAATTATAGGTTGCATAGAACAAATGTCATTTGATTGCTGTAGTTAGTGGCATTTTTTATATTAAGAATAAAATTAATAGAATCACTTGATCGCATTTCATAATATCTATAAATATAGGTATGTATAAACATTACTATGGTCTTTTAAATTTATTGATATAAGCCCAAGTTACCATGGCAACGTGCACTTAGTACTAATAATAAAAAATAAAAATAAAAAAGCCTTTTTATTTCTTAAAAATGAACAAAATAAACTTTAATGAAAAAAGAAATTACACTATTTTTTTTTTCTATTTTTATATCTATTTCCCACGTACTTGACTTATGTCAAAAATACTTAGGAATTTACTCGAGTTAATCAATTTTCTTATGTTTGGACTATCGAATTGGCAAATAATTAACCAAACAAATAAAAGTTGATGAATTAACTTTTACCATTATTTACGCATTAACCGACTCCAGTAGTACTAAGTTTTTAATACTGCGGAGCAGAAAATTCTCGAAAGATGTAATTACCAAGGAGTATTGATATTCCCTTCACGAAGTATTACGAAATTCGTAGAATTTTAGTTATGGATAGTTGAACATGGGCTTTTTCAATTAACCCTTTTTGTCTAAGTAACAATTAGCTGTAATGTTCTATAAATTTGTAAAACACTCGCTGCGTCGGAGTGTTTCAGTCCCTTATATGCCACGTAAAATAATTGTTCATTTGCCATTAAACCTTATAGGTATGTTATACTTTTTACTAAGTAAACGGAAGCAAGACAAAGTTATTGTGAAATCATCAATTTTATACAAATAAAAGCTTCGTTTTGAATTATGCCATCGAAAATAGTGCCTATTGAAGTCGAATGTCGAACTTCTAAAGTTTTCAGGTTCTAAGTTTAAGATATTAGCAAATATATTACTTAGGGGCCCTTTTGTCTGGAGTTCAATGTCTCAAACATTGCGGTGTAGATTAAATACATCTAATAGACAGAGTATGTTTATCTTTAACCAATCTGAAATCTTAGAAATTTGATTCCACCCATGTTCAAGGCGAAATATAGTAAAAACAATGCAGCTTATAATATGGAATAATAAAACAGATGTTGCTATAGTGTTGTATCTGGTAACATTTAAGCGAAATAAAGCAATTTATTCTTTCATATCACGTCCGATACGCGGGGTTGATTGCAATCAAGCGAATCAACCCTTATTGGGTTTGCGAGTGTATCCGCGGCTCGCTCTATGTATGTTTGTTAACTGCACTGTTTGCTTCGGCTATTATCTTCCAAATACAAGGATTTAATGCGGCTGGAAGACTCCGCTATATTTGGTTCTTTAAATTGAATATTAAATATAGCATATGGAATGTAGATTATTTTAGACAGATTCATTTTTGCTTCTTTCTATGGTGTATATGTATGTATGTATTTAGGCTCAATTGACTATTCAGGACGTCTGTACTCTAAGCACGAAGTATACTTTGATTTTTTAAGCCAATACGATTTCTAATGCATACTATAGGAATCTATCTATGATATCGATGTATGTTCGTACATTCGTTTAATTCCAAATACGCATATGAAACGTTGTTCAAGCCAAAGGTCTTACTTTTACAATTCTTGTGCGAAAAGGAGGTCGTAGGGATCAATCCATCATCCTTAGATGGTGGATCTTCTAAGTCTGAATGCTAGGTGTACCATCGTAGGGAAAGTAGAATTGTGTATCGGCTTTGGTAAATATTGTTTTTTTTTAACAAATGACGAGAATTCCATTAAGCCTTTTTATTGTTTATATATAAGTAATATGTCTTGTCGTCTGTGCTTTTTGTTTATAAGGGGGCAAACAAGCCTACGGGTCGCCAAAAAAGGGCAGTCATTAACCCTTAACTTCGAATAGTTGGAGGTCGTATCTCTCAAGGCAGTCACTATCACCGGGAGTCAATTCCACAGTTCGCAAGTTCAAAGAAAAAGTGTTTTGTGAAAAGGAACTGCGGAAGAAGTTTATGTTATGTCAAGGTTATGTTGATGAAATTTTGCATTGTTACGGTTCGTATGGTGTGGAAATGAGGCAGGAGGGATCAACTCAAATAATTCTTCAGAACACTCACTATAGTACGTACTTTTTGTACAAAAAGCAAAGAGAAGCAAAGTCTCTGAAAGAGAATCAAGCCGATCAGCAATCATTGACAATTCGACAAGCCCTTCGCTGACTGTGGTCAAAAGGAAGAATCTGGTATTTGGGCGTTTATGCCGTTTCTAGTTTTAGCTCTTTACTTCTGTGTTGCGAGGGTCTAAATTATTTTTATCTAACGATTTATCAATTTTTATTATCTCGTGCTCCAGCAGTAACAGTTTCTATGATTTGCTATTGTGGTGTTATTTAAACACATATTGAGGATAGTATATTACGATTAAGAGAGGATACTTTCCTAAACGGCTTTTCTTATATCGATGGTTGTTGAGCAAAATTTTCCTCTAGCGCTATATTTAGCAAATAGACGGGACGTCTAAATAAACAAAAGTGAATTATGACTCTTATTGTTTAAGCCGGATCGGCCCAAAAGCACCAACTTGGAAATTGGTGACGTTTGCGAGATCTTTCAATCGATTGATAAGATGTATTAGACACTTAGACCGAAAAGGTTTCCTCGCGAAGTTTTCCCTCACTGTACGAGCGAGTTTAAAACGCGCACATAGACAGAAAGTCCGCTGCACAGTCGGGGTTCGAACCTACGACCCCAGGGATGAGTAACACGTTAAAACCAACACTACTCAGTAAAGTTATATGTCTAGAAATATAATATATAATAATTTTTGAATGTTCAAGTGTGGTGCTGCGTCTTTTGGCTTCGCAAAATGAATTCCATTTTGGAACAAACATTCACAAATAAGTCTTATACCTCCTTCATACACTTTGAACATACGCGTTAAAACTTGATGTAGGGAATCGATACATATCCAACACACAAATATATAGTTTTTACAATATTCTTAATCTACATAGTAATAATACTATTAAAAAATTGAAACAAATTTAAAAAGTTTGGGTTCTGTGGCAGTGTACTTTTAATGCCGGCAGCATTTCCTTACGATACTTATTCGTTGAGCGGAGAAAGCATCAGCTTAAATCTTAAAAGTTAAAACTTTAATCTAATTGTCTAAGAGGACGTGCAGTTGCGTTGTATTTAACGTATTTTATTATCCCCAGGATTCCTATGGGGCGTGCATTTTTAGACATATTTGTGTCAATTTTGTTAAATATTACAACACCTTAGATAGTGACACACGATATTATTTTTTATTCTAACTGTAGAAAAAAACTTTCCTACTGATTCCTAATAATTCATGTATGTCTTTAGTATATATTCAATAATCTTCATGACATAAATTACTTAAGAGTTCCGCTTGCCACCTGCTACATTTGTATCAGGATGCGGTTTTGGTTACATTTCGTCGAGTTATTGTTAAAAATTGTCGCGTCATTGTGTGGTTTAACATTGACATATCGAGAAAAAGGTCAAATTGATGTATCGTTTAGGTTAAATATAAGTAAGTACAACAAAAAATCTCTGTTATTATAAAATTTATTTAACTTGTATTTTATTTTGGGATTTAAACTTGGTTCCAAATGAAAGAAGTTATTTTAATTAAAACGTTTATTAGGCTTGAAAATATGATATTATAATTATTTTTTAATCCTCACTGCAATGGGTACGCACGACCTATTCATGAATTAACGAATTTTGCTGATATATCAACAATACTGAACAAAAATCAGTCTATGTAACAAAATATGTTTTAAATATAATACAGTGTGGTTCAAGTATTAAGCATTATATAATCCTATAGTCCTTTATTACCTTTGATATCCAAGAAATTATAAAGGAAAGCTATTAATATTCTTGACTCACGGTAGCAATATGATTTATGTAATTTTTCATATCGCGTGCGGGACACGCCCTCTTTTCAGACGATTCGGAGTGGGACATGACTTGCTGGACGACATGGCCGGTCGCGGTGTTAAGGACCGGCAGTGCCTTACAATATATTAATTATTAACTTTGATCAAATTAGATAAACAATATATACCAAGACAATAATTATATATTTGTGTTCACATTTGAAGGCGTTAAATTAATTTGTTGGACCTTATATAGATAACAAGTACTAGCAAGAATTGTATTAATTTATAATCTACTTTAGTAACAGTATAAAAATATGATTGATTCGTTTACATTATTTATTAATTCTTGGCAGAGTTGTTAATTGTGTGAAATAATTTAGAAAATAATTAATTGTAAATTCTGATCGACATTTATTTGAAAACTTGAAGAGGGCTGGACCAACCTACTACAATCAACTAAACCAGGGGAGATTATCCTAATTAGAATATATTAAATGATTTAGACTCCTTCCCCTTAATATTTTATACTTTTGTCGTGGAATTTATAATGAAGTATGACGACTTTGCAATAACTTTTTATATGAATCAAAATTATAATAATTATATAAAAGTGAGAGAGAGATAGCACCGTTTTTAAAGTAACAACACATTGCCATAAACGTAAATGAAATCTTTATGCAAATACAGCTGTCGTGAACGTACAAACTTATTCATGAAAATATTGGTTAATTTATGAAATGCCCAGATAATTTCAACTGACAATTTTGAATTAATGACATTTGAATCTAATATCTAACCCAATAGTATGTGTTAAAACCAAATCCTTCTCTTTATGAAATATTTTTTTCATGCAATGAAGTGACCGATTATATGATCGCGCTGTAACATAGCCATAACTTAGTTACACGAGCTTTTAACTTCATATAATTCTAGTAGGTCAAAGTAATAACGCTTAAAAGGAACTTCATAATGACTTAAATGCCTACAAGCTTAAAGCCCGTTTTTATATAGCAGAAGTTATAAATCACAAACAACTGTAGATTATGTATTTACATTACAATAACTCATTGAGCCACCTTCATTACCAACGTTTCGAAAGTCTCTCTTGTTTTACCAATATCGCTTTCGCAATAGACAGTCCACCAAATTTATATTTTATATATAATTTGTAAATATTGTATGCAGTATAAGTAAGTGGTTGATCGTGCGATTTTCAACACAGAGGTCGTGTCTTCAAACCTCGGTTGTGTTAATGGATTTTTCAGCGCAACAAATCGTACGTTGATATACATGTATATGTTCCAAAAAATCAGAAAAAAGCCAACCAAGAAAAGTGAATGAAGCAGAAAATTAAGGCTAAGACAAATGAGAGTTAGAGCGTTACTAGATAATTACATTACAATATATGTAATAATCCGCTCGCTTCCCACTTTAGTATTTCCGAACCAATTTGACGTAGAGTCCTTCAAGAAAAGAGCGATTCATAAAAGGCCGGCAACTAGCCCTTTGGAAATGTGGGTGTCTATGGGCAGCGGTGTCTCTTAAGATCAGATGAGTATAACTTTTAATAAAAAACAAAAGGCCTCATACATATCTAGGACATTTAAACTTAAAAAATCCGGTATTATTTTGTAATAATTTTATTTCTCATTTCAAATATGTAATATGTATATATATACGAGCGAGATACACGTCGCCCTTAGCCGTCCCAATTTTAGTCACAATGTCAGTTAACTCTGACTTGTATCTTTAATGCCCTTTTGAATTTGTTAAACGCGCTAATATTACGAATAAATTGCGTAATGACTGGAATATGGGTATGACATACCAGAAGCATTTAATTTGACATTGCGATCAAATTTAGCTATTTAAAGATTTAACTAGGCGCCTGGTAGGTAGTACCGTAGACCTTGTTCAACGAATAAATATCGCAATACAGCAGGGAAATGCTGCCATCATAAATGGTACACTGCCACAGGAACCAAACTTTTTAAATTTGATTTAATTTTCTATTTATCGATTTTTCATTATTATTATTACTATGTTAACAATACTGTAAATATTACATTTTACCTACATAATGTTTAGCATCTTCTTAGGTATATTAATGAATATTCTACAAATAAAGTGAAGTGTAATTAAAATGTTTGTTAATCAAGATTCGTAGACTTAGTATGTAAAAATGTATTGTTTTTCTAAGTGTTTACGTGTAATACGTGAAATTACGTACTTGGTCATAGATCTGAGAGTCTTATAACGTGAGAAAACTATAAAAAGGAGAGTTCTATTTAACTAATAGATTTAATTTATTACTGATTTGTAGAATAAAATTCCAATACACATATTTAACCATAGTTTAGGCGCTATGTGTGTGGTCTAGGGAATAGCCACTACTATTGTTATATTGCAACAACTCGATTGTCATAAAAATAATTCACCTATTACAGAGATCTCACTGAGTCACTTATTATGAACTGTAAATTCTCATTTCAAACATTTAAGATTTACGACAGTACATTTGTTTCAGCAAACGAAAGTCGAATCTGCAAGATGAATCTATTAACAAATAAGATGTTCGTAGGGTTGTGAAATCAATGGCTAGACAAATCGTATGGGTTTGTTAGTCGTTACACATACCACCGCGCCATACATTCATACAAACGCAATTAGTGGCAATAATTCTGATAAATACCACATGTCAGTTCAACACGGATTCTTATCTCTACTCCACGGTATTTATTAACTCGACATGTGTACTTGGGCAATGCTTAGGGTTGTCGCCTTTTAAAGTCTTAAGCAGGGTGTAGGTTTATCTACAGGCCAAAGTCCTAAAATAAAAGCATAAGATTCAATTATCCTGGGTATTGCGCTCATGAATAACACAACACTTGACGTTTCATCGTTTCCTAAATTTTATAGGTTCATTTTTCGTAATTCAAATCGAATCTTTTAAATTACTTAAAAAAACGAAGGTAGTGGTTAAAAATTTGAAGAGTATTTTTTATTATTTATTCAAGCAAAGGTTATTATTGATTTCTACTAAAATTTATATTTACTATAGAAGCCAAATTGTTGTAAACAAATAAATAATCTGATATTAAATATTTAATTAAATATCGAAATTGTATTTAAATATACATTATATTATTTCAGAAAGAAATGTACTTATCCTATATTAACAATTTTCGACAACCCTAGATTATTTTTAATTACGCGAGTAACCAGGTTAATGTCGCTGAACGATTTTAATTATAACAAATTTTTTTCGGTCGTACGAAGAATTATTTATTTTAATTTATACCAGTTATTTTTTCCTGGCACATGCGAAATTGTTGCAAGTTGTTTTTAAAATTTACAAGTAGAAAGCAATCGATACAAGACATATGTAAATTGGGAAAAATGTAAATGAGAAATTGTATTAAAAAATTTGGTTTTATTTATAATGGCTTCTTTTGATATATATATATATTGTGCGATTAACTATGTTATACCATGTGGTCTGTCGCTGTAATAGTTTTGAATGTTATATAATACATTCTGTTGTACCTATAGTGGGTTGACCGCTTTTATTGGTATAGAAATTTGTGAAGTACAAATTAATGCATACATTTATGGGTATTTTTTATCGTAACAAGTATGGGAGAGTCACAATCGATGCATGTAGATTTAAACATAGCTATTGTTGCAATATAGCTTCTTTAAAATAACAAAGTAATAATTGGTTATTAATCCACTTTTAGTTAAATAAAATTATAACTTTTATAATAATTTGACGTTAGATCGATTTATTTATATCCTTATTGCAAAAGGTTTTCGCAGGTTATCTTGTCAATTGTGTCAATCGACAATTGTCTATGCTCCTCAAGTGCTGTTATAATCACAGCGCTTAATTCCTACTTATTTATTTGCTACGTAACAATAAATTTAGTATAACTATCAACGAGCATAATGTAAACATAAATTTCATAAGCTAGAAAAATTCTATGGAAGCCATCTCAATAGCCTGCACCAAAGTAGCACTTCATAACATGTTTTGCACTACTACCACTTGACGCAAATAGATAGTTTTCAGTCAGCTTTAGAGTTTTATCCTAATTGGTAATCTAGAATTTATGTTGCAATTTAAATACCATATATAATGGAGCCTTCGTTAAAATCTCCACAGATAAAAGACTCACGCAACTTGACGCAGCGCATTCAACGTTAAAGCGACGATCCATAGACAAATGTATGACATGCTTAATTTTTCTGAGACACAAAAGCAAACCCATCGAAAAACCAATTACTGATAATGTATACTCCCTAATAAACACTCGTCCAAGAAAAAGGGTTGGTTATGAATTGAGGCGCAGAATTTTTGGATGGCTTCCATTGTCAGAATGACAGAATGACACTTATGTCAAGCGTCTCGGTATTTTGGAAGATGCATTCAAGTTGGGGTTTTAAAAAGAGTAACATTTCATAACTAATTGCCTCTTAACTCGGTGAATTTGTGAATTTTAAAAGGGATATTGTCTCTCAAGGAGTAGCTTCGACAATTTTAACATCTCCAAATTCAATAGAATGATTTCGAAAATTGGATTTTGAAATTGAGATAGCAGTTGAAGTGGTCCACTAGATGGCGCTATTAAAAAGAAAGTTAATTGGAGGGAAAACGCTTCCTACAATTAACGGTGTAGTAATGCTACAGCTTTTTAAGGTGAACTTAAAAAACATGTCCATGTAACAAGATTATTTTTTTATTCAGAAAACAACAGATAATATTATAAATACAAGTTAAAATAATAAAAAATGTTAAGTAAAGAAAATATTGATTTTTTAAATGTTAACTTGACAGTCTGTAAAATACGCGTAATGTAATTTTCGTAGTAACGTTTATGATTAGTATATTCACTTAAAACATCGCTTGGATCTATTTTAATAGTTTCTTTATAGTCACCTAGAAATTTTACAATTACTGAAAAGCTACGGGTACTAGCGCCCTAGGGGTGAACTAAAAACGACTTTTTCAAGAATACTCATAGACAATAGAAAATGACACTATTTTTAGCTGAAAACTTGAATTGAATCACAAAAGACATAAAAATTGTTCGTAGTTCTTAGTTCTACAGCATATTTTTACAATGTAAGACGAACAAATTGGTACTTTTTGAATATTTTATAGTTGTACAAAAGAAAGAAAAGAAAGCCTTTGTCTCTAACAAGGCCATAGCTCATAAAAACTAAACCATTTTAATCTTTTTTTCTAGAATTTCTTATTTTACAATGGTTTCGTTACATCGAATCATCGTAACTAATTAAAGTGTGATTTTCGAGTGAGTTTATTAAGACAGAAACAGAATTTGGCGCGGAAGACATATAGATATTTTCTATTATACCCAGTCCAGCCGTAATTTCTGTTACAAACGAAAATGCATTTTTTTAAATGAAGTAATGTAACATTATTAAAATTTATACCTACATATTTAATAAAATCTCAGTAAAAATAAAACAATATTCTTTTCGAAATGGCCACCTTTGGCTTTTAGGCAGGCCTTTAATCTATTTGACCACGTATCTATAGATTTACGCACTGTTTCCAAGGGAAATTTCGCCACTGCTTGCTCCAAAGATTTTTTAAGAGACTCAATGTCGTCCTTTAGAGCAGGTCATGTTCTCTATAACTGACCATAATTTAAAGTGTAAAGGGTTGAGGTCTGGGCTAGGTGAGGTCCAGTTTTCAGCTCTTATCCGGAAATTTGGTTTCAAGCAAGGCTTGGGTAGTTCGTGCCTTGTGACCAGGTACAGAATCCTGCTGCAAAGTCCAATGTATATTTTTAAAAGTGTATTGCAGAGAGATTTTACAACACTATCCAAGACTGTATTTTGCTACACTTTGGCAGAAGTTTTCAATATTTTTTTTCTACTATTCTACTGCCAACTACAAAAAAATGTAGTTTTTATGTAACAGTATTTACGGCCAGACCAGTTTTAAATACATAGTTCTCACATACGTAACTATTTTCAGTTGTCATATTTTGACGTTTAACATTGTGTCTACGCAGTTTTAAAAATGGCTACATAGGTTTTAGATTTTCTATGGTTTTACTTCCGATACCTTATAAATGTAATACATAGATAGTGCACGCAAATCTAATTTACACAGTGTCATTTGTTAGTTAATTTTTCTGAATTCTTATAATATCATATTATATAATTGTGTACTGAAATTAGATAATATTACCTCGATTTTCATTCTACATTACATGTCCTTTGGATATGGTATTATTAAGAGTTATTTTTAAACGAAAAATAGTTAAGTATAATGGGATCAATCCCTAAACAATGTTAAAAATATGTATGTCTTTGTGTATAAACTATAAAAACTACCTAGGTATTTCAATAGCACAATATTCATCCCTAATTTTGTCTCCCTAGTGTTAAATAGTTAAAACTCATTAACACTACAGTCAATGAACACTTAGCACTTCCTTGTGTCAGCTTTTGTGTGAAAAGCACACATTCACACTAACAGTGAATTGCAGCCTCATTCTGGATACTGAATATTTTAGTATACTTCGCGAGGACGAAGTCATGCTCTTGCACGTATTCTTAAATTACAAAATTCTTAAAAAAATCCTCCTTTTAATATGAAAAACTGTGTGGAGCCTGAAGCTATAAACTATATTATCAATGTATTAAACCATAGTGATCCAGAGATCAATCCATATATCATACATCTTATTCTTAATTAGATAATATTGGTAACTTTTATCTAAAAATATAATAATCAATCAATACAAAATGTCAGTTCTTAACTCGAATTTACTTGCGACATCCAAAAATTGGCCATGTAAAAATACCGCGAAAACTTACAAAATGGCGTCCTGACAGTTGGCATTGGCACCAAATTAAACCGTGTTCTCTATGATATCGCGCTTTGATCTCTTGACTGTTGAGTGTTTGTTTACCGTCTGTATGTTTGTCCCCGTTGAAAGGACCTCTGAATGTGAGGGTAGGTTTCTTTCAATAGAAGATTTATATTGGAATGTACAGCGTCGCAATTTGTGGATAGTAGATACTGTGATAAACTGCTCTCAACTGAAAGTGCGAGGGTTCAGGAGGAAAGCTTTTTAGTCATTCTTTTATTCTATGTTTACATCAATGTGTAAGAAACGTTGGGAGTTGTAGATATCATTTCCGGTCTGTCTCTTTTGTAAATAAACGAGCAAAAATATAATTAATTACAATAAAGCTGTATTATATTAGCATTTCGTATTTTTGTTACCTCACACCTAATCGCCTTAGCCAAGCAACAGATGGAATTCAATCAGGCTATCGTAATACCACAATAATGATAATGCAATATTCGAGAGAATGATTGCTGATTCGCTAACTATCTAATTTATTCTACTACATTCGATTGTATAGGATCGTAATGAATGATTCGATTGTGAATGAGATATTCTCAATTCTAATATAGATAAACAAAGAAGACATTATTAATACCAATAATTTAAAGATTGTTTATACAACTGGTAAGTAATAAGGACGTAATTTACTAAAGATTAACCTAGTAGACAAATATTTCAAATCGTAGAGCCACTTATCCCTAATATCCATTAATTTAACACTAAATTTAACGACACATTTGTGATTTTTCAAAATCTTTCACAACAGCTAGATGTCAACCGGATATGACGTTCGATGCGCGTGCGCTCACTTCCTGCCGCGTGCAGCCAAAATGGCGGCCGGCTACTTCCGCTAGGGAGCTTCGTATAAATTATCTTGGGGGATGAATTGTTTGCGTTTGTACAATCACTTGATATTCTCACGAGTGACAATTATTTTAGACACCGAAAATTAATTTGCCATACATTCATGCTTTATTAAGATTATTTGCTAATTCATCTCCTTGGGTGTTAAATATATTTGGTTGGTTAGGTAATAATAATAATTGAAAATTAATAAATAGAAAATTTAAATAAATTTAAAAAGTTTGGTCCCTGTGGCAGTGTACCTTTAATGCTGGCAACATTTGGTTGCTGGATTGCGTTACTTATTCGTTGAGCGAAGAAACTACCAGCTCTGGGGTCTCCGGCTTTATCAATTAGGCGTAAACTTAATTCTTTAATTGGCGCCTGTGTACTTAAACCGCCCTTGAGTCTCTACTCAAGTAAATAAGTCTCGATTAATATAAGTTGTTCTTTAATATTGTAAATAAAAATGTATTTAAACCTAATATGAAAGCCACAAGGGTGATGATTTATGGAAATGGTTACTTTTACTCCAGAGACCTTGACCCAGAGAGTCAAAACATACCAAATGTTTTGACTTATATTTTACGATTTACGGGAAGTGAATATCATAGCCTCACTGCAGAGACCTTATAGGATTCACCAAGAATGGGTTGGAATATAAGAGTTACCTACAGAACGCGAGCATCACATCGCTGACGAATGGATAAGCAGCCTAGCCGATTACGGAACGCAGATATACGGGCGTACTTTCTTCGACCGAATATAAAACGTGTACAGAAATTTTGGGAGACTATCCAGTTTATTAAATAATTCCGTTGAAACGGGAGGGCAAGAATCGGCGTAATCTAGTAGTGGTATGAGGGGAAATTGTGCCAGTGAGGTTTTAGAACCAAAATTACTTCGAAGGATACTGGAGGCACCGTACAATTTACGGCTAACATCAATAACATGCTGCTCCCAGGATAATTTTTGATTAATTGAACCCCCAAAATCTTTACTTTACGGCTAATAAAGTCACACATTTTTGATACTAACTGGTTAAAATAGAAGCCTATTTGACGCATCACAAGCCATCACTACACCAGTTACTTATTCCAAGTAGGTATAAAACAGGTCGATTCAAAGAAACGGCTTGAACAGGTAAAAACATCATACATTCTGTTTGAGCCATAACCGTCACTTCTGAAAGTATATTAGTCGCACGTGAGAGAACACGTTAAGGCGCTAGCGAACAAGGGTTATGATAAAAGCTTGATGTATCTTTTTAGTTTTCTGGGATTTGTGAATTAGACCTAGTATTGAGAACATTAAAGTATCATCATAGGAAGCAGGTAAAGTGAAAAACTACAAGTTTCTAATCGAATTTGTAATTTACATAGACAAATGATTTCATAACGTGATACAGATAAAAATACAATGGAAAAACGATTTGTGAATTACGTTACTTAATGGATTGAATTAAATCACGACAAGTGTCTAATCGAACTTGAAATTTACATAGATAAATTATTTCATAACGTGATATAGGTAATAAATAAAAATTACTGTTTTTGCTAAACACATGAAGTCAGCATCTATTTATCAATAGATTTAAGGAAATGATTTTTCCAAAACAGTTAATGGACACACAAAACTGGATGAACATCTAAGAAAAACACACACTTAACTAAAGTAAGAGGACCTACGTATTGGCTGTTAGATTGGTTGTTCTATAGTAAAATACGACGAGCAATCTCAATATACCTAGAGTAAATAGCCTGGTTTTATAGTAATTAAGTAACTTGACAACCTAAAAGAAAAAAAGTTAAACTAACAAGATTCTACGTTTGAATTTAACACAACTTATCCTACCAAAATTATTATTGAGATTATCTGATGTTATTAAAAGTAAGTCACAAATGTTTTAAAAAAATCGTGACTAAAAATAATATTCCAGTTTAGTATAGCTTTAACGCTAATGCTAATTTATAACTAGAAAAACAAGTAAATTGTGCATAATTGTAGTGTTATAAGGCTTTTGTTCTCGTTTAGTGATAATTTGCTTGTAATGAATGCTATGGAGGTCTATTGTTAGAATACATTTATATTCATTGTTGACTTTAATTTTACCTTTATTGCAGAGAGAGCAAACATAGTTATATAATTCACGGACAGAACATTATCCTGTTACGCACATTTCAGCACAAGATGACCAGTTCCAAGTCGCAGTTTTTTGAAGGAATGCTGTGTTTTCCTACGAGGTTCGTCACCAACTCGCGAATGCTGATTGCTCTTAATCGAATTATAGGTTCTAATACTTAATATTCGGAAACCCCAATTTTATCCTGAATATAAACTGATATAGTTTACTATAAGCGGCAGCAGAGTAAGTCAATTAAAAAAAAAATGGTTGTGGAAGAAACATGAATTTGGGTGTGGCTGGCAGATATCTAGTCTATTAGTATTTTAAACTAGAAACGCGTATTACCCGCCGTGCTAATTATCATAGAAAAAGACTGTATTCTAAAGAAGAAAAAAAGTTGGTAAAATTCCAGAGCACGCAAATTAAACAACAAAGGAGTAAAACGAGCATCCTGATTACGATAATTAAAACCCACTAAACTGATTTACTGCCACTCCAGACCCCCATCACTTAAGCTCTTTAGTTCGCATTTAATTGGAAAGATCTTAAAAAAATCCTCGTTTTGTCTGCGATGAATTACCGGATACGCGTCGTTGCCTCAAAGGCTTGTTTAGTGAATGCGATATGACATTCCCGCGGTTCTTATAGTCAAATTAGGCGGATATATCAATCGCTGTATTTGTGTTTTTGCATGAGTCTCTTTGCTATACCGCCCAATGAATAGTTAATACGCAATGTTTTGTGTACGGAGAAAAAAATTGTAAATGAATGCTGTTTTTAAGATTCTTCAAAGTGCTTGTCAAATTTGTAGATTTATAGGAGTACAATCTCGGTGTAGGGTCCTATTAATTAAGTCTTTTTACAATTTATCAAAATGATTCTGCCGTATTGCAAAAGAGTTACCATCACAGAATCTCCTACTCGACAGGTACCAAGGATTAGGTCTGCTTTCTCCTCAATAAACGCACTAGTTTATAGTATAATGCATTTTTTGCAGTAAATGTTACAATATTTATATTCGAAAATAAAACAAAAATAATAAATATATTAAACTTCTAACTACAATATTAACTAAATACTACCAGTGTTTTACCTTCTAAAAGTAGTAAGTTTCATAAATTTTTGAAGTTATACTTCTTTAGGCGCGTTAGGGAAAAATTAAGAGAGTAATTTTTAACGATGCGCGCGCACATCGTCTCAAAAATCCGACACCCTGAAGTTAGCTATAGTCAACATTTTAGTAAAACTTCGCTTATGATCTTCTATAAAAGCTTCCTGACCTTACCTTTTAAAAGTACTGAGCCGGTTTTACTAATTATTTTTCTAAAGAGCACCATATTTTACTAATTAAACAATCAGTATGGTATCTAATCCCAAAAAACTTGGCTGATGACCTTCTAAAAAAGCTCCCAAAGTACTGAGCCGGTTTCATTATTTTTTTTAAAGAACATCATATTTTACTAATTAAACGATCGGTATGGTACCTACCTACTGCTACAGTCCTAAAAAACTTGGCGGATGCCGTCCTATAAAAGCTTCCAGACAATTACCTTCAAAAAGTACTGAGCCGGTTTTGTAATTTTTTTTCTAAAGAACACCATATCTTACTAATTATACGAACAGTATTGTAACATTGTACGTTGTTAAAACAATGTATTGTGGCATAAACTCTTATCAAAAAGTTGTTCACCAAACAATTCCCTTTATACGAAAAACTGGTAAATCAGTTACAATACGTAGAACAAACAAGTGTGTGTTTGTTTGCCCACGAAACAGATCTGTTGTCTCAGTTGATTGCCGATCGAAACTTCACAACTGACCATTCCGAATCGGATTACTGGTTCGTTACTGACCCAACATTTTTGCTATTTGCCCAACCGCTAACGTAAACACAAAGCATCTTTATTCACACAACAGAACGAAAATACAATCGTATATTTTTAAACGTTTGAAAAATTTTTTAGAATTGTTATTGTTTCCATTTTATTTTTGATAAATTGTGTCAATAAAAAAACCGTAGTCAAATATAGTTTTATTAACTCATCGTAAATATGTGTGTGATATGACAGGCACACACACATGCATAACAATGAATGCGTAAATTATATTTTTATATAGTGATTCGTTTTTATCAACACAGAATTGAAAAAAAAACAATCGCAGTCTTCTGATCTCTTCGTGTCTAGTTATACCTAAGTTCATAAAATCAATTCACAATATGCAGGTTCTATAATCACAGAACATAGAATTATGTGAATAATCTCCTATTTTCGTCTATTTGCGCAACCCTGACATCACTTGCTTATTTGTTATGGGCAAATGGAGGGAAACTTTTTAATTGTGACATGTATCCTTTATTTGGTCTCAGTAACTAGTGTTATAACTTTTGTCCAGGGTTTAACTGGGTCCCGCCACAAACAGAACACATGATTGTTATCTCTGAATTATGAAAATATCTGTTGTTTTGTTCAACAAATTAAATAAATCAATGACGGTACAACCTTTTAGGTCTGTGCTTCAGATTTCTGTATCTGTTTCATGATCGTTTGTGAATTGAATAGGCAAGTAGGTGATCAGCCTTCTGTGCCTTACACACAACGTCGACTTTTTGGGTCTAAGGTCCTCACGATGTTTTCCTTCACCGTTCGATTTTATTTAGTTAACATTAGTTAAATGCGCACATAGAAAGAACATCCATTGGTGCACAGCCGGGGATCGAACCTACGACCTCAGGGATAAAAGTCGCACTCTGAAGCCACTAGGCCAACATTGCTCAACAAATTACATGTAAATATAAAACGGAAGCTTGAGATTTCACTCTTATTGTACTTTTGTCAACTGCTAAATGCTGATTGCTAAATAGGAAGCGAGTAAAAGGTCTTTTTAATTTTCTAGCAATTATTTAATTATAAGAACTTTAAATACTCATTGAATGGAGGCGAGGTTCACCGGTTTTATCCTATAAATGCTTAGATTGATGAGCCGGCAGCACAAGTTCGGAATCTTTGAATCGAGTAATAAAAGCTATTAGGCCGTTAAACGAATTAATAGATTTGGAATAACATATAAACAATAGTTACGGTAAAGTTTAATTAACAGAGAAGTCATTTCTAACATTACTAATTCCTAGAAAACAGCCTTCCGATCTTAATAGTATAAATAGATGGTAATTTATGTGTCAGTACAAACATTAAAATTGGAGATTGTTATGCATAATTCCAAATAATCTAAGTGTAAGATTATTGATATGGTATTATTATAAATAAAGTAAAGATTTTTCCAACCTAAATTTCAAAGACCGACTAATTTACATTCCAAGATTACCTATCAGATATTAAATTTAACTTTGTATCAATCATACCATTATCAATTACACTTGTTTGGTTGTAGTGGGAACTTCTTTAGCCCGTTAATAAGAAAATTAGAAGAACAGTGTACGTAATTACTTTGATAGATGTAACAGTGTTGCAAAGATTCAAAAATGTCCCATTTTTAAGTGCCCAACAATAATTTCATAAATACTTTGTCTATATTTTCCTTTCTTCCATTAAACGAGAATTCTTTGTGACGTCAAAATATGAACAGTCCCTTCAGTGTCGTTATGTAGAGTTTAAACTGAATATTTTAACCATGCTTGATCGTATTGGAATAAAATTCACTTATACAATACATTAGACACAAGCGCAGACTTAATATAAATTGTACGCAACCCGCTCGGTTATAGTATATATTCGGTCACGTAACGATAAAGTTTTTTACGTGCACATTTTACTGCGGTCAGCTGGTTCAGTAGGCCGCCTCACATACTCCTCGATCGACAAATTGGAGGACGATCTGAAGTAGCTGAAAGCTAGGAATTGGCTGCAAGTGGCACAGGACCGGCAATACTGGAAGTTCCTCGTTTTGGAAGCACATATTTTGGGGAACAAAGCGCAGTGACGTGCTGTGAATGAGTGAGTGGGGTCACCTGATAGTTGAAACATACCGGATTTATAAACAACACGGTAGATACAAAACGAGAGGTCAGGTTTTATCAATTACGTACTATATAACAAGAGTCCTACCATCTCAGTAGCTCAGTGCTCATAGCATTTATTTATGGGCGTTATATTGGAGGTCTGGATATTTGAATAAATGAGGGTCGTAGTATTTGAAATTACAGCGTTAAAAAAACACCAGTGAACACCGATTTCTGGAACTGGAATAACTGCTAATGTAAGTAATCTGTGGAAGAAGGGTGACATTGCTAAAAATTTGGCGGCAATTCGCATCTAGCATCATTACAGCCACACCGGATGTACCGTCAGACGCCGCGGCGCGTGCGTAACAAATCACTATTTTACAACTTCCGGTATCTCAGTTCCTTGCAGACAGCGCCTAAGGGTGGACGTGCAAAAAATAATACACGGTCACGCGCCGTTGACGCTGATGTTATTATGAAAAATAATTTGTCTAGTCTCCCCTCGACTTGTCATTCCCCAACTTTTTATGGAATATGAGTTGCAATATCGCTATTAATGAATAAATCAATAAATCCCGCAGTTATTCCATGTAGCCTGGAGGAGGTATTCATTTAAATCAAGTTATATATTTTTCCCTAACTAAACTCCAAGCCCTTTTGTATCATCTGGTTTCTTTGAGAAAGAAGTTGAGATTGTTTTGAGGTTAAAATCACACACAAAATAGGTCAAACAGGAAATAGAACAGAAGACAACTGGTTTTATCTCATTTATCGATCACATACTTTCTGAAGCAATGAAATAAAGATTTTGCCTACACTAGCAATCTACAGCTACATTTATGCAATGACGTCATACCCTGAAACGCGCTATCGAAGTTATTACCACTAAGGATAATAAAACAACTTCTCCTTCGTGGCTAACACTGCGACCTTCCGTCAATCCAGAATGGTTGAGGATCCTCCTTATAGTAGAAGAGCAGTAACTTCATTCCTCCATAACTATCAACATCACTAGTCCTGGTGGAAATATTAAATTCATATATATAATAATAATACAAAAGCACCAAAGAAAGTGTCTGAAGAGCAGGTAGTCTAGCATACCATTTAGTAATCAGTTCTCAAACTTGTACTAATTAGTACATAAACTAATAAAATTAACATTTTAAAAGCATTTGTCAAATGGATATTTCGTGTTACAACAAGAACACGATAATTGACGATTTACAACGACCAGAAATCATAAACTTTATTATCCTGTCATAAAGACCACCAAAGCCAAACAAGCAGTGATAAATTTTAAACGAATTAAAGCAAATCTTTCCTAACACTGTCCAGCGTAAATTGACCTATAGATAATACGAAGGTTTTGCAAAGTTTAATGTATTTTTTTTATAAACATATTAACATCACGCAATTCTAATGGATTACAAGAAGTTTGAGCTTATAGTTTTAGACGTAAAATTATAATGAAATAACCACGATATTTCGAATATTATGATGCATAGTCATGAGTGTATTCGTTCTTTGGACTATTTGCTTGGGGTGACAGGGGTCAAGTGATTCTGGTGGTAAGGGTTTGCTCGTCACGTGTCAGACAGACACCCTTTCATTTTGTAAACGCAATAAATATTTACAAATGAAAACTGGTTTGCGACAATTGGATATAATTTATTGGTAGTTTTCAGATAATTTTGAAAACATTGGACCGTAGGGAGAAGCTTAATTTGCGAAATTTTGATATTAAATGTGTTAATAGAGAAATCATCTTTTTATTATTAAATTTATGACTTTTGTTGTTTAAATTATATTGAATATAAATGAAAATTTAGTACTTAGGTTTTTACCAATAAAGTTAAGCTAACTTAATATTTATTTTATTTATCCGTAAAACCGTCAATGAGTAAGAACGTGCCGCCATTACGACGCCACAGATTATAAAACATATAAAACCTCTTTGACCTTTTACCTCAATATTTTAAATAGAGAACGCTCCATATGCACTAGAGACTAGATAATAAAAAAATCCAATCACCTAAATGGGTTTCGGCCCTCACGTCAAAGGGATGGAGACGTCACGCGAACAGCGCACATATTTCATTTATACTATCCTTCACTAAACTAATGTAAGTGAAAATAAGCGGCGATTGCAGGGTATCGTTAGCAAAACAAGTTAATCAAAGTTTTTTTAATTCTTCTTTTGTTATTATTAAATCTAACTTAAGTTTTATTTCGTCACCCTTAAACATATTTGTGTAATGTATCGTAATTATCTTAAATAATTATATATCTTTATCAATACCTGAACCACAACGGGTCGATTGAATTGAATATTGTAAATAAATAATGTGAAGTAATGTATTATAAATTCATTAGTAAATAGCATTATATCATATTTGCATACAAGACAAACATATTTAGTATAAGTTACGAATGTATGAATTTTATATTCGTAAAGAGCCCACTCACACCCATTAATAATGTTTAACTAACGGCTTGTTTTGCTGTCCATACATAAAGTAGTGCGTAATGGTCCGTCAGTGCGTGTCGTGCGAACAATGTGCCCAGTGCCCACCCCTGACCTCGCAAACTTACAGTGAGGAGCACATTATACTCCTAGTTGGGACATGAGATATACCTACGCCCTGATAAAAAATATTTCTTATAGTGCCATCTACTTTCGAAGGTTGGTGGTCATCGTGGCTACTTTAATTTGGGATACCATGCCTCTGAACAATGGTTTTGTGCTTAGCTCTGACTTGCTAGGGTGGCCTCAATCTGAATTGCTAGTACATAGCTAAGCAACTAAAGAATTTTGAATTTAAGTATATTTTAGTAAGTAAATTTAACTATTGTCTAAGATTCTTCAACCACGCTTACGTCCAGGCCTCCCTCTATCTGCTACTGCCTTTTATGATTAGTTGAATCAGCTATACAAGTATAACGTATATATTTTACGATTTAAAAGTATTTTAATAGCCGAATTGTGTGTTTATTAATACATCTACGTTTAACGCAAAAAAATAAAGGAAGAAAAACGAATCAGATCGTAGATTTTACATTTCATAAATAGAATTTGTGCTGAGATATTTAATATTAATTTGATTTAGCATTGCATTACATAAATTAAATATGTATAAAAACAACACAACCCAGACATATAAACAACGCACTAATTGTAACGGCCAGCGCTTGTCCTCTTTCAGAGGCACATTCATCTTTAAACACTTACTTAAAAACATAATTTTCACTGTCGTTTCAAAACTTTATACATTGACTTACAAACTAAAACAACATCTCAACCTGTGCTATGCCGAAAGCCGAAAGCATTCCTCTCGTGCAAGAGTAGTTTAGTTATATAATTACGTCAAGTACCTAAAAACATTAATATGCCAAATGGACTAGTCCACGACACAGGGAATCTTGTAGGCGACTAGGACACTTTCTCTTTGAAATACAAATCTTGTTTTATAATGTATAATAAAGTGTTTTCTTTCGTAAGAGTTGTACTGAGTCTAGTTTAATAAAATAATGTTTATGATATTTGAAATAGCAAAATAAATGTTCACGTAAAAGTTATTCTTAATCCAAAAAACAAATGACAGCTGTGAAATCTCATCTTCGACAATTGACAACAAATCACACGAACACCCAGCTAGCGAGCTATAATATCTGTATTTCCCGCTAACAATCCTAACACTATGATTACACGTCAATTTGCCGCGCTCTACAAATTATTTATTCTTTTAAAACGCACACCAAACTATAATGAGATGAGATTTGAGTCACGAACGAGAGTTTGTTTAAGCGCACAGAGTAATGGAGACTTCCTTGAACAATTGTTTCATTGCGCAATATATTTATTATGATTACCGATAATTTATTATGTTCAGCATCTAATACACATTCCATAATTTTTAAATAAAACGATTTGTTAACAAATATAATTATTGTTTCTAAAGCTTAGTAAGTATATTTGGCAGACTATGTTAGTGAAGACAAAAAATGTCCATTTAGCCTCTACCTAATTTAAAAAGCATGTTTTAGTTTGCAAAATAAAAAGATATATCATAGAATCTACCTGAGGAGCAATTCTCTACTTTGTTTTGGGTTTCGATTTTATTCTGATCTTGATTTGGATTCGATTGATTCTCTATATCCAAACTAATTAAAATACGAATGATATTGCACACGTTTTGAAACGAATTTTCTACTAGAGAAATACATAGTTCAATATTATTGTTAAAATTTACTATATGTAGCTTTATGTTAAAGTTGAAATAAAATACAAATATATCACATAATGATCGGCAGATTGACCCCCCAATAACTATTTCATAAGTAATAATTTAAAGCAGTTAGAAGAATTCACAAAAATAAGAATTTGGCATTTTAGCCTCTCCTAATGTTTCCTGTTCCACCCGCAGGTGATAATACGCTGATTACTCCCAGCCACCGCTGTGGGCTCTATCGACGTCTATTTACGTGATTTATGTGCACTAATTATATACATATTATTTTATATTCACTCTTATTGCTTGAGAAAGCTAGTTATGGGATAAGAACTTAATTGATATTGCTATGAACTTGAATGGAATGAGTTAATTTAAGTTTTAAAACTGTGTGAATGTTATAGAAATGTGCCCTTGTTATATACGTACAAGCTTAAAGAGCAAGTGTTGGCCTAGTAGTTATACAACCCTGTCTTCGTGAGGTAGAAGCGGAAGCGCGCAATGTGTGCAAAATTACGCATTTTGTCTATAAGGTATAGTTTCGAATAATATGTTTTTAATATTTGATTTTACGTTTAATATTTTATCGTAACTTAAAATAGATTTAGAACGATCGTTGTAATCCTTTATCTGATGATTTCATTAATGACATCATCACATACCTTCGAATTGGCCGTTAACCATAACGAATGCTCGTAGCGAAACGAAGCTCTGTAAACTCGGTACAAAAAGAGACATTACTATTGGTTAAGTCACGAGTCGGCAATTTTGATATCCATCGACATACATTGGTACTCATTTATAGCACAAGAGACATAGACAATGTAATTTTACTATGGTTTTGTTTTGTGGATATAGTTATATCTAACGCTTTTAATTATCTTGGGAGGACTAGGATTGAAATAATTTATGAATTCAATTTAATTTGTCACAAGAGGTTTGAGGTGAAGTCATAATCGTTTTCAGTCTCTTTTATGATCCATTTCTGAACGAAAGCCACCTCCAACTACCAGTATGCCCCACACTGACCCTCTGAAGGTCTTTGGGGCCGTTCAAGTATTATGTAAGCAGGTTTACTGCCTTTTATCCCCCCAACCCCTTCCTCTTGACAGCAAAAGTAAGCAAAGCTCTCGTAATACTTATGGCCCCTTTTGTTCTACCGGGATCTCCTAGCAATTTCAGTAGTATTTATAAATAAGCAACAGTATTAGTTAGAACACTATACAGTATTTCAGTAAATATCTTGATGCAACGATTAGATCGTTAGGTTTTATAATATGACGTCTTCCCGACGAAGTAGAAAGAGACTAAGAGACACTTGCTACAGTCCTTTGAAGACTCATCTTTACTATGTATAATAAATAAAACTTATGTATATTCAATTCTTATTTATTGAATATATAACAAACAAACAGTTGCCAAATATACTCTAAATAATCCAAAAAACATACAGTCAGTTGATTCTTTTAATGCATGTTAAAAATACAATTAATCACGGCTTTGAATCGTTAGGGCGTGCATAGATACTCCAAGCGCAGAAGAGTTCCTGTTCCTGGCACAAGACAAGACACGCTTCACGACATTGACGACCAACCTCTAGTGATACAGTAAACGAAAAGATGAAGATGAAAAAAATTGACAACAAATCTTTTTTTTTCGGAAAATTGTTCAGTACTCTTAGACTATTTGCTCCGCCACCCAGGATATCAAACATCTTATCTCAAAGTCAGAGGTGGTCTAAGCGTGCTATTATCACTGATAATATAATTTATGGGAATCCTAACATTTAGAACTGTTCCCAGCGCAATTAAGAACAGGACTATCCATGCTTTAAAGTGAATGAGTAAATCTGTACTAATATTAAAAAGAGTCAAAGTTTGTGAGGTTGTAGGGGGTCATCTCGGGTCATCTCTCCACCGATTTTGATGATGATTTTACTACAACGAAGCCATTTTATTTCTGAGTATAGTAAGTATTTTTATATATCATAGGCTATCTGATATATACATATACTTTTTCTTGGTTCTAAGAAAAAGGAGTCGAGAGAAAACATTTCTTACGATCGCTGCTTTAATGTTGAGAGCTATACGATTGAGTTAGAGAGCTTTAAAATGTCGCGAGATTTTTTATTTATTTATTGTTGTATAAGTGTTCTTAATATAAAGGAAGTTGATAAAAAAAAAAAAAAAAACAAACAAACAAACAAACACAAACTGTGCACAGTTTTTCTAACCACCAGGACGTCGAACATAATTAAATCATTAACACAAATATATATATACTAAGGCCAGTGACATATAAACTGTAAATTTATAACAATCAAACCATTCAAACGATTTAAAATTGCACGTAAAACGTCGTAAACAAATTTAAACACTGATGCGCCATAGATAGCCGATGCAAGAAACCTGTTCTTGTCGAGAATTCTCGCGATAAACTCAAAAGCTGCTTATTACGGGTTTCACTAATATCTAGAATAATTCATGAGGGATATTTTTTTAAGGTTTACGGGTCACGGTTGCCCATGCGAAGTCGGAAGACGGGTCGCTGAAACATAACCAAGACGAAGTCATGAATAATATCAGTCCTTGTGACAATAACAAATAATAATAATATTGTAGGTCATTTTTTTTCGAAATAAACCGAATTTATTGAAAACTTATTTAATAGAATTCTGTACTATACATTAAACTTAGAAAACTATAAACTAATTAAAACTATATAACTAATACTATAACAAATAATAACTATAATAACTAATAACTAATAACTATAAACAAATCCGGCAAATACCAAAAAAACAGTGTGACGTAACCATGGTTTTATTTAAATTTGCGTATAAATAATAACTAATGTTATTATAATATATATATAATATTAGTTCAAAAATTTACTACATTTGTGTGTCGTAACTTAAGTAAACATTACCCACCTCACTAGACTATGAAAAAGCATGTTAATATTTATCAAGGTTACCTATAACTTAAGTACACATCTCTCCCTTTTCATCATAGCGAAAGACAAAAATGGTAGAAAGAGACGAAAGAATATTTTAGTTGAAAGTTTTAGCTAAGTCAGAGTTCGAAACGCGTTCTACCTGCTTAATACCAATTAATATTTCGCATAAATATTTACACAACTAAACCACCCAAAAAGGTTTTTTCAAATAGGAAATAAGATAATAAATCATATCTCAAACAATATTCTGTGTTCGTTAAGTCAAAATGGTGAAAAAAGACATCACCTACTGTCTGGGTTACAAATCATATAGATTATGTTATGACGGCCACACTTTATAGGGTGTTCCTTACATTTGATTATACCTTTGGCAACTTTAGGGATAAATGTAGGTTAAGATCACTGTTATGAGCAGTTGTTAGTTTCATGTTCAGTAATTCTCTATCTACTGTGTTAATAATTTGGCGCATTATCCACCAGCTGCGACTCCAAGCACTTCCGAACTGTTAAGGGAGAAGAGCGGACCACTTTCTTGAAGGTACAGGCTTTTATCGGCGGCGGTGCTTCTTTCTTTAAATGAGGTAAAAATTCCTTGGATGTCGAGCCTGACGCTGGGAATTGGTGCTGGGTCTACATTCAAAGGCCTCAGCCCAAGACACGCCCTTAAGATAGGCCCGCAGGGTTCGCCAAGGCATTATACCCAAGGGGCCTCTTATAAATTGACATAGAGCTCAATCCGTAGTTCCGGGCTACTCGAGACCGATACCCCAGCCTTGAACCACCGGCCAGTCTACGTACAACCCCCAGACCTTTTCCTCAATCACTCAGCAGCCTCCTTCTTCAGCATTATATGCTCACAATGGGCGATGGTGCTCACTTAACTCTAGTTAAGTTAAGTTGACCTGCACTTTTGTCTCCTGTCCTATTCAATGAAAGATTTTTGTATTGATACTTTTTCTTCATTGAATTTAAAGCTTTCATGATTGACTCTAGTGGTCGCTCTAGGAGGTTTCACAGTAATACGTGTCTATTCACTTGGATCACTTATCAATCACATACCATTGAGAATCGCTTATAAGGCAACACAAACTTTTTATACTCGTAAACGTAATAAGTAATAATAATACTAGCGTCCTCTATCGTAATTACTATGAATGAGAAATACATAGTATTGTCTTTTGTTAACATGGCTTTTACACATTAAGAAAACACTTTTTAAACGGATTTATTATGATTATAAACTTATAATTATTTACATAATTTTAAATTTTCCGACGTTTCGCGTGGTTTACAGTGTGCGTGGTCACGGTGACTTTGTAATAATAATACATAGCATCAATACGTTTAAAAAGTGTTTTCTTAATGAGAAATACATGTTTTTCTTTGTCTTGAAATCATCTTGAGTAGATCCTTAAAAATCCAAAATAACAATAATATGCCAGGCGACTGGAACTATGAGAAAATTAATATTCAAAGGGATAAGCATCATTATTTCCCTTGAATTAGTGAAAACAAATATCGCAACAATTCAAATCAATCTGTATCTTTTCAAGTAATTTATATTCCCCCTGTACCTATAATTAGGTCCGCTCAGAGTCCGTTGATTGCTTATTATATTGATGTTTCAATTTTAAACTCATTTTTATGGTCATCGGCCAGCCATGGGGGGTGGCCACCCAGGTTTACACTATTTCATTCGCACACCTGAATTTCCATATAACGCTATCTTAGTCTACTTTCGCGTGGGTAAATTTAATGTTATCTATCTCTTTCGTTTGTATGGCGAAAAGTATTTGTCTCGCTCACTTCACCGATATGGTAAAGCTTTCGGATGAATATTTCGATGGAATTTATTGGGTTGTTGCCGATGAATAAGCGATATTTTGTATGCGAAATGATTACATTGCTACTTTTAAGTGACCTAATCTGAAGTAACATCTAATATGTAATGTAAGAGCAAATTATACAGTAAATTGAACATTTAGTGGTATTTTTGATATCACCTGCCTTTGTTAACTTCCTCCTAAATCATATAACTAAGCTCGTATGTGACTGGCGAAATATATGAAACGACTTCAGAAAACCCAATACAGTTTTTCTTTTTTGACAGGTTCGGTAGTTTAATATAAATATAGCAAGTTCGTTAAGATAACAGCCATACCAGAAACCTCACCTGTGTTGTGTATTTCTATAAATCTATAGATAAGATAAAGAGCAAAACCAAACTAAATTAACTCTATTCCTGGAAACTGAACGTTTAACTAAAACATGTAAATTCCTTTAAACAATAGGTATTTCCGAAAACACGAATTTTAACTAATACCACTTTTTGCGTGACAAATTTGAGCTGGAACTAATGAATATGTCCGCCATTCCATGGCTCAGTAGGAATGTGACCGTCTGTCGGCGTTTATTTGTTAAAAAGATCCAGTCGAATCAATGCAACTATCTCCTTTATCTTGTTCCTGATTGAGATTCTCAAACCTTATACATAATTTAGGGTTCTATTAGAACTACTCGTTTTATTGAATACACGTATAAATGCTTACATATGCCAAATCTGTAAAAACAAGATCCTTTTTGTAACAAATTATGAATAAAGAAATTAAATTATGACCCTTGTAAATTCAGGTAGTGTGCAATAAAATATAGTCTCAAATACTTAAACGTAATCTTTTAAATGTAAAATGAAAAGATTATACCATAAGTATATGATCAGCAAGAAATCGCTAATAATGTTATAGCAAAATCTTGATAATTAAGATTATCTTTACATTTGGACATTCCCAGTTTGAAGTCTTTTATGGCGCCAAGCGGCGCCCAAACCTCATTAATAAATCAAAGGGCGGCATCTTGTAGATGTTCGGATTATCAAGTCGACTGTTAACAAACGTAGGTCCTTTCACCAAAACTGTACTCTTTACGCTTGTTCGCTTTCAATGATATAGATACTTCTTTTCGATGCGGTGACGTTTGACGTAACTTAATCTGTGGATAGATCATTATTTTGATACATCTGTTGTGTGTTTTAATAGCTTTTTAACTTCGAAGTTAATTTTTTTTCTATAAAATATCGTGTAGATTGTGTGCAAGATTATCTATTTTAAAAGGTCGTACTTGAAGAATTAAATATTTTACTTTAGTTTCAGAGTATTTTAAATACTAACTTCGTCCTTATTTGGGTTCAACAAATTTTGAGAGTGTACGTTAAACGCAATGTGTTTACTATTTTAAATGAACAATTCTTTCGCCAATATACCAAAAACTACGAATTTATTGCAAGATACACAAGAAACAAAATGTTGTGTAATAATAATATACTACATTATTCTAATTCCACGCAAACAATGTCACGGGTTAGTAACATTTTGTACGAAGTCATTAATCTCTAGTGGAATAATAAGATTTTTGCTACATTGATAAATTTTTGAGGAAAGTTTGTCATCATCGTTACGTCTTTAGAAGTTTCTTCGGGTGTAACACTATAGTCAGTTGTTGTACCTTCCAAGCCACAGAAGCGTTATAGATCTATACTAATAAGAGGAAAGAATTTTATTTTTGTAACAAACTCAAAAACTATTAATTATAATCTAATATTATCTCTGAGTTAATAAAGTCTAGCTGAATACAGTTCGACATTTGTCGATAGTCACTGAAATACATAAACTGTAACATTCGTAAACATCGACACAATCTAAGAAAGGAAAAAAGAAATAGTTAATTGGTTTGTCAAAACGTCAACCAAATCTTTCCAGCTTCTTAAGATACCAAAAAAAAGGTTGTATCATCACAGATATCATAAACAGTTTCCTATTACAAAATGTTAGATTGTGTAAACTACACCGGTTACCTTTAATTGGTAGCCGACTTGGTTATTTGATTGACATTTTATCATGTTCTTGATATACTTCTGATGGGAAATGACAGTTCGGTGATTCAAAAAGTGATGTTCTATAGTTTATGAAACATATATCTTCGTAGGATTTGAAAATAAGTGATAAGCTCGCTGATCTATTCTTTATAACGAGTCGTTTTAGAAGATTTTATTCTAGTTCATCAGTGACGCTACAACCTTTTAGGTCTGGGCCTCAGATTTCTGTATCTGTTTCATGATCGTTTGTTAATTGAATAGGCAAATAGGTGATCAGCCTTCTGTGCCTGACACACACCGTCGACTTTATGGGTCTAAGGCAAGCCGGTTTACTCACGAAGTTTTACTTCACCGTTCGAGCTAATGTTAAATGCGCACATAGTAAAAAATCCATTGGTGCACAGCCTGGATAGAACCTACGACCTCAGGGATGAGAGTCGCACGCTGAATCCACTAGGCCAACACTGCTCTAAACACTGCTTTTATTCAAGTTAGTAACAGATAATTAATTTAAATGTAAAACATCTTCTGAACATTTTTGCAATGCATTTGTTCGTTCGTTCGAAGTTTTCGTTCAAAAATGAATTATCTTATAAACACCTTAAAACATATTAATTTATTTAATTTTATAAAGAATTCGTTGCAGTAGAATTACAGTACAATTAAAATGAGCGCAAGAAGTGCAAAACTACATAGGACATAATGTCACTTAGACAAAACTAATAGAACAAAGCAAAGTAAAAAAAACACATGATGAAGAAAAGAGCACATGAAGCACGGTAATTTCAGATCAGTTAGTTAGATATAGAAGTGTTGGCCAAGTGGTTTTAGCGGACGACTCTCATCTCTGAGGTCGTAGGTTCGAGCCCGCCTGTGCACCAATGGACGTTTTTTCTATGTGCGCAGTAAACTTAACGGTGTGAACAAACGGTGAAGGAAAACATCGTCAGGCTTGGCTTAGACCCAAAAAGTCAACGGCAACTGTCAGGCATAGGAAGCTGATCACAAACTTGCATATTACATTGACACAATTGGAATGATCATTAAACTATTTTTATTTTTTAGTTAGTTGGCCATATAAAATGTTGCAAAAAACAACAGAGTAGAAAAAATGTTTTTTTTTCTTCAAAATGTATTATCTTAAAATCTTTAGTGAAAGAGATATCTGCGTGTTAGTTATTCCTATTGGTATTCTCAATGTGGCTTTGAATGACGTATGACGGGATGGGTGGTCCACGCTAAGTAGGAAGCGATGCGGTCAATTACTAGTTGACTGCCACAATTAACAGGTCAAACGGTCCGCAGTGTGTGAATGTGCAGAATTGCGCATTTTGCAATGACTTTGAATAGTACAGGTTTATATATTGTTATTGTATTCCTCTAAATATAAATCTAGAATCAAATTGTAACAAGCACAAGAGATACTTATACCCGTTTCTTTTTGTCGATTTCAGACAATGTTAAAACGTTAAAGACACACCTGATCACTGATAAAAAATAATTATGCCATGTACTTCCCATGTACTATGTAGGATGCATCAGTTATTAATCTGGGTGATTCTAGAGGTCGCTATACAAGACTTAAGACTTTAATAAGCTTCATATAATATTAAAAGCTACTTAACATTCTCTCACACACAGTTTTTGTATAACTCGATAGATTTTCATCTGGAAGCAGTAGAAGAATTACTCATAATAAAACTAGTAACTTTGAAAGTAAATAAAAGTGTTTAAACATTCTTTAAGTATTGAATATATATTCATAAAACCGTCAATGTGTAAATTTAAGTCACTATTAAATAATATATAAACTATGTGATCCTATAAAAAGAGGAAGGCCGAAACTCCGTTGCCAGGGCCTGAAAATCTCAAAAAGCCAAGACTTGTTGGTGACGGAAAGTACTGGTGGAAACAAAGACCCATATAGGTCTGTAACACCACGATGCTTAAATGACAAAGATATGGAGTTACACAGAGCAGAATAAGCAGTATTTCAAGCCTTTGCCAAAAAAGGCATAGATACTGTAATAGTGCGTTTAAATTGTTTTATCTGAAATATATTTATTAATTTTAGTATTCTGACTGTAAAGAGAAGGACTACTTGTATCGTTTTTCATTACCACTAAATAATAGGGATTTGTTCAAGAGCGAATAACAGCAATAGCACCTAAGATTAACGGTACAATTCCAATAAACTCCGAGGGCTCTGCAGCAATGCGGACTGTCAAACGCCGTGCCTTGGGTCACAACTCACCCCTACCCACCCCCGTCTTACCCCCTGCTGACCCGTGTTAAATTACTACGGAAAATCACATAACTGAATTTCAACATTTCTATCGCTTTTGCAGTAGATTTAGAATATATGAAATTTACATTATATTTTGAATTTAAACAGATCCCACTAAGCTGGTGCTGATTCTGAAGTCTTTTGAAAAATCACTTCGTAATCATCTGTATGCATTATACACGTCAATTATTTACGCTTAAATTTACATACCTTTAATCGTTTACCAGTTATGTTTTAACATAATTAGTTTTTAAAGCATTTCATATATAGACGTGCTCGGCTAGAATTAGCCTTTAGGCATTTAAATTAGTCGCTATTGCTATCTTAAATACGACAGAGTTCTTAATATTATTCAATTTCCGGCTTGGCTGGTCTATCTAACATACCGCATAGACTCACGTTCGTTTTTTTCTCCAGCCAATTGCACAGTCTAAAGATATGTGTACCATTGCACAAGCGACTGAACTTTTTCGATCTTCTCCTACGTTCTATATTCAAAATGTTAATCGTTCTTGTATATTGCGGTTTTTGAACATAGAATACCCATATTTTAAATCGAGAATTCGTAGTATCGACTGGACAGCAGAGGTGTCATGGCGACGGAGTCGAGAGAGTGAGGCGGGCTAACATAGCCTAATATAGAGGCTTGCACAGCCGATTGCCTTTAAGTGCCGACCCAACTTGAGCTTCAAATTAGTACTCGAAATACTTCGCATCCATGTTACTTTTTTATATCATACTTTCATTTTCTTTAACTATAGTAAATATATGCATGATCTGTGCCCTTGTTAAATAGACTTGTTAACATATGGTAATGAAATTGATTATTAAAAATTATCTTACCTTCCTGTTTTAGATGAAGGCGTTTATACAGGTACTTAAAATATATCTCTCCTTCGTAATTTTACAATATTGAAGCAGATGAAGTCCTAGTTGTGTTTAAAGTACAAGTTCAATTAACTAGACGAGCATTGTATAATTATTATGGATATTGTATATAAACGAGCCATAAACTTATTCAAAGCATAAATAGCTGAAAGTGCTCAATAAATCTACTTAATAAATATAATTACGCCAATGCACTAAGGCACGCGTTAATTAAAACCTAGAACAGTAAATCTCTCGAATAACTATTCTGGAACGGTCAACTTAGTCGACTTCATGAATAAAAACTAAGTATCGATTTATAGTTTAACTAACTTGAGCCAATTAGCGGCTTAAACCTCTTAGACACCCCACATCCCCCCCTTCCCACTAAAACAACATGGCGTCACGATTGTCACCTATGCTTAGGCATTTTTTTAATTTACATCGGAACGTGCGAACCTTACCACCTTGTAATAGAGCACAAACAAAATCATTGCACCTGACGACTCATTCTTCATGTGCGATATTACCCCATTCTCCCCATATTTTTGATGTTGGAAAATGAACCTTATATCGTTGAAATAGAGTGCATTTTGCTACTTCTGTTTGGTGGTCTTAAGCGTTGTTCTAATAAGTAGTAGAGGCGTGACATTAACGCCCGTGGGTTTGTAGAATTATAGATGAAGGGTTGCTGCGGTAGGGTTAAGTGGTGTACTTTATACCGCGATAGTGTTTTATTATTAATGTAAAAATGGCCGAACTATTGACGTTTGCATTAGTCGATATTCATGACTACATCAACAAGCCTTTTAAAATGTCAGTCACAGTGTCAGTACAAACAGCTTATCTTTAAACTTGACGTGATTTGATAACGTATACCGTCATAGTTACTTCTAAATTAGAATTGTGTTGATGTACTTATAGATGTGTGAAGAGGTGTGATAGTGTAGGCCTAGTGCCTTCAGATTGCAACACACATCCCTGAGGTCGTAGCTTCGATCCCCGGCTGTGCATCAGTGGACCTTCTTTCTATGTGCGCATTCGCAACATTCGCATAGGGCCGAGGGCTTGCCTTACCTACCTAAAAAAGCCAAGTGCCAAGTTTAGAAGGCTGATCGCCTACTTGCCTATTTGATTAACAAATGAATATCATAAATACAGATGCAGAAATCTGAGGCCCAGACCCCAATAATTTAGTAGCACCGTCGATTTTATAATTCAAATTTTTAGGTGTGTTTTGTTAGTGGTGAATCTATAGTATTAATTTGACTCCTAAAAGTAACCAAGTTTCTTTAAATAAAAAAATATACTTCTTTAATGAATATAAAACACAAATTATTATATAATTGAGTAACAAAATATTTACACTTATTTATTACTGTTGAACTTTGAATTAATCGAAGTTATGATAATTAATGTCGTTAATATTCAGTTGTTTTATTGACTAAATTCAAAACCCTGAGTCAAAGCTAAGTCTGGTTTTTAAAGTATTTACTTTTCTCCTCCACATATACGATGTTAGACAAAAATTATTAACGAACGTAAGTTCACCGTAAGTGTCAGGTCAAGCTAAAAGTAATTTTGGTGGCGGCTGTTTGATAAACTCTTTGCTTCAAGCTGGTCAACTAACTTTAATTGTTTAAGACATAAGCTTCAAAATTAGGAGTAGTGGGGTTTCGACGCTAATAAAAAACTAACTTGGCTTATTCAAGGGTTCTTAAATATAAGTGACACTAATAGTGTAGTGGACATTTCGGACATTGGGAACAAGAATGTAGTCAAAGTCCAAAATCATTTATTCATATAGGTAACACAATGTACACTTATGAACGTCAATAAGAAATGAATATACATTAAATGCTTCTAATTTTACAGTTATTGCCAATTCTCAAATCAAGGACGTAGAACGGAAGAGAAGAACTGGCAATAAACTCTCCGCCACTCTTTTTAATCGCCAAGTTTTTTTTTGGATTACACAACGTTTGTAAGAAGCTCCAACCATAACACCATGTTCTACATGACATCAGCAGATGTATTACAATATTCGTGTGGAAAAAACTAAAGGGCTCGTTTTGGCTACAAGTGTGTGACATTTGGTTTGCGCTTCTAATTATTAGCTAAAATCTATGTATGCTACCATATATATATATATTGGCCATTAAGGTGTGTGGCCTTTAAATCAAACATCAAATCTATACTATAATAAGTACCTTGAACCGTAAATATTTTATTACTTGATACCCTACCTTATGTACAGATTGGTTTCAGTGGGAGTCCAATTAGTATTGTATTTAAAGAAACATACACGAAAAATTATCATTTCATCGCTAGATCTTAAGATTTGAAAAGAATGCGTGTTAAGCGAAATCCTATAGTTTTTAGCAGAAGTATCATGGTCGCCCGTCAAAATAAACCAAAACCAAATTGTCTACACGACTCTGAACCAATAATAAGGCTATTGTTTTTATACAAATACGATATTGCGATTATAAATCGGATGAACTTGTGTTGGACAGAGGGGAAATGGAGCCGTCATGTTTTTTCATTGAATGGACCGGTCTTATTAATACAAGCTATTTCTAAGCAGGGCTTAGACATTTAAAAAAATACCAAGATTTTCATCTATGTCCATATTTATTCAATATCAAAGTAGATTGAGCATATAAAAATACTTGAATACCTAGTTAAAAATACATTTTATCGGGCAGCCTTTTCTGTTACGAAATAAGAACCTATATGCAGTTACATTCTTACCACCCCGAAATTAATAAAATTCTTAACTTGAAAAATCATCTTTTAACTTCAAATGTTAGAGTTATAAACGTTAATTTCTTATAAGGCCTCTCTACAATCTTTCCTGTCCACACATCTGACAACAAGAAAAGCGCGCGCGGCGGTGTCCGTGGCGCCAGTAGCCTCCGTTCGTATTTATTTATTTCTATTCGTCTGACTTGAACTTATTTATGTATTTATTCATTTTTCTACATTCGAACACCAACAGTAGTCGTGTCAATGTTTCTGGCAAGTATTTTTTAGTTGTTCTAAATTTGAATTATTTCCAACACTAGACGAAGAAACTTTGAAGTGTCTTATATAGCTTTATACTGATATATTATTACATATATAATTTAAAAGTTATTATTCGGACATCCTCTCTATACATAATATTAAGTACACTATACAGTTTAAGTTTCCAATAAAATAATGAACAGAAAATAAAATACTTCAATTTTCTAATAAAATCTAATTTTCAACCTATGAATGCAAGCGGTTTTCTTGTTTACAAAGGTTTCTGTGACCTGCTAAATTTAACAATAAATTGAGTTATAATTGGACTAAAAGATCACCACTAGGGGTGCCAAGGAAGTAAAAGCCAAGCCACACGGCTTTGCTTTTACGAAGAAGAAATAACGAAGGAAAGCAAAATGTGTAAGATTTTGTTTTCACCATAATATTAGTGATTAATACCTGAATATTACATAACCCTTTAAAAATTTATAGGTAGGTTACACAATGTCAATATTTTTAGATAGTTACTCCAGACTACTCTCGTGTTATGCGTAGGAACATTGCGACTATAAACTCTGAATCTTATGGCATTAAGCATTAAATCAACAAACGAATGATATACTTTAAACTGATGTTCGAATAATCTGTAAAGTCGTGCTCATAAACTGTTATGATATGCATAATCTGTGGCCACGTGGGAGCGGCATGCGTTTGTCGGCAAATCAAAAGTCACGCGCGCTAAGCTTCGGGAAACATAGATACTTGGAACTCGTTTTTCGGATCGATAGCAAAATGGACAATTTAGAATTTTCAAAGAACCGATTTTTTAATTTCACTTTAATTGCTTAGTAATGGCGTTTTTAGACTGTAGGCGCCGGTATTTTACCACATTCCTATTTTAAAGGCCTTGTTTCTTGTTACCATTGATTAATGAAAACTACTACTACTACTAACTAAGGAGATATTTATAGAGAACACATTTATATAAGACAATGAAGTATGCCAAATTTTCTATATTTCTGACTTCGTTCTTTATTAATTAATTAATTAAGGAAAATTTCAAGGGGAAAATGGAGAAGAAAATGCCCTAGAAAAAGATGGACAGAAGGCATAAAAGCGAATGAACAAAGAAAGCTATGGATAGAGAAATGTGGAAAAAGCTGGAGAAGACCTTTATCCTTGAAGGGTCCCCGATCAATGATATTGAACGAAGTTCGGATAAAGAGTAACAAGAAAAAAATATTATATTACAAATTAAAAATGTATATTGTAACATTTATAAAGATTGAAAATAAATAAATTAAGTATGAAAATCTCTGTCCCAATCTTAGCCAGTTTTGGCAGTTCATTATAAATGGATCAAGAATTTACATCGCCGAAATATCAAGTCACGGTAAATGCCTTTAGAATTAGACTTTTATATCAGTTAATCTAGTGGCATAGATTAAATATTTTCGTACGAACACCTACATTATGAACGGGTGGTCTACAGAATATATCGTATCCTGCTGCGTCCACACATACCGGTCTCATACTACGATAAAATACCTTGTAAAGTGTATGAAGCACTAATAAAATTACAGACTATACAAAATGTTTGTTCTAGTAACATCCTTATTTATAACGCATTTAGTACCAATTTTATTCAAACTAAGTAGATATAAAAGTGTATTATTAATGATATGTATTTATCTTTATTGGCTTATGAAATGCTTGTGAAATTTAATTTTAATGTTTAATTAGTTTCATTGAGTGCTACATTAAAGCGGGAAATCTTTTGATGTTGAAAAATAGATTTTAATTCTTGAATCTAGTCAATAAAATTAATTGTTGTAAAAGTGCGTACATGACTAGATATAAATCAAAATGAATCACTAACATATTTATCAAATTGATTAAAATGATAACCTGATGTTGTTTGGACCGTCAAAGAATGATCACCAGCAAATTGAATCTTGGCTTCTAAAAAACTAAACGAATGGCGCCAACGCGCCCGCGATGTTCTTTATTTAAATGTCTGTTAACATTCCGTAACTTTTTTATTTTCATTTCCCAATGTTGTCATGATATAAAATATTTAGTCCTTTGAATGATTATAGTATCAATTAGATTTTAGGGTTTGAAATTTTTTTGCTAGTGTCTTATACACGAGACAGATAATCACAATTTATAATATATTGTATCTGTAGGCTTAGACGTCTTTTCAACATACTTATCTATTGTAAATATATAAGAGTGTAGATATTTCAGTAGACATTGTGAATTCGTGTAAGAGAATTCTGACTTCAAATTAAGTGCACACAGTTGCCATAACAAAAAATTGCACTGATCCCTTTACGATAAAATGGCGACTTTGGAATTGTCACACAGCGTTCGATTGAATTAGCAATTTGACAAATGCAACCTTTTCTAATCTGCGCCTTTTATTGTAAAATTGGTTTAAGCCGTGCAAAAAACAGTTTAGCCGGATATTTAAACATGTAAGTCTATTTGTTCATCTGTAAATATTGTTAATGTACCTTTGGTTGAACGATCGAATGGCCAATTTGACATTTGAAACTTTTTTGTTTAAATCGTTCGAGAAGTTGAACGTACATGAAAAAAACATTATTTAGTTTTGAATTACTAGCTCTATATTATTTACAAAATCATATTATTGTATATCTTGGAAACCCTTTTATCAACAACAGTGATGACTGAAGACTCAGAACCAAGCAACCCCAAATTTCTACCGTTATAGAAATAGAAATACTAAAATTCTTAGTGTTTTCGAACAGTGTGTATGTTCATTTAGCAATTCTCCAAATAACACCCTATTGATCCTGCACCAATGTAAATACGGCCAACAACATCAACATCATGAAGCAAAGCAGGATATCTTATACCTGACAGTGACAATGTGTCAAACGCAGCAGGCTAATCCTATATTATCTATGAAAGACACGCAGAAATATGTTATCTCTTCCTATTAGAATTTTAAAAACATAAATATTACTGGTTTAATAAGATTTATCAAAGACAGACAGGTCAACGCGTCTGTTCTTCTTAATTTCTAACATTTACTGAATTTATTTATTATAGCGCACAAATTATAATATATTCGTTCCGGTGGACAATTGTATACAAACTACCGAAACGTCGTTACAATTTGTAACGGCTCGTTGCTTTTAAAAATACTAGAGAGATTAATTCGTCATTTGAAGACCAGTTTTCGATGAAAAAATGAGTTTGCTCAATTTGTACTTATATAATTGAATTTAAACGCACCTGCTTGGGTTTGCGACATTTTTTCTGCTATTACGTAGGTAGACAATTTTCATACATTGATGTATTAAAGGGTACATAGTCGAAGATAATTGAGACTGTTTAGCGAAACAACGATGTGTTTTTGTTTTATATATTTATTTATATACATACGTTACCTAAAACAATTATATTATGAGATATTAGCGTCCGACTGCCATAGTATTGAGAGTAAATAAAAATGTGTGCGTGTAGTAGTGTACACACGTAAGAAGAGAAACTTCTTTATGATCTTAATGATCTACTATATGCAACATTACAGGAATTGGTTAAATAAGATAAAATTTAACAAAAGGCTTTTATTATCATAGACATGAATACAAATAATACAATTATTTCATTGTACCTTATTACTACTAAGATTATTACAGAATTTCATTAATTGTAATGGAATTATTACTATCATTGTTAACGTTATTATATATTTTTGTTATAAATGGCTCCGTATCTCTTTGAATCAACCGTGGTCAATCAAGAAAAATATGTGTAACGGAAAAATGTGACGCGTAACCGACAAATGTGACAGTAAATTTTTTAACAGCGCCGATAAAGAAGTTTTACTACAAATATTACTTAACAAAAAATACTTTTTACGTATTTTTTTTTGTCGAATCTTACAGCTGTACTTTGATGGACAGTTACACAATCTAAGTTTATTAACTAAGATAAATATATAGAAATAAACAACATATATATAGATAATGAAATGATAACGGTGTAGTTAACTTCTTGGCCTTGTCTCAAGAATAAAGTGAGCGAAAAGTTAAAATGATATTTAAGTACCTTTATATAGAGCAATGTGAGTATCGCGTAAGACATGTCTGTTATTTGGGCTTACTGAGGCGTAGGCAGCTTCCAGCCTTTATTTCACGTAAAGACCACTTTCGTACAGAGCTCTACGAGTATTTCAAGTATAGAATTATCCTAAGTTTAAAAACGATAAGTGTACGAGGTCAATATGAATCTTTAAGTCCACTTCGTTCGCCTATCGGCTAGTCAGTTTGGCCGCTTTCTCTAATGTTAAATCTTGAATTTGAGAGAGAAATCAAATGATAATGGACTCAGCCCGCCATTTTACTAAACCTTGTTGCATGAAAGCAGTTCTGTATTAAATGTTGTGAAGGTGATGTTTGCGAGGTTATCTTAAGTTACCTCAGGTTAACTTTTGTAAGTTTGCAGTGATGTTTAATATATACTATACTATAAAGAGCGTCAGAACTGAGAGAATTCTATTTGGGTTATTTTTTAAATAACATTTAATTTAAACATTTATAAATCGTAGTTTATCTCTATAATATCAAATCCTGTATGTGTGATGACGTCAGCTGAGGCTCATACATTAGCCGTCTTTAGCACGCTCTCTTGACCCGCTACTGAGAGAAATTGCTCGGAAAATCACACCACTGTACAGAAAGTGTACTACCCACAATACATTCAAAACCCAAGATAGGCGTTTTTTTATATTATACTACTATTTTTAAGCTAATTTAACATTTTACTAGGTAATTTACCTTTTTCGCTGCTCAAAAGTTGTACTGTACTTAGTATACATTGTGCTGTTTTTTCTCCAAGCATCGACCCTATGACTTCCGCTATATGCTATAAGCATTTTTCCAACGACGGAAATTTTTATAATAATATTCTATTATTTTTATACTTATACTTAATAATGTATGCATGTCTACTTATCAAGGACTGTTTAATTTCAATTTAAAAATGTTATTATTCTTCTAACATTGTTATTATGTTTGGGGCTACCACCCCGAATATAATGCATTTACGCCCCGCAAGTAGTATTTAGGATGCGACCCACACCAAGGACTTTCCTATTCAGAGACTGGGTGATCAATTCTCACTTACATCACCCCAGGTAGTTCCCACAAGGCCGTATTAGAATGGCTACCGAGGGCGTATTGGCATAACTAATAACACTACATACGAGGTAGATCCTTACCAGCTAAGAAAGCATTGTTTTTAAGTAATTACTAAACATACATTGAATTGTATTTGTTTTGAAACTTTCTTTAAATGTGTGTGTTAATACACATTTAAATACTACTTCTTTGCTATATAAATCCTCCTATATGTCCTTCCTCTGTATACATAATATATAACCATATATATATTATAGTTGCCTACCAATGCATTTACATAAATATTTTTTTGTAATTTGTGATTAAATAAAGTTCATGATTCTGAGTCACTGAACTTCATTTGTAACGTAAATGTAAAGTCTAAAATCCAGCTCGCTTAAGTGATGTAAGACAATATTGTGATAGGATTTTCTTGTCGTTTTGCTTATGTAATTCAAGAAGTGAATGAAATTTAAGTATTCGTAAGTACCTAAAGTCAAAACATTTTTGCATTAATTGAGTATAGTTTGGCGCTGACTTTTGTTTTTGTGGCAGTCGGGATTTTTTCAAGATTTTAAGGATAAATACAAAAAACAGCGCCCTTACTCTGTAATTTCCAATAGCGATACCGATCCAGACGTTTTTGTATGAAATTTAGATGTTGTACTCGTCGCGACATTGAATTTTTACTGAATTTAATGACCCCTGGATGGGGCAGACACACAGCGGGCCTCCATCGGGTTTAGTCTTGAGATTTACATTTTCACTCCAAGTATTTCTCTCTTTGCCTTATCTGCATCTCTACGTCGCCACACGAAAAAGCATAAATATACAATGTACAATAACTAATAGGCTAATTATTTTCGAAATTAACAATATCATAACAATTATCATTGTAATAAAAACAACTATGAGTTTCTTAGGCTTTTGACTTTGGGGTTAGAATTCCGTCTCTTCCACCTTACTTAAGAAGAATCACCCCCTAAGCCCTATTAATGACCAAGAGGCGGGCCAAGGGGGGGTCAAGGGGGTGTGAAACCGTGATCCGAGGTGAGGAGATAAAGTAATTTCGCTTAACTGGCGGCAGTTAGTATCACGGAAAAAACATGATAAGCAAGTATGGAAAAGGATCTTATTATCGTTACGAACATTTCGAGGCTTGTATTTCCGAGGTTGAATGAAATGTTTCTCGATTTTTATACAGCTTAAAGACGTTATGACGTTTTGACGTTTCAAGAGAGCGTCTATCACATATCTACCAGAAAATTGTTACCCTCGTTTTCAGGTGGGTCAAACATTTTTTCAGGCTTTTACAGAGCAAGTATAGTCCAATGGTACAGTTTTCAGGCAAACCCGTTTTCAGTACTGGTTATACCCATATTATTAAGGAAGATTCAGAATAGAAGAGAATTTTCTAGGTTATTGAAAAGCAAAGAGAGGGTAGAGCGGAATCTTCTCGAAGCCAGACTAAACAGTACAATTCAGTTTGAGTACGATTACGAGAGAGTGCAAATATTGTGACAAGTGATTACTATTAAATTCTTTATTGAATCATTTAAAATGAGATCTTGAAGAGACTGACGATTATCCGATCCCCTAGCTACATTATTTTAAATGATGAAATAATTTATATTATAACTGCGTCCGTACTCTTTCTTCTTCAACATCCAGCGCCAGCGATACCAATCCCGAGGTTTTTTTAAGTCCGACGTAGTTTTCTTAATATCCGTAGCGCTTATATCGCATCATTGAAAACGCGTGGAATACGTTGTCAAGATCGGGATCGCTACTGAAAGTCTTAAAAAGACCTTATGTTTGTCAATTTTATCAAATCAAATGCTAATAAGTATTAGGATTTGCATTAAGTATTAGCATTTTAACATTTTTTCATTAAATAGAAAACGTAAACCATTAAATGATAATAAATAACGAGTGATGTTTACATACCAAAATATTAGTAAAAAACATTAATATAGGTGTCTAACCAAAGTAGGTTTTCTATTTAATGAAAAAATGTTAAAGACGTTGAACATTCAAAGATAAATTAGGTAGACTGAACATTTTTTGTCATGTAAGTGTTATAATAAATTAAAGTAAGTATTTACACAGAGTTTAAAATTTGATACGGACAGTAGTAAATATTGTAAATTTAAATAATCTTGTATCTATCGTACTACAGACGGTTAATAATACCAGTTGAGACGCTGATGAGTTTAGATTCCTAAATTCAATCGCATTTTTTCATACCATGACCGTGCTGAAACGTATTGGAATCGAACGAAAGAAGTTTATACTTCTTTCATTCGATTCCACAAAATTATTTTTGTATGTGGTTTCTATGTAGTTCTCTTATACTAAACAAAATCTTATAATTATTTTAAATAATTCCGTAATCACAAAAAGTATTTATTTCATTTTATTTGATATAGTTTAAACGTTCGATTCCCGGCTGTGCACCAATGGAATTTCTTACTATGTGCGCATTTAACATTAACTCGAACGGCGAAGGAAACCGGCTTGCCTTAGACCCAAAAAGTCGACGGTGTGTGTAAGGTAAGCACAGAAGGCTGATCACCTACTTGCCTATTCAATTCAAAAACGATCATAAAACAGATACAGAAATCTAAAGCCCAGACCTAAAAAGGTTGTAGCGCCATTGATTATTATTAGTTTAAACTTTTAACTATGTCTATGAAACGGTTTGTTGATCACTTCTTTTACGATTGAGAAATGCATGGTCATGAACTAGTCTCTTCTAGTCAATAATAGGTACAACATTCTTCTTAGCTTGTCTGAAAATGGTTTAATTTCCCAAAAATCAACTCCATACTTACGTAGCTGATGGCTCAAGTAGAAGTAGCGTAGTGATGACGTCACAGTTCAGGGTTTTCTGAGGAAAATTAACACATCGATCTCGGAATGTGGTTTATGTGAGTAAAGTTTCTTATTTAGAACATTTTGAAGTACTTTTGGCAAAGTATTGTGAAAGTTTTACTTTTTCATTGTAACTGTGTGTTGCTCACATTGAGTGAGTTGATAGCTTAAGATACTCTCATCCTTATGGTCGTAGGTTCGATCCCTGTCTGCACCTATGGACTCTTTGTCATTTTGAATTTTGCACTCGCTAGGTGAAAGAGGAAACCGGCATATCTTGGACCTGTAAAATGTCTTACTGTATTTAGTCTACATTCATACATTATTTATTTATTAACACTTTGTCGCAAAACAAATTTGATACATATACATTCAGATAGCATAAATCAAGGTAGCCATGGGCAGCCTTATTGCAAACAAGCGATATCTTCCAGGCAACCAAAGCTCTTAGGGTAAAGTGAAACAAAATTTTAAAAATAAAATTACAGATGTTATGTATGTATAGATAGACTTATTTCAAAATCAAACTAATATAAAGAGGTAATCTTAAGAGTAACGAATCAGCTTGTCAAATGACGCCATGGTGACCGTTCTTTGATAGTCTAGTATATGTTTTCGTCTATACGACATACGACTTCTTGTATTATTGACCAAACGAATTTCTTTATATTTGGATTAAACTGCTTTTAGAGGTAGACCGCCATTACATCCCTTGTAATCATATATTTTATTTTTCTCCTGTTTTATACTATTTTGCTTACATGACTTAGTGGTTAATAACAGTGCTATATAAGCTACTCGTCATATAAAGCAAAGAACGTGCACCATTGTGTTATCGGACATCAAACAACATCACTAGCTAACAGATTGTTATAACAAAACCTATTATCAAAAACAAACGCTTTCCAATTCTAAAACGTCATTACCAGCCCCTTCAATGTCATTACCATGTTTCAATGGTTTGAGGGGAGACAGCGGGTTATTTGAATCTCTAAAACCCTCCTAATTACCCTCTTCCTTGAGAAGTTGAGATTTCCTCCATTGTCAAGGGCTATCTTCAATCGGTTGACGATTTAACAGCTTACCCGTTACGTTGTATACTATAAAATATACGCTATGAATAACAAATGACGTTCGAAATATTTATTTGTATTTACAATATTTAATTTTATTTACGTACATAGTAATAAAAATAATTAATCATGGATTAATAGAAACGTATATTCGGTTTTAATTTAATAAGTTTTAGACTGAATGTATCAGTGAAAAACCTTTTGATTAGTGTTTTTCTTTTGTAATGGTATTTCGATGTACGGTTAACTTTCTTAAATTCTTACGATGGCTAAATTGATTGTTACTTCCAACGTATTCTGAGTATGAGCAGAGATTAGTAAGTTCATACAATAGTCAATAATGGTTAGCGAATGCGTTGCCGGCTATTAAAATATTCAATAGATTTTTGTTGAATCCTAACTTTTGCACATTATTCACATATTTTTGTATCGTAAATGCTTTATCAAAAATAATGGTTATTTGTGTATACTTTAGAACCTCATTCATTAGAACATTTATTTTGATATTAACTTGTTAGTATAATAAATAATAGTTTACTAGAATTTTCATAGATAGTTTTAAACACGATAAATAAATCATCAACGCCTTGTTTTTTTCTTATCGTGGCTGTCATTTCTTATAACTATTTAATTATTATTATAGATACGGGTCTATTATAGATAGTAGAATCGTAAAAGGACCACAGACGAAAAATGAAAGATTTTGCACCAAGTCACCACAGATATAGAATAATCAACTTTTTTACATTCATATTTTATATTGGCTAGACGTTTTATACTGTATTGATATCAGCGTTTTTAGATATATACGTCCACATATCTAAGACAATAATATTTGATGGAGGTGTATTAGGGAGAGTGCAACTTAATATCAAGATTACAAGTGTTTTGTAAAATATGAAATATCTATGGTACTATTTATGCATAATCTTGTCATATCATAATAAAGACAATCGTAAGTTTTGGCTTTAATTATAGGATTAGTCTTAAAAAGGTTAGTAGAAGTAAGTACTTATAGTACTGTTTAGCAAGGACGCTGTTTTTTAATACAATACTTTTTATTAATACCATAATTATGCTCGACATACATAATTGTTACACATTCTAGATACAGCAGATAGTTGATACCTTTATGTATTTATATATTTTTTAACTATTTGTCTGTTTATATGACCGTGACTAGAACTATTAAGCCGAAAAATAAGAGATAGTTACTTCGTGTTACGTCAGTTTGAACATTTACCCTTATCAAATTACAAATACGAAGACAACAAAATCAGTAGAAACTGGAATTTAATTGGATATTTGTTTTGTTTTTGGTGTTACATGAGACGCGATTAATTTCACTTAGCCGAGTATCGGTCTGTTGGAACTTAAAATATGTGGTATATCGGAATTCCCAATATCCGTTGGGGGTTGTGGGTGGGGGTGGTTCACAGGCGATGTTTGCGGCGCCTGCAGCCAGCGCCCGAGATAAGCGACGACCGACGCCCGTCCTATGAAATTATAGCACCCTACTCTGTATGTATGTTTTTGGGAATTTGTCTGTATGTTACTGAGCTTCGTTTATCTACATTAATAATTTAATATTCGTATTTGGAACTATGTATATATAGAAGTAGTAAGAGGACGCAAATAGGGGAAAATTGGAGTTTCAAAATTGTGTCAATCGCGGTTGATAAATAAATTCCATTTTTAAATTTTCCTTGGCGTTAGTCACTTAGCGCGAGTCACTGACAATCTCTCGATACCACTATCAAGAAAACATGCTTTATTCCAATTTTAAATATTCTAAGACCTTTCCTGTTTCCTTTGGGTACGATTAGGGAGGTAGTATCAAGGAATTATTCTTTTCTTCATACTTTTACAGTACCAATAATATTATTTGTACAGTACCTTCGTGAATCGAAATGTTTCAATACTCATCGAAAGCCAGGTTTTTCAACTAGTACGTAAAGATATAGCGTACATATAGAGGGTGTTGGGGTCGAGTCCTCCTCCGGGCCATTTGTCAGTGACAGGACGTCGTATGGGTGGCTCCCCCTGGATTCCTCCGCACGTTTGTGGCTTGTGTAAGCTTAGGGCTGTCAAATCAGTATATTCAGTTTTTTTATAAATGAACATAGTATTTCTATTTCCACAGGTTGTACTATTATACTATAAAACAACATGGTTCTGTTCGTTTAATATTTTTTACTTCAATTTCATAGGACATTATCTTGATTCGAAATATTGTTTAGAGGGCAATACGCATTTAATAGAAACATTCCTGTTAAACTCAAAAGTTACTTTTAGGTAGAAAAGCTTTTTTATATTACAATGGCTTTTCTCTTAAATTATTTTAAAATTCATAATGTATTGTTGGCAAATAGTGTAATCTTAGACATAATCTTCAAATGCTATTTAAGAACGTAATGCTACCAGCCCTAGAGATACACTCCACATGAACGCGTTTCTTCCGAATTACGAAAAATGTGCTATACAATTGTGTACGCGACTGTCTCACGGGTGTTTGAGTGTCAATTTTAGTACTTTATTTAATCATTTTAATTTGAGATTATTATATTGGAATAACAGGAACAATTCTAAATAAGTTTCTTATAGACATATATTTATTACACCTAAGCTTGCGTAGTTTTTATTGTAAATAGGAGCATTCGATCTTCATCCCTGAGCAGGTCCGAACTCCGGCTCCGGCGTGCTCCAATGGACGTTATCTTTGTGCACATTTAACACTTGCACGTACGTTGACGGCATACATGGTGAGGAAAAAATCGATCTGTAGATACAGAAGACTCAACACCTCTACATAAAATTAAAAATGTTCAATGGTATATTTATTTATTTGTATAAACACAATGAAACAATGGTTTTGATATGACGCATTATAACATCCTCTTAATATCTTTACTTATTCAACCATAGCAATTCACCTAACCATTTGTACTTAGCTCTGAGTATTTAAGAGATTCCTACAAATATAGTAGATAGCTTTGAGCATTGTCCACGTAGCACTGAGGTCCGGTAAGACGATTACCGCCCCCTTCCCCCTGGAAATTGATCCACCCCCCTTTGTGCCTTTATCTCGTAAGCGTGACTTACTACTAGGATATTGTAAGGGGAATTTTAAGGCATTAGAGGAATGAATGGAAGTGCTTTTGATTAAATGTACTGAATGTCGGTTGAACTTTGAAGGTATTAGTTGTTTTAAAATACTTAGGTCTTACTAGGCTTTATTTATACGTAGTTAAATAAATAATATTTTTTGTATTTTTCCGAGTTAAACTTCGTATATGACTGCTAAGTAAGCTAGTCCTTCATGGAAGGATTTTCAACAGTAACATAACGTATTCCAATGATAATCAAAATAAAGGTAATAAACTTTAATTTATAACTAACTAACATACTTTTATTTATATTTCAATCTACCTGAGCTGTGGATGTAAATTAAGACACTAAAGCAGATAATAAACATGTCTAAATTAAAAATAAAAAGTACTCATGTGCTTTTAATACTGGCACTTTAAACTTGACGTTTAAAAAAACAACATTTATAATCTATGGCCACGCAAATGTCATCGAATTGCCGCCTATTTCTAGTGCCGCGGTCGTGACACGACAAACGTGAGATGAAGATATGACTGAGATTGATCGCACTCTTACTGAGAACTGGTATTTATAGAGGCTAGATATAAACTCGACAGATTTCGTGTTCTCCTTTTGTGAGACTTGCCTTCAGATATTTTAGATGCAGGTTTAGCATTTTAATGAAGAAAATTTATAATTTAATTTAATTTGACGTTAAATATAATGAGCAATATAATAATATTATAAGCGGTTATTGAGAGGTTACATTAATATAAGTGTGCTAAGATATTGTCTATCGCTTTAAAAACTAAAAAAAAATCTAATTCACTTACCTACATAGGTCTTTAATAAAACCGAATATTTTTAAGGTCCATGGTAGTGTTTTTAAGTAGCTTATTGAATTGCAATCCTGTGCCCAATGGATACTAGACATAGTCCATATCTCAATAATCAACGTCTGGATGACCAATGAGATTCCGCCATTACGACCCTTCACACCCGACGCGAGAAACTCGACACCTTTGGTATTCCAACTGAAAAGCCATAAAAGTTAACATATGTTCCCAAATAATAGACCTTCTCGCAAATACAGAGAATTGAAATTCGGCTGCGTGAATAAGGTGTGAAAATTGACGCCTTGACTGTAACGTAATTCTCAAAGAATGTGATTAATTTTGAACTCTATTCACTTTGGATACAACGTCATTTCGCGTGTGTGAAAAATTCTATTGTGTTTATTATAACAAGGGAATTTGTAACATAACGTTATAAAACTAAGGCCTATTTTCATGTGAATACGTTAGGTGTTAAATTTAACACCTAACCAGTGTTCTTTGATCGATCGATGCTGCTATTGGTCGGCGTAAGATTATTTGAGGATTAGAATGGGCTTTCAATATACGATAAGAGTTAAATATAGTAGGAACAAGTAGGCGTAGTGTGTCACGTTACAACCATCTATTCTAATATAATTAGTTTAGGTTCTATAGGTTATATAACGAGAGGCTGCTCTTGTTTTGCAAATAATTTAAATTTTGATAGAACATGAAAATTTAAATTAAGAACATACAGCTGTTGAATCGTGAATGAAATTTCTTTTTCAATGTTTTTTGATGGTGATGTATTAAGAAATATTTTTATATTGTTTCATGGTTGTCACGCAGTAAATAAATTATTAACTATATAAATATTAGATTTGTCATTAAGACATGAAATACTTTTTATATGGATGATGCATTATTTTTGTCTTGGTTTTTCACTTTCCAATTTGCCAATTTGCAAATTTGCCAAGCAAATTCGACACTGTCTTCCATAAACAATATCCATACAATATCACTGGATAGTTATTGATTAGTAGCACAGCTTTGTGTCTATCAAAAATTCACACACATTTGCATAATTATATTAGATACGCCTAAAGTAGTTATGATGTGCAGCAGTCTGAATCAAATGGACGATTGTTATGTGTTAGTCATGTCAAGTAGTTACGAATATTTCAAATAAAACTATCTGAGAAACGTGTTCCAAATCTTAGGCATTTCTGGATGTTTGCTAATACTGTAGGGCTCCCAGAAAAATTACAGTCGGTAATGTTTAGGCCTAAACGCAGGCCTAATTAAATTTTTATACTGAAAAAGGAATTGCCCTAAATAATACAGTAAAGTTAAATTCACATTATTTTACTCAAAATAACAATAGCTAAACATTGTATTTTTCCTGTTACATTTTCTTGAGTTGGTTCCCGTTTCTAAGGTCGTAGGTTCAAACCACGACTGTGCTTTTAACACTCGCTCTTACGGGTGCGTACATTGCGATCCAAGAAGTCGACGCCGTGTGTCAGGCACAGAAGGCTGGCCTATTCCAGTTGCCTTGAAAAAAAAATGATCACGAAACAGTTACAGAAATCTGAGTCTCAAACCTCAAAAGGTTGTAGCTCTACTAGTTTATTTGTTACAATTTCAATTACATTTTAAATTCAATTAATTTGAGATTTTTCAAATTAATAACTTCAGTTAGCCAATTAAGTGATATAGGTAGACGAAATTCATAACACAAATTTCACCTGTTTCTTTGAAAATGAATTTTGTATAACACAACAATTCTGATTCCTCTTTTATCTCATTAACTTACAAAGTTTTAACTCATTCCCCACATGACATTTGACATTGACATGGGTTGATCTTTTTTCAAATTAGCTTTTGTGGTCATGTATAGATATAATGTCTCATATTACACAGATAATAGGTATCAGTAAGGGCGGTATATAGGAACATAAATCAGCGTTTACGCCTGCCACACTCTTTGGCGTATAAGACGGTTTCTTTTTGATTCCTTAGCACGGGCACGGACTTTCGCCCTCAGGCAAGTTGCCTAATATATTCGCTGTAAGCATTAATAGAAAGAGATTTAAAATGGCGGCTATCCTAAAGTTATTTTTAATTTACTTATTCATCCAACTAACCGTTATATGTTGTTCCTTTGTCGGTGCAACTCAAATTACATTTTAGTAACGTTACTTGATTGTGTAAGCTTACGATCGAATAACTTTGAACGGCTACCTGTGTTACTTTCTTGCATGTTGAAAACTTTAATTGCCAACACTTGCGGTATTTGCAAAGAATTTATCTAAAATAATATGGACCATAGATCAGCTTTGTTTGTGCAAAAGTTGCATTTTTAGTTTAAAAAAAAGGTTTACATAGTGATCATTAAAAATATGTCAAAAATACATAAATTATGCTGCTTAATAGCTACACTTATTAGATGTTATAAGCCAATCTACTAGTCTATTATAATGTATGTTTGTGGCTTTGTGTTACATTGTCAGTGTTCGCGCTAATCATAATCAAGGAAGGATGACAATTATCGATTTGACTTTGCACACGAACCGGAGATGGGAGGTGGTGTCCCGGCGTAATGGCGCAAGGGAGTAAAATTGTAACAGCTGTAGCGTGCGCACTAAATATATACCGTATACCGTATAGCATTTACTTTTTTTAGATTCATCATTGAAGGATCCAGTGTTTGGAGTGTGATACGCCACCGTTGATGGTAACTGCTAGTTTTAGTTTTATCGATTATAGGATTCCTTTTATTATTATACTGACACGCGACAGCCGAACCAGCGCATATTATTTCACCGAGGGAAGGGAGCATCCTGAATATAGGCCCACACAGTCAGTGTAACAGTTTATGAAATCGTTTTATGTTTGTGTTAAGTACGTTATATACCGCAAAAGTGTGTGTTAATAATATCTGTATAACATTAGCCTAAAACTGTTTGTAAGATTGGGGTAGATATGTCTGTCACAGTCCGGTAGCGCAGATAAATATCAAGATGGACAAGGTCGTACGTTTTGGCAAACACAAAATATATGTAAATTACATTCCTTAGGTAATTAATATTTAAATTAAGAGTCAAAATGATCCTAACAGTTAAAACAAATAGGCCTAAAAACAATTCCGAGCGGCCTGATCCCTTGGCGTAGAGATGTGGACTCTTTCTGTATCTTTTACCGCATTTACTAGAAAGGTGTGTAGAGGAGTTGTTCGGATTAATACCTGCTGCTGAGTTTCATCATCGAAAGTCGAGGTAGAGTACGAAATTCCCCCCGTATCACCTCGACGACCGTCGTATCATAACTGAACGTTTTTTAAGACAGTTTTTGCGTACACTTAGGGTCCTTCAAAAAGAGAGCGTACAAATTCTGGAAAGGCCGGCAAAGTACTTGCGAGCCCTCTGTCATTGAGAGTGTCCATGGGTCCTTATAGTTTGAATTATTCAAGTTTTCAAAAAAAAAATTATTTTCAGTCTGAAGTTGGTGCCCTTCGAGAGTTAAGAGGAGCTTAAATACGTCGTGACATGAAAACGGCAGATGGACGGTCGTGCGATGATCGTGCGTGGTTGAGGCGGTACGTTTGTAATATTTAATGTTGTACGTGTATAAATAATGGAGCACGGACTAACAGCACGCCGCTCGCTGAGGCCTAGGCGCCGAAGACCGGACAGTAGTGCTGTGGAGGCACTGTTTTATATTAAGAAAAAACAAAGCATTTCTATCCCTAATAATAATACACCGTTTATTTAAAAACGAGTTACATTCAGATTGATTAATTATAAAAAAGCTGCTCAATCAGCCGTATAAAAATACGCATGCAAATGTTATAATATCATAATAATAAGAACAATTAAGGTATTTATAATAGTTGTCAAAAGTGTGGTATAAATAGTACTCTTTTACATTATAAGGAATAAATGTCTATTTCTTCTTTGAGAAAAATAAAAAGCTAATAAATCTCTTCACCAGGATGTTGAAAACACAATAATTATTAATCACAACAATACAAATATATCTTTCACCTACCTACTTTCTCTACCCTAGGAAGGAATCTAGTTTATTATTGGTGAAAGATATTTTAAAATCAGTCCAGTAAATTCCGAATTGCCTATAAACATACCAATGTAACTACTTTTAGGTTAGTTTATAACAATAGAATGATATATATTACGTTTGGCATCAAAATTCAAGTCAAAATCCGCTTTGAGATCGGCGTAATTAAATACATTACTATATCCATGTTGCCCTATAGCTATTTGTAGAACAATTAAACTTACTTCGGACTTCTACTTCAGATAATATTACAAAGAAATAATGGTATTTTGATCTCCGATAAGATTGTAATACAGACTCCATATATTTCTGTTTTCCGCGGCTTGGGTGGCGCCCGCCGCTATAAAATTCGGACAGCGGCGCGGAATCCCACAGATTCCAAGTTAATATTAATTGACCATCGACTCAGCACCCCTCCAGCGGTTATCAATATTTCCCAACAATTCTCTTTACAGCCTCGTTCATATTTTTATGCCATCACGATAATCACTGGATTTATTTTGAATTTTACACTAACAAGCATTGCTTACGTTGAAGCGTATAATAATATTGATGAATGAACTACAATACAAATTAACTTTTCAATTCGAGACCTACATTCGAATCCAGTATTATATGTATATAACCTATACTGGATTCTGATATTAACACGTTTACCGAAGAGCAAGCTTTGCGTCTTTGTAACATTAGTGTAGACTAGTTACCAGTTAACCTCATTCATGGTAGTAGTAACATATTGCGTAATTCTAGTAAGTATATTACATATTATTTCATATATTTTGTATTTTAATTATTTCATATTTTTATATTATAATTTTTGCTTCATTTATATTTTTCTTTATAACTATCCTTGAAATTTGAAGTCAGCTAGATAATAAAAATAATGGAATGAATGACGGTTTGCTTTCTTAAGTACCTACACTAGAATCGTCACGCATGTTGAAGAACGCTTGTGAAAAAGCAACCAGGACTCATGTTAACCATTGCCCACGTCAGTCTTTAAAAAATTATATTTTTTAAAACAGGGTAAAATACGTTTCAATAATTTAAATTCAAGGGGTTTCATGTTATACTTATTGAGTTATAACAGAGTTCATTCATAAATATTTTTAATTAATTCTAATTTAAGGTTAGATTAGGTTCTATGTGTGCACCAATGGACTTTGTCTATGTGGGCATGTAACATTCGCTCGAACGGTGAAGGAAGACATCGTGAAGAAACCGGCTTGCGTAATAGACCCAAAAATTCAACGGTGCGTGTCAGGCACAGGAGGCTGATGACCTACCTATTAGATTGACAAATGATCATGAAACAGATACAGAAATTTGAGGCCTAGACAATAAAATAATGCGTAAATTGTATTAACTCATAGTATTATCTTTTGTTAACATAGCTTTTACACATTGAAAGAAAACCGTTTTTTACCGGATTGAAGCTATGTTTTATGTTAAACTTATAATTATTTTACATAATTTTAAATTTTTCTGACGTTTCGCGTGCTTCACCGTGACCACACACGCTTTAAAGCACTCGAACTGTATTAACTCCTTCATTTATTGAGTATGTAACACAAACACACTTTTAGCTTAGTAGTTAAACGTGCGATTCTCAACTAACTAACTAATCATTTATTTTCTTCGTAAGATAAAGACACTAAGAACATCGACGAATGAGGACGAGCAAAAACATGCATCGGCATAAGTCCCATTAGATCTTTAATTTAGAGTAAAATCTTGAATGAGACGGATGCAGAAATGGGACAGTAGTTAGATATTATATAATTATACTCTTTAACGTCTCAAATCATAATCTGTCAGTACGCTATTGTCATCATTCACGCCATCTGGTTAAAAATTACAAAGAGAGGTCATACACCCCTAACCACTTCCCGCTTATTAGGTAATTTTTACTAGAACCTCAACGAGCCCACGGGAGCACAAAGGATAAGTAGCCCGTAAATATTGTTTGATTTGTAGTTATCCTGCCGTCACAATGCCGTGATCTTTTTAAATATGCCCTCGGATGCCGCAAAATTACAGTTAAATCGTAATTAGGGATGTGCCTCGCTTGTTCCTTGCGGTTACAACTTCCTTCCCCGTTGTTGTGTTTATATTTTTGAATATTAGCGAGGAACTAATCGATTTGAATATATTGACAGCTGCGGTAAGTTTTTCAATGTGAATTTAGCTTTTTGTAAAGTTCCTGTGGGTGAGAGTTTTTTAATGGATTAGATGTATTATCGTGTTAATAACCGCAAAGTAAGGAAGGTACCCTTGCTTAATTGATGTATGGATATATTCGATTACTCAAATTTTTGTACTTTCACTAACTAACTTAGATCGTGTAACTCTGTGACATCGTATAGAATCCTCAAATATTCAGAGTTAAGACAGCGCTTTGTATGACAATATATAAAAAAACGTATTTAACACTAGATAAATCGTATATATTGGTTTATGTAACTTTGAGATTTAAGTTAGTATTATCGTTAAAATTCAAATCCTTTTGCTCTTTTAGATACTTTCGTAATTACAATTATTAATTAGCGAGAAATTATTGGGGCAAACACTTATTTAACTAGTTATTTAAACCTAACGTTTAGACAATTTAATAGAAAGAGACAATTCGTTAAAATCTTTCAATAAAATTCCTTTATGAATAAGGTAATTCGGTAAGCTAAAGTAGATGTAAAAGAATTGATGACTCAGTACCTACTAACGAACAATGATTAGATATCTATCTACAATGTGATTCCCTTAATAAGCTTTTAAAGAATGTAAAATTCGATATCAGAATTGAGACAAATCGCTGCTAAGTAGCACAGAATAGTTCTATAAATTTTTGAGTTAAACAACTATTACGAGTATAGTATGGAATATAATAGTAAAAAATAGAACAGTGGTGCTACAACTCTTGGCGTTAGATTGATAACTAAATCGATAGTTTTATTACATTATTTCATGGGTTACAAATGGTTTTATCAAACCTTCACATATACCTATGTCGTGGTAAGATCAGAGCCATTACAAGGTAATAAATTTTCCGTTCACGCTATACATAAATCAATAGATGAAATTATACTTCGAGAATCCGAAATTGTTTAAATGTGTCGATCAAGGACGTCGTGTTAATGTTTTAGGGCAAACAATCTTTTTGTGTTTCGATAATTTCCAAAATTACCCAATAGTTTATATTTAATATAGACAAACTAAAAAAATAATTAAGAGGGGCAAAGGAGGTTACGGGCAGCCATAAAAGGCAGCTGCCTCAGCCCATGGTCACCGATGTTAGTGGTGTAAATCCCATGTTATCTATCCTAGCCATTTTTTCACTTTACACTTAAAATGTTATTACCAATAATTAAAAATATATAAGATTTTATCAGCTTAGATAATAAAAAGATCAGCACAGCTGCTATTAGCAAATTCGTAAACGCAACGTACAAAACAAAATAGTAATATATACCAAAAACGCTTTCACACAACGCTTTCTTAGGTATTAGATCGCATTATAAACCCAAATGAATACAGGACAAGTTGTAATTAAGCGGCTGTTAGTGTGGAGTATAGAATTACACGTAATTACGGGAAGTGGAACCATTTGTTCCCTATGCGGGCGGCCGTTTGAGAATTTCAGGTAATATAAATATTAATTTTGTTTAATGTTTCGCACCGGTGCTGCTCTGCGTACGGATTTTCTGAAGACCGTGTGTTACTTGGAACCTAGACTACGTGTCAGCACTAACTTTTTATTAGTAATACATTAAGGAGAATATCCAAGTACAGAAAAAGTAGCTAAACATTTTATATAAACACATTTCACATCCGGAGGCAATAAGACTCTACATGAGGCTTTATTGTTACATCTAGTTGACACATAACTATTTGACATTATAATTAGTAAAAAAAAACACTTTTTGTACAGATTAAAGCTATGTATTATTTTTAAAACTTATAGTTATTTACATAATTCTAAATTTTAATTTTTTTTCCGACGTTTCGCGTACTTTTCAGTGTGCGTGGTCTCGGTGACTGAACATTGACATTTAACACCTTTCCTCTTCAAAAATTTAAAATTTAGAATTATGTAAATAACTATAAGTTTTAAAAATAATACATAACTTTAATCCGTTCAAAAAGTGTTTTTCTTAATGTGTCAAAGCTATTTTAACAAAAGACAATACTATTATAATTAGTATTGATATTAAATAAATATGCTGTCATATTAACGCCATCTAGTGCCACGAAGTAAGTATTTGAAATATACCACTGGGTTTTTATATAAATTACTAATTGGGTCACTTGTTGTGTAATGTATTTCTGGGGTTTTAATTTATTAACAATCTGGAGAGTTTATGAGTTGAATTATACGCGTTAGCCGACGTAACACTTTCTCTAGTTTTCTCGGCCAAGATAATCTTGTAAATCTTAAGCGAAACCACGGTCATTTACTTGACCAAGACTTATACTAATCCTTATCCCATAATTATGTTAGCTAATGTAGAATAACACGACATATTTTTAATTTACAGAGATTATTCTATCTACAATACATGAATATTATTGAAACATATCATCACTAAATAAAATGAATGCAAGATTGCCATGCCATGTTCGAGAGTAAGAAAATATAACTAAATATAAAAATATAACTAAAACGACGAGTTCAAAGATTAACAAAATCCTTTAAAGAATGAAAGAATTCATTCTAAAGACGATATATTCAGATATCATCTTAAATGGATTCTGCCGTGTGACGTGTAACTCAGGGATAAAGAAATAATGATAAGTACCTAGGTATAATCCCGAATATGGAGGTTCTTCGGTCAAATGGATTTTATTTTACTATTATTTTAAGACACCAGCCTACCAACCCCCATTATTATACCGAATAAAACTTTTTGTTTGGGTTATTTTAATACAAATTTTACCTAAACAAAACCGATATTTTATTATTAATTAACGACTATAAACTAAAATATTTTATTCATTACACACTACTTGGGCTTACATAAACTAAATTGTAAACCAAACTTATTAACATAGCAACATTTAGCATTTTAAATGGCTACATATATTACGGGAACAATTAATATTCTGAATTAAATGACTAGTTTTTTACACATTATTCGTCGATCGGCTTTTAAATATAATTTAAATTAATACGTTAATCTAAAATCTAACATTTTCAACCGCTCTCCTGACAGTCTAGTCACGTCATGTTTCGTTAGTACCCAATCCAGTATAAATATAAAAATAGTTTGATACCTCGATAAAGCTAATATACTTCGATTACATCTTAACCCCTACGCTATAGCATATTTCTTATACCTATGCAAATTTCTGTACGATCTATTGAAGTAAATTTCGTCGTTGAGTCTTCTATGAAACTGTAAATGCAACACACTTGCATGGTTAGTTTGTGGATGGGTTTTTTGTATTTTTATTAAATTCTTTAATCTAGGTACAGCGTCCACATTAGTGGTATTGTAAATTACTTATAATTTAACACGTATACGTCATTGAAACACGACATATTAATGTAATTATACGTTTCGATTTACTATTCTAAAACCGTTTATGTTACAAATCATAGGTAACATAATTTCTTAGCAAGACCCTTGCTACTATATGGCTGCACAGATATTTGATACTTAAGGTTAAATAGGCCACAGGGACCTATGAAATTTAAAACTGACACCGCCCTATGAAAACTATGCACCACAAAATAGAAATAGTCTTTCCCAGTTTGTTACTGCCTTTTATACGTACACTAAGAGCCTGCTTTATACGTTAATAAATTATTTTGAATGTTATTAATTCGTTTATCTATTCTAGTCTAGGCTGTGTGAGCTTGGGTGGCGATGTCATCTGGCAAACCTCCCGTCCGTACATATCCGAAACGGTCATGTTTGTTAGAACATAATACATGAAGATGAAAAGACTATATTATTAAGACTCTCCGCTGGTTAACTTGTTTAAAAATTATGCCATAAATGTGCGGAATAAATATATTTATTTACTTTAACTATGAAGAAGTAATAATATCTTTTTTAATCATAAACCTCTCTATATATTCATAGAAATATCAATTAATTGGTAATCCATAAAACCGATCGGATTTTTCCATTTTTAATAAGCAAACCTCGCGAAGGGTCCTTTATCCGAATGCTATTGTAATTTAGTATTGCCAGTGACAATACTAAGCTATTGAGTGACGACAGATGTGGAAAATGAATGTTGCCAGCAAAAAATTGTTTTAAGAGGTAATCGATACTATTGTGGTTGCAGCGCTCCCACTATTGGTACTTCGAATAACTTGAATTTTTGATTGTGAGGCCAATCGTAGTTCCCATTAATTTTATCCGAATATACCTACACAATTATTTGGATAGGTACACTTTATGTTCTGGGTTTAATGTATAGACATTTTACATCAATATTTGAATTGCGTCAACACATCCCCCACCCTAGCATCTGTCAAACGATATAATTTTGCATATGAATTACATTAAACTAGTCTATTCCCTAGTTAATTAAACCAATTTAAGTATCTGTTTATTCATTGGGAATATTATCGATTTTTTTAATAATCATTATTAGTAAAAAAGTCATAAGTAATGCAGAATTTTATAAAATCAATACATACTGGTAAGTTTTTGCCATTCTTGAAGAGTGACAAAATATTAAATAACTTCCAAGTCCAAAGATACCCAAGCGCCATATCAATAAAATCACTAATAAAATAAAAACAATTCATTATTTTAACGAAAATATATTCAGACATCATTTTAAAATTAAATAACCTTAAATATTAACGATAACAATGCAATATGCAACGGTGGCACAAGATCTATAGATCATTTCGCTCGATCCCTATTAGCGTGGATCACAAATGCCACGCCTATATGGAAGCCCACTGAGCATTAATTGGATGAGAAATTCGATAGCGAAACGCCCATAATACCTTTATCTCATTCTTGCGCATACAATTGAGTGTGACGGCTGTCTCTCTCGCTCACTTGTATGACGTCAGTTTTTGTTCGTTTTGTGCGCGGGCGCCGGGCCACGATGCGCGCGCAGTTTCCGACAGCAAAATAAAATAGAATGGAGTTGGTTTTTATTTTGTTTTTTACGCTGTCACCGTGTGCAATATTTGTATCGCATGATTTTTGTGTAAAATAAAAGTCCAATTCTATAGTAGATATGTTGAGTTTATAACGCCAAAAATGTGTGTTTTGCACTATGTGCGTGTGTGTTTTGTTAAAATTATTATTTTAGATCGATGAAATAAAGTACTTACTAAAAAATAGTTAAATACTATTTATTCAAATTAATACTGAAGTAATTTTTTATAGGTAATCAATTAATTAATAAAAAGTTTTAGTAGTATATAGGCAGGTTCGTTCGTCACGAGTTAGCTAACTTGAATGTTTTTATTCATGATAGTTTTAATTTCTTTTTTTAAAATAGATGTGAGTGATAACCTTACTATCATATATCAAAAGATCTGCCTGAAGACTATACTTAAAGGTATAAATAGCATATTCCACTTACTTCAACTATATTTATAATCGATTATTAAGATGTAAGCGTAGAGTGTTATTCAGTTATTTTTTGTCTTAATTATAGGCAGGTATATTTAATAGTAACTATGCGATACAATCTATTGGAAACTATTTATAGTAATCTTGATCGACCTTGAGATGTCATGTTTACTTATAAATATTCATTAATTGCTAATGTTTTAATTAAACTTAAATGTCGACCGCGGTTATAAATCATTCTTGTTTAGTTGTGCGCCACTCTTCACAAGATGGCGCTGACAATGTAAGATCAATATTTTCAAGTATTATGATCTTTTTACTCCATGATAATAATACTTGCAGAACAATATATATTTTATTATATTAATTTTAAGCTTAGTTTGATGGAAATGGGAGTCAACAGCCGTTTTATAATTCAAATAAACAAAACACGTTCAAACAAATTCTTACGCCTGAAATAGTTTTTTGCACATATATAACCAAAAAGAAGTTTTAATCCAAAGTAATATGAACTATAATTGTGTTAAATTAGGAACTACTTGGTTATAACTTATGGGTTTTTCTCTTAGAAGTCTCCCCTAGGTCTCGAGAGGTCTTCATATGAAACGACGCATGCTTCAAGGTACATTATAGATTGAATTTCAGAAAACACTGCAAACAGCTTTAAATACTAGAGTTGTTTATAGTGGTTCGTTTTTGTATAATAAACGAATAAAGGGAGGCAAATTTCATCAAACCGACGAAAGAAAAGATAATTAAGTATTATTTATTTTACTTTTGAATTATTTATGTATCTTTTTAAAATCTTAAACTAAAACACTTTCCGCTTAATTACGTTTTAAGAATAATTAAAAGCCCCACCCTCTGACATAACGAAATAAATTTCTCAAAATTTAAATCTTATATTACAAAAACTATTACGATATAAAACTATATAAATAAGCCTCAGTTGTCAGTTAAGGTAATTTTAAGTTACTTAGATAATCAGAAATCTGTGGCAATGTTTTAAAAGTAAAGTGAAGAGTATATTCAATTAGACTTTCATACTTAATAATAACATATATATTTATTCAACCACAAAGTTTTTGCGCATTACGATAAAAATAAATTACAATTACTATTTTTACAACACACTGTCTTATTTTGAAATCTTACACATATAATTACAACTGTATATAATGTATATATTAGGGATAAGATTATTTTAAAACTTCGACATCTGATTCGTTTTATTATAGTTATTTATTTGTAGTTAATAGAGAACAAAGGCCGAAAATCAAGAGCTATGAGGTTTTAACCATGCATATAACAAATTTTGATTTAGGAACATTAGATATAAAAAAATCAAATACGGAACGAACGACGTAATTGTTTTTTTTTATAGAAAGCGCCTTATACCTCCTTTCCGTACATCTGACGTAATACTATCCGCCATTATACCGCTTGAAGTGGTACCCTCTTGGCAGAACATCAATTCGACACGGGAGTTATGAAGAGAATTATGAATTGAGTGTTAATTTAATTCAAACTCGATTGTACGTTCTGTTGGTCGTCCATGTCTTAGTATAAATAAGAAATGCGTACTGTACTACCTATTATTATCGCCCCGTGTCATGTTTTTATAGAAATAAACACATTTTACTTTAACACCGACATACAAACCGAGACCTCCAAAGGGTCTGTTGGTGAAATAGTGTTTTAACGCCTTCTTCGATCGCGATCCATTTAGGTAAAAGAAGATCGCAATGTAATCAATACCTATGCTAATCTTTGATAATTTAAGCCAATAAGATACATGATAATTCATCTTGCCCCATTACGGGTATATTCATATTTTTGTACTATACAAGTAATATTAGTTGGATATGATATGCCTAGTTCTAATCTCTAGGAACTTAGGAAGGCAGACAACTGCTCGTTTCCGGTTTCCTTACATTGTATTCCCAAACCACGAAGTTACTAGGATAGATAAAAGCAACGTTAATAATAAAGACTTAGAACTTATTTTAAGTGCACCTCGTAAGGTACCTAGTAATTTAATATTAGTACTATAATAGTGGTTGCCTGGAATAGATCGCTCTAAAGCGATAAGGCCGCCAGTTTTGATTTAATTATGTTCATTTTCTTTAAATTGTAATGTAACGAAGTGTTAATAAATAAATATATCGATTTTAAAGGATAATTTATACCTTTTTCAAAATAAAGTAATATTTCTTTAGTCGATTTATTGTTGCCTATTTTATTGCTACCAAGATCAATTTATTGAAACATTATAAATAATAATAGGTATTGAACACTTTCAAATATGTCAAATAGGAGTCGACAGCTCTTGAAGGCTGATTTAAGTTGCAGGGCCTATTAATATATACATACTTACTCTATGGTACGCTTTGACAGTTACATTGACAAATACTTAAATAAGTAAGTATAAACGCTTAGTTCCGCACATGTTATAACACAAAACTACACATTGACGTAAAAGGTGCCTTCGCCGGTCTGACAGTAAGATAATAATAGGACCGTTTGAAAGTGCAGACATCCCAACACAGTCCTATCTTTAAGCTCCTAGTTAGTGTAAATTAGTAATCTAGATGTTAAATATTTTATAGTCCATTTTTTTCTGATGCTTAGTCTAAGATATAATTATTTTTCCTAAAATAAATTTCACTATAAAGAGTGCGACTTTACATGAATTACAATCTAGCCTTTACAATAGTTATGGGCTAATAAGTAATATTATGACTTAATTTTCTACAATACTAATGAATTAAACTAAGGTAATATTCATTAAGAGTCTTAGTGTTCTATATTATTTTGCAACTATGTTCGGGTGTCTAAGATACCGCACTGGCACTTCACTACATTTGGTTTATTAACGCAAAAGGTTTAGTTCCCTTTAGGCGTCTTGTTCTTGTTGTATCAATAAGTTGGATTGCATTCGCATGGTTATGTAGTCCTTTAAGCGAGCTAAGGCAATCAATGTCGCCGTATTTAGGACTGTACTATCAATATTAAGATGCTTGTGGATTCATTTAGATGAGTCAATTTTTTAAGTATTGTACTGGGAGAAATAAATAATGTTCTAGTATACAAAACATATTATTACAAACGTCAATATAACCACAAAATTTATATATATAACGTTGCAACTTGCACAATGATATAAGAATCCAAAACATATCTTATAAATAGTATAGGATAGTAATTACCAAAAAATAATTATCTCTAATGATTACAATAAATACCACAACAAGAAAAAATACAGATAATAGTAGTTATTGCAGCTTATTTTAATTATTAGTCTCAATTCAAAAAAAGTTGTCAAATATATTATTAAGTCAGGGACTAACTTTAAGCTAAAACCTATCTGTTGCCTACATACAAAAAGACGTTATATTACAAAATACATATACACATTAAAAATATAATAAAATAATCAAATGAAAACTGTTCCTAGCTAGAAATAACATAACATATGCCTGCAGACATTTCTGTTTCATAGTTGTAGTGTGAAGTCCAATCTTTTTTAAAAATACGAAGTCAACCTGGTCATCTGGTGTTTATATACTTATTACAAAAATCAAATATCGACTGTAGTTGAAAAAAATTAAAAAAATGAATTAAAGAAGTATAAAAAGCTAGTTTTCATATTTTTACCTTTAGATACACATAGTAACGAATAAAAATCTTTTTTAGGAAAACCAAAGACAAAATGATATTATATTAAAATAAATAAATCAGTATCGCTGCAACGTTTTTAGGTCTGGGCCTCAGATTTATGTTGGTGCCCAGCCGAGAGTTGAACCTATTACTTCAGGGATGAGAGGCGTGCGCTGAAACAATCAAGCCAGCAGTGCTAACAATAAATTGGAACCCTAAATATACCAAAGCCGTCAAATGATAGACTCCATAAAGAATATAAGTACCTCTAATGCAGACAACATTTGTTGAGAACAATGAGACTAGTCTAGATTCACGGTTCTAGACGAACGACGAAAAAAATAAAACCGCGAATGGAGAGATATAAAGCTCAAATGTGGTTAAATAAGGTGATATAAAGTTATCATTCATATGATGTAAGGTGATATATGATACCATTGTAAATTGAAACCAATTATAATTTTACGACAACTTTTTTCAATTGTTTTTGGCTATTGTAAACTTTACTAATTTAGTACCTCTAATAAAATTTTAATTAAAGATTACGTGTTATTTTAAAAACATGGTAAACAAAATTGTATGTTATGTTAATTATTTAGTTATGTGTATACGTTTTGTTCAGTAATAGATCTGTTAAATATATTTGGTTATCATCAGTTGTACCACGAAACTTCGACTTAACTTAGGTCATATAACAAGACCTATTCTTTCACAAAACATAATTTAACTCTCCCATAACTTCTGTTGCAGCGTTTTTATCCTATCAATAAAATCCTGATGATTGCTCTAAAACGCATATTACCAATTGAAACGCCTCAAATCATGCGGATGTATACCTTATTACGAGGATATAAGGTTGCAGCGATACGCAAAAAAGATGGTAATATCTAAGCCCACCCACAGAGGCTTCTTCGAAAATCCGGTATAAAAATAACTTGTTCTTACAAGCCGGCGTATAAGCTCCGATTAATACTTGTTAATGAAATGATTATTGCCGTTCCTGGCGTTTGTGTGTTACAAATGCGACCCAGAGACGAGGTTTTTCAATTTCATCGCTTCTCCTTAGGAAGATTCAGAGTCGAAACAGCCCGGACTGAGACAAACTCTCCTATGACAAAATCATAAAGCCGAATAAGTTGTTGTTAGATTTGACTTATTTCAGTAGTTAATTACTGTTTATTAGGAATATTTCATTGTTAATGTAAGTATCTGTTTAGTATAAACTGCAAGATACAAGCCACCTTTGACATAAGACTATGCACTGTTAATGAAGCGTTTTAGAGATTTCGTTTTATCACAGCACTAACATATTTGACGAAAAACCATATTTTGTCTTAAATAAACAAATAGATAGTGTTTTATTCTACCTTCTTCTGCAGGAAACTATTGTGCCATGGCACCTATATAGCGAAACAGATGCTTATATACACCCTTGACTTACTCTATACTCATACAAAAATTGAAGTTTTTTACGGTACGTTTGTGACATATAAACTGAAAAAGTGCTGGACCGTTTCGCCATTAGAATGCTACATTATTCATAGACATTTTTCCCATACTATAAATGTCAAGACAGGCGTCTAGTTCTTAGAAATATTAAAAACAGATTATTAATGTTTCTCCTTATTGTGTGTCACATACACTACAATCATAATTAGACATCATAATCGATTCCTTCTGTCTAAGGATGTATTGTATATTTAAGCGATGCATGTTGGTAATTTCGTTTGGATCCTAATACGGAGATGATACGTACGTACGTACGATGATTACGTATATGTTGGTCTGGACTAAGTTCAACTAAACGTTTTACTTATAAAAGATTGTTGCGCAAATAACGTCGAGCCGGAATAAGTTTGAAGATATTTTTTTTTATAAGTAAATATTGTATGACATGTTAGTTGAAATAACAGCCTTAACTAGTATAGCACTCGCAATTTAGAACATGCATCACACTGCAAGATTATAACGAAATGATATAAATGTCTCTTTAGTTTTCGAACTACGTGATCACAAGATAGCAATATCATTGCTACAAATATTGAAAGCACTAGATCTATACAAGAACTTGAAGTTGATAGCAGGATCACTGCTGTTGGAGTTGCAGAGTACCCAACACACCGATAGCAATCCCAACTACAACAGGGGAAAAAAGTATATCAGAATACACAGTTACAGAGTGCCGCGCAACTATGTTCTACGCGTTAACAAATGTTTTTTTAATTAGAAAGTATAATTATGTTGCGTGTTCATTTATCAAATTAGGTGTTGGTTAAAATCGTCGCATTTAGAGGGCTTCTAATCCGGCTGTATGAAGCAGGCTGGCGCCCGAAGCCGGGGAGTTAGCGATATTACGCAATAAGATGCTGTTATATTAACGCCAGCCACTTTGACATAACAAACGAAGCGGCTAAAGGACGAAAATGCCACTTATTTTAATGATTACACAATAATGTTTTTTATATGAAAACAATTTTATAAACAAAAAATGTAGTGTTAATGCAATACTGATAAACAAGAAACAATTATTATATACCGTCTTTGTTTGGAGCGTGAAGAAATAATGCGGTAATTTATTACAAAATTTAACGCATTTTTTGTAACACAATTAGGCACCTCTATTAGCCAGAGTAATATGTTATAGAAGTAATGTAAAATTAGGCATTTTCGGAAAACTCTAATCGCGTCTATAAATTGAAAAAAAAATCAATTCAATTCAAAAAATTCATAGTATCCACGGTTCGGAGCGTAGTAACTTTTCTACTACTCTTATTCCTATGGTTTTACATGGAGCGCACTAAACTATTAATAATCACTTAGCCAACCAGAAAACGAGCCTATAGGACGCCCTAAAACGGCAGTCATGGCAGCCCATGGACGCCCATTTTTAGTGGGTGCGTTGCCGGCCTTTGAGGGAGAGAGAGTACCATGGAACCAGCTGCCCACTGAAGTGTTTCCAAACCAATTCGACTTAGGGTCCTTCAAGAAAAGAGCGCATCAATTCTTGAATAGCCGCACTTGCGAGCCTTCCGGTAATCTGAGTTTCCATGGGCGGCGGTATCACTTAACATCAGGTGAACCTACTGCCCGTTTGCCTCCATTACAAAAACTTTGCACTTTGCATAGGTGGAGATCGTGTCTTTCAGGGAAGACCCCCACCAGGAATCGATTCCATAGTTCACTAGTTCGCAAAAGAACTTCCAGCTATCAAGGTGATGTTTATGAAATTTTGAATTGATACGGCTCGTGTCGTGTTGAAACGAGGCAGGAGGGATCATACCAAATAATTCTAGAACACTCATCGTAGTACACTTTATAGAAAACGCAAAGAAACGCAATGTCTGTGCGTAGAGGGAATCAAGCCGATCAGTAATACATTGGAGTTAGACAATTCGACAAACTCAGCGGAGTTTCAAGTAATCGTAATTATTAAGAAAACACTTTTTAAGGTCACGGTGACCACGCACGCTGTGAAGAAGAAGAAAGATGTAAATAATTATAAGTTTATTCTAATAATACATAGCTTCAATCCGTTTAAAAAGTGTTTTCTTAATGTGTAAAAGCTATGTTAACAAAAGACAATCGTAATTATGCCTTTCAATACAATTAGTATAGTTTACCATGTTCGTTAAGTTTCAAATACTCCGGAGTACTTACGTTTTCCACACAATGTGTCTTTTCTATTACTATAGCTATTCGATTTAAGGAATTAATCGTAGTAAAGCGACGGTTTTCTGGCCTCATCCTAAACATTACATTTGCATTGTATTGAGTCGTTCCTCGTGGCCAAATCAACCGATCCTAGGGGATGAGAATATAAGCGCAAGATTCGAAGTGCGTTTGTGTTGACAAAACAGGCGTACTATAACGTATGTAGCGTTGGTGTGTTGGACCAATCACAATCAAACGAAATGCACCGTCGTTTTCGTGTCATATACTAAAGCGTATCATAAGTTTAATATAAAAATGCTTATAAGAATAAAGGATAAAATTTATACACCACAGAAGTCGTACTCTTACTACGCATTGTAAATGTTAATGATTACGATTAGGATTTAATACGACATAATAATAATGACTAGGTAAATCCGAGTTTACTAATCTTGGCACAATAAACTTGGAATTTAGTGTTGCCTGGAAAAGATCGCGATATTTTAATAAAGCTTGCACAATGCAGTCTCTTTCCTATTGCAATAAAGTGAATTTAAATATAGGTCCGGAGCTAAATGAGTTAACGTGTGTCCTTTTGTCATCTGATATTAATATTTTTACGCGCGATATATTATCTTTATAAGGCTGACTGTCGATTAATTAAGCTACCCAAAAAATATTAATGTTTTATCTGTACTTTCAAAAAACCCTCCATCGTCTGTTAGATCTATACTACACAGTTATTTATGAAGAATAGTGATTTATGAAGAAGGTCTATACGAACCGATTTTTTCTTTCTGAAAATATTTTTAAGAATTCTCTCAAAGCGATTAACACAATTATTATATCTGTACCCTGTGGTTTACCTGGGTTAATTCAATTACAATATCTTCCTTCAATGTACAACACCAAATGTTTTCAATTTAGCAGTTCCTGAGATAACCACGTTCAATTTAACAAGCTTATAATTCCGAGTAGGTATATGTGGTATCTACTAAACATTGGGATGGATAGTTCTTTTTAATTTTATTATTTGATTAACGTAAAGACAAATTTTAGATACTTCGTATCACTAAAGGATTTTTTAAGGATGTTTTTTATGAAGTTATAAATCATTATCATAATAAGAACTCAACACAACAAGTCATACCTATGGTTCAATTGGGAACAACCCTCGAAATTTAAATAAAATCTTCGCTTACCGCATTTCCTTTTGATGAGAAAATATTCAATAATTTTGTCGTCTCAAAAACCGCTCAATACATCCTTTCAAATGATTAGAACTCTGTCGAAGAAAACGGGTACTTCTGAGAAGAGAGTATTCCTATGTTGATTCGTTTGACAAGGTTCCATGTCTCTAAAGAGGGTGGATGATATTAAGTGCTCAAGGAAACTCGGTTATAAGATGGGGAAGGTGTCTGATTTAAAGTGTTTTGGTCTTCAATTACTTATAAATGTAGCGTTTCATGAAGTTATTTTCATTGTAATTGTAAATATTTATATCGTTTTTAACTACTTTGTACAAGGTATAAAATAGCAATAAATGCCTTTTTTATTTAGAAAATAACCTTATCTCAATATGTCTGTGGCACACTTACCAGGTATTGCGTTACTTCCTAGCTGAACATACACACGCCCCGACCGCTCCTCAAGGTAGTTCCGATGTAATCCGAGAGTTTATGAATGGAGCATAGCAACTCTAAAAAGGTAAAACGCACTGTTTTCTGGCTATGGGTGCCATGACTTAACTTCAGGCGAGCCTCTTAAAAGAACCGACGGTCTATGAGTTATACTTATATCGTCAAATTGTTTCTTGTAAGTTACTCGAATAAATGACATGTCATTTTCAATAAGAATAGTTGTCTTTGTTCGTCTTTTCTCATTTATTTTGCGTGTACTATGTTATATTAACGTAAAAAAAGAATAGTCTAGAATTTGTACTTAGAACTTTTCCTTGTTTTTCAACCAATGTTTCGTATCCTTATATAAATATATATAATCATTTGTCCCGGGTGATTCATGAACCAGGCTTTTGAAACTAAAATTTTCAATAACTTTATCAAATCTGCGATGATTTTTTAATTATTTTTAATGTAATTATTTTTTTATTGAATAAAAACACTCATATTCTACAGTTTGCTGGCTTTAATTTGTAGCAAATAATTTTTCAATTTAAGCCAGTAGTCGAAAAATGAGTGTCTTCAAAGATACAAACATTTTTGCTTCATATGTATTACATTGATCGAAGATGAATCAATGATAATGCTTAAATATGTCGAGTTACCAGAATTACACTTTTTAATCGAATTATGAATCAATTTACTAACTTAACTTCTTAATTATGTTTGTCCTTTGATATATTTGTAAATTAATAGAATATCTGATATCCAATAGATATTTTAATTCTACTCGCTAAGAGATGGCGCTTTAAAATAATGTTACTGGGTTACACGTTCCATTAGTTAATTTTTAAATATTCTGTTTATAGAATAAAACTGTCTATGAGCCAGAGATATGAAAACTAAAAGATGTAAAACATTCAAAATCTGAAGAAACAGGCATGGATGACAGGGAAGACGGGAAGACAGGAGTTTAGAGTATTACAGTGCTAGGTACCTACTATATATTTTAAATCTATTATTTTTTAACATTTTCATAAATGTTATTCAAACAATAATCTATGGTAGATTTAAAAAAATCTTTTTAACAGACTCCATGAAACCTACCATAGATTATTATTTTGTTAAGGTTTATCAATAAGTATTTGTTTTATTTATTACAAAATACCAGATGTTTATATATTTTTTCACTAAAGGTATAAATAATAAAAAACATTATAAAGTGATTTAATAGTTTAATGTACGTAAAAAATAAGTTAAAATAAAAATGATTGACTGATATTTTTATGTTATGGTTAGTAGGTATAATTATTTTATAAATTATAACGCTTTTAGTGGAACCTTGCTAATGGTATTAGTAATATTTATCTGAAGACTAATTCATGCATACATTTGGGTGCATTTTAATTCTGCTCATAAACCTTTCAAGACCTCGGTCCATATATATATATGGACCTAATTACATAAATCTTGAGTATTTTATCAAAACAGAATCGCTGAGAATTAAAAATAATTAGGTCTTCACAGTCTCAAAATCGTTTGTTGAGTTAATTTCGTTTATTGAAAAAAATATTATCACAAATAATCTCTTTCGCTTTTTTCATAGTCGGTTAAAAAACGATTATGCTTTTTTTTATTTTCTGCTATCGTTACAGACGGTCTTTTTAAATAAATAGTTGTTACTCTATTATCTACTTTTTTCAATATGTTATATAAAATATGGTCGTACATATATATAACAGTGAGTTCAGGAGGTACCTAAAAATATTTTAAGAAAATCAGAAGATTCGTGTTTGAAGTAAATTTGTTTTTATATGGACCACAAACCTAGGACAAACAGGATATCTATTGAAAACAAATAGACGTACCTACATACATACAAAAATAATATTAAAACGGTATACGTAGGATATATTATATGGACTTAGGAGTTCTAAAAAACAATTGACAAATAGAATGACAAAATTTTACATCTCTTACACAAGTAGGTAAATAAGGTTGAAATAAGTATTGATGACTGCGTTTTTACTACGAGTATATTTAAAATTATTCCTAGTTTCTTTATCGTGAAACTTATTATTCAATAACAAAAGTATGCATTTGTCTTCCTAAACAATACACCATATGCAAGTACGCTATTGTAAAAACCAAAATCAACTATAACTCAATATTTACGGTTGTAACGTTGAGTGTGAACCCAGCGGGACGAATTATTTCAGTTTTACAGCGAGTTTTTGTAGCCGTAACAATTGGAAAGAACCGTGTAGGAGCTAGGAGGTAGAGTGCGGTAGGAGGTCGCGAGAGTGTGCGGATTGAGGAGGGCCGCACAAAAGATATCGCCTAACGAGCACAATTGATGAACGAACGGAAACGTGGCCAATTAGACAGGCTAGGACGTGAGCGGCGCGCCAACGGCCTGCTCTTACTGCGCCTGTGGCTCTCTGAGCATAGTGACCACTCTGAGGTGTCCATCAAAGCTAATCTACGTGGTAAACAAGGATAAAAACGATGCCTAATTATAATTTTCAGGTTTTTTTACTAAACAAAAACATACTAAATAATGTAATTTTGTTATTTGTTAGGTTAGTACCTATATTTTTTATTTGGTTTTGGTGCTAATGAATAATGAACGAATTTCAATTCTCAAGTTACGATACCACTCAGTGGTGCCTAAAAGGCGAATAATAAAATATTTGTAGTATGGTAAAGATAAAAGGTTGAGAGAAAACTGATTGAAGGAGAGTGCGTCCGCGTGGCATCGTGCGAGATCGTGCGGCTCAGTGCGGACGACGACGAACGGACGCGAGGTGTGGCGGTGGCGGACACCTCACCGCGACGAAAAAACAAGGCGCGCGGCGCCGCGGCCCCGCCCGCCGGGGCGCGGGGAGCGGGCGGGGAGCCGCGCCGCGCCATTGGCCGCGGCGGGAGGGGTGTCGGAGCCGGCGCCGCCGGCGGCCAGTCGTTTGACGCCTGCCGCGCGAGCGGGTGTCGCCAGTCGCCTGGAACGTGTCACAGTCGCGCCGCGAGTGTATCCGCGCGGGCCAGAGCGCGTTATGGACGTTGCATGAGCGGGCGCGAGTGCGACCGCTGGAGCCGACGGGCACGCCGGCCGTGGAGCGCTCGCCGTGGGCCCCGGGCGGCGCGGGCATGCGCTTCGAGGGCGCGGAACGGCGCGACGCCGTTGCCTTCCATCCGCTGCTGGCGCCGCGCCCGAGCGACTTCTCGGTGTCTGCCCTGCTGACGGCAGGGGCACTGCCGCCGCCACCATATCTTCCCGCGGCACTGGCCGCCGCCGCCGCGCTGTCCGGACCTTGTCCGCTGCTCAAGCCGCCGCCGCCGCCATACGCACCGCTGCCTCCCGACGACGACGGCGTCGTCGACGACCCCAAAGTGACCCTCGAAGGCAAGGACCTCTGGGAGAAGTTTCACAAGCTCGGCACCGAAATGGTGATCACCAAAAGTGGCAGGTCAGTACGGGTCCGCTGCGCTGTCGTCGCTCGTATCTGTGCGTACCTCCAGCACGATGTCTTACGTGATCTGAGTGTAGTGTGTGTCCAGTTTACGATCTCCATGCGTTACGGTCATAGCGGTAAGTCGATTCGATGTAGATGTGTGCCTAGCCGTCTAGAACGATGTTTGTAGATAAAGTAGGACGCGTGGAGTTGTTTACAAAAACAATCCAATGAATTGCATATACTTTAGGATACGTAGGAAATTACCAGCTATTGCATATATTCAACATTATCGTCTAAACGTCAAATCAAAATAAAGCAGCTTATTTATAAATTGGTAACCGGCTAAACCAGTCTCTGCAATAAATTACACATATCTCATCTTGTTTTCGGTCTTGAAAGGAAGCATAACTCTATTACATTCCGATTAATTAAGTGCTTAATCTCTTAAACATTCAATGCTAATAATAGTTATGTTATTTATAAACGAACGTAGTTTAGTCATTTAGGTAACTTAAGTTCTTTGTATTTTTTGTAAAACACCTAAGAATGCTGTTGAAACATAAAACCTAGTATCAACCTAATCATTAAAATAGATTTTTCTTAAAAATTGCAAATCAAAATCAACTAAACAATGAATAAATATTGGAAATAATTGCAATTAAATTATGTGTCGTCTTAAAAGACACTTGTCATGTTTATAGGCGCATTTTTTCGCTAACCGACGGGAGTTGCAATCTGTGTGAAAAAGACAAAACTGCATATAGCATTCCATTACGCAGCAAGCCTGATATGGTAAAAATGCGTTATATAATAGTTTTTTAGATAATAATAAAAGTTAGTATCTACAAAAATAATAGTATTTATCTGTCTAATAAAATATTATGTTTATGGCTGTTTCGTAAAAAATTTCAAGTTAAATTTAAATTGAGTAAAATACTAAATCCTCTTGGAGAATAATAATCTTATAGGAAATAATTTAATGACAAACAAATCGAGAAGAACGTCCACTTTCTGTAACAGAGGCTTTGAAAAACTGTAGAACCGAACTATGAAGCTTCGCATATTTCAATTGAATTGGATTCATTTCACTACCATACATTAGGTACGTAAAGAAATCTTTATAAGTAACCGAAGCTTAGCTTAAACACATTTCTAATCTTTGAAATGACAAAAGCAAATATAATCTGTTGATCGCCCAAGACTATCAACTGATAATTTCTTTATAGGCCTTCTGTATCTTACCCTAAACAAGTATTTTTTGTTAGATATCAATCTCACTTCCCGCCGAAATATAATTAACAAAGCCTGTTTTAAGAGAGTTGTTTGAATTGTAAACTCTCCTATGGGACCGCCATTTCTGTGATTTATTAAATTTTGTTTCGAATTTCCTCTGTTTTGATCTTAACGTACCACTGATACGGATCGAAGCGACTCTATCTGTAACAACTTGAGTTTATTCTTAAGCTAGATAATACAAATATAATGTATTAATTAAAGATGTTTCCAGATAAATATCAAACAAGATCTATAGCCTAATAAGGTTATGAAAACGTGAAAGAGAAATCATTGTATAATTATTAGTGCTGGTTATTATCGTTACCTTTAATTCTAAAAATTTAGAAGCTGATATTTGCATATGAACCTTATTACTGTCCAAGAACTAATAGGAATGGTGCAAGTATAATTTCTTATTCTGTTTGAGGTTTGAGGTATTGTAATATACGAGTATTAACTATAGTAAAGATTTAAAAAAATATATCTTACATTGTATAGGAATTGCTAAGGTAAAGTTGTTTAAATCGGAAATTATTATAAACTATAGGTACAATTATAACGCAAAAACGGTAAATATTTCTTCTGATAGTGAAGAAGGTTTGAAATAGCTAACAGCGGACAATATTTTATTTTTGCGATGATTGACATTGTGAAGAAAAATGTTAAATCCAAGTATCATCAGGAATTACATAAAATTATTGTTGTAATCTAACAAAAAAATATGATATGGTATCTATAAAAAAGAGAATATAAAATATAGGTGATAATTTACTAAGTTCATTATTATATCGTATTATAATTATTAATTATCAAGTAGGTACACTTATGGACGTTAGAAAAGAAGTTAAATAAATTCTAAATTTACATTAGCTACCAGTTCGCAAGTCAAGGGCGTAGAGCGGGCAACCGCGGCGTGTTTGAACCGGAGCAAATCCAATAGCAAGGATTAGGATCATTTAAATATTCGTCAAATTTATAAAAAGCTTTAATGATTAATTTACGATTAACGAGAGCTTTAAATTTATTTAGTGATAATTCTCTAATTTCTAATACAGTGTCGTTTGTCTCGAAAATTCTTGGATTTCACATCTACAGGAGTCATACTTAAGGTTAGAGCGCGTAAAACCATAGCTTTTAATTAAAATGCTGATACAGGACACTCTTAATAATAGAACATTTAAACATTAGAAAAAGACGAATTTGTGACAGGACATTCCTTATTTGAAAAGCTATTGACGTAATAATTACAATTTTATCATGACAATTAATATGTCAATTGCCTTGGTGAAATAATAACGTCTTGTTCTAATGAAAAAATATTAAGCTCTACACAAGAAAAATCTCCACAAATTATGTAGGTATGCAATGTTAAAGTAGATGAACATTAAATATTCTAACTAGATATAAATAAACAATTAATTATAAAAGGTACAAAAAATTATGTACCTTATAAATCAGTTTAATTAAAAAATATCAATTAATTGCTCATTAATTCTTACGTAACGTACCGATGTTTACTTAAAACTTGCGTATCTTAATTGGGAACTTACAGATAAATAAACTAAAAACAAGATAATAATCTTGTTTCAAAAATTACTGTAGCGTAAACTGAAAAAACAATGCGAAATGTTTTCAAAGTATTCAAACGTGGGAACCAAGGGTTGCCAAAATTTCAAGGGTGACACTTGAAACATCAAAGCGCGGGAAATTTGAAAAAAGAAAACAACTTGGAAGAAAACCGTAGTTGATTTTTGTTAGTCGTCTAAAAACTGTTTGCTTATTGTAACTATTTTGTTTAGTTTTGTTTGTAGTATTGAGGCAATAAAAAGCTGTCTTAACAAAATGATTATATAAATTTATTGTTGTAAATTATTATTGTGTTTACAATAAGAAAAATATTTACTGACAGTAGTAGGTACTCTATTCGTATATAGAAGTACAGACTGAAGGTATTTCTTTTACATGTTATGGTCTAGTTCTGATGTCTTATAAACCATAGATTAAATTGGAAGTTGCTAAATGCTTTCTTGTATAATTATTGTTCTACTTGCCGACACCCATATTTTGACTTTGAAACTTCTTATAAGATATTTGTGACTTTAGTACCCATACATTTTGAAAAAATACATTGTAAGTAAAAAAAAACATTTCAGTTTTGTAGCGTGTTAATTTCCGAGGTGAAACCTAGAAGTTCTTAATATATTATTTTCAATTAAATGTGATAAGTATTTAAATAGTTAATATTAAAACATTTCCAAGCCTGCAAGTGAACCTTAGGTCGATACCTACCTTATAGATAAACAATTAATGAAACCTTTGTTAATCATAGCCTGGACGTAAATAAATTAATTACTGCAACAATGTAACAAGGAGGCTACAATCTATTTATATTAATTAATAATTGATGGTTCATAAAAATAATCATATATCAGGCTTCAATTGTTTCGCTTTTCAAAATATTTTATCATATATCGTAAAAAGGGTAATATTTTATTAGTAGGTCTAATAAAAAGTTATATTCCTTGATACAAAACAAACAATAATAATAATATAATATTAATAGAAGAGATCGAAAATTTTGTAACTAATCATCTTCATGTTTTCGCAATGGCTAAATCATCCGTGACAAATAGAATAATTGGTAAATAAAGAACGTAGTAGTGTAGTAAATGTACGCAAGCATAATTAATTTGCTTTGAATTATTGCAGAAACTAAGAAGTAAACAATGTTTACAAGTTGGCATAGATAACAGAGGCGTCACTTAGACTATAACATTAAATCTGACTGTCATCTGTCAACGAACTGTCACGATGAATTATTGGCAAATGACAAATTGTAAATACGAGGCGTTCTAATTGGGGGTCAATAGATAATATTGTCTTTTGTTTCATGATATATTCTTGTACATATTATGTCTGACACCTTCAGTATTGTTTTACATCTAAAAAATATGAATTTATAAAAGGTATTATGAAACAGGTACTAAGTTATCTAAAACATGCCTCACCCTATTGCAAAGTTTCATATATTGTTAGTGTATTAGGAAGATATATTCCCTTGGCATATTTATATTTATTTCCTTTAAATTGTCACGCGTTTGCTGTCGAATGGGATGTCGAATAATTTGTGTAACACTTCATGATGTTTAGGTTTAATGCGCTGTATTTATTATTGAGCCATTGTTTTGTATTTTTTGTCTTCGCTTTTATTACATATTCTTAAAAGGATATAAATAGGTGAAGATTGTAATTATTAGTGCAATTTGCTTTTTGTGTCACGACTTATATGGTAAAAAGGCAGATATATTATCGTCGTATTGAAACAGTAGGTATATATATTATAAAGGCTTGTATTTTCCTTTTCATTTATTTGCTACTTGAGTAACTACGTCCTACCTACACGGTGCTTAGAATTATTAATGTTTATATTCCCTAGAATAATAAACGAATGATACCTTCGATCGATAATATTTAGAAGATCTATAGACTAGAACGCGTTTAACACGGTTTTATAAACATAAGTGAATTAGCCTAGTGCTTTCGACGTGCGACTCTCATCACTGAGGTCGTAGATTCAATCGCCGCTGTGCTGATGAACGTTCTATGTGCGCATTTAACAATTGCTCGTACGTGAAGGAAAACATCGTAAGCCACCCAAAATTCGACGGCGTAGCTCTGACCAGTGATTATTAGAAGACCTGAGGCTATCACCGAAAGGGCTACTTACCTTTTGGTGGTTTTATTTATGTAATATATCTTTATCAGATGTATCAAATATTTAGGTGTTGAATTTTTTCTCATTATCAATCTGCTCTCTGCAAAGAATCAAGGCCTTATTTATAAAATAATTCTCAACTAATTGAAGAACGTTGCGTCTCGTTAATTTGTTTGCAGAGAGCAGATTGATAATGTTAAAAAATTCAACACCTAAAGTTTATGGTATTGTAATTTTCACTCACATGTTTGGTTATTGTAATTAAAAAATTGCACTGACGTCCATCACTCATTTAGAATTAATTCGCCGTGTCGGCCATCTTGTGGGCGCGGTCTGTAACTCTATATGTAAACAAAATTTCTTATCATACTCCGGTGCTACCACAATCTTGAGGTGACAATTTTTAATTGACTTAAAAATAAATATTAATTATAACTAATTAACTGATAAAAACTTATTTGTACGAACGTCTTCAATAGTATTATAAACAAAAACGACCTAGAGGAAACCTTTTCTTACTCCAAACCCTTAATAGATTAATCTTCTGGGTAATTAACTGTGTTACTCCCGTGTCAACTCGGTTATAGCATTATATATATATATACTACCTTAAAAATTAAAAAAAAAACTTTTCAATTTGAATCAGTAGTTCTTTAGATTAGCGTTACCGAATAAAGGTTGATATAATACTACGAACCCCGATGCAAAATAGAACAGCTTAATATTTTAGATATACAAAAATAATGAAGTTAGAAAATTTTGCATTTTTTATTAAATATATAAAATACAATTTAATTAGTTTTAATAACTAATTAAATAGTGCTTATAATTACGCTAATGGAAATGGTATCTAATTTACATATGTAAAAGTATTTACAATGTTAACTAACATACTCGTAGTATCTAATACAAATAATAATTAAAATAAGTAAATAGAAAACTAAAATAAATTCAAAAAGTTTGGTCCCTGCGGCAGCGTTTAATACTGGCAGTCTGGACTGCTATAAGATTCTTATTTTAAAATATTTGTATAAAAAAATACTTGAATTGAAACCTCCGTCGTGTTTTAAAGTATTGGTGGTACACAAATAATAGACTCATTTGTTTCTCTTCCTTTGTCAATCTCATTGTAGCTTCTTGAAATAGAACTCATTAGTTCTAGGCGAGGTCTCTAGTCGATATGCATAGCCACACATTTCCATGGGAAGGACAAGTCAAACCATTGTATGTCATATTTGCATACGGTGCTGTTTTCATACAAATCGTTCTTTGTGTGATTTAATATATACCAATGGCGCTACAACCTTTTAGGTCTGGGCCTCAGATTTCTGTATGTATTCCGTCATTTATGATCGACAAGTAGGTGATTGTTTGGTGAATTTTGGGTTTAAGGCATGCCGGTTTCCTCACGATTTTTTCATTCATCATAAAGTCCATTGATTCACAGCCCCCCATAGGTGAGACCCACACTTTTTTACCAGTTTCTCACTCAATTAATTTGGAGACTGGCAGTAAATGTCCTTTAATTTAGATATATTGGACGATCTGAAATTCCCAATATACAATATGTTAAAAGTATCTCGTTTCAGTACAGAAATACAGTACAACATTAGACATAGATAATATAGACAAAACTAATGGAGCACAACAACCTACATTAATAAATTATATTCTAAGTTTGATTGTAATTTTCTTTTTATACAAATAAAAAAAATTTATACCGAACGAATTAACATTCACATTCACATGAATTACTAAAACGCACTATAGTTTTATAAGAAAAAACTCGGAAAGTTTTTTAAAATGTCTTAAAAGCTGCAGATGACTTAAGATATTATTAATGTATTAAAATATTAATAACGTCTTATATTGACGTAAATATCTGATGATTTTAACTATGCATCTTATTAGGTCAATAATAAATGTATACATTCTATATAGACGAGACATTCACCCCCTTATTCATAAATTTATTTCGGTTAAGGGAGACAATATTTTTAGACAGCTGTCTCTTCACTGCAACATAAACACGACTTGATAGATAAAGATGAACACTTTTGTAAAAACTGTATAAACTCCATATTTATGTAATGAAATTAATAAAGATAAATTTAACTTCGAGCAGTGTTTGCCTAGTGGCTTCAGCGTGCGCCTCAGATCCCTGAGGTCGTAGGTTCGATCCCCGGCTGTGCACCAATGGATTTTTTTTCTATGTGCGCTTTTACCATTAGCTCGAACGGTGAAGGAAAACATCGTGAGGAAACCGGCTTGCCTTAGACCCAAAAAGTCGACGGTGTGTCAGGCACACAAGGCTGATCACCTATTTGCCTATTCGATTAACAAATGCTCATGAAACAGATACATAAATCTGAGGCCCAGAACTAAAAAGGTTGTAGCGCCATTGATTTTTTTAAAATTAAAACTCCATTTGCATGCCTTACGCCTGTAGTTACGCCTGTGTTCGATAAAACAATTATATTAAAGTTATATTTTCCGTGGTTATTGCAAGTAAAAACATATGTAACAAAGCTTGGTATATCATTTCTTAATAGCAGATATATTTCAACATTTTTTTGCGATATTATAACATACTTTATAATGTGTTATAAAATACATTCGTTAATTAATAGACCGTCACTTGTCGGAATCGCTTTCAAGAAATGCAATTTGCTATACATATGCTCACGCTATGCGTCTATGGTATTTTGACGTAATTATGATCACTCCGTTGGAAAGATAACAATAATTAGCGATAAATTCAGATGAAGAAAACGACGTTTCTGCATATCATTTAATTGAAAAAAATGTATTCCACCGTAATAAGCAATATTGTTAATTTTTTATTATTTCCATTATTGCTTGTAGGTAAAGCATATTGCAAATACTGTATATTCGTTTGTTATGTTTTAAATAAATCAATCAATGGCTCTACAACCTTTTTAGGTCTGGGCCTCAGATTTCTGTATCTGTTTCATGATCATTTGTTAATCGAATAGGCAAGTAGGTGATTAGCCTTCTGTGCCTGACACACCGTCGACTTTTTGGGTCTAAGGCAAGCCGGTTTTCTCACGATGTTTTCCTTCACCGTTCGAGCTAATGTTAAATGCGCACATAGAATGAAAATCCATTGGTGCACAGCCGGGGATCGAACCTACGACCTCAGGGATGAGAGTCGCACGCTGTAGCCACTAGGCCAACACTGCTCGTTTTTTACGTTTAGTTACATGAATAATATTTAATATTGTGAATATAACAAATCTCATATATTTATAGATTCCATAGTTCGATCGATATTTATATCCTATTATGACTTCTGAAACTTGAAATAGGACCAGTATTCATTTCTTATCCCAAATCTCAACAGAGGGAGCTCCTTTTACCGCCTGTAGGAATGCAGGAACGATATATTATCAACAAATTTATTCATACAATTTGGAAAGCCCTATTTAAGTTTGAATTAAGTATTTTTATAAATGTAAGTAAAATTAAAAAAAAAATATGTACCTAATATAATTAAGTTACAACACTGGTTGAAAATTTAATTTAAAAATTGCATTGATTTTTTTTCTTTCTGCACGTATACAAATCTAACTCAGTATTCAGTAGCGCTGTAGGTCTTATATATATTTGTTTTTAGAAAATCTCAAGGAACATATAACACTTTATTTTGATTAGTTTACATTACACTATTCGACTATTAAAATAAACTTTTAAAAATGAAACCTCTTTCCTAACACAGAAGAAACTTTATAGACTAAGATCTAAGACTAATATTACTTTTTACTGATTCGTTGGGTGGGACTATATTCCATAGGCTCCAGAACCGACTCGTGCCGTAGCCTTTCATTTTTATTTCTATTGCTGAACTATCAGTTCGCATAGATTCTGCAGCTTTTGTCAGAATCACGTCTGACAGTCCAGTAGTCGCCACATATGTAGAGATGTTGGTTCACTGTTATCGCAGTAGCATGTGGCCTGAAGTTTTAATATGTGGTTTGTCCAGTACCAAACAAATGGCACCCACGTACGGTCAAATTAATTTACGTCGTTGACGGAAATTACTCTTCAATCTGCATACACGACAATACATTTAACCTTCGAGTTAGTTCGATGACATCATTGTGACAGGGCCGCCAGATACAGCTTGATAACACCCTTGTCCCACGCTACACGATACAATTTCTACTAACATTTGATGCGGTTCTTTTGCCTTTGGACAACCCTTGTACAACACTGACGTACACGTTTACATATAATATAATAGGTATGTGTTTAGTCTTTTAATATTTGTCTGAATTTAAGCTTCGACACATTTGTTTATTGGCAAAAACTAAATAATAAACAAAAACGTTTATCTCATTTTAATAAAGATCTATATAGCCAGATCGTTCTGGGTCTTATTTTTTTTCTTTTTCTTAAAACGAAGGTTGTATATTCCAATTAACATTACATGTTTCCCACGTATAATCCATTGAATGTGTAAATTGCTGAACCTTTCAATCATTAACAGATTTGTAATACATTTATTTTCTATGTAATGGGAGGCTAATGGACAGGAGGCTTACCTAATAGAATCGTTCATAATAGTCAATAGTATAAAACTGTCCTTATATTTATCATATTTCCACATAATACGTTTTTATTAGCACAATAGCAACACGTCGAAATCTTTATTTAAAATCCGATACCTAATCATTAAAAATTGCCAAGTACCAATTGATGTAATCTTCATACTCTACTACATCGCCATCTAGTGACAAACAGGAAAAACAGAATTACGTATTTCGTAGCTCCATGTAGCGTTGACGTTGCCAATAATTCAGTGGAGCCCTTAAGCATTGATTGACGACGGACCCTCTGGTTTTATGAGAGGTCTAATTAGCACGACACGGGTGATTCGTATCCATAAAACTGCAACTCGATGCCAATTGCATTTGTTTTTGTAGCGCGCTTTTGTATGATTTTTTGTATTCTGGGATTCGATTGAGTATTGTCTTTTTTTAATGAGTTAGGTTCTTGTCTCGAAAAACTGAAAACTTCGATTGTTCGCTTAATATTTCCGATTTATTTATTGGTTTATGTAATTTTTTGCCTAATACATGTAGAACATTGGATCTATGCAACTAAGTAGTAATAATTATAGCTATAATAAGTTTGGTTTTATAGTTTAAGACATGCATTCAGAAGCATGTCTCAAAATGTTACTGTCATTGAGAAAATTGAACATAAACTTTTTCTCTGTAAACCAAATGTTATCTAGAATAAAATATTATATTAATTTAAACAATTGTGGACAATAATTTGCGACAAATTTTAAATTTATCAAACAAAAAAGACGCGAAAAAAGCGAACGCAAAAAGTAATGTAGCGTAAACAGAGCGTATCCTTTTACCTCACAGATTGGCGAGTTCAATTTTTGGGCCAAATTTTGCTTTTGCATGTCGTCTTTGTCAATTGTCAATCTGATATTGTAAGAGTTTCTTTTAAAATCTTCCATTGGGGCAGTCTTAAAATAACTAAGCCACAGTATGTATTTCATACATACGACTAAAGGTGGTTCTAATGTATTTTATAATATTTTATCTGTCGAATAAAAAGTATAAACATAAATTATCGTACGATATTATAATCAACCTAAATCTACTCAAATTTTGAAACGGAGAAGAGAAAAATTTATTAGAACATATCAAACCGAGCAAATCGCTCAATGCGCTTAAAAAATGAAAATGAAATGAAATTATATTTGTTTGACTTGTAATATTTTCTAAATAAAAAACGGACTTTAACGCTTTGTTAATTCCTAACGATATTTTAATTAACTAACACATGGCAAGTATTATTTATTATGTTTCTAAATTATATCTTATCATTATAAATACTTTACTGTTTCAACTGACCAGCGTTTTAATTAATTATCACATGAATCACAAATGAAAAGACAAAGACAATTACGATATCTAAGTAAAGTCTATAATTTTGAATAATCTGTGGTTTTCTATCTTTGCTCTGAACTTTGAGGTTAAGAACAAGGAGTCTTCATCCGAAAGGCATCTTTGTTGAGATAATGTCCACTTAAAATGCGGTAAAAATTAATGATTTATAACGCAGATAATAAGAGGCGCCCATTTTATGATTTGACATTTTGTTTTATATGAGCTCGGCACTTTTATGGGATATGTAGTTTATGACAATTTGAAGGGTTTTGTTTTGTTATCTATGACAAAAACGATAGGGTTAACTTATCATCGTTTAATAAAATTTAAGTAGTCATTTAAAAATTAAAAATTTACGATTGTTTCAATTTAGGTATGATAAGTTAACGAGATAAATTATAATTATGCCATTATTGTTTTTACGCAATGATTTATATAATCAATGTTATGTAAAGAGTGATACGCGTTACTTTGGTCATTGAATTTACGCCTTAGTCAGCCCCAAAACTTAAATATTTCTCTAATTAAATAAAGGTAGGTACTGTTGGTGCGTACTATAATCGTAAAATAGTAACTGGATATTTATTTCAAAAGGATTAGAATGATATGGAACTGCGTCATTTATAGTATTTACGAATGAAGCGATCAATTTATAATCCCATTTCATTATGAGGAACAATATGCACAGACCTCTAGCGCTCAACTTATGTGGCAGTTATTTGTCCAAGTCTGCATTATTATTATTAACTGAAAAATACATTAAATACAAAGGCATAAAAACAAATGCTACCCACGTAATATTAATTCTAGGATGCGTAATTCGGCCTTCTCCTCCAAAGCAGACCGGACCCCCAGACTAGCCGGCTCCTAGAACTCATAACAATTGCAAATATAAGGAAACCAGATGACGGTAATGAGCAATTCGGTATTCGATTGACGTCCACATCGTTACAGTTTGAACGGTGGCCGAAATCCTGCGAAACAGGATACGTGATTTAATTAACTGTTATTTATATAAATTAAGATAATTCTATAGCCTGTACAGATGCAGAGGAAGGTTGTGTTTATAAGGTTGAAAATATTTATGAAATCTCTGTTCATGTCTTAATAGAAAATTCTCGAAAATATTTCTCAAATTAACTTTTTCAATATAAGAAAATGATAAGCTCATAGTACGCAAGTAAAATGTATTCAGTATTGTCTTTTGTTTATATAGCTGTTACACATTAAGAAAAACACTTTTTGAACGGATTGAAGCTATGTATTATTATTAAAAACTTATAATTATTTACATAATTTAATTTTTTTTCCGACGTTTCCCGTGCTTTCCAGCGTGCGTGGTCACGGTGAAAAATTTAGAATTATGTAAATAATTTTAAGTCTTTAATAATAATACATAGCTTCAATCCGTTCAAAAAGTGTTTTTGTTAAAATGTATTCACAGACTACAGTTAAAGTCGTTTGATGTGAACAAAACTTGAAAAAACCTAATCATTAACAAGACGCATTTTTTTTAAAATCTTAATATAACGTTTACTGCTTGGCAATCGTGATCAGCGAAAGACTGCCACACTTGATAGATAGCAATTGATATTAAACCTAATTAAAACAAGAAATAATTTTACGGAAATAACAAATTCATGCTTGTATCCGGTACAGTTATACCAAAGACAATAATCATACCATAACGTGCCTAGACCTATTTAAAATATACATTATTAAATGTAATGAACGGTGAATGGGCACTTGCAACTTGGTAGTAGCTTGTAATCGCACGCGCTGATTACAATAATTCCAAATGTATGAAAATGTAATTTAGATCTTACTTCTACTACTACTACTTACTTGCGCTTCGCTTTGGCCTGAGATTTCTTGGCCATTAGTAGGTGAGCCTTATCTGCCCTACTTACGCCTTCGACTCCAGCGATTCGAAGGTATGATGTGGGGTCGCGCTTAGGTTTAATTACTATATATATTAAGTTGAATGTTGCGAAATAATTTTCACGAATGAAGGTCGCGAGCGTGATACGCAAACAGAATTCGGTTTTTTCGGGTTTTCTCACACGCTAGATCTATTAAGATTCAACTCAAGCGCGATCTCAAGATACGTGGAATGATTAGTTGTAAATTTTCGAGAATCGGAACCAGGATTTAAACAAATTAGCCGTCTCAAGGCCCGCTTCTCGTAATAGTACACGAATAGATTTAATTTTTGGTCCAAATCAGCTTTTGTCCTATTTATAGCGTAGAATTGATGAAAACTAGAAAAATACTGTTTCGCAAATATCACACTCGTGCGTTGAAATCGGGCATTGACCCACAACGTCGACAGCGTAAGGCACAGAAGGCTGATCCTGCCTATTAGATAAAAACAAATGATCTCAATGTGAAATCAAAGGCCCAGACCTAGCAAACAAAATGTATATTCTACCAGTAAATGTTAGCTTACTGTGATGAAGCGCTGATCATTTAAAACATGAAATGTGGTGAATATGAATATTACATTTATAAATTTTTAAGTACTTACACAACACAAAACCAAATGTATAGCAATGAATTACGAATCTCCTAACCTAGTAAAGTATAATTATAATTATTGGTGTCTCTGTGCGTACGTGTTTATTGTGTGCGTGTTAGTGTGCGACTATTTACCTCATATATTTTGTATCGTCTTTGTGGGAGGCAATTGTTTTATTTATAATTTCGAATTGTGAAAAATATATACTGGACTCAAATTCTACGTTACGGGAAAACCCGAGAAAACCTAAGTAATTCTTGTTCTCCGTCTAGGGACAGAAAATTTAATTTTTATATATTTTCGAAGTGTCACGACAAGTACGTTCGGTAGCTATTAAATGATTATAGATAAGATCATAATTAAATGTAATTAATATGTTCAGTATGCGACTTCAGTAATTAATTATATCTGCATCAAATTTGTTGGGCGGCCATGTCTGCAAAAACCGGGTAACTCCTACTCATAAGTTTATGTCGCGACACATTCCGTTGTCCTCTGCTCGATTCCAACTTATACAGGGTGGTGAGAATTTTAAATAAACTTCAATAACATTTATCCTTGCTGCATGATAATATTGTATGTACTAAAGCTTTAACCACTACAAAACATTGTTCAAATAAATTATTCTTAAGGTATGATGTTATGGAATCAATATAAATCTATTTCACCCAAGAGAACCAAAGGTTTTCATAGAAACAGGCTGATCGCCCATTCAAAGGGTGATTTCTCAATATCAAACTCCACAGAGTAGAATACAGTATTTAATTCTAAGTATTTATTCTTATAAATATTATACTTCCCGTGAAAAAAGCTAGTAGCAATATGTTGGTAGCACCCTCTACACCGTTATGCTCAGTGGCGCCGTCCTTAAATTCCCTGGCGGGCGCGATGCCGCGATAGGAAACCTATATGTATTATGTATAACAAATGGGAGACATCCAAAATAAAACGAACGGGATCCTTTATATTCGGCCCTGAATCTTTGGTCCTGCTAGGGCTGTCAAGCTTTATAGTATAAAGTTTAGTTTCCGCTGTCTGTGTGCGTTATTTGTATAAGTACGCCTTTTCAAACTTTGTAATTTGTTATATTGTTTACATACAATAAGGGTTTTAAATGCTTTGCATCAGTCGTCAGAGTTCCTATGCCTGAAAAAACCAGAAAGTACACGTAATAATGTCGTCCACATAGACAATATAGACGAATACTAATACAGTTAATGAATTCGATGAAATTGGCAGGTTACAAAATGCTTAAAACTTATTAAAATCGTTATAGATAAATTTGACTTGATTTATTTCAGGTTGACAATAATATGTTTATACATTAAAAATAATATAAAGACTGTTTTGTATTTGTTGCCATCGTGATTTAGTTTATAATTCAAACGTGACAGCCCTACCATACTCCAGTCTCCACGTGGATAAATTCTCGACATTTCATCGTTGCAAGAACAAGCCGCCATCTTTTTTTCTCGTTTGCGAGTCGACGTTACTGATTTTTGGATATCAGTGATAGATTTTCGCTTTTGATCGAAATATATTATATTTAAGGCATTTATTTCCATTTATTAATTGCTGTTAATACATTATTAATAATAAGACTTTATTTATTAATGTTATAGTAATTACATTTCGATATTTCGAAATTCAAAAGTGTCATTAAAATTTTATGTCGAATGAATTGTAATTGCAAGTAAAGTAAAAATTCGTAACAATGACGCAACGCCTGTCAACGTTTCAGATATTTTCTAAAAAGGTTTCTCACTATAAAACCTTCACAAATCGGTGTCAATAAAAAAGTTATTACTCAAAAGTAGTTCAACATACCAATTTCAGTCCCTTCACGTACGCTCGCTACTTGAATATGTATCATTTGGTTAATTATTTACTTTCCAATTAACTGTGCTTGGTTAATTAGATACTACGTGCAGCGATTTAAGACAAATTGTACTTCTTAATTGTTTCCAAATCTAAAGTAATTTGATTCCAAATGACACATTAATCTCTTATTTTCATTTTATGACATCACTAAAAGAAATTGACACATGAAGTAAAATAAAGTAAAGTGACAATTAAGTTGCGAAAAATGAGTTAATGATATGATAGAAAAATAAATGTAAAGTATCTGAAATAAAAGGCTTTTCTTATTACAATTATTATTAACTCACTATAAGAGCTCCAAAATTGATAGAGTCCCAGCAATATTGGTAAGTGAAATTATGAAAGTTTTCTCAGAGAAGTCTCGATTTTCTTTCAGTGCTTGAAACTGATTCCTCTGAATATGTATGTCTATCTTTTCTCATCTGTCTTCGCAGAGATTACCATCGCGAATAAATTGAAATGCAAGTAGATACTGTTACCAGGATACGAATTACCTTGTTATCCAAATAATTGGTACGTCTAGAATATTCATAAATCACTCGACTAGTACTCGAGGCGAAAATCCTAAATGGTATCTCAGTAATGAAACGGGTTGAATTTGAATAATTATTCATTCGTTATCGTGATCTACCTCGCGTCGAAGTGACGTCGACATGACATCGACAACGTGTTTGCGTCGAATCGTCTAATAAACACCGGGCCTGTGGATCAAACGATGCGGCCATTTTTTTGACAATTGACAATTATTGATGACTGTAACAATTTTTTTTTAATTAAAGTAGCTTTGTTGGTAGTAGATTTCTATTGATACCTTATTCTTTATTGCTAACGTAAATTTTGAATGGAGTTTGAACTTTAAATTAACACTCAAAGTATAGGTTATCACTATATACAAAATTCTCGTGTCACAATGTTCGTTCCCATACTCCTCCAAAAAGAATCGACCGATTCTTATGACATTTTTTATATACAGTAAGTCTGAGAATCGGCTAGTATCTATATTTCAACATTCTAAGTGATAAATCATTTTATTTTTTAGACATTTTGTTTTGTTTTTAATATGTTAATTGTCACCCCTCTAAGATCAACCCCTATTTTTTATTATAGTATTATTTTTATTGAACTAAAAAAATGTTTCCTCGAAATAATATATATACATGACAAAACGACGTTTGCCGGGTAAGCTAGTATTAATGTATTATTTCGAGTTACTTGACCATTTCGGAACTTGAAGATTCCTTATTAAAATTATAAAGGTTTTTTTATAAGTTTTAAATGCAATGTTGAATTAGATCATGGAAACATAACAGTAGATACAATTGATGATAGAAGGCTTAACAAGCGGCCCACCCGGCGCTGGCGCCAGTAATCTTACTTATCTGTATCGGACAGTTAGAGGTGTGGAGTATTGCTTTGGTGATAAAATCTGTACTATTTGATGTGATATATTTTTTATGTAACATTGACATTGAATTTATGTCTATGGCTTCTGTTTTACTTTAAGCAATTTTCAGCGTTAGATAATCGTCGTCGTCGACTCTATCGTATATTTCATGCACATCTATAAGTATTTTATTTTTATTTAAATGTACTTCTGAAATGTCCTAAGACTTATTTAGCGTATCAACTGAATATCAACTCCATAGTTTTTACTGTCCGTAGCGTAGGGCTACTGTCAAGCGGCCGCAGTGGGCTGCCCTTCGATAAGGGAGACGAGATGACATCGCTTTTTGTTAATCGTTATTTATAGCTTTTTTTCTCTTACAAACCGCCTTTTGTTTCATTTACTTTTTTTAAAAGGTTGCATAGGTGCGCTGTTATAATTTTAGTTTATTAGTTTCTTCTAAAAAACATCATTCACATAATTAAGGTTTTTTATACTAAATAGTTAAAATATTGAAAGATTCAATACATCAATAATGACCATAAAAAGTGTTGTTACGTGTTTACTCCTAGTCTACTCTAATATTGTCCGTTTGTATTTATTTCATTACCTTATAAATGTAACCTCAATAAAGGTCTCATCAGTTTCTTAATTTAGAGCTGACAAGAATAAACTAACAATAAAAATGACACAAGTTGTGCGCACTAAAAATGTAAGCAATTCCATGCAGTCTGTGACAAGCTATTTGGTGTTTATTGGAGACATAATGTCGGCAACATCGCATGTCAGTGTTGCCACTTCACATACATGCCCTTGTTTAGTGTTAACATGAGAAAATTATATCGGAAAAGTAACGGGGAAGGCAATTTATTGCTATGTCAGTTTCGCTATGAAGACTCGATTGTTTAACCTTTTTTAAAATACGAATAATTCAAATTTAGAACAATGGTTGAAAAAAAATCAATAAAATATATAAAAGTGTTTTGAATTAAGAATTTAACTAAAATATAAAGAAAGCATCCTGCATACTCAATAAGGTTTTATATCTTCCTAAAACAAGGTAATGTCTGAGAAAGTCCAGTTACAAATTTAGCCAGCTCCTTTACCTAAGTATTGCGAAATTGCTATACATATGCTATACATAGTACATAATATCATCTTTTCAATATATATATATTGTTTTATGTAATAGAGGCACACCTGATGTTAAGCGATACCACCGGCCATGGACACTCACATTGCCAGAAGGCTCGCAAGTGAGTTGCCGGCCTTTTAAGAAATGTTTTAACATATAATTGTGGTACAGTTTTATTAATAAATATTAGGCCAGAGCAGAGTACATGCCTTGATATATTCTTGATTCAACTAAATTAGACGTAGTCATAGTCGTAGTGTTAAGGAAACAATAAAAACAAACAGGTGATACTCTTGGTTAGAAACAAACACATTGAGGGCGTAATTAATTAATAAAATTAACACTTTATATTTATTTATTAATTTCACAGAGTGATACAATTCATTTGAAAACTACTTGTTTTGGTAACAAGAGCAGCTGATTCGTTAGGAGCGCAATAAATGCATATGAAAATATTTCTTTAGCTTGTTTTTTACCAAACGTTATAACAAATCCAAATATAAAAAAATTAAAACCAATGGTCGATCATTTTGTATCAACAAACGTTATAAATAAGGTCGTATTAAAAAATTATATCGTATACGTAATCTATATCTGTGTAGGTCTTTGCTCTGCCAGCAACTGATTTAAAGAAATATGGTACGGTAGTAGTATGGTAGTAAGTAGTTAACTCTTAATAAAGGGCTTAGTGAGATTCCTTTTCTCTCAATCACATCCATCTATTAAAAGCGTTTGTTAATTAACAATTCTTGTTGGACTTACAATACGGTTGACTATACAGCATAGCGAAAAAGGCACGGTAAGGATATCCATAAGTAATTTAATAATTATATTAAAAATAAAAGTTTATAATGTTATGCTTATTTATATCTAACGGTAGAGAATAGGTACAGCGTCGCTAGAACCCGTTAGCCATAAGCCTCAAATTTTTGTATCTGTTTCGTGATCATTAGTTTTTTCTTATATGCTCTATTAATATACAATTTTGGGTCTAAGGCAGGTGACACGATAAAGCAATTGCCGCTCCTTGACACCACCACTTTTGTTAACATAGCTTTTACAAATTAAGAAAAACACTTTTTGAACGGATTGAAACTATGTATTATTATTAAAAACTTAAAAAATTTTCCGACGTTTCGCGTGCTTTTCAGCGTGCGTTAATTATAAGTTTTTAATGATAATACATAGCTTCAATCCGTTCAAAAAGTGTTAGATCTTTAATGCAGTTCTTGAAAGTCTAGTAATATAAATAAAATAAAATCTAATTAATTTAGACTATAACTAGCATAAAAAGCAGTCGAACAGTGATGGTTAATCGCCTGAAAACCGGCATTGACATGCATTAAAATGTGTCACACAAAAGAAACACACAAACGATTGAAGAAATGTCAGACATATTGTTTTTAATAGATTAAATAGATTTCAGTAGAATTAAAGTTAAAAAATCACTGATGTGTTGACGATTTATTGTTTGAGACAATTTATATCAAGTAATAAACGCCTACAGATATCGACAAACTCTAAGTCCATGCGCCCACTGCACACGACATCGCTAATTTATTGCTCCATTTTGTTAATTTAAACCGTAATAACATCTCAGACCTTTCTATACTAAATAAACCCATAGGTGGACACATTTTTCAATACTCAAACCTACCTACTTTAGACGAAGGTACAGTTGTAAAAAATACAGTACAGTACAGTCGTAAAGAAATCCTTTTTTTATTATTATTATAACCTAGATTTATTTTAAACATAGAGCCCTGTTCACTGTCTCGAAATATGTGCAAACGCAAGTCCATTTTTCGAACCCGCGATCTTCTGTTAAATATACAAAACACTAGAAAGGCTTATAGTCCCTATTAGTTACCATGGTTACCAATTTTTTGTCCATCTTTTACTAAGCAAACCCGCTTTGACAGTTGATAAAACGATTGCGTGACATTTGCCGTACCAATATATAATTTAGTAATTTATACGACGAATTATTTTTTGCTAGTAGTAATAAAATTTTATGAATTGAACCTTTCAGCTAAGTAAACAGTGTAATAAAATTAACACAAAATTACAGTAATTACTTAAACGATATTTATGTATTGCTAATCATCGATTCGTTTCACTAAGGTGCCAAACGCGATAACTCTGTATTCTAGTTTTTACGGTATAATTATACAAACAAGATAAGAACTGCAAGGTGTCACGGTATTAACCACGGATGGACGTATCATAAGCGGACGCGGGTTCCAATAATAGGCGTAATGCTAATCTATGGCTATTAAATTTTGACATACTAAAGTTATGCTATGTCTCGGCTCTCTAATAAAAATTGTACTAATATAAACATTTTATAGGGCTAAATGAATTATTAGATTTTTTTGCTTTTTCCTTATAAAGGTAGCCTGGATCGCTATGAATACCCTTTTGTATATACTAATAAGTTCAATTGATTGGAAATATGACGGTCATAACTCTTAGTTATTTTAAATCCAGGAGGAATCTCTTTAGATAACTCACTGAATCATTCAACAATGATCTGCCTCAATATTGCCTAATGCCTAAAAGTGGTTGCCTGGAAGAGATCGCTCGAAAGCGATAAGGTCGCCAGTTGCCCTCCTTTTGATTTACTTATGTTGAATTTTTTATTTTCTGTAGTGTAACGAAGTGTTAATAAATAAATAATATGTCACTTTTAACTCATTAAAAATTTTGTACCAGCAAAAAGTTTGTACATTCAACAAAATAAATAAATATTATATCCGCTCATCCTATCGCTGTGTCATTAGCGTTTATGTTAACTAGTGAGCACCTAACACGTAGACTGATTCGCGTGAAAGACCTCGTCGAACCGCGCCCAGATGCACTAAGTGTTAATCAGATGGTAAACGGTGAACGTCTTGCAAAAAATTAAATAATACGTTGTTGATATTATTTATAAAAGTCATTGGGTATAGGCGTTCTAATTAGCAGAATATTGTTTATCGATGAAATGTGTGTCATTATTGTTGTTAATAAAGTGTAAATTTAAAGATTTTTCAATTCATAAAATGCATAGTATTGTCTTTTATTAACATAGCTTTCACACATTAAGAAAAATATTTTTTGAACGGATTGAAGCTATGTATTATTATTAAAAACTTATAATTGTTTACATAATTCTAAATTTTAATTTTTTTCCGACGTTTCGCGTGCTTTTCAGCGTGCGTGGTCACGGTGACTGAAGACAAAAGGTGTTAAATGTCAAAAGTATCACAGCTGCAGAGAAAGTTGTGTTGTCTGTATTTATTTCTCCGTAGTTGATATCGACTAAAAGATGACGGGTTTTTGCAAAAATGACTCACGGTGCCCTCTATTTTCGCGGATTGTTTGTCTTGGGGCTTTAAAATGTTCATAAAATGCGTGCTAAGCAAGATTATCTATCAGTAATTAAGATATTTAGTGTAACTGAATAGTCTGTATTCTTTAAATCAAAGGTTATGAAATTGGGCGTTAAAGCCGTTGGTGAAAGCGTGTCATTTGATGGAAGCCACAGGAATGCGTCACTGCGTGTGCAGATGCTCTCATCCCCTCGCCACCCCCTTCTTTGTGACTCCACATTCCAAATACAAGCACTAATTTGCACATGTAGCAACACAGATTTACGCCTTAGATACACGCAGTTATCGTGTCTGCATTTTATTGTCTATTAACGGGTTGCGCTATCGAAAATCCCATATATTGGTGTTTTAATTTGTGAAGTGAAAATTATATTTAATTCTAATTTTATATAACTATAGTGACAATTTGGATATAAATAATATATAATACATGTTTTCCAAGATTTTATTTCTATTTAATAATGTAATAATAAATTTTACTGATTCACGGTAGTAAGAATATTTTCGAATTTACAATATTAGTCTACTTATTACATATAATGGTATTTAATATATCTATGTCTGTTATAGCTGTAAATTACCTGACATATATAATTCTAAAGCCAAGTAAAATACAACATTATGTGGTATATGATTTTTACATGACAATTTTACTAGGAAACTTATGGCTAATCGTTTAACTAGGGTGGTACCCGCAATTTGCATTATTCCGCTTAATACGTTACCTTGACATTTGGCAAAACAAACCTATTTAGATAGGTTAAGCATTTAAAGCGTGACTGAGTAACAAACTCAAAGAATGTCACCTTATGAGAACCCTAAAGCACTTATGCAGTCTATTGTACGAACAGCGAACTCAGCTATTTAATCATTATAGTCGAAAATTAACCTTAATCCGTTTAGATAAGGTTGAAACTCTGATTATATAAAATCTAGTTGAAGAAAACTCATGTCAAAATTATTATAGGTGAGTTAAAATCGATAGTGTTTTATAACGCGGGGAATTTAAATTTAGAATGCATTTCGAAAGAAGAACAAAAATTGTATGTTCGCATATTTTTATAATACTCACGAAATAATTTATATAATCGTAAAAACTCTGTTTTGTTCCAAAACGGGTTTCGTTTTTACTTAGAAGTAATTAGGGCTAACGACGTGTTAACTATTATAAGTAGAACTCTGATTGACGCCTTGTCTCGAAACAAGATACCCAACTAAACTTGACACCTCTTGGCGTAACCAACTCACAGAACCGCCGGTTCACCTTGTTATGACACAAAATATTTACTGAATCGACAGGGCTGCTTATACTACTCAAGACGGCTTCACTCACAAGTAATAAAAAATGACTGTAAATATATTTCTTAATGTTTTATATGTAAAAAGAAATCCATTAACTAACCATAACCATATTAGTTATAATAGAGATACCGAAGTTAACCACAATACAAAGTAAAGTTAATAAATAAGTCTTGCAGCTTAATGCGCTTGCAAGCAATCTTTTTCTTGTACGTACTAGTACGATTCCGTATGTATCTCTAGTACTTGTACCAGCATAGCTTCCTATTCCATGCTTCCATGAGGCTAATTAATATAACTGTTTCATTTTGGAGTCTTTCAAAAATGGTAGGAATAAATCGGCGTTATTTGAAAACGTTTCGCGAGGCTGCTCACTATATTTGCATAAACTATAAGTAACAAATTATTTGATAACCCTATCGTAGTTAGCAGGGCTAATGTGTCAGAGCTCAAGTTATACTGGTAGCCCGTTGTATTGTGTTACTTGACGTGTGGTTGCAGTTTTTGCAACGGCACAGTATTTCAATATACCTACACTTTCGCTGACACAAGTCTAATTACTTAAGAAAACAAGAAATTAGCCCTGGTTTTCATTTCGGCATCACCGAGGCCACATGTAAGTAAGATGTTTACTTTGATAAAAGATAATTTGTTTAGAAATTTGATGGTGTTTGGTCTTCAAAGTATTTGTAATTTTCAATGTTTTTTTATTATTTTGAATCGAATACCTGTTTGTGATAACTGAGGGGCAAACGTGCAAACGGGGCCCCGAAAGTAGCAGGTGTTTGTTGGACCAATGCCAGATTCTCTGCTATTTAGACTGGGTGAGCATTACCCACTAAAACCGTCTCGGGTAGTTCCTACAAGTCCGTGTTAGAGACTACGGGGTCGTTCTCGCATTCTATCTGAGCCTGCAACATAATTGTTACGGTCAAAATCTCCGGTGCAGTACTTACATAGGAGATAGGAGTTGGCCATCTCCAATTTTACATCCTAACCCATTCATCCTTCAGCTACATCTCTTGTTCTGCTGTCTCCTTCTATAGGATTACTTGCTCACAGAAGGTGGAATCGAATATCTACTGTATAGTATGTAAAATACACAAACAATGCAGTAAGTTCCGAGTTTATTGCTGTTTAAATTTTATTTAAATGTACATACAACAAAGTGTAATTTTTATCGGTGTTGCAAAACAAATTTACCGTCACATTTTTCCGTTACGCGCCATCCTTTTCTTGTCCCTACCACGGTTGATTCGAAGAGATTCGAAGCCATTAATAACAAAAATATATAATAACTATCGTTATTATGATAGTAATAATTATATTACAATTAATGAAATTCTGTAATAATCTTAGGAGTAATAAGGTAAAAAGCTATTATTTTTATCTAATTTCAGTTTATTTAACCTATTTCTATAAAGTTGCCTATACTAGATTGTTTTTCAAAAATAAGGTCATAAAGAAGTTTCACTTCTTACGTGTGTACATTATTTTACATTTAAAATCGAAAATGTATTAATAAAAAATAATCTATCTCGGATTACTCCTGATATAGATAATAAATAAAAAATGAAGATATAATTTTCATAGATACAAAACATAAAACGCCGTCCGTAATCGTTTATAACCTTAACCGAACGAAATATATACAGCAGTTCACATCTCAATCCAAAATTGTTTTCAAATTATTTCACGTACGTAATTTATTGGTTGTTAATAAATTATTAAAGCACCTACAACATTCCCTGACAATCATATAAATCCTAGGGAATCCTATTTTATGTCTCTCCATATCAAGGTTTAAGTATCGTATTTATTTAAACAGAAATTATCTTACGAACAAGGAAAAGTTGGTTATGCTTTCCGCAGACACGGTAGGTTTATTCATACATAGCATTTTATATGGGATTGTATTGAATTTAATTTGTGATCAGGTAAAGATTTGACTAACCTGATAAACAATTGATAGTAAGGTTTATATCTATATATAATAAAGAGCAGTGTTGTCCTAGTGGCTTAAGTGTGCGACTCTCCTCTCTGAGGTCGTAGGTTCGATGCCATTCAGTGTGTATCAGGCAGGGGCTGAGCGTGCCTATTAGATTGACAAATAAAAATGATCATAAAACAGACAGAAATCTTTGGCCCAGATTTAAAAAGGTTAATGCGCCACAAATTTATTTTGTATATACAATATAGTAACATCGATTCCCGACAAAAAAGTATAACCTTTTTTTATTGCTAAAATCATTAGAATATTTATCTACAGTTAAGTTACTATACAAAGTTAAATAGTGATTCAATTAAAAATTAATTATGCATTAGCCATAAACTTAAAATCCCCTTTTTGTATGTATCCTGATACTAATACGAAATGATCAATGGATCGGGTAGGCCTTCTTGTAAGTACCTGAAGGTACTGTACTGAAGTGATAAGTTAAAACCTATAACCGACGAGCCTGCATGGTGAATGTCATATCATGAAGCGAGAGAGTTATGTCAGGACTGTAGCAAGTGGATATCCGTGGTCTCAGCTGGGGTAAGCTAAGAGAAAGAGGCGTAATCATATAAATAAAATTAAAAACGAATTCTCCTCTACTTAACTTAAAGAGCAATTCACACTAAAATCCCTAATTTACGGTGAGTCTAACAATTTCGTATTCCAAACATCGTTCTGGTTGGCACAACATATATCAGCTGGTCGGCAAATGCTGCCTTCATCACGTAATCGGTATAAATCAGTGCTCTAATGATCGTTAATCCGTGCTCACACTGACCATTAGGTACAAACACTGGACGAGCGACAGCGGCAATTAATGTTAGTTATGAAATTTACCATAGACTAAAATAGGATTTATTATCTATAGTAAGGTATTATCTGTAACTGTAATCTGGATATGTTTTAAAGGTTTTGAATTTAGTATCAAAATAAGAGTCCGATGCTATTTGTGAAATTGTATTTCCAGACAAATGTTTCCACAAATGAAGTTTCGAGTATCCGGATTGGATGCGAAAGCAAAATATATTTTATTACTGGACATCGTTGCCGCAGACGACTACCGATATAAGTTTCACAACAGGTAGAACATCATATATCGCCAGTTCGCCTGCCTTTTGATAACCGATCAGTATGGCAAATAGTTGGTGCAAGCATCCGCATCTATTTTCTAAGCATGGACCTTACACTGCACTTTGAGATTGGTGTTCGATTTTTGAAATTGAATCGTTCACTCTAGTGATGTCTTATTACCTAAACCGTTACCATTTAGCTTGTGATTCCACCCACACTGCACTAGTTCCCACAATTGATGCCATCTTAATTATAGCTAAACAATTTGTATACTTTAAAAAGGGCAACGACATTACGACTCGAATCAGCGATTAAGGATTCACAGCGCATCCATTGGGCAATAACATTAAAATAACTTTGTCTCAAAGACCGCAGTGATAAAAAACGGCCAACACCAAAGGTGAGAAATACCACAGGATTTTAGAATTAGAATTTTCTAGAACAACACGACAAACTCAAGCAGCGTTTACTATTGAAACATGTACATGTTTTGATTCACTACATCTTGTCTGCTTACGCCACAGTATCCGATCAACGAATTCGATAGTTTAATTCGATAACATGATTCGATAAGGTGATCTTTACGTCCGAGTTGCTTCAATACGAACTGCCGACGGGTCAGCGAGATGTGACTGATAACAATATTCGTTAATTAATACGATTCGAACATTTTTTTAAATTTCGAATATGACTCATGTCGCCGACAAAAGAAAACTAGCGCCAGTTTAATTAATTAAACAATTTGTTTTAAGTTCCTTTTAGTTAATAATTATACTAAATTGTTTAAGGCTCTTAATAAACAAATGTAGTTATTAATATAAAAAATAGAGACATTACAGTCTCTGATATATGATAAAATTGTTTGATTGAATTAACAAATTTGTAAGAGGATAAAGATGACTCAAACGGTTATGTAAATCAGCGTAATTAGTGCGAAACAAGATCACAAGCTAAACGGTCGGTGCGCGGGAGTCGACACACCGCAAAAAAATCAAACTAGTCCGTCCGCGTGTCTCACAATTGACGTTATGTCAAATCGTTGTCGCAAAGAACGAGTCCCAACCCATGTTTTTCTCTCATATTGCTTACAGACGTATGTTTCCTGCCTACAAAGCTCGCGTTTCTGGTCTTGATAAAAAAGCAAGGTACATTTTGCTAATGGACATCGTAGCTGCGGACGATAGCAGATACAAATTCCACAACAGGTATAAAGAAGGAATTAAATTAAAATAAGAATTTGGGTTTAGGGGTGGGGTTTTGCGATCTTATTTTAATATAATTCGAGAAAAGGCAAGAAGCATGCGTTCGTGAAGGGTAGGGATCTGCGGGACAAACGTCGCTCGCTAACGAACCAGATTTCCACCGTTTTCACCCAATTTTCATTCTTGTCACGTGCGTTGGTTACGAGTCGTAATTGTCGTTCACCAGGCCTGAGTTATTGCTCTACGCAGATCTCTTTTCGTTCACGTTGCTTTATTAACCCACCGTAGCCTTAAGTCGCTTTAATCTTGTGTTTGCTGTGCTGTCAATGGTCTGCATGTCCAAAGATTTCAATTAAGTAAATTTTCACGCTTTAACAAGCTTTTGACTGAGGTCGTAAGTACATTGTTTATAACGTCATAATGTTTTTAATTTATGCGACCACCTGTCTGTGCGAGTGTTCGTTTTAATTAAAAATTAATTTCGCTTTCATTACTATTACCTATGGGTGATGTTTGATAAATTTTTATTTATTATAATTGTTTGTAAGCGGTTGTACCTCTATGATTTGTTTGTGGTCTGTGCTTAAATGGGGTGGTACTTTTAAGATTTTTCTAATATCTTTTCAAGAGATTTATCTAAATTTTATGAATTTATATGCATTTATAGAAACTATTGATTATTAACCACAGTACAGCCTTATATCTCAATAATTTCTGATATGATAAAAGATATATTTTTATAGATCAATAATACTGAAGAATATTATAAATAATTCGTTGGTTTTTTGTGCTTTCTGTAAATCTTTGTGCTAAGATATTTTCTTTTTTCCGGAGTCGGTGGATGGTTGCCGGGAAAGCGGACCCAGAAATGCCAAAAAGGATGTACATACACCCAGATTCGCCCTCAACGGGGGAGCAATGGATGCAGAAGGTCGTCTCCTTTCACAAATTGAAGTTGACGAATAACATCAGCGACAAGCACGGTTTCGTGAGTACCATATTTTGTTACACCATGCCACTTATTCTGTTAATTATGGTAGAACAGAAAAATGGGATACATTTACATATTTTTACTCTATGTATTTAAATTATAAAAATAGCATTTCCGTAGTTCAAAAATATATCATATATTTATTATACGTCTGGTCGGAGAAAATAAATTTGTAATGGAAAGGAAAAATAATAAAGGGGTTCTACATACAACTCTATAATTCTTAATATTCCTTAATGGATATCGTAAATATATTTGTGCCGAAATGTTTAATAATTTAAAAGATATGTTAAATTTGCGCTCCTAAATGCGATCATTAGAGGCACGTACAAAACTAATCAATTTTATTTGAGTTTATAATCACCAAAGAATCGTTTACGTCAACGCGACGAATGAAGGGTACCATTAATAATATGGTAGAATATTATAGGGTATGTGGAACATGTAAGATAAGTAATTCTATAACCTGATATAAATTAAAAGTGATTTTATGTTTGAATAAATCTTTGCATAGAAGACATACCTTAACAGATAATTTTAACAATATTTACATTAAAACAAGTAATAATAATTAATACCATATCACATTCTGCCTTGGCAGTTTATATCCATCAAAAAAGGTTTGTAGCAAAAAGTTTTAATGTGGGTGATATTATAATTAAAAAGGTTGGGTTCTTGAACAGCGGGGGTGCATTGTGCCCGCCACGGTTATTACTGCTATTTACTTTAACTGAACCATGTTCAATAGATAATTTGAACACGGTAGTTCAATCCCTACTTAAAAAAGAAAATATTTTCAAGAATTTTTTTTAACTTAAATAATATAGGTTCTAACATTTAAACATTATATTTTATTGAAGTAATATAAGAACTGGGCGATGTAGAAATTCTATCAATTAATGAAACGATTAAGGATATATCATAAATCTCTATATATATATAAAATTCTCGTATATGTTTGTTCCCATACTCATCCGAAACGGCTCGACCGATGCTTATGAATTTTTTTATGCATATTCAGTAACCCTGAGAATCGGCTACTATCCATCTTTCAAAGCCCTACGTGATTAGGGGTGTCCACTGGTAAAATGTATTTATTATTTTTTAGACAATTTTTTTTTTTTTTATTCTCACTAAACTAAAAAAATGTTTCCTCGAAAAAATATACATGGCAAAACGACGTTTGCCGGGTCAGCTAGTGCTATATAACATTATATATAACACTTAATAAACAGCAAAGTAAATTTAGGAACTATCGATTCCTTACAACAAAAATTTGTATTGTACTTTACACTCCTAAACATATAATAAAAACTTTTCTTCAGTAGTCTACTTTACTCAAAAGATCAGGCTTAAGCTAATTCGCAATAAGCAATCGTATGTTAATATGTTATTTAATTAAAAGACAGGTGGAAATGAATGTTCTAAAAACTTAATTAATTATTTAACAAAACTAGTTTCTTTATACCATTACGTTTTTAATTATTAGAATCGTTTAACACTATATTTCATAAAATATATTGTCGAATCAAATAAAGGACAAAATTTCAGTTATGATTATAAAATAAGATTACAAACATTATACAGCCATAAACAATAATTTGAATGACATATGCCAAACAATAAAAACACGCTAAAATTTATAAATAACAATTTGCATTTAATTAAAATAATACCGGTACGTCTTTTATCTTAGATAGCAGTCGGCAAAGCAGTATCATTTTCAAAAAAGCTTCCGAAACTAACATCCTACACCCGACTGCGTTTACAAGACCGCGATCCAATCATAGATAATGCGTTTTTTTTCCCGTGTCAAGTCTTTTGTCTTTGACGAGGGGTAATTGAAATAACGATCGTCTGTGGAATGTCAGGAATTTTGACATCAGCTGGCTGGTGAGGTATTAAAAAAAATGTAGAATGTTATCTGCGTGTGACAATTAACATAGAAATAAATATTATTTATGTACATAATTAACATAATTCTCTACGGTATAATATTAGGACAAAAATTATTGACCGCTAAGAGAAATTTGACATGCCTATTGGCAGTTCTATAATATTCTGGTAGCTGATTCTCAGTGTTATATATAAAAATCATTAGATATATCGATATAACCTTTACTAATATTTATTTTACTTGATGACTCTCTATACTGAGGTTGTAGGTTCGAACCCCGGCTGTTTTTGATACAGCATTTTCTATATGCGCATATAACATTTGCTCGTACGGTGAAGTAAAATATCGTAAGAAAACCGGCATCCCTTATACCTAAAAAGTTGACGGCGTGTGTCAGGCACAGAAGTCCATCTACTTGAACTTTAAAAAAATACAAATGTTCATGTAACAGACGCAGAAAGTATCGACTAATATAAAGTCAAAGAACATTTTAGTTGATGAGCTACGTTCAGCCTATTTTCGAAACGTTAACTTAATTAACGACTCCGAGTGCCGCTTAGTATACGAATGGTACTTCAACAGTCAACTAATCGTGATTGATATCGCCAATTGTCGACTAATTTAAATGACGTTCAAATATTAGTGTTTTTATCTATAACTGAACTCGTTAAAGCTCCTAACATCTTTCGCCTTTCGATATTTTCTAAACAGGTAGATCCCGATTTATTGGTCGTTTTGTTTTTATGCGGCCACGTCGTCTTTCGTGTCCGACATGCCGATTTTTGTACGCTTGTCAATTTTTCATATTGATATTATCTGCCATGTTAAACATTTGTTTATTTATTTTTTATTGATGTTCCTTGTAAATTATAAAGCTTAACTATTTTTTTACGTGACCGAATTCATATTAAATACTTTCTAAAATAAAAAGGTTCAGTTACCTCCCCAATACAATCCTAACTACTAATATTCTTAGCGAATTTTGTTGGATTTCACTTATAGTGTATGTAAAACACACACACATCGTGTATGTGAGTCTTGAAAATACCTCACTTAAGCTCCAGGCTTATATAGCTATATGTAAATATACGTCTAGTTAAAAGATATATCGACAGTTTATAAAATTCAATATATTTCAAAGATTCATAAATCTCGGACATATATAATTTTGTGATGTAAATGCCATGTGAACTTGGAGAGGGCGGCACAAAGGCAAATAGCACAAAGTTTACAAGCGAACAATAAACACTCGACACAATGCGCTAATATTTTGTAATCGCTGCCTTCTGGGTCCATTTTTACAAATCAAAACATCTCGAGTGCACAATACCTTCGCCGCCGGGGGTGTATTCTGAGGCTTGAATGTCAAAGATGACGAAAAGCGCCGTCTGCCAGTTTTAATTGTGAGGGGCTAATCCTCAACCGGCGTCTTTCGAGCGTCTAATTCACTTCAAGTAGGCCATTGTGTTTCGGAAGCCGCATCTTCCCAGCTGCCGGCCAAAAAAGCAAACAAAAAAACTCGCCGTAAGATTTCATAATTTAAATTTGGAACCGCGAAACTCTACAATTTTCCGCGAATGACGAAACATTCTTCGTAAACTTTATACGCAATCCGGAAGTTTTACACGAGTCTGATAAACAAGTAGCTACCGAATTACAAAGGACGGTGGACCGGTGCGCTCGCTCGAGCAGGAAAGGGCATGTGCTCGATAATTTATATACAGTTATTGATCAAAAGGTGATGTCCTTTGGGAGGCATCGAGGCATCCAGGAGATCGGTGAGCCCCTCAAATTGTTCTCTATTAAACGAGGGTGATAAAATCTTTCGTAGCCATCTTATCGGTCCGATTGTCGATAGGGTTAGACAAGTAATGGATTAATTATCGAGCGCTCGGTTTGCGGTTTAAGAATGGAGACTCAAAGGGTTCGTGTTCAATAATGCCGTTCATGCGACGGATTTAGCCCCTTCGATACTTTGTATATCCGTTGTAATCTGCCTTATTAGGTACAAGGCAATTGTTTTTATTATGTTATTGCCAAGTCAAACAAATGCAAGTATTCTAAAAGTAAGGCTTTTAACTTATTGCTATACTTAAAGCGAAATAGTAGTTTTGGTGCACGGCAATTAAAATTCTTTGTAAGTATGCTTAAACGTAGTTGGAGACTTTTATATTATTTCGTGTATAATACTGCAACAATGTAGCATTTGCTGCAGATCCATAAAGGCTTGAGGTTTTTTATAAAGTAATAGTTAATTGTTGGAGTGTAAATTTAATCCTGTTAGTCTTTCACTGGCAACTTGAAGACTTGTTTATTTTTTATTAGGCTTAAGAGTGGCGCCCGCGCAAACCATCCTTTGTAATTAATACTGAATAGAAATAAAGAGGTAGTTCTATAAGCTCCGAGCAATAGAAATAATGTAGGACCAAGCGTTATTTATTCATTTAGGAAACAAAACAGATACATCTCTATACAATAAAAGTAAATAAATTAACATTAAATTAATACATGTCCAAAGTTTCACTGATACTAAATAAGATACAATACAAAACAATGAAATTACAATTGTGACCTCACTATTTTTTGAACTAATAATCTATCTCTTTTTATCACAGACTACGCACAATTTGGCAGAAAGAGACGACATACTAAGGTTGATTATGTAAATATCGTATGAGTAAACCTTCTGTCTTTATAGTTAGACGTTACGCGCGACGATTTCATACCAAAAATAAACCTTATCATATAAGACTTTATTACAAAGACAAACTCTACATATTATATTCTGGATATTATTAAATTAATGATTGCTTAACATAAGGGGTGTGACATAATGGCTATAGCAATCTTCATCCCTGAGATTGTATGTTCGAATCACGGCTGTGCTCCAATGAACTTTATGTCAGACACAGAAGCCTGTCTATAAAATGAAATCGAATGCAATGTCAGGCAAAGACTCATTTAGGGCGCTTGTTATATTACTATAACTTGACACACGTTATATACATTGGTGATAAGTTGTTGTTTTCACATCTGCTTTGTAATTAATATCTGTACTTTATATTGTATTACAAACTGTTGACCTAAACGAAGGACACAAATACTGGGGTGATATTAGCTAAGTGCAAAATATATAAAATTAATCTTCTTAGATATCTTCATATGATTTTATTTTAGTTTGGACGTCAGGACTTACTTTGGGGCCAAGTGTCACTTACGTAGCAAATACATAAATCTTCTGTACGTGTTTGTTCAAAATTCTCAAACGGCTGGACCGATTTTGATGAAATTTTTGTGCGTGTTCGAGTGGATACCAGAAAGGTTTAGATTTAACACACTTTAGTAACTTTACACACTAAAGGTTTATGTGTATGTATTCTGAAAATATAGTATAATATAAACAAGTTATTACTGACAGGTGCATTTCAGCCATAAATTTAAAATGGTTTCGCCGGGATACAAGACCTGAACCGCAAGGTTACAGACTTATTACTAGCTTATAGTGCTAATGACATTCAAGATCTATGCATCTAGCGCCGTATCTGTGTCAAAAACGAATTGGCGTCATAAAAGTCATAGGTCGTCATAGTTGCGTTAAATCTCGACTCCTAAGAATGTACAATTGTATGAATTAATATTCGATATTCAAATTTTCAAATGAATGAAAACATACACAAGACTTGAGATACGAATTAGAATTTGTACCATAGTTGCGTTAAATCTCGACTCCTAAGAATGTACAATTGTATGAATTAATATTCGATATTCAAATTTTCATATGAATGAAAACATACACAGGACTTGAGATACGAATTAGAATTTGTACCATAGTTGTGTTAAATCACGACTCCTAAGAATGTACAGTTGTATGAATGAATATTCGATTTTCAAATGAACGAAAACGTCACTAACCTAAGATAATAATTACTTTGCCTTTTCCGTTTAAAAGGGCTCTTATTAATAATTGTTATTGCATTCTTTTCTGACTATCCCCAATGTGTCGATGAGACCATTAAGACATAATTAGTTAAATGTATCTGTCAGCCGTTAACCTAGCACCTGCTTAACACATACACAATATTATTTACGATTTTAATTATATTTTTATTCAAATGATTTCTAATTAATATAGGATAAGGCTGCTGTTAAAAATTAATTGAAAAATATGATATATTTTACACAACTATTAGTGACTAAGTTTGACTTAGGACGTCCTTCATCGTAGTCAGAGTTATCCATTCTACATACCTAAAGATATAAACATCATTTTTGAAATTGTGTGGCTGTAGGAGTTATTTTTACCAAGTTTAAAGTAATAATTTATGAGATAATAAAGTAATGATAATGAGGAGTAAGTGAGGCATATTATTAATGTTTTTTTATATAACCGTAAAAATCGGTTAAAATAGTGGCAACCCTATTTATGCCCATCAACTCATAATCTGTCTCGTTCTAAACCTAAGCTGTAACTATATCTGTCTCTATCATCAAAATTTAAGTAAGTAAAATCCAGAATGTATTCCCATGAGAGGCACAGCGCACAAATATTTGCGGGATCAAGTCCGGATTAAATGCACTGTGATTGCCCCTACCATAGATTGTCACTTCATTTTATCTACATATTCAATTATCTATAAAATATATTCGAATAACGCTTAAATCATTTACAAAACGAAGGTTTTTTCATATCTCAGATATTTAAAGATTCCTAAATATACTTAATGTAAGCAAAACGTTATAGAATATTATAGAAGAACGTTATAGAATGTAAATTCGTTAGGAGTAAACGAAGTTGTCCCGGACTTCAGAGAACTTTTACATGGAAATAATGGTTATCTGTGGATTTCTATTGACAAGCCATATTATTAAAAATATTATATTAAGACGCAGAAATTATTCTAAATTTAAAATATTAAAGAAAGTAATTTGTTAACGCTTTTCATTCACATAACAAAATAACGGTTTGGCAGCGCCGCCATTCAATTTTCAAATTTCGAATCCAATATTAAGCCAACGACATTTGCTTCTATAGATTTTAAACTATTAATTAAACAATTACGGTTTATATATGTCGTCAATTCAACTATATTACAAGGACAACGTAGCAAAGATTATAGAAATCAAACAAAAAAATGACAATAAAAACTCATTCGTAAGGCTACCTTTGTGGCTACTATATTTTATGAACAATTTTGTTATGTCTCATTAGACTCATTTCGTGTTCGTAATTCAAATATCACAATGCAAGATTAGATAAATTTATATTTTTCATTGATCTCGTGGGTGGTTATTCCCACGCTCACATAATCTTGACTTGCAGTTTACGATAGGTTATACAATTAATTTGTTTATTTTAGCACATTGTTAAAACATCGAACCGATCGTATAATTTATCACTCTGGTTTTACGATAGTCATTTGATTTCATAAAAGTGAGTGCCATAAAACGATTCACATTATTAATTAACGTTTTTAATAATGGCCTATGTTAAAATTCTATGAAAATAGATATTCTAGTTTATATTGTAATGGATATAATCGTTTAATTTTAAATAAATTATGTTTACTTGAACGCAGCAGTATTGAGTCGAGCTAGCCTAGTCGAAAGTCCAATCCCCGGTTGTGTACCAATAGACTTACTATCTTTTGATTGAGATTGATTGAGACCAAAAAAATCGACGTCGTGTGTCAGCCACAGTAGGCGGATCACCTACACCGGAACAACTACGTAAATCTGAGGATATAGCGCCACTGAATTTTATACTATTTATCTAAAGTGCAAGAGATCAGCACTAATTATAGCGAGGACAGAAAGAGACGGATATATCCACATACGTAACATCGGTGCTATATAAAGTAGCTAGAAAATAAGTCATGCTCAAATATCAGAGACATCGTTGAAACACAAACGTAGTTACACTTTACTATCGCTACTACTACTACTAACTCACACTAGATCTACAGTATCGAAAACTAATAGTATTTTTGTTATAAATACCCTTGTCAAGTGACCACAAGGATGGCAAATATTTGATAATGCCACTTGACACTGTTTGCACACACTCGGATACATTAAATATAGGAACATGGGTGCAACGTAATTCTATTTTTGAAATTCGAACAACTAAAATCCTGTTACTATGGTTATGTTATTTTCTTATAAATGGTAACCATAGTAACGAATCCCATAGTAAAGTTTTATAACGGAAAGATTTCAGGTGTTTACATATTTAGACTGGAGCAGAAGTCTTGTGCAATTTATTTAATAGGCATGTTAGTGAATCAACTAAGTATTAAGGAAAATAATTTAACCAAAGTTAAGCGACAATTAGCTGTCTGCATTATTTATTTTATACGTCTCTAGAATGCATAAATATCTCTAGTAAGGATTAACGTGACTTAAATCAAAGGATCTCCTCGATATGACTTAGTTTCCAACCTTTAGAAAAAAATATGACAATGTAGGTAATAGACGGTCATACTGCTAAAGGCAGTTTCTTCCAGACTAGGAAGTAAAAAATACAATACACAACGCTATCTTAACTACGTATATAACATGCAAAGGTAAAATCAAATTGTTTCGTAAACATAATTTCTTAGGCAGCACATGTGCGTGGCCTAAATGATCATACTCAATTATCCAATTCCGACAATTTTTAGCTTATTATTTTTCAGACTTCCGAGTTCACAAACTTATAACTATTGCAATGAATATTTGGAAAATATTCCGAATAACCGTGTCTGAATTAATTCGGATTTTTATTGGTGTTGTCGAAAAGTTTATTGTTTGATAGCTCTATCATGGATGCGGATACATAAAAGCTTTTATTGACACACATTTAATAATATTTTTATTTACGCAAATAACCATGACCATCCCGACAATTCCAGGATAATTTAAGATAAAATAAATTCCATACTAAAAATTGTTTAAATGTATTAACTATGTGTTGGTATAGATAGATAGAAAATATTTTACGGGGTAATTTTGTGAGTTCATTTACTTACCTAAACCAGTAGAAATGTTTTCTGTTTAATTTGATAACATTATGAAGAAATTGCAAATATCAATGTTATAAATCGATTTTTAACCGACTTAATAAAACTGTAAGGCAAGATTACCAACTCGACGTGTTTTGTTTACTGCTGAATAGCATTCGAAAAATGTGTAATACACACATTAATTAACAACGGACGACTTAAGGCATAAGTAAATGCTTGAATAAATAAATCAACACTGCCTTTAAAACTTTTGTGGTCTCTAAACCACAAAAAGCCAGGTCGCGTGTCAGTCAGCAAATGCCAAAATTACACCTCAAATTCAGCAACACTCGAAGCTCACTTTTATTTCACCTTTAGGGCCAATAAAACCGTCACTGAGGGCAAACTTCGACTCAAAATGAGAGCGTGTACGAAACAAGTGCTACTGAAAACCTTTAGGATGGGCTAGAGACACGCATTATCAAAACGCCACAATAACGAGAGCTTTCAACCACCTCACGTCGCACGTGAAACAAAGGAAATGAATGTTTCTTTAGAGCTCAGCTTAGAGTGGTCTTTCGCTGCCTTGTGTGAGGGTGTTAGGTATCTGTGAGGGTAACAGTTTTATACATTCCTTTTTATGTGTGTCGTTAAAATAGTGATGGTGTAATTTAGGTGTTAACGTTAACTGTGGTTAAGTTTCGTTACACATGACATTTTGATTTTCGAAAAACACAGGACTTTGTCCCGTAACCATTTAATATGATTCGAGCCAAACAAATTTCATGAGACTATTGTTTATTATAAACTCACGGTATAACAAACTAACGTTTTGCAGTGTAGTTGCCAGGTTACAAAACATTTCGTTTGTACTTATAACACATGTTATTGTCTTTTGTTAACATAGCTTTTACACATTTAAATATAACACTTTTTTAATAGAATATTTAAGCATTACGTTAAATTATAATTTGAATGTAACTTAGCCTGCCTACTGCATAACTGCAACTGTGTAAGCACACACGTCTATATAAAATTGAAGCACTCACTAAAACTAGAAATCGCACTTATTCAATAATTATAAAACTAAAGTAAAACGATCAAAAACAATTTGTCAAAACATTGCACGCGATTATAGAACTTCATGCGCACCGAATATATGACATAATAGCGTGTACAATTTCGACAGATAGAAGACAAATCGGTCTATAAAACCCAGCAAATGCTCAACTGAATTCCTGCAATGAATTTGATAAATACTCGAACTTCAACGATTGTGTCTACGACCTACTTAAGCCAGAAATGGCATAGAAAAGGAATCTCAGTAGGAATTAATATCAACTTGGTGCAATGTTTGGAATTTTACACGTACACAGAACAAGCTTTGAGCAGGGTGACTACTGATATTTCTGATCCCGACTTCTCAGAAAGAATACCAAGCTTGTTCTGTATTACTCTGCTGTGACCAATGCTTACTTATGATTCTGAAACCTGAGCACTTAGCAAGAAGGACCAGCTCTTCTTGACCTTGTTTGCAAAGACGGGGTGCAAAGATGAAGAATTTAATAACATCCTTGATAACCTCAACATCGTCACATTCATAAAATGCAGGCTCCAGTGGTTAGGACATGAACGCTGAATCGCGGATGGAGTAGGAACTCATAACCTCGTGGCGAGAATCAAACCCGGTACCGAGGCTGCGTCGGTGGGATGGCATTATCAAGGGCCTCGACACAATAGGTGTTCGAAGTCGAACGCGAGAAACACGAGATATAGATTGTCATAGAAAAATATACTTGAGACAAAGGCCTATATGGAGCTGCACAGCTATTAATGATGATGACGATGAACAGAAGGAAGGTTCACAGTCCATTATACATAGTACTACAACTAAAATAAATTGATTCGAGATTTTTTGTAAATATCTATTGGTACAATTTTGCGGTGCGGTTCTATTGTTGATACAATTTTGACGAGTTAGTTAATCAATCAATCAATATCCGCTTACCGAACCACTCGTTACCTAACAGTTGATTTCTTAATAACATCGTAAACTATTGCTGTCATTTTTTATTCTAATTTTAAATTGCAAATATCGCAGCTCAATACTTTCGCTTGAAATTGCTATCGTGTAACTTATAAATTCAACATTTGTCCAACGCCTGTTTAGGAAAAGTTTTTACCCGCAAATGTAAAATTAGAAATATGACTTGTCTTGCTCATCCATTTTGTATGTACATTTGCATGTAAAAATCATAAAGCTGTCACAGTTGACACGCTGTCGGCGCGTAACGTGCCCTCGTGTTTTGTGTTGCCACAATTAAAGATATTTCATAATAACGTAGACTGGAACTGGATTTCTAGCTTCTGTTTATATGGATGTATGAAACGTAAGGTAGTATTAATAATAATTATATATAGAAAAATAAAATACATTTAGAAAGTTTGGCCTGTGGCTGTAGCTATATGCAGCTTAGGAATTGTAAATACTTTAATTATGTATAAGTTTGTTGTTTTCGAAATAAATAACTATAATAACTTGTAGGCGGTAACAGAGGTAACCTTTGCCTAGATATTTGAAACTAGAATTAGAATTTTAAGGCACTTGCGAGTCTTCTGGCAATGCCCATGGCTGGCAGGGCCCATGAGCAAAGGTATCACTTAACAACAGATAAGCCTCTTGCCCGTTTGCCCCCTGTTATAAAGTTATATATTTAAGTGTAAAACTAAATGTAGTAATGATGTTAATTTATCTAAACATATGTACTTATTATTACTATGTTGTTTTAATGATAATGTCTTCTCTATTAAATAAAACAACTTGACAGTTCTTAACTTCACATGGATAATATAAGCCCTTATGGTATTTAAAATAAAGTTTATAAATATTGAATCATTCATAGAAAACTGTAAACTACTTAGTAATAAATAGTAAAATTAAAATAATAGCCTAGTATCTACCGACGGTAAAAAAATATAACCTTTTATAAAACAAGTTCCCCTCAAGTCTCCATATAAACAATGTAGTAGTACCAAAAGAGGTTCAATATCAAATATGAAAAATATTGAATTATTGTGTTGCTCGGAGCCCGCGCGGAATTTTCTTCTCATTTTTATTAAACGTCACACCTGCTCCTTCACTCGTGAAAACGACAATTTTACATTTTCCGCATTCTCTGTATATTTGTAGTAACAGTCAATTGTGGAATCTTTTGAAATACCTCGCGTGGCGTGTGAATATTGTTTTCGATGTTTTGATTTGTTGAGTGTTGATATAGTGTTCGAAATTTAAACTTTAAACGTTTGATATATTGACAACAAGTGCTTTTACGCGTTTATTTAATAAAAGGATATTATTAACTGCGAAGTTGGAACTAGAGTTTACAACTAATGTATTAAATTACAGAACATTTGTGAAAAGTTGTAAACGTAGATTCGTTTGTCACTAAGCCATCCGTAAGTTAATTATATCAACCGAACCTTAATAAAAGCTAAGACAGGTAGCTCTAAAACCGTTAAGATAACCCGATTGCGTGTCTTGGAGTGACATTCCATGTCACCGAATTAGTTTAGTAAGATACGAACACCTCGGTGGTCTAATTATACTTTCACTAGTCAGCTGTTTATGGACATTGCTCTATATTTTTATTCTGTGGTCTTTAAAATACGAGAAGGTTTTTCTATACCAGACTTTCAGGCCTAACTATGCTCTGTGATCAAGGATAACAAAAGTCATTTACAATTTATAAATTACTAAATATATATATATAATATATATGTTCTCTGGTATCTAGGTTCTGTGATGGGCTTATACTGGAGTATAAAGATATGAGTATATGGAATTATGATGCAATTGTTTTATATAATTATCGACAATTCGGTGACGTGTCGCGTTCTGACAAACAAAAACTTTAACACTTAACTGAATTCCATTGCCATAAGATGGAAATGAAATCATAAGTGTTGGTGTAATTACTGCGTGTGTGTGCGTGCGATCTCTACCAAACTGATAAGCTGCAATAAAGAGTTAAATTTAAGCGTTTTATCCAGGTATCGGAAAGGCTATTGATGCTGATAAGTATCAGAATATAAATATAGTGGAGTCGTCTTTGTCAACTATTTTTGATGTATGTTGTCATGTAGTTGATCAAACGACAAATTCGATCTTGTTTATCAAAACAAAATGTTTAATGATTTAGTACTATTAAATATCACAAGCAATTGATAGCTAAAATTCACTGGCAAGCAATTCTAATACTAACGCGGCTCCACGGCTTTTCTGTTGCATCAACAGTTTCAATACAATCTAAGCAGTGAATGCTTGATATGAAAAGGGCTACTGCGGCGAGATGAAAGGGTCTCCCAGATAGCGCTAAAACACTCATTCGTTTTGTCACCGGCCGACCACCGGCTAATGTGCTTGATAAGGCCTTAGAGCGATGGGTTCATTGGTAGCGTAAATTGATAATTCAATTTAAATATTAGTTATACTGATAATAAATGGCCATCACAAATTCTCTATACACGAAAGCTTAAGGCGTTTATAAACATGGTGTTTATGAAAACAATAAAAGCCATATTTATTACACACTAGTATGATTAGAAATGAAATTATAACAGTCGTTAAGCATCGCACGCCACGGTCATAGAAAAATCAACAGAAACGCTTTTAAAAAATTATAAATAAATAATCTGTGCATCATATGTGGAAATTCAGGCGGACACGCAATATGGATGCTTGAAGTATCTAAGCGCTGACATACAAATTAAAGTTTTTAAGTATTTAACTGGAACGAACGTTTATTGTCATAATTATACTTACCTACTTAATTTTAACTACGACATTTTATTGTCTTTTGTTAACATAGCTTTCACACATTGATGATGATGTTTCACGTAGCCTACAGTTGTAGTAGCTGTTTACAATTTCTGTTTGACTCTTAATATTTTTTACAATTTCTATCTTCATAAACAATTACCCCAGAGTTCAAGGTATAAATAAAAAAAATACTTAAATGGATCCAGCCGTTTTCCAGTTTCGTGCTTAGCAACATGTTATGCTAAGCATTTTTATTGATGTAGGTTATAGTTAACAATGACGCGACGTTTCGCGTATAATAGGTTTATACCTATTATTATTAAGCTACCGTAAAATTGGCAGATAATGTAAAAAGTAGTACAGTAGTACGAGGCTCGCGGACTATTAAAGCTATCTAGACTTATTTAATCTGTGGCATCTATAAGCGGCCGTAAATAAGATCCGCTATACGATATGTAAATTAAAACTTAGTTTTTCTGTTGTTGGATATTTTGTTCGGTACTTTCATAAATGAGTTAAGTTGTAATATACTAAAATGAATCGTGTCTCTAATTAATTTAAATTTCGAATTATAAAACCTAACTAGTTATTTCCAAGGCTATGCCTATTGACCAATCACATCCAGAACCTAATATTTGGCTTGTTCAATAAATTCTTAAATATGTTTTTTAAATTTTTGAGTGATATATAATAATAATAATTATTATCTAATGACAAAGTATAGCTTACTAAGTTGCTTTGGCGGTTCTATTAGACTTATAAAGATGTTTTAATATCTTAATGTCGTCATATCAAGTAATATCCCTTCTAAAGGCAATGAATATAGAGATAAAAACTGAGAGTGCCGCACTTTGAGTGTTTTTATACGGAGAGATTGGATTATATGTAGGGCTGTCAATGAAACACTAGAAAATTGGACTTCAACAGGAGAATGATAAAATACCTTTAACAAATACAACAATACACAAATTTAAATAAAACACGTATGTAGATAGAACAATGTTTTGTCTTTTTCATATTTTTAATGGCAACCCTAATAATAACGGGCCTTATTGGCGTCTGCTTACGCCGGTAGCTGTTCGGTTACTCGTTACACGTGAACGAACCTTTTTTAAATTTAGAAGGCTTTAAACGATCACAGATAATGTAATGCCGCACGCATTGCGTGTAAAGCTCTGTGACAAACCCTTTTTTGTTATAACCTTTTTGGAATTACTCTATTGTGCTTAATCAGAATTTGTAAATGGAATCGATTTAGATGCTCATTTTACCAAGTAGTTAGGATATATAGCTATATATCCGAAAGAGACAAGCATATATTATTACCGAAATTCGTACAACATATAGAGAAAATTATAATTATTAATTTCATAATAGTTGTCCGCCATGTTTTATACATTATGTCATATAATATCAAACACTCAGAATAACGTGTGTCGCAACGTGAATAAATAATAAAATTAATTCTTTAAAATTTCGAACGTCACAAAAGCTAAACCCGTCAAATATCTGGAACTTGTTCGCAATCACTGAAGTAAAATCCAGTGCCGTAATAAAGTACGAATGTTAATTACACAAAAACGCATAAACTCCAACGAAATTTCACCAAACTTCCCGTCAGCGGCCGTTGAATTAACTCGAGAAACCTGACCGAATATTGTTCATTAATTGAATTGCAATATTAACCGGGCGAATAAAGAATAAAGTCTCTTACGATATAGACCAATAAAGGGCTCTTTATGCCAAACAAATCGGCTCCTTTGAGCGGTTCAAAAACGCCGCGAAATGTTTTATTCGTACTTTAGTATTTATCGCACTCGAATTAGACCCTTCACGACGAGTTTCGCTCAGATAACTTTAATTCAACGATAAGTTTTATGTAATCTATGATTGGTGCGCTTTGAATGATAATCTGTGGTATAAAATGGACGTTTACGTATGGCAACATTGCATTTAATGGCTAGATGCATTGCTGATTTAATTTTAAATGCGAGCGATGTTTGATACTTTATTTTGTTGTCGTTCGGTTATTTATGAGTATCTACGGTGTAAATAAGAAAATTTTGACAAGAGTGAATATTGACCGCGTTGGTCTTTACGCAGTGGAATAATTTGAATTTACCAACTTTTCTCGATTTTTCCTTAAACGGCTAAAACAAGGAACGAGCACTTGAAAAGAGTGTACTTTCTGTTTTACGCAACAAACTTTTTTGAATAACTTTATTTGCGATATTCTTATTACACCTGTTCAGAAAGACCGCGCATATAAATATGTATTCAAAGTTCTTCATAACATTATATGAGTAAATTACATCTATCACAGAAATATTAATTGATTTCAACACTATTACAACGTTATATAATTCAAAATTATACATTACAACAGTATGTATTTCAACATTATACACAGCAGTAGTATACAGTGTGAGTCAAGCTTAGTTAACAACTAAGTCCGTAGATATTAAATTGAATTTATAAGACGTATCATTTTCCCAATTAATTCTTAGTTGACATAGTAGTGTTGCAGTTTATGGATTCAATTTCTTTAAGCATTCTGTGTAGCATCTCTAAGGTTACCTATGCACAGGTTTGCAAACTTATACAGCGGATACACATCGAAAAATTATTAGTTTAATGTTTGTCAGGATTGTTGTGAGATATGTTTGTTAACTGAAAATTGAACTGGAGGACAAAACATCTTCATACATATTTTTGATATTTTGACATAAGTATCGTTACCAGGGCTGTCATATTTCTGTAATTTTTACGGATGAGTACGTTAACACAATAGTTCCTTATAAAGCATTAGACTGTCGTTACCATGTTGTCAAATTTACAAAAAAAGCATATCTAGACGGCCTACCCGCACTGCATATTCCAGTGCATACGAAGCCTTAGGGAATCTCGTTCCAGTTAAAAAATATTCTTGAGTCAGTATTGCCCGCATGGTATGTGAATGGCAGCCCGCATGAATGTCTATGATTGGATCGAGTATGCTCAGGCGCAGACTTGCTATAAACGTTTTTATAGGTTATCGGGAATTTACTAGGTTTTGCTTGTTCGTTTTGCCTAAGAATTTTAGCATACAAGGCGCGATGTGGGATGAAGAAAGCTAATGATGTATTTGTATGTATATAATTGGTGTGACTGTTCAGTTTTAAAACAAAAGTGTTGCGTAGTAAATCGTTTTGAGTTAGAATTTTCTTATTATCCTGAAATACTTCTACCTAAATACAAAATACATATAATGTTAAAGTCATATATTAATACAGCTTGTATACAAATTTGTAAAAATTGTTTAAGGTTTAGTTTTTTTTTCTTTTTCTTCTTATATATATTTGATCATAAAATAGATACAGAAATCTGAGGCCCAGACCTAAAACAGGTTCTAGCGCCATTGATTTATTCTTTTATTTTTATATATACGACACGCTTTGTATTGCGACAGCGTTTAGCGTTATTTTTTGGGTAGTTTTTGCATTTATTGCACTCACTTATGTACATGAAAGGTTTCATGGTTTGCTGGAATGCTATAAAGCCAACCGTTGCTTATTATTTTTATGTCAACTATGAGAAAAATCATATCTGAATCCAGTGTTATATTTTTCTAGCCTTATCTTTAAATTCAAATTTCTTCTATTAAACATGATTACTATATATAAACTTTGAGCTCAGGATAATATGAGCACTTGAGCAAAGTGAAATCAAACTTGGGACCACCAGAAGCGCGTGTTATCTACATAATTGTAGAAGGTGAACACGTTTTAAGTTAATTGACGCATCGCTCCTCAGAGATTAGTCGTGGATATTTATAGCCCTTCGATGATAACACCGCTACTTAGACTCAGTCGATAATGCATTTTATTCAGCGAGTCTGGACCGAAAATTGGCCGTGGAAGGACCAATAATGGCTATAACATTAAGTATACAATAAAATTATATAATATGTTTCTATAGTGATTTTTTTTCTAAATTCTATTACGTTGGCCTATTAGACGACCCCGTGAGCCTTTTCTTAGTTTCTAACATCCCGTGTTGGGCTAGTGACCAGTATGTGGTTATACTGATATCGTATCATAATAGCGAGCGTTAAACAGTTCTATGAAGTATTTAGTATTTAGTAAAGTATTAAGTATTTTCTTCGCAGTACCGCATTTGGCGTCGTTTCAAAATATCTTTGGTTAGTGACACCTGAGTTATGTGTTAGGAATGCTGGTTTCCTGTTACTAGTCGTGATTGTAAGTCAGTAGCAATTGCATAGTGTATGTATTCTAAATTTGGAAGTCACGAGTACATAAATATAATGAAGCCTTTTTATATTCGTATCCTTAAGTTCCATTTCAAATGTTGTTAGTATTTACTTATAGCTAAATGTTAGCTGTATATGGACTTTTAGGTTCCAATATTTACCTCATATTTCTATCCAGTCATCAGCCCACCCTACTTTTTGCCCTGCCCACACTTCTTCTCCTGGGTTGTTTTGTGGTTGTCTTGGTATCGTCTTACATGACCAGCCCATTGCTATTTTAGTTTCAAAGCTTGTAAATCAAGTACATAATATAAGGTGTATTATGTATTATGAAGCCATGTTGTTTTGTAGTCCCAAAATTGGTGTACATAATCCTATAAAATTTAACACAATAATGAGGGGAACAAACTTATAGTGATAAATATTCATACAAATTATTAGATAATAATAACATGCCGCCATTACGTGATGTAATAACTTAAGCCCCTTGCACACTAATCCTATCGCTATTGTATTATCACCCTAACTTTATGTAGCTGATCCAAAAGAAGCCCGTACTACCACAGCATAAAGTGCAAAATGCAGTTTTGTGTAGGGCAGTTGAGAATTGTAATAATATCAGTACGTTTGCGTATCGAAGTCTATAAGTTTCCGTGTTTAACTATCTAGCTGGTTTTTTAATTAAAAATGTCGTTATTTTTGTTTGAAGAGCTGTGAAGAGGTCGGACGAAATTAAATTTGCCTTTTAAATATCCATTTAAAGAGATTTTCTATCTCAATTTGTACACAAAAGTTGACTAACTTAAGTACAGATGACAGTCATTAGCTTGAGTATCATTAAGTTTATTCACTGTATAATTGAATTTTGAAAAAAGAACATCAAGTTATGTCAGTTGAAATTATAATAAAATATCATTTTAGGTTTGTACAAACCTTGAGGTTCGTTCTGATTTCGAATTCTCAATCAATATCGAAGGTGTTGGCTAGGAGTGTCCCAGGGATACCTATTAGTATAGGGGTGACAATGAGCGAGCTGCCTCGCTATTGGTCAGCGGTTGTGACGTCACGGGGTACGCCCTGATCGCACCGGACCTGACCGGTAATATCCGGATCAAATAGCTCCGCAGTAAATCCGTATTTATGTCCATTGTGAACCATTGAATGGAATTAACTCTCACCTGGTCATCGCATTGAATTGGGGAAAGATGTTCCTTGTTATTTCTATCTTTTCATGTCCCGTTAACGTTCAATTGAAAAGCAACTGAAGATCGCTATACAAAATTTTCTGGTTTTTTGATTTTAAGATAACCCAAAAGACTAATCTATTCCGGGAGACTCGTCCCGGAATTTTGATAAGTACAAACGAAACAAAAACTGTAACATCTTCAATTTAACAAGCGACAAGAGATTTCTAAATACTTGAAATCTCAAAGGTCAAAACGTTAAGACAATGAAACTCCGACTAGCATTCCTCGCAAGTTTAGTCGGTCCCTTGGCCCATAATTGCTCGTGGCGCCCGGTTCTTTACTTTTTTACCCTTTGTATGGCTGTGTTTTTGTTCGCTTGTTGGTTTTCGGAATTAGCATGTCTTATTAGCATAGCTGTCCGATAAGAATTGATTGCTGTTTTAACAGCTTCGATAGTTTCGATTTTTAGGATATATAATTTATATTATATCGATTTCCCATTGGATATAGACTCATATATTAGGTAATTATGCGTGTAGTAAAAGTAACAAATACTCTTCCACTACTTTCGCCTATCTTGCGCTGCTATTTGCCAATTGGACACTTGGATCCCGATAGTAAATACGCAAAAGAGTTTGGGAACAACATTATTCTATACTATACTTGGACTAAGTACGTTTTATAATAAGGGCGATTGAATTTAGAATTAAGTCAAGTCGCATCTAAGTGAATGCCAAAGAGAAACAATAAGGTTAAGAGGATTATTCTTAATTATGATTGTATCTCCTATTTGACATAAATCTATTGTATCTAAAATATATTAAAAGACAAATTTTCATATCCATAAGCTAAGTAGAAGCTACAAAATGTAAATTTGTACAGCAAGCGCTCACGTTGAATTTATATGATGTTATAAATCAGCCGAATACAAGGTACACGAGTCAGACTCTAAAGAGACGATGTTTCGATAAAATATGCGTCTGCTCGGGCACCGAATGGTAATATTGTTAACAGGGAGTAAACGGGGAACCAAAAGGAGAATTATATTCGGGAATTTCTCAATAAGACGTTGTGCGCGTGGGGCCTGCGCGGGCGCCGCCCCGCGGCGAGTCTCTGGCGCCTCCATCGATCGTTCGGTCCTCTCACTCATCTGTAGCGCTGCGTCCCTTTCCCTCGCTCGCGGGTGGCGCCCGCCACGTCATTACTAGCCTCACTGGTCACCTCGCGACCTCTTCGGGGCACTCAGACCTTCCAGGGTATATCATTAATCTATTACGAGGCGCATGTGAGGTAATTCTCGTTTTTCCTCTTTAGAATTCGTCGAGCGCGGTGAAAGGCAAGCTTTTTATAGCGCTTAATTAGTGTCGATCTTTCGCTCTGTCGGCAATGCCGTATATGTCTGTCTATCTACCGATTGTAGATCGCAGGTTGGCATTGATGCTCTATTGTGTAATTAAGGAATGTGATCAGCTATCACTTGGTAAGATTTCTATTAAATAAACAATTCTTCCTCGAGCTACATTTTGGCAAGTCTGCGAGGTTCGAAAAACTTACACAGACATAGCGCTTATAACAACTCTCAGCCATACTCTCATAGGAATAGGAAGTGAGACCAAATGCGCAGTATAAAAAATACGCACGCACACCCACGTACTCATACATAATATAAGGTCTTACACGACTTGTGTTTGATTAGATTGATGACTTTTTCTTTAAAAAATGCAACACGTACTACGCAATTGTAATATAGTTACCTACATACATACACGGGCTGCCTAGTTATCACATCCGTATTTCTGTCGTAAGTTTTATACATAAAACTTTATAAAAAAAATAGATTTATTTCTTAATCCGGTCCAATTCAGAGACAATAGAAAAGGTATCTGAGGGCAAAAGAATAAATTGTGATGATCGCGCCTTGAGCGAAAGCTGATAGAGTATATACATATTAATAAATTTTGTGGCGCTTTAAAAACTGAGGGCTGCTAGGTATCTGTGCCTTATGTCTGTTACGGCCTACAGAGACCGCCCTGCGGCGTTGAGGCGTGTCTGTTGCGTGGACGCAGACCCATTCATATCCAACTGCTAATTACACCCTGTAAAACTCGAACCGATCGTCCTGATTAAGTTCTTGACATCATATTATTTCTTTATAACTGGTCTGTTTATGGTTTCGGGCGATGTCATCGTGTAATGGTAGCTGAAGTGTATTTATTCATAATAATGCTATGAATTGACATATCAATGAAGTTGATAATTGAATTCACCCGTTGGAACTTTCTTGTCATTTAGAACGAAATCTTTAAAAAAATTTAATACCTAAAAACTTATTTAAAAATAAGCTAGTCTATATACATAAGCTCGTAGATACATATATACTTAATTACAAAACGACTTAAGATTCTATCTAAATGTTGCTGTATATATAATACCTATATTAGATTTAGTTGACGTTATAGAATACGTTATTGGAACGTAAAATCCAAAACTATGAAACAATTATTCATAGTGACGACGTTATTAAAGATATTAATGCTCATAGTATGTTAATACGTTTCATTCATAGTATAAACCGGTTCCAAAACCGGAGGATTAATTACTGAGTGATGCATCATTTAGAAGAATCAATCATAACTTTATAAATTTAGGCCATTGACTGTCCTTAAAATACAGATTAAAAATATATAATACTTTCTCCTAGATACAGAATACGAAAACAAAAATTAATTCGAATTTGGATTTGTGAAAATAGAATAACGCATAATGTTACACAATAAATAATTATCTATCACATGCCATGGAAAATTAAAAATGGTTCCTAATTTAAATTTATTATTTTACTACAAAACCAAAATTCAATAACATCAAATGGACCAAAGTTCATTTAAATTAAGAACGAAAAGAACACAGATTAAGTGAATCAAATTATGGCCTCTTAAAAAATCAACAAACGAAAGGTAAAAACAATAAATCATAGCAGAATGTTTACTCAAGCGGTCCGCAGTTATTAAAGTAATTTAGCACCAGCGTCTGCTCTGTCCACAATGTTTGTTTTGCAGGCGAGAACTTTACAAAACCCATTATTACGTTCGCGTTATGTTTTTTACGGGCAGAAGTACTCGACATTTGGTTCGTTTGTTAGTTGTTTCAAAGTCAAATTTACGTTTCTGTTCCTGCATGAATCAAACGTGACATTAAAAAAATATCTTCATATAATAATAATTTCCTATTGAATTATTTTGATTTTATTAATTAAATTCATATTAGTTTGTTGTTGAACACTTGGTGGTATATTACTAAGCTCTATTTTTATTATTTTTCACGGCCATACGGCAAAGTTGTACTTTTTATATATATTGCGCCAAAGGTTCCTGACACCTGGCGGCGCAAAACCTTGCTAGACGCCGGGGGCGCGGGCGCCGTAAACCAGCCACACATTATTTATAATTTATCCATTCATCCGTCTTCGATACTCTGTGTTTGAATGTATCTTCATTTTTCTCCGCAAGACATCTCTGTTTATACTACCTTATTCTAATATAATATATTTATTTTTTAATTTTAAAGAGCAGGTCAAAGTCACCTCACCTATGTCTATCTTCTTATGAAAACACACTTATTTAAATTTGTTATTATTTTCTACCATGAATAGTAAAATTAATTTATACTTGATTTAATTACCTCTACCATCTATTTAGTCTATGGTATACACAATGACTAGCTGCAATCATAAAAAGTTTTATTCAGAATAGCCATAACATAACTGACATCCACAGAATTATTTACCTCAATAGAGCAATGAAACATCTATTATCTATTGATTTTTAATATGTATACATAACTAACATTATGACTAAAACTAAAAAAAAATATTGTTAACCTGCATGATGTCATTTTATTAGGAATCCTAAACTTCCTCGTCCAATCTGTCGGCGATTCCCGCCTTTTTTCTTGCCATACTAAAGCTCATTTTCTCTCCTTCGTAGGAGCTCATCTATAGCCAAAGTCAACGGATGTTATCCAAGTTGCTGTGGCCCAATCCGTCACCTAGTGCGCCCAGAGACCCACACTCAGATCATTTGGTTAGTAGACATTTCATTTTAAACTTCTCAACTGTTACGCTCCTTATATCAACTGTCACGATGACAAGTCCTGTCACACATATCGCTGATTGTACTATAGACAAAATATTTAATTTCGATATTAAAATTGATTCAAAACCGTTACTTATATTTCTATCAAACGCCCACCTTATTTTTTACCGCCAAAAAAATTTATGGTCGAACTAAAAAGGCAGATGTTAATGATTCTATTATTTATGATCGAGCCTTGTCTATTGCTTGTTAGCTTTATAATTCCGGTAACTTGATGCGTTATAGGTGATGCGTGTAATTTTCTTTTAAATTATGTTCATTAACTCATAAACAAATATTGAACATGGTACAGTGACGCGAGAGGAATACGTTAAGTATGGGGTGCGTATTATGCTTGGTTATATTGATTATTACAGTGATCATGGAAACATTTACAATTAAAAGAAGACATGTGATGAAGTAGGTCAGGTCTTCACTCTTAGTACATGTAACTGTATGGATAAAAAATTATACTGAATTTTATAAATTTGTGAGTTTGGAATAAGCAAACATTAGGTATGAAATTGAATTGAAAAGACCATCATAATTTATTTAACAGGGATATTTTGCTTGAGTCTTGATTTAAATATTGATACGTCTAAACAAAGAATTATTATACTTACAAATATTTCCAATAAATAAGAAATGACTTATTAAGATATATAAATATGTAGTAATTAAACGCGTTTGAATCGACTTTTTAATGTACCTTAAAAGTAATTATAGTTATAACGACATAGTTAATAAAAATATAGGACTACATTTCAAACAGTAAATTGGCAGCATAACATTTGAAATATAATTTTGTACCAAAAAAATTGAAGACAGCCGGAGGCGCCAGCAATCACCTCACCAAGGTGTCTGTACCTAATTATATGGTAGAAAAACACTTCACAAAACCCAAATATTTGTTAATCTTACAATTACAAACAAATATAAACCTCTATCTAACTACCTAAGGTTTAGAATTGTGTAACTATAAACGCTTGCTTTATAAATGATATATGAAAAAAGGCCTCAAAGAATTGGCGTAAAAACGACCTTAATTAGGATATGATTAGGGGTTTGTTCTTAACAAAACTAACAAGCGTTAGCCGATGATTATGGTAATAAATAGTTATAGTGTCGTTAGGCAGCTGTCTGTTTGTTTATTACACCCGTATTTTGACATATGCCTTCACTTGATTGAAATTTCTTACCTCTGGTTGTTGGCTATTATTACGTATTTACCCTTACATTGTTAATAATTTTGAATTTAGAATTTTAACATTAAAATCAAAAAAACTAATGTATGCTCTCTTGAATTTGAACGATTTGTTGTATATCTTTTCAATTTAATTCAAGAACTAAGTAATAAAAGTTTAACTTCAAACAATTCAATTATCTATATCGTGCTTTTGATTTCTTTTTCAAATATGTGTAATAAATCGTTTACCAAACATACAAGAAAAACATTTAACGGATCAAACACTATCTATGGTTTCCTATCAATAATTAAATTAACTGTAGTCTATGGATTTTCCGTGAAAGAGACAGGTGACACTCGCGTGTGAAAACTCATTATCTACGCTAATATAATAAAGGAACGTGTAGTCTATGTAAATATTAAAAAAGATAAATATGGAAACAATTCGTCACCAAAATATATAACTATTTAGTACATATGTTCGTAATCATTATTTATAATAAAAAGAATATATGTTTGTTTGAACGCGCTTGTCTCAAAAACTGAACTGAATTGAATTAAAAAAATTATCGAGAAAAGCTTTAGGCTTATATAACATCATACTTAATGTATGTATGTAATTGAAACGAAGCATTTCGTTGCGTGCGCTTAAAGTTACTCATAAGTCATGTAACTCGAATTGAAAAGTTAATGAGAAAACCAAATTTTGCCTATATATTTATAATTCACTATCTCCTAGTTTATACAATCAATTTCAATATATAATCTAATCCAACGTAAGTGTGTGAGTAAGTAGTAATTACTTTACACAAATATTCACATTAATAAAATTTAATTTCAATGAATATCTATATTTTCAAATTCCTGAAAATATTAATGAAAACCGCGGGAAACATTATTAACAAACGCTTTGCCAATTAAGTGCAAACTGTCATTTTCGCGTTAAAATCATCTAAAGTTGCCATAAGCATACAAAAAAGCAATATTCAAAAGTAATTTAAATTTACTATATTTTTATAATAAAAACACAGTCATAAACAATAGATTTTGCGACCTTGTTAAAAATACAAAAAAATCAAGTCATGAAGTATGTATGAGGGCTTGTTCCATTAGGGTAGATATTGGGGCTGTAATTGATTAACTTCGATTGATACGCTTATCATGGTTTCAGTCTCGAATTTATTTACTTTTGCTAATAATCTTATACACCTTGGTAATACATAGTCACTTGAAGTCTAATAAAAAAAAACAAATTTCTTCAAAAGCGCTACGTGTATAACATGTGGAAAATATAGTATTTATTTGAATAATTTTTGGATATTAAAAATTTATTGTATTTACTAGGGGTCGGTCAACCACATAATATAGGCAAAAATTGGTATTATTCTTTAAAGAAAGTGTAACTTCGAGATACATAACTTTAAGCGTAAGCAACGGTTCTTAAAAAGGTACTAATGATTCCTCGTTTTTGCAACATTTCAATAATTCTTCGTTTCTATCACAAATTTAATTAATTACTTTCAAATCCTATGGGATTAGATGAAGATTGTTTTATAAAAGTTTGATGCTAAAAAAGCGTGTACGTTAACCCTCATGCGACAATCTTATTTGTAATATACGATATTATCAATCAAGTTTCGCCTTTACTACTACTAGTGAAATTTTACAGTATGTTAGCAACCTCCATGTTTATAAAAAGACGTAATAGCGTTAAGGGAAATATAAACGTATGCGTAAAATGTTAAACCTATAAAAAATGCTTCATAAAAACGTTGCTTTCGCGTAATATGGAGCTACAACACGTCATGTTATATCTAGAAAAATGACAGCCAGGTATTCTATACTCCCGAGGCCCTGTCACAAGTAGGGTTGTCAAAACCAAAAATTAAAGAGAATTTGTTCGATCGTACACCATAAGTTTAAATTCAGTCTAATGGCTTCAGCTTGCGAATCTCATCCTTGAGGTCATAGGTTCTATCCCCGGATATGCACCAAAGGATTTTCTATGTGCAAATTTAACATTTGCTCGAACGGCAAAGGAAAACATATTAAAGCTAGCGTAAGACCCAATAAGTCGACGGCGTCAAGCACAGGATTTATCGACTTGCCTATTAGATTGACAAAAGATCATGAAAAAGAAACAAAAGTTGTAGCGCAACTGGATTTTAAAAAAATATGTCCCCGTGTTCACATTAAATTTTATATAATATTTAGCAAGTTTAAGCCAATATAATTCCAATTCTGTTGAGCTGAAATCTGCTAAATCAGAACTCCTAACAAGGGCCTATAACGATATCACTCCGTCCCTGTACGTAAGTCATACACACTTAAATGGTAACTCACGAGAGCGATTACAAGATCTTAGATACTCCCCGACGTGTAACTTAGTTAATTAATTAGTCCTTAATCTCTTCCTAAGAACTATTTGTCTAAGTTAACTTGCTTAAATTCACATGAATTATGAACGCTAAATCATGCAAACCAAATTTAACTGGAAAATTTACAATATATATCAATTTAACATCTTTTCTTGTGACGTTCATATGTTTACTTGTTTGTTTATCTATATCAATACAGTTATTTTGAGTTTGCGTTATATTCACGCTTACAAATTGTATGTTTTGCTTTCTATCGTGTTTTGTAAGACAGTCCTTTTCCCTATATTCACAGAAGGCTGATCACCTATTTGGCTATAATATTAACAAATTCTCATGAAACAGACACATAAATCTGAGGCCCAGATCTAGTACCGTTGTAGCGCCATTGATTTATTTATTTAGATTTATTGTGGACTCTTTAAATCGGTATTTAATTGTCGATACAAAGTTACAGAGTCAAGCTTTCTGACTTCATTGTTCGTTGATTTGTTCTCATTAACCTTCTACAGCGATATAATTGCATATTTATCATGTAAAGGGAAATATTAGCACATAATGGCTAGTTGTATTTAATTGGTTGTTACGCCATGCGTGAAATGACAGTTCATGTGTGCAAATATTGGACATAGCATCAATGACACGTTATTAAACGTGACTTGAACATCTCAAGACTGTCTAATTGTATGTAGAATGGAGTGCTGACAGTTAAAATGTGTGCATACTGCCATTAACCACCAGGCATTCATTTGAAACATTCTACGGTTAGGTAATCTTACTTAAATAGTATACAATTTTTTGTATAAGCGATGCGATCGGCCATTAGCAGAAATAATTAACGTGTGTAATAGAGAAATATTTTTGAAGTGAAACTTCTTTATCGGCGTTGGCAAAAAATTTACCGTCACATTTTGTCGGTTAGGCGTCACATTGTTCGGTTATGCGTCACATTTTTCGGTTACGCGAAATCTTTTTCTTGTCCCTACCACGGTTGATTCGAAGAGATTCGGTGCTAATAATAACAAAAATATATAATAACGATAACAATGTCATTATTGTTATCGTGATATGAATGATAGTAATAATTCTATTACAATTAATAAAATTCTGTAATAATCTTCTTAGTAATTAAGTAAAATACAATTATTTAATTTTACCTTACATTTCATATCTATGTTAATAAAAGCATTTTGTTAAACTTTATCTTATTTAACATTATTTAACCAATTTCTGTAAAGTTGCAGATAATTTTTAAGTAGTAGATAATTTTTCGGGAAATAAGGTCATAAAGAAGCTAAACATTCTACGTGTTTATCTACGCTAGTACAGGCACACATTTTTTAATAAAACAATGGAGCAGTACTCCGTAGGCGTATTTAAAACACCGTGCCATAGATCAAATAGAAATCCTGTAGTAAACGATAAAAAAAATTATGAAAAATTTTGTATCTGTTTGAGCTGTCGAAACCCGGCGTTATTGGATTGACGTTTCCGAATATAGTAAGAGTTATTCAGCCTCTGTATGATCGTATCCATTTGCTCTATACATTGTAAATAGTGATGATTTCCTATGAATTTATGAAAAGGACATATTGGGGTCTATGAATAATCGATACCACATAAGACTCGCATACGATATCAAAGCGCTCCTCTCGATTCCCGCATCCCTCTGCCTTTAAACTTTAAAGCAAAAAGCTCGTACGCGCTGAAGGGGAAACGTGATTATTAAGTTTTCCGACTTACAAGTTCCATTATAAATCCGGATATAATCTTGTGAAGACCATTGAATTAATAGACATACACTTACATACCGCGGTGCCACTTCTATGCTGAATAAAGGTATAAAACTATAAAAACCCTTTTAACAGACCCGCTGAGAGCATCATCACTCAAGTATAAAATCACCGGTACATTAAGAGGCAAAATTGTAAAGAACCCCGCGTTCTGAGCGTTTGTTGGACGGATGAGTTCATTGTGAATGGCCGGTTATAGTTTGATGTTTCTTGTAATTGCGGCGCGGTGCCACTGTCTTTATGAAATTCTGCTCTACATTTAAATGTGTTTTAACACTAATGGGATTAGACGCGTAAAATGGAACGCTTTTCCAATCCTTTCTTTGTGTATCTTTCCCACGTTGCAATTATCATCTTTCAAAGGCGTTTTACGGTCTAGTTCTGAAGTGTCGTGAAGAGGCCTGACGCACTACTTTGAGGTTTCGATCAAACGGTTTTAATAAAAATCATTTAAGATTAACAGATATATATGACAAACAAAATAGATAAAATAGTTACTTTATTTTTTATATTACGCAATAGGTATATACATATATTGATCGATAACAAATAATATTTTGTATCTAGAAATTTTACACAGAGGTGTTAACATTTATACAATAGGCCCTAAATATTTTCTTATCAGAAGAATCTTTGTTTGTAAAAAGAAATAATTTAGGTATATATTTCTAACTCAATCAATATAACAATAGATTTGTACATACCTATTTTATTAGGAACCATAAAACTTATAATTTTTAAATAGTTTCGAAATTTTTAATAATATTTATATTCTGCTTTTAAGTCTCAGCCATTACCTATAGTTTTTATATACCAATAATAAAACTACATAACTATATAAGTATAGATTGCTATGTAAACCACAAACTGTAGAGGCATTCTATTATCTACAGTAAACTGGGAGAATCATGATCTGTAATTTGCAGATAAAAAGCAGAACAAAATAAACATTACCTTACCTCAACCGTTTTAAAACCAGCTCCATTATTGTCTTATAAAGGCTTGATACTGCGTCCATTAAATTATACGACTAACGCCATCTATTAGCAATCTGGCGAATTATATTTTTTATGTCATTATCTTTATCGAATCAATCAGTTATAATAAAAATATTTTTTTGCTTCTTTTTACAAGGATTACTAAGTTATATTATAGTAGACTTTAAAAAAAAATCTACGGACTAGTCCGGTCCAACAACGATCTAGTTATTAATACCAAAAAATCATCTATTGTCTTTAAATAACCGATAATGTTTGTATAAAAATATGTATTTATTTAGTAAAACCTTACAATTACAATATAATAACGTCCAAGCGGCTAATTTGAAGCTATAATACTAGTGAATTCCTTATCTTCTATTTAAAATACTACGCCGCAGAGACAAACGGTTTAAATAGCTTAAAAACAATACTATTTTTAAGTTTTCACTTAAAAAGCTGCACTTGAGCGAGGCTGGTATCAATTTCGTGCCGGCAAAGCGAAGTTTACTCACCACTGTTTGCTTTGGCGGGCAAACATTAACACTTATGCATCGTTTAAAAGGCTGACACGATCATTTTTCGTTGCTTTTTTAATTCACTTTAATAATGTCTTATGTAGGCAATATATTGTTTAAAAAATTTCAATTACAACACATTAGTCAATTCTAAAATATATTTATTTGTATGACTCCCCGACTGTATAGCCATCGGAGGTATTAACTAACCCTTGCTAGCTTTTTACGTATAATTAGAAAATAAGCATTTGTAACTAGGATGATAAACCTACTTATTTCTGTTAACAAGATTTTGTATTATATATAAAGCTTTTATTCAACATTATTTCTTTGATGTTGCGTCTGTTGCGTTCATTCCTATAATTTATTCAGTGTTGTTCCTGTCGTAGCCATACATGGGCCAGTCAGTCAGGACTAACATCTCTTCAGCATCTACTGCAAGGGCTGCTGTTTGGATAATGGATTTGGATTAAATCTATACTATGAGAATCCACTGATCCAAAGTAGTATCTAACTAACACTGTTTAAGTTGAATGTCATAGATCAATTGTGTCCATAATAACCTCTACAAGTGATGTTCATAGGAAGACGAATATTAGACTTGTCAACGTATGTTTGTTTTGTATCCAAACACATACGACAATCAATAGTATATATATATGTGTGTATGTAATTCGAGCTCTTTATTTATTAACACTTCGTTGCACATTATATAAAAAGCGAACAAAATTAAATTAAAAGAAGGGAAACTGGCGGCCTTATCGCTTTCGAGAAATCTCTTCCAGGCACCCACTGTGAGAATTTTTTTTATTAAATTATATAAGGTAGGAGTGAAAAAATACATATTACACATAGTTGTTGAGACAAAACTAAAGGGGAACAAAAAAAACTTAAACCAAAAACCTTTTATATCGTTTAATATTTATTGTATATAGGTTATCAATTATGAAGCCTTCAGCGCTTCAGCGTGCGACTCTCATCACCAATGGACTTTCATGTTATGTGCCCATTTAAAATTGGCTTGAACGGTGATGGAAAACATCGTTAGGCAAGGCAAGCCGGTTTGCCTTAGTCCCAAAAAGTCGACGGCGTGTATGAGGCACAAGAGGCTAATCACCTAGGTACTTGCCTAAATTGACTAATGATCATGAAACAGATACAGAAATGTGAGGCCCAGACCTAAAAATGTTGTAGCGCCACTGAATTTTTTATTTTAAAATCATTTACTTCCGTTATTTACCTCTTCTAAATCCTAGGAAAAAATCTCTTTATAAATAATAGAAACTTAATACCCTTCATATAGTGGTAATTCAATATTGCCAGGGATGAGTCGGCACCTGTGTCGGCGCATCAAAGGCTGCGCAGGCGATGCAAGCAAATATTTATTTTAATTTACTGCCCGCCGATCGCTCGTTAATCGCTAATGGATTTGCTCCCGCGAAAATAATTTCAAGTTCTCGTTCAAGTCTTCAAGAATCTCTGCAAATGTGAATGTCACATTATAGAATTGTCAAAATTTACAGGAAATATTTCTATTAATGCAGGAATAGAAAATTGTATCATGCAACATTCCGTAGTAACAAAAAACTTTACAATTTCTTAATTAGATGTACACCTAAGGTAGGTAATATAACCAAATTATACAAGACATATACACTTTCTTTAAATCTATATAAATAGTCGAGTTTTCCAAGTTAACTTTATGAACCATGACAAGAGAGTCCTGACAAGTTACGGAATATCTTACTGTTGTTTAAATTTTAATATTAAATGCAAACTCAATGTTAAACTAATTTGCGATAATAGCGCCAGCGATGACAAACGACAAACGAAAAAAAAATATCGGACATATATCTAATTAATTCGTGTATACAATAAAGTTTTGAATTCCTTGTAAAGGAAGATGTCCTCAATTATTTCTCCAACATCGCCATTTGTCACTTGTCATCATCTAATCCCAGTATCAGTTCTACAATGAAAATATCAGTAATAGCCTTCCGAAAGCTCCTGACCCACCTTACGCAAACATGACATTTGAGATTCAAGCTACCAATTAGAAATAACGGGAGCATATGGAACCCTATCGAAGCTCCAATATTTGTCAAAGCTTTAGTAAAAAGCATTATGTTGACATGGCTAAGACGGTTTGCGTGTTAGTAAGCACAAATATTGTGTCGGCGGCTTCTCTGACGTAATCTGATTTAAAACGTTTCCAGTTTTTATTGTTCTCCTTCTTTTGTTTGTACACTTATTAGATTATTGTATACTAAAGTTTCATATACATTAATTGTATTGTTTATTTACTCTTTAATTATAATTATAAAGTCGTCACCTCTGTCGTACTTTTTAACCTTAAATACTGACCATTGTTTTATCTAAAGAACAAAATTTAGCTTATCTCATTACTCAGGATCATACTTAGCAATATTCAACAAAATGTTTTAACATACAATCATTGATATTTGATAGATGTATTTTTGTCTCGTATAGATTCAATATACAAGAGTACGAGTTGTAAATTCAACGAGTCGTATTTTTAAAAAACTTCAAATGTATGGTAAAATTCAAATTCACTCTCGGCTCCATGCGGTAGTTTTTTTTTTTTTTTTTTTATAAAATAGGGGGCAAACGGGCAGGAGGCTCACCTGATGTTAAGTGATACCGCCGCCCATGGACACTCTCAATGCCAGAGGGCTCGCGAGTGCGTTGCCGGCCTTTTTAAGAATTTGTACGCTCTTTTCTTGAAGGACCCTAAGTCGAATTGGTTCGGAAATACTTCAGTGGGCAGCTGGTTCCACATAGCGGTGGTGCGCGGCAAAAATTGCCTTGAGAAACGCTCAGTCGTGGAACGTCGGACGTCGAGGTGATACGGGTGGAATTTTGTATTTTGCCTCGACGTCCGATGCTGAAACTCAGCTGCAGGTATTAATCCGAACAACTCCTCTGAACACTCTCCATGGTAAATGCGGTAGAAGATGCAGAGTGACCCCACATCTCTACGCAACGCCAAAGGATCGAGCCGCTCGGAGAGGGATTGGTCATCGACGATTCGAACCGCTCTTCGTTGGATACGGTCAAGTGGAAGGAGCTGGTACTGGGGAGCCCCCGCCCAGAGGTGAGAACAGTATTCCATGTGGGGCCGTATTTGCGCTTTATAGAGTTGCAAGCGGTGGCCCGGAGTGAAGTACCGTCTCGCCTTGCTGAGCACACCAAGCTTTTTGGAGGCTAATTTAGCCTTTCCCTCCAAATGACCGCGAAACTGAACGTCGTTCGATATGTCAACGCCAAGTATTCCGATGCTGGCTGTGGCTTCAAGAAGAGTGTTTTCGAAAAGAGGAGTAGCGACAAAGGGTATTTTTTTCGCGGAAAACGCGCAAACTTGTGTCTTCTTGGGGTTAAATTGGACTAGGTTTAGTCTACCCCAGTCCGAGACTCCACGTAAAAGAGTTTCGACTTCAGACACAAGTTTGTTCCGGTACCCATCGACAACTGCCCGAGAAATACCTAGTTACGGGTTTTCTATCGTGAGGTTTTGTTTCATAAATATTGAACGGTTAAATGCATAATTATAAGATTTCGATTGAAAAGTTTTCTCTCTGTGTTGCAATGTCGAGTTTTGTGTAGATGATAAAAAAAATTCTTACACGTTCCCTGACGTACGTAGCGCTTCTTGTTTATTGAAATTCTTTCGCTCACCCCAAGGCTGACGGATAAAAAATTTACTTACTTTAAATTGACAATTGACTTTTCTGCAATTTAAATTCCTATAATAACAATTTCATTCTGTAGATTTATATATATGATTTATATAGATGTAGGTAGTATGTTGGTTATAGTTTCTGGTCTGCATTTTATCGAAAAACTTGTTCTTTTTAACTTTCTGGTAGTTAAATGAACCAAGTGCTTATGGCGATACAACAATTGTGAGATTTACGTTATTGGTTTTAGTTAATTGTCCAAGTTAGTAGGTGTAATACCGTAATCCCTTATAAATCAACGACTGATCGAATTATCCAACAAATATTGCTTGTCGTAAAATTATATGCGAACTAAGCGCCATGCCGAATATCCCGTCTTACCTTCAGCGAATTCTCAATATTTGCAATAAAAAAATCTATAGAATCGAATCACGTCCCGAAGTCGTTCCGCGAATTAAAATCACAAAAAGATAGAAAAGGACAGCTGCAGGGCCTGCGCGAGAGAACGAGCGACATAATATGCAACATCGCTGCATCCACGCCCCTATAGGAATAAAATTCAAAATAAGATTTCAAAGGAAGTAAAAGGAAAAACAAACAGTCGCGGCTTTCTCTAGTTCGTTAGAGCGAGACAGGTATAGTTCCGTCGGCCTCGTATATTGGTTAGTTGATATGACTTATGGCGCGTATGTTTGCCGCGAATTAGCCATTTGGTGCGAATGCATAGGGCGACGCCCGGCGCCCGACGACGCGATGCGTTCTAAAACGTGCAACTGCAATCGAATGAGCGATATACAATTAATTATATCGCATTTAAGTATAAAAGTCACGTATTTTTGTCTTTACTGCGCTAAGAGCCTTGAAGTACGCGAGGAAAAAGCAAGTGAGCAAGGAGGGTAAATATTATAAGTCATTATATTTTATGAGCTAAGTATTAAAAATAAAAAGTGCACGATACATTTCAGAACAAAAAGATATTGTAATAAAAGATTAAGTGGACTGCACGCAGCGCCATCTCGTGGGGAATAGTATTTCAAAACTATTTTTTTGTTATATTTAACTTATTCACGATGCAACATTGAATTAGCACCCATAAATAAATTCTACTTTTTCTTTCAATTAATTTCTAGGTATATTTAAAACTGCGTTTTGCTTCAGTAGTGATAGCCGATTAATTACTCCCTATTAATCACCTATTATGGTCAATGTAATTAGGCATTAAAATAATTGCGAAGACGTGATACAAGCCAATAGAACACTACATACTTCATCGAATCGATTATTTTCACGCGACGAATAATAGATAAAATACTTAATGTCTCTATTCACACGAAACACAACGTTTAATTTAATATCTGTGACCGTGGCGAAACGAACAATGACACGTAGCGCCATCTTTTGTTTCATATCCCAATTGTATTTTTAGGGATGTGATACGAATTGATCGATAATTTTTATGGTATATTTTTATAAATAATAACTGTAAAATATTGAAGATGGGAAATTTACCGTTTGAAACAGACATTTGCATAAGGCGTTAGTGTTCAATAAATACCAACCATAGAGAAAAACAAAGTAACGTACCCTTTAGTTCCCGTTAAAAGTTTTTTTAGTGCTTTAATACAAAAATCCTTTAATATAACGGGTAGGGAGTGTACGAAATATCCTCGCAGGAAAGAGGGCAAGTAGTCCTTTGAAGGCGACACCGTAGACCCTATCCCGGCTCTTGAGGCAAAGAGGGCATTTAGTAGCCCACATTAAAACACCGTTCCTTTTTTAAAAAGAATATGTAAAAATTTAAATTATTATTTTTAATTTATTAGCCATAGTGTGAAAAGCTTCTTTTCAGATTAACAATGTCTAAGCGCCTGATTCATTACTTAACTACTACATTTGTATACCAGATAAACTACCTACAATAAATAAGATATAAACATTTTGGTGTATTTTTAACTATTCTAACATCTTCAGATTTCATCGTCATTCATGAATCAAACGTTTTAACAATTTATCGATAGACCACCGTGCTTCCCGATTACCATATAAATACGTTGTCTAGCCGTAAAATAAAGAAATTGGACGGACAGATAAAAGGTCCGTAATTAAGACCGACTAGCGATTATAATTTCTCCGTTATCGCTTTTGAAATGGCCTCGTCTGCCCGCTTCATTAGATTTCTTTACGACGTCAATCTATGGTAGTACGAGGGAATATGTAAACTTTTTAGTGATTTATAACTAGAGTAACATTAATAGTCTGTGGAATATGAATAAAATTGTTTTTTGTAAATTAAATTCTCGATCTTCAGCTTACATACGTTCGTAGTAATGTCACCTCATTACAATTTGTATCATCAAAGCAAAATTTAGAATTATTTTATTCTTATACATTAATTAATTAGAACTAAGAACCTAGAAATTCAGTCAAGTCTTTTCTATGTTTTTTTTTATAAAATCACTACGGCGTCTTTGGTTTAAATCCTCTGTGATAGATATTTATTCACCTTAATTGAAGGAACATGAATAAAAAAACAAACAATACATTCATTGATTGTAGTTATACTTGTGCTAGAAACACAAATCAGGATGTTTTAATTAGATTAAAAATCTTTTTTAAATGCATACTTTGTTAACGACGCGTTGAAATTAAGAGCAATTTGTGTAATTTAAAGAAATCTGAGCGTGCGGGCACACAACAATTACATCAATTAAATGATTAATTCGTTCATTGTTTATACATACAGCTTCCGTCTGCCTTATTCACTCAATTCAATATTCTGTTCTCCTAACAATATTTAACACAATTTAATGATGGAGAAAAACGTGTCACGTGCAACATTCATGGCATCAGTATCGTTGACCGCTTTATATAAATCGGATCCCAAATCCCTAACAACGGTAGCTCTGACTTTGAGATAAAAAGGCGAATCGGCATGACTAAAGATGGCATGATGCGTTCACGCAACATCTGGAAGCAAAGAGGAATTGGTATCAAAACCAAAATAGGACTGATACGGGCTCGAGTGTTCCCTATCTTCCTGTATGGAGTAGAAACGTGAACTATCTGGGCTCGAGAAGGGTGATGTGGTGCTGGCGTCGAATGCTAAGAATACCGTGGAATGGAAAGCGCAAATACATCAATCCTAACCGAACTTGGCATACTTACTCGCCTACCTACAGTGAACCGTATTCAACGAAGAGCGATTCGAATCGTCAACGACCAATCCTTTCCGTGCGGCTTGATCCCTTGGCGTTGCGTAGAGATGTTGGGTCCCTCTGCATCTTCTCCGCATTTACCGTGTTCAGATGAATTGTTCGGTCTAATACCCGCAGCTGAGTTTCATTATCGGACGTCAAGGCAAAGTTCAAAATACCATCCGTATCACCTCGACGTCCGTCGTTCCACAACTGAGCGTTTTCTAAGGCAGTTTTTGCCGCGCACCACCACTATGTGGAACCAGCTGCCCACTGAAGTATTTCCGAACCAATTCGACTTAGGGTCCTTCAAGAAAAGAGCGTACCAATTCTTAAAAGGCCGGCAACGCACTTGCAAGCCTTCTGGCAATGTGAGTGTCCATGGGCGGCGGTATCGCTTAACATCAGTTGAGCCTCTTGCCCGTTTGCCTCCATTACATAAAAAAAGAAGTGTATTTTATTTCGGCTATACATTCCGCAGAGGCGATAAGAACTTGGAGAAACTGATCGTGGTTAGTAGCATAGAAGGCAAAAGATCACGTGGCCGTCCACCAACCAGATAGACTGATCAAGTGAAAGATTCATAGTTCTCAAAACTGTACACTGGCGCTGGCCACAAACTGGTGGAAACAGATAGTCCGTTTCAAATGCTTCGCTGCTGACCATGAAGCTCAGACATGAGCTGCTTAAAGAGAGAGACATTTATAATTTAGGATCACTAACGTAATATCAATTTTATTAGTTTTGGATTATTCAACTCTTTAGCGGTGGCGCTTGTAAATTGTAAAATTTAACCTAATCTCGTAACTTTATGTAAACGCCACAAAAAAGAGAAAGAATGAATCCTCCATTAAGCCGGATGCTATCCAATCAAATTGCACTAATTTTATGATAAATTAGTCATCATGATTTAACCACGATTGTAAAATGTAAATGTAGAGATTACGGAGTAACTATCAAAGTAAATATCGTTTTCCGGCTACTAAATAATCTAGCTGTTTTTGATGGTAAAATATGCAAATTGTAAACCTACTTAACGTAACCGTTTCTTTAAAAAAAACAAAGGTGCTTCAACGTTTTTAGCTCTGGACCTCAGATTTCTGTATCTGTTTCATGATCATTTGTTAATCTAATAGGCAAGTAGGTCAGCCTTCTGTGCCTGACGCACGCCGTCGACTTTTTGAGTCTAAGGCAAGCCGGTTTCCTCACGATGTTTTCCTTCACCGTTCGAGCGAGTGTTAAATGAGCACATAGAAAGAAAGTCCATTGGTGCACAGCCGGGGAGCGAGCTTACGACCTCAGGGATGAAAGTCGCACGTTAAAGCCACTAGGCCAACACTGTCCAACCGTTTCTTTAGAATTCAATATAAAGAAACAATCATAATAAAATGTTCTTAATCAGAAAAATTTATGCATTGCTTATTGCCGTACCTACTTAGAAGGATTTAATGTAGATAGATGTAGATAAGAGCAGTATTGGCCTAGTGGCTTCAGCGTGCGACTCTCATCCCTGAGGTCGTAGGTTCGATCCCCGTCTGTGCACCAATGCACTTTCTTTCTATGTGCGCATTTAAAGTTCTCTCCAACGGTGAAGGAAAACATCGTGCGGGAACCGGCTTGCCTTAGACCCAAAAACTCGACGGCGTATGCACAACAATGTTTTATGTAAGTAATAAGCGTATGAACACTCAGCTAGGAACTTTAAATCCCAAACACTGATTCAGAAAGTATAGGATATGTAAAGGCTAGGTTTCGATTGCAGTGAACTTATTTCAAATTAAAAATCATTTAATTATATTGGTAACACGATGTACACTTATGAATGTCAAAGTTAGGAATGTATATGAAATGCTTCTAATTTAACATTCACTGCCAGTTCTCAAAACAAGGGCGTAGAACGGAAGAGAAAAACTGGCAATACATTTTCCACCATTCTTTTTAATCGCTAAAAAATTACTGGTTTAATAAACGTTTGTTTAAAACTCCGAGAGAATACACCAAAATCTATATATTACATACATCTTACATTTACTTTAGTTATTTCCTCGCTACAAATAATGTATTTATACCTATTGTATGTCAATTGATTTACAAGACAACACTCTGATCGCGCCTAGGAATCTTAAACATAATTTTGCATACAAATGCATAGCGTACAAAGCATTTATGCCGGCAACAATAGCTATTTATCTAGATTATACCCAGGTGGAATTATAATGCATGTGTGAATAAGCTGCCTTTATTAGGAACTGAAATATCTATTTGAATACATAAGATGCCGCCTGTACTTGTAAGGATTCTTAAGTCTCTTTAAAATAGTAAATACGGCCCAATTCATAAAGATGGTGTGTCATCGATATATGTTCCTTCTTCATATAAAAGTTTCACTAACAACAATTTTAAAGATGCTTAACAAAATAAATTCTTATAAAAGCTTATGATTTGCAGAAGTATTTGGTCAAAATGTATTTTTATTGTATATCTTAATTTTTCTTTTGATTATTCCATTATGATATTTATAAGGCACTATTACTGTACAAAAACGTAACAAGTTTGTATACGCCTTTTCGTTAATAAAAAATGCAAAGTATCATTGTAACAAGCGCCTATTACCGGCAATATCTGGGGACTGGTAATATCCCATAATTTAAGGAAGAAAAAGGCTCGACACTGTTATTACGAAAGTCGAATTGACTTAACCCTGTTATTTTTTTGACAGTATCAATGAACTTTCACGTAGAAGTTTACGAACTTCTATCCCTTATTAGAATGAACAAGTTGTAACAATTATTGGCTTTAGTATAAATTATACATCAGACAGAAATGTGAGATACGAAATGCATAAAATCCATGGGAACAATACAGATATAGAAAACAATAATGTTTTCTATGTAAAACAGTAATATGAAATAATAAAGTTTATATCATGGTACGATCTAGATTATATAGCCTCTTGTATATATTATACTAGCTGACCCATGTATATTATTTCCAGAAAACATTTTTTTAGTTAAAAACAGGGTTGATGTATTCTTGTATGCTGTATTATAAAAATACAAAAAAAGGTCTAAAAAGTAAAAAAAATGTTTTGGGGTGGACACCAAGGGGTGTTGGGGGATCACTTAGGGGTTTGAAAGATAGATAGTAGCCGATTCTCAGACTTACTGAATATGCATAAAAAGATTCATAAGGATCGGACGATCCGTTTCGGACGAGTATGGGAACAAACATTGTGACACGAGAATTTTACATATATAAATAATGAATATAATACATTAATATTAATGCTAACATTAAAAAAGCTTTTAAATCTAAAATTTCGATACAATCTTAAGTTGGCCGGTCAAGTTCCTAAGCTGTCTAAAGTGTGTTACGCAGACAATCCTCAACTCAATGCACAAGTACCAGCCCCGGTTTCACCTAGTGAGGGCCAACGACATCTTGAAGCTGCCTTACTCCACCTTCAGGACCTATGTCTTCAAGGAGACTGAGTTCATCGCGGTCACCGCCTATCAGAACGAAAAGGTAAGTCAAAAATTATCCTTACTACCCTTTGAATATTGAAATTTTATTATAACATTCGAATACTCCCGTCTACTTAGCTGAAAGTGAACTCTTGGGTTTAAATATTACACTGAACTTATACTTATTGTAAATAGCAATCAATTATGAATAAAGTTTCCCTCCTCCCTTTAATTTTCCTCTTATAAACATTAAAATGTCCAGGGAGCGTTCGCCTTTATTATATCCCTTATGCAGGAGATACTTGTGACATTTGGCTCTATTAATGTTGAAACGATCAAGATTAATTTAATTTATAAATCAAATATATAAGCTACATCGTTATAAAAATATCTTTCTTTCAGATAACACAACTGAAGATCGACAATAACCCTTTCGCAAAAGGGTTTAGAGACACTGGTGCGGGGAAAAGAGAAAAGAAGTAAGTATTTAAACTACTTTATTAAAATTATTCCATATTTTTGATTGTTCGAATGAATCGAAATCCTTCCTATGTGTATAACGATTTATTGACGCTAATAAAGTTCAATAAATTTGATACCAAGCAGGTGTAATAAATGAGTCCATAGACAAAGTAACGGAAACATCTAACAAAATTAGCGTTATCTGTGAATCTCCTCAAATTAATTAGGACGTTTCGAAACGAACAGAACCGACGCCGTTCCAAATTCAAATTAAACCAATCTGGCGCCTCCTTATTCGTGTTCGGGATTTAAACATGGCGGGTAACTGTTCAAAATGGTGGAGTCATTCGACTTGGCGCTTTTTCCAACGTCTTTAGCGTGCGAGGGAGAAAATTGGATTTCCGCGATAAAATCAGCTTTAGACTTTTTTCACCGCATAATTTGATAGCACACCGCAGTGGGAGATTGCGGTTCCGCTTACTTATTTGAATTTCAACGAACAAGGACTCAATTAGTTTGAGCTGAGATTAAATCGTGATGCTGGGCATAATCGACAGATCTACTTTTAAATATTTATTAATCATTTGCTGCTTACATTTGGAAGTATCTTATACTCCTTTTAGTATCTGTCACCGTTACATTAGGAAACTTTTATTACATTATAAAAAACTGCATTTTGTAAATGTAAGTAACCGTATAGTTCTTTTCGGAAAAATTAGGCCCAGAGAACCTAAAATCCAATCCTGTGATTAATATATTAATATATAAAAAAATTATGGGCAATAATTTCTAATAAGTTTTTCACTAGACCTCGCACAATATAATATCTAAGGGTAATATATACTAAGGTACGACGTAAAAACAAAACAAAATGTTATCAAAAACAATTGAACAATAGGCCATTATAGAGTCTACGTTAGATATTTATGAAGTTCAGGAAGGCATCTTTAATTCGCTTACACAACATTTTACACCGGATTTGCCAGGCCACAGCGTCCGAATTAAAGGGCATACGCCGACGGACACCGGAAACTCGTCTTTTCAAAATGGCCGCCGAGCCGGAAGCGCGGGAAACGTGAGCGGTTTGATAAACGCCACCTGAAAAGCCCAGGACACATGCCGCATATCTCAGCGAGGCCTTTGTGCTCGTTATGATGGGCATGTTGTTTTTTAAACAGAAAATTGTATAGAAATAAAAATATACAATATAAAATGCAAACTAATAAATATTTGTAACAAATATTAGATGAAGTGTTAAATAAATAAATAGCTACTTTTAGAAATCACACGTAACTATTAGTTTCAATTTATTTATATTAAATTTGAAATTGGTTTAAAATCATATTATTTCATTATTGTGTCAAATACTATACACTAATTGCAAAGATACATACACAAGAGTCTAAAAATTTATGCTTTTTAAGTCCGTGTTAATATATTAATAAACGCAAAGGTAGTGAGTAGTACTTAGTGGCCACTACCTAGATCTTTTGTTATATTCGTAAGGAATGAAAATTCCAATACCAAGGATTAATGTCCCCTTTAAAAAACATATTATTCTTAAATATTATTAAATGTTAGTAGTGCCCTCTCTTTAGAAGTGCTCGATGAAGCCAATTTATTTCGGCAGAATTAAGTGCTTTTTTCTTAATTATATGGAACCAGTTGCGAGCTTAAAATAAAACCGATAAATAAATTCCAAAATTACAATCCTCGAGAGTACTCATAAATTCAACACGAAATATTTTATTTGCAACAGAAGTATCATCGCATAAATTTAAAGTGAATCAAAACAATATTGTTAAATGTATCATCAAAAATATGCTCAATAAAACCGGCGAGGGTGGCGGGTTGCATTTTGGGGATAAAAATTTGGGAAAATTACAAGGCGAGCTCGCCACCCAGCCGTGACGTTTACATTGTAACGCGAACACCCTAATGCGAGCTGTTTAATTTAGGGTTGTCAATTTCTGTTTTAATTTCTCACTTAACCTACATTTATTACGTCACTTTAGGAACAATTGTGTTAAAATTTTCTCAAGGCTTTTTGTCAAATGTTGTATTAACGGTAAAATGAATTAAACAAGCTAATTGTATGAGTGTGTGTGGAACTTAAAAATATTGTATCCTTCATAATATTGGTGCAAGGATACATTTCGGAGGCCTTAAATATTAGACCTTACCCTAGACCTCCGGTTCTACGACGTATATCCAATGAATATAGCTTAGGAAGCAGTGTTAAGAGTTTATACACTGACAAGTGACAACTACAACACAGCGGATTTAGCTAAAATTTGAAATGTTACCAGCCCTAACAACTAGGGGTGGTTAAATTAAATTCTATCAGGCGATGAGATGAGTTAATAAAATGAATTTACCAGAAGCCGTAATCAGACAGCCCCAAAGTGTTTGAGGATGAAACAATACGACAGTTTTTACAGTTGTTAAACTTTAAGACAATGTAGACGGTGACTTTGATACTTTATTTTCCCATTGACTGTTTAACTTTATATTGTCTGTCTGAGAATCACACTGAACTGTAGAGATTCAGCTATTCTCAACACTCAGGTTGTATATTCGAAACCTATCCATATACCAACGGATTTCCTTCTATGAGCTACTAAAACAATATTTATATATATGTATGTATTTGGGATTCTACGCCCACTATTTGTTGACATATTATTTAGCGTATCATTTGTATAGTTTTTACTCAGTTATTCTGGCTGAGTATTTCTTGGAGAGATGGCCAGCGTGACTCGATGTTTGTCGGGCATAAATGGCTGACACATACTAATTATATACTCAATTAGACATACAGAATTTACACGTTATAATAAAACCTATATGAAGATTGCTTCTAAGACATAGTAGGAGGTGTTAATGAGTAGATAGTAGTACATAATGTTCTACTTTACCCTCTTATTCTACTCTACTATAATTCTTGTACTTTATCCTCTATAGGTGTTTCTTTTTTATTCTCCCATATTAGGGTTGCCTGGAATAAAATCGCTTGTTAGCGATAAGGCCGCCTGTTGCCTAATAAATTATGTAACCTACTTACTTCTTGTTTTTTTGATTGTATATTTATATTATGGTAACAAAGGATAAATCATCTTTTTAGTTTGTTTTTTTTTTCTGTTAAGTTTTGTCTTAATAAATGTGTATAACATGTATTTTTCCATTACTTGCCTATCTTATGTAATTTAATACATTTTTTTTCTTTACTCACAGTGGTTGCCTGGAAGAGATCGCTCGAAAGCGATAAGACCGCCAGTTGCCCTCCTTTTGATTTAATTATGTTCAATTTGTTTTTTTTTTTTATATTGTAGTGTAACGAAGTGTAAATAAATAAATAAAATATTGAGTTCTAATCCACCTCTGAAATAACTTGAAATCTAATAAAGATTTTATTATTTAGTTAAAAGATTTTTTTGGATTGTCATTCTTGTTACTGCATTCGTTGTACACTAGAATACATATTATAAGGCCACGCAGCTTTACACTTACATGATTTTTCACGCCATATTTGTGAGCAAATCGTTTTAGCAATAAAGGTGGTAAAGGGCGCGACTGACTATCATTAAGAAATGATTAACCTTTTAGGTCGTACCCCAAAGGGTCGCGGTGGGCCATTAACCAAAATGTCAACCGTTTGACACTCCTAGCTAAATGAGTGGCATTTTTAAACTAGGAATATTTTTGTTGCTATTCAAATACCTGTGGGCAGAGCTGTTGTTTATAAACCAAATTTTTGGATACAAAATCTATTCCTAGGTATCCTGTACTTGGGACTTAAAAAAATAGAAATGTGTCTTTGTTATTTTCCAAATTAAAATATGCATTTGATTTACATAATTCGTGGAAAATCGTGAACGCTTTAGGCGTTGTTTCAAAAATATTTTTGCCCTTATTTCAGAATTTGTACAGTTACGCGATCCAATATTTTTTTAAGTACATATGAATATATTTTAAATACACTGATTCACAAATGTTCTCGGTTAAATCATCTATTTGTTTGGAAGTAACTTTATTTATATATATATTGCAAAGTATAATTACAGTAAATTAAAATATTTAAATTTATTATAATCTTGCCAAATAAGGAATATAAAATGTTGTTGAGTTTTCGTACCACGTACCTAATTCCAGGTTTGCGTCATCAGCGCTACGGATTCTAAAATATATCGAAAGTAGGTTTCCCTAACCTAACGGTATTAGGGTTTCTACGCCATTTGTTGCTTTATTGTTTATTCAATTAATCTGTATAGGTTTGTCAAACTGGCTCGGACTTAGTTAAAAGCTACCAAATGTAATGCGGATCCAATATTGTCATGAGCACCTGAATCCAGCTAAACCTGAAACCTAAAATTAACCAAAGAGTATGCGCTGGTCCTACTAAGTTTGATCCGCTTAATTTATAAAATCTATACACACACTCCAAGTTCAATCAATAAGATCGTATATACGTTTGTAAAATGATTTTATAATAAAAACATTTAATATAGCCCAAAATATGTTTGCACACAATAAGCACAATTAACACGAGCAGTTTGTCTGTGTACCGCAGGCAAGCGTTGTTGACGGCGCGGTCGGACCCCAGAGACGATGACGATGAGCGGCCACTGGACGTTGGAGGACCCTCCAGTCCGCCCCCTCCTGCACCTACCACGCAGCATTCTACCAGCTGTAAGTATCCACTACCAAATCGTTAGAGAAGTGTTCTTTCCTTATCTAAGAGATACCTTGTTGTATGAAAGCTGATCAAACTTTCGATACACTAGTCTTTGTATACCTAAGTTAAAGAATGTTTTTCATTAAAAAGAAAAAAAACAATGATTTTTAATGGCATGTTTACACAACTGATAATTATCTTGAAAGCGTTCTTTAACGTATTTATTTTGTTAATAATACAATAATTAAAATTGCCGTTTTCTTATAGCATGGTTCACATCGAGCGGCGGTGGTGGTGATTCAGGCCCAGAAGAAGCCGGTTCCGACTCCTCATGTTCAGGAGGGCCACGAGCGCAGTCTCCTCCACCAGGACCGTCTCGGCCCTCCCCTGCTCCTGACGTCTCCCTCGGTCCACCGATCCAACCTCCCCTTTTACCATATCTATACCCTCCTTCGTTATATCCCCCACCGTTCTTCCCGCCGCATCAAATGCCGCCAGGTCTTTTGTTCAACCTTCACCCTCTCCTGCAGCAGTACTCTTTACCGCCTCCCCCCGCTCCTAATCCCGCGCCGTCCCTGAGCAAAACGCACAGGTTCGCCCCCTACGCTTTACCGGGTCTGGGATCAGCGTTCGAGCAAGTAGCGCCCCGAGCGAGGAGTTTGTCTTCATCGCCCGCGCGGCCGCGAGTGGGGTCGCCCCCAGCGCGAGCGGCGTCTGCTGATCCCCCACCGGATGCCCCCACGTCCACGACGACCCCTAACACGCCCCCGGCGTCTGACCTTAAGAGCATCGAGCGTATGGTGAACGGCCTGGATGTGGAGACTCAGGACTGACTCGCGACCAAGTCGTGACTGTGTACATAGAGTGTATTTATATGATCCCCCATGGGATGTCGTTTTGTATCGTTCCTATTTTGTTTTTCTGTCGAGCTCTTATCGGGTCGATCGAATGATGTAAATAGTTAAGCTTATACAATAGCTGGTTTATTGTGGCTGTATACACGATGCTGAGGAACTTTCTTGGAAACATTCAAATATTTACAAACATTTATTTCCCTACAGAATAAAGAAACGGATTTCTATTTTAACTTGATCCCATTACTTCTTTACCATTGTGTATCAACAAGCATCATATTTTTATTCTCATCACCGTGTATACTGCCTGTGAAAGGTCTTAGATGCTATGTTCGTCGATGGACAGTCACGCCTGTACCTTACCCGCAGACCATCACCTGGATAATCAGTCATAGCTTAGGTTTGCAATGAATACAAAGTGTCACTATTAACAAGTTTTAAAACTTTATTTTTAACGTAACGTAGCTGGTTCATATTATGTTTTTCAATCTAACATTAAAAAAAGTCATTAATTACGCACTGATGTCGTATCTGTTAGTCTTCTGAACTTCTTTGCAAGAAATCTCATTTATTAGTAGTTAAAAAGAAGAAGTAAGAGTTCTACTTGTCCTACTTCTTGTTCTTTTATAGTACGGTTGCAGTATGGGACATTTTAATTTATATTCATTGTACTAATAGCGTAAGTAAGATGTGTGCCGTGACGTCTTCGAACCGTAGTTGATCACATAGATACAGAAAATAGTTTTCACTGCAATAGTTAGTTAAGAAATATTTCACGAAAAGACATCGACATCTTTTATTTTGTTTCTCTTTGTAATTTTATTTTATGTTTTAATCACATTCAGATTTTGTTAAAACAATATGAAAATATTTTATTGAATACATAGTGTTATTGTAAAGATGTCGAGGGATCTTTTCGCTTCGATTAATTTCCCCAAGTAGTTTAAAATCGCTTTATCGTGTAAATACAATTGTAAGCTATATTTACGTGTTTATTATTAGACATATTTTGAAAATATGTTTTATCAATTGTGCTGTGAGTGGAGTGCGTTTAGTTGGGAACGAAAAATATTATATTTTTCATGAAGTTTATGGTCTGATTCTATGGAGCTATTTAAAAAATCATCGTCGTTTTCAAAGTTCAAATGTGAAATGTTAGTGTGTTAATCGAAAAACATGTATTTTGTTTTACTGTTGTTAGAATAAAAAAATATTTTGACTTAAGCATTGACTACAGTCATTACATCTGTTTGAACAAAAGGTTTAATAGTTGAGACAAAATTTTATTATTGAGTGTTTTTTCTCGTCTATTTTCTTGGCCATACTGATGTCAATCTTTAGTACAAACGAACAATTTCTTGAATCATATGTTTAAACGCTTCCAAAATAACCATTCAGCTCCATAGCTTCTCATCGTCACTTCATATATCTCTAAAAGACAAAAGTATTAAAACGCATTAGATTTTATATAAAGAAATTGAAATTTCTAAATTTTTTTAGAACAATTGAACGCACCTTTAAACGATTGATGAATCTAACTGTAAGTTAAATTTTGTAATATATAGTTGATAAATTTGTAGTTAAAAACAAAATATATTATAAATGAATATAATTTTCCAAGGAATTCATTAATTAAGAGCAATTGCAACTCAAATAGAATCGTTTGATTTTACTAACAGTGATTTGACTCGTAATAAGAATTGCCATTTTTCTACAGAATGTTTTAAAATTGCTTGACGGAAATAACAAGAGACTGTATTCGACAGCTGTATGAACTATTCATCATTAAAATATATAGATAAATCTATTGACATATACTTGTTTCCTTTTCCTTAAGCCTTTTAGCAGTATTGGCTATTGGTAGGCGCATTAGCGCGCGTCTTTCGACCGTGAGAGCCGTCCGCCGTCAGGTCGTAGCTAGGCCCTGTATTCTCTGTGTATGGAAAATAAATACATTAATAACGGTAACACTGCATAGGAGTATAGTTTATTTTATGTAATAGGAGGCAAACGGGCAGGAGGCTCACCAGATGTTAAGTGATACCGCTGCCCATGGAAACTCACATTGCCAGAAGGCGCGCAAGTGGCAGTCGCAAAAAGGCCACGTATTAATATGTTTTTGCTTAAATGCATAATTTTAATCAAGTTTTTTTTAATCATAAACACTTGTGAGGGACAATATTAAGGATTTTGCATTTACTACCAGTTCCCAAATCAAGGCGTAGAGCGGGCGAGAGCTTCTCTCGGCCACTCTTGTTAATCACCAAGTTTTGGTTTACAAAAAAGTTTCATTTCACCAATTTGTATGCTCAGAACTATGCTTATACGGAGTATAGATAATAGATACGGCACTTGAATCTACTTTTTCGAAAACGTCAGTGAACATAAGTTTGTCTATGATAATTACGATCAGTTATTTTAGTTCCTTCTCTATTTCTCCCTATATATGTTTTATAAAAACAGTAAAACTTTTTTCTAACTGCAGGTAAATGTATTTGGTCAAAACTAAACAAAAATTTCACACAAAAAAAAATATGCCCTCGCGAACACCGTAACACGTTTGTCCATATTTTTCTATCATGTATGATCGTAATTGGAGTCGCTCCCAACACTAAGATACTATCTGTTGGGAACTGGAGGTGTCACGTACAAACATAATTGCGGTATCTGATTGTCGCGTTTTCGCCTACTTTTTATGAACATTACTACGCCTTATATAATCTCCTTTTGCACTTGGCACTACGTGTGATAACCATCACGAGCCCGCCGACGAGCCTGGGCTAAATTATTACAAATCTACTAATTTTAGTTCGTTTATTTCAACATAATGTATTTAATTCTAAACGGCTTGAGGCAGAGCAACATCTCTGTGCTTAATTTTGAGTAGTCAGGCGTATAAAAGTTATTGTTGATAGAATTCGAACCCTGAACAACCTTTGTGGCGCTACAACCTTTTTCGGTCTGGGCCTAAGATTTCTGTCTCTGTTTCATGATCATCGTCAATCTAATAGGCAAGTAGGTGATCAGCCTCCTGTGCCTGACACACGCCGTCGACAGTTTATGCCTAAGGCAAGCCTGTTTCCTCACAATGTTTGAGCCGTTTGAGCGAATCACTCATAACATTGTACGAGTTTATTGGTACATAGCCGGGGATCGAATCTACGACCTCAGGGATGAGAGTCGCACGCTGAACCTTAAAAATACCTTTATGAAAATGCATTACGTTAATATATTTTTTACCAAAAAGGTTGAGGCATATTCATTAATTCAAATTCTAAAACTGTTGTAAAAGCTAGAAAACAGTTAAAAGTCGTCGCCCTACTGTTTGCATATTTGTATGGTAAGGCGAGGTGAGCAAAAAAGATCCGTGATAGCGTTAGTTACATCTCAAAAGAAGATAAACAATTGCACGGAGTATTCAAACGGGTTTTGTGTGTGTAATGAGAGATTTAATCTTTATGTATGTGCTGGGGCGTGATGGCACCCAATTAAATGATGTAGACTACGTTCTGTAGTTTATCGAACAACTATTTTGGCACACAATTTATGAACTGTATGGACATTCCTACCACATATTTGTGTTTGATAAGAAATGAAAGACTGAATGCAAGCTTCATATGACAATTGACATAAATTCTAAACATATAAATTCAAAGTAACTGTAAAAAATAATATATTTCAACAACTACCGATGAATTCCAATAAATTCTTCAACAAACAAATGTGAAACCTAATAAAAACTAAACCTATAAAAGTTACTTCTAAAGCCGGCGAGCAATTTACGTAAGACAGAGGTCCGAGTTGATTTTGGCGTGAAAAGCTATTTCAGGAATGCACCTTCCGCGTGAGAATAAAAATTGAAAAACGATAGACGATGTGCGCCATTATAATTAATTGTTAGGGTCGAATTGATGACCTTCCAGCCCGCTTCCACTTACTACATTTGGATACATCTGTCCCGTTCTTATCTGGGTATCACAAATCACTTCAGACAATACGAAGACAGATGCTCGCAAAAGCAGGGGGAAAGTTTATTTAAGACGTGATAAAATTGATTTAAAGGATATATATGTGAGTCTAGAATCTTTGGTTTTATTGAGCCGACAGATTCCTTTTATCGTATTTAATGAGTGTTCATTATCAAACAGGTTTTGGCGGTACCTTAAGATGTCAGAGATAAGTTAACACTAGATATCTGAAATAGCTGTCATTCTTTGATAAAGTAATGTGAGGTTGACTATCAATAAATAAGGTACTAAATTTTTTTACGTGGCCTACACATAAAATGCTTAATTATACAGTACATACGCAATTTTCTTACTGCAAGTATAAGAGTGTTATTAAATTATATATAAAAATACCTTAATAATTATTAAGTTGAATCTTATATGTATGTCACAAATACATTTTAGGGGTATTCATTTGGATCCCAGGTGTTTGATAATTTTAGGCCGTCTAAGACCCCAAGACAAACAATCCGCGAAAATAGAGGACACCGTGAGTCATTTCTGCAAAAACCCGTCATCTTTTAGTCGATGCCAACTCCGGGGAAATAAATACAGATAACACAACTTTCTCTACAGCTGTGATACTTTTGGCATTCAACACCTTTTGTCTTCAGTCACCGTGACCACGCACGCTGTAAAGCGTACGTAGTGTACGCGAAAGTGTATTTGAAAATTTAAATTATTTGAAATAATTATAAGTTTATAATAATACAAATAGCTTTAAAAAAATTGTTTTCTTTCAATGTGTAAAAGCTATGTTAACCAAAGACAATACAACATTTATTAATTTAGTTCAATCATACAAATCGACTCATATATATGTTTTTTGTAAAACACTATGAGTCTGTCTGTTATCTTTGCAAGAATTGTACCGAAGTTCGAATTCGCAATACAATAGTGTCATCAGACAATGAAGACAATTGAACGGGTCCTAAAAATATCGGAATTCGCGATTGAAGGGTAACAAAAGTAACCTGTCGAATATATCAGCGGCGCTATCGTACTTTTTCTCGTACACTCAATTGTTTAACTCACAAAAAATGACAGTTATTTGACCATTTTCGCGACGACGAATTGCATTCGAACAAAAACGTATGAATTTTTCGACATTTTCACCGCGCCGGCGGTAAGCGCCGTGGAATCTTAACGACTTATTGGGAAAATACAGTTTGTACGTTGTACACACTAATAATTATAATCTCGAAGTAACCACAATGCTGTTCGAAGATGGCAATTAAATTTTTCCAATTTTGCATTCAGTTTCGACTGTAATAAATAGTATTTCCATACCATGATATGTTTGTGTTCCTACGAAAGATGCCGAGGAATCTATTGATACTAGACCTTGAAAACAACGTCGGTTACTATCTCATACCTATGGGCTACAAATGAATACCCAGTATCCGACAAACTCCCGATCAGATTAAGGCATACAGAGATGAATTACTAGGATTTGTCATCTGGAGTTTTCTTTTTATCAATTCCAGGAGTCAACCCCAGTTGTCGCCCCAATCAGGGGTCTGTCGGTTGTCGGTAATGATGCGTGAAATTAAAGATTGTCCGGCATAAATATACAGCCGTATAAATGGAACGCGGAAAACGTATTTAAATATAAGAAGTACTAGAGTGAGTATTTTCAAAAGAATGCCATGACAGTACTCTTATTTGGTTTTGCTTGAATTATGTCAAAATTTCTGTCTTAAAATAGCAAATGATTTAACATTGTCTACTTATAGAATATAATTATTTCCAAATAATTTTTTAAAGTAAGAGACAATTTATATACTTTTAGAAAATGTCTTATGGGAATCTGGCGAACTTATTTGTGCGTATATTGTTCATACAAGGTAATATTCGTATAAAAATAGGTACGTTAATAATATATTATACTGCGAACTGTATTTAATTGCATTGTAAACTGAACGTCTTGGACTGTGTTGATTAATCATTTAGGTTATAAGCACAGATAAATAAAACTTTTATAAAACATAGAGTCCATCGGCGTTGTGTGCGCATAGCAAACATAATTTAGTTGGTATTACAACTCACGTTTTCAGTGTCGTGACGCGGGCGCACTTCGACAAATGAATACCTTTGAGTATCTTTACGTAAATAACTAACTGGAGATGCTAGAGGTAAGTCTAGAAGTTTACTGTACCAATCATAGCGAAAAATACATCATCATATATAGGAAAAAATACAGATCTACAATAAATCTAATATTAATTATATTTGATTTTTCAATGAAAATTATATATTCTTCAGGTGCCTGTTTTTCTCAGTAATGCAAGCCCTAATGTCTAAGCTAAACTTGCATTATTTATTAAAGCACACCAAATCATATATATTTTCTACAGTACAAGATAAAATTTATCTATTCTAAAAAATTACGGTGAAAACAAATTTTACAAAAAAAGTACACTTACGTGGATTGAATTATCTCAGAATGGCTTTTTAATTTCATTTTTGTTGTCTTAAATCCCACTTGTTACAAGGAGGACAGTTAGAACCTTTTGAACACATGTATGATTTAAAAGGATATATATATATGAGTGAAAATAACATGGGAACTTAAGTAGGCGAAGCGCCCAGATCCATGCAACTTCCTCACAATCGAGTATCCCACAATATCTCAGCACAAAACTCACGAGGGGACTCTTTGTATTAAAGAATTGTATGAGTCCGCCAAGCAACCGCGACTATACAGCGTAAATACATAATTATATATGACTAAAGAAAATAACAACAATAATTATACAACTTGTTGGCATAAAAATAAATGACACAAATCGAAGAAGCTTCCAGAAGCATCTATTTAGCTTTCATAGAAAAAGTAGCCATCTTTTACACGTTACGTGTTTTTGATCTACCCTAAAGACGATCGTAGATATTTCATACATCATTCACATTTCGTCGAATTAGTAAAACGTGACAATTTAAAGTGACATTCTATCAGATGATTACATCCGATTTTTTGTGTTGATGCCTTTTTGCGAATAATGCACCTATCGAATACAAAATCGATTACTCGGTAATCGACCAGTAATTTGGACAGACATCCTGCAGGGACAATAGATTCCCATGCATTATGCATCGTGACCCGTGTTTTAGGGAGAATTAATACTATTCCTTGGGCGTCGGTTATTTAGATAAAATGAACAAAAAGTGTGACGCATATGAAAACAAAATTGTAAATCTTTTTATTTTAAGATATCTATATGATATACCCGAACATTTATTCAAAATAGTAGTTATGAAAACGTTTGAATATTTTTTTTGTGATATGATATTCAAATTGTTTAAAAACACGACAGTAAAACTCAATGCAAGATGATTATTATAGTTCAAACAAAGAACCTAAATTCCAAGACGCGTTCGCGTCACAGTGCAAGCGCAGTTGACGGGTGGGCCAATCTATTTCAGACAGCTACTGAGAAACGCAACTGTGCGAGATAACCTGCCACGATACTCTTAACTAATGATTCTCAACTCCTGTTTTTCACCATATGCTAATAGGTATTACGATTTATCTCCCGCGAGTCGATTCGTCGCCTCCACCCCACAATAAACGATCGATGAAGCGACGACTTAGCGAAAAAAGTCAGAGTAATTTTTACTCCGATCAATCACCCGAAAAAACGGCCCATGTTCGCCGGTAATTCGCTAGAATTCCAACGGAGATTTAGTAGCGAGTCGCGTGCTGAACCAAAGACGTTATAATGAGCGGCGCGCTCATTGTCCAATACAAAAAAGAGAATATAAATAACCAAATGAGAATGGAAAAGCGGCAAAAAAGTTAAAATAAGGCTTCAATTGGACAAAGGCGCCGAAAGGGATAATTCGTCGAGGATATGCACCAATTGTCACTGTTTTGCTTCCTTTTTGCCTCTGACAGCTGCTGTGAACGCCACGTTGGCGACTATAAAATTGTCACCTTTATACTAAAGTCTTCGCCGAATTGGGATAAACAAATTTTAGCTATCACTCAGCCACTACACTATACTTTACACGTTTCTCGTTTTGCTGAATTCGGTAGCATTATGGAGGCATCCGAATAAGTTCTTCGGTAATTGTTAGTAAATTGGTTGAGTTGAAAATACAAGGCAATAAATGTTAACGAAAAGTAAAAGCCGAGTATATAACATTTATTATTGTAATAAAATAGTTATACTAATGTTCAGAGGATGGTTGGGACTGTAAACATTACACAATTTGATTATTTCTGATCATTCCTCAATTAAAATTATTGTAGTTTAGAAAATATGAGAGTTCAAATTAAACTAAAAAACTAAGAGGTCAAAATATACTATGAGGTTACTAAAATGTAAGTACAGATTTAAACAAATAAATAACACGCGGGGTACGTGTCTTTTTGCCATAAATAATGAAAAAGCAAATAAATTCTGACCTACACAATAATAGGCTCCGCGATTTCAATCTATGCGGCTTGCCCGAACCGTTTGTCGCAAATCCAAAGATCTCCGTGTCGAATCATCGTAATATGACAGGGAGTATAAAAGCAACATTTAATATTCGACACCAGACCCAATAGCAATAAATGTCCAAATATTTGTCGCAATGCATTTCGGTGAATTCAAATAAAACCGTGACTAAAAGCCATGTTGAAATCCCTTGGGATCGGTCAAGCTATTGCGTACTATTTTACAAAACTCAACCTTATTAGAACTGAATAGAGTTTGTAGTGAAATAACAACATAAATTCTTCTTACAGATACTGAAGATGGGAGTACTATTTGTATATTTTGTACTGAAGCACTCTAATCTTATGACATAATTTTACTTGAGAACATTTATGTACGTTCAAGATCTTTGCAATGGAAATTGTGCTTTATATCCTTACATTGCAGTTGAAATTCGTTGGTTAAAGATTAAGGATAGCTAAGTGGACACACTAGTACTAAAGTTAGATTCGCAACGGCTAATATTTTGCGGTGATATTGGCTAGGAGATAGTCCTGAATAATATATGGGTCTTGTGTATGTCACGGTGTTTTCATATCAAAATTAAATATCTCGGGGGACGGAAAAGTCACAAAAGTGGACTTTTTATTTGTTTTTATTTGACAGGGTAAAATAAATATCTACTTTAGTTATATATTTAGATTATGTATAAGATAACTGTTAGATGTACAGACACAAATTGTTAAAAATATATATTTTCTATTCGTTTTCTTACCTCATTTTATTGCGTTACACTTGACTTTATGTCTCCAATTCCACCTCACTCCAAGTCTTTCCGACTCTCTTTGCCTCGTCTGTAGGTAAGACAGTAGGTTGGGTCGGCCACGCTTGCGCTTTCCTTGAGGATTCCAATCAAGCGCCTGTTTGGGGATATGTTTGGAATCTCTTCGGAGTGTATGGCCTATCCATTTCCACTTACGTTGCTTGATCTGCTGGCTAATGGGGGTTTCTTGGCAGCGCTTCCAAAGTGGCTCGTTAGAAATCTTCTCGGGCCAGTAGATACCCAGAATACGGGGAAGACAGCGGTTGGCGAAGACTTGGAGTTAATCCGAGATGTCCTTCGACCTTTCCCACCCTTTTCATAAAATACCTGATATTTTATTACTTCGAGTTTCACATATTTTAAAAACACATTCAAAATTAGCTTCCTAAAATTTATTGATTAAAACAAGCTACCATTAATATATCCCCAACCTTGTTATGGAAGGAAAATCTTCCTACCATCAGTATTGCTACGTAGGGGTGGGTCTTTCCGGTTACGCAATCCTACCATTGAGGCACTTTCCAATCTAATTCTTACAAAGACACAATAAACAAGTGTCAGCCGTCACGCTCTACAGGGTGTTTAGGACAAGGGTTTAAACGCAACATTAGCGGCAGGAAGCGACTCGATATTTATTTATTAGCGTTTGATTTATGCATCGACCGTCAATGCGCTGAGGGCGCGGTCATATGGTTGATTCGCTTCAACGACTGTCGCGGTGTTATTGACTACTGGATGAGATACGAAACTAGTTGCAATATGTTGTTAACTTTTCAATGAGAAGTTTATTTTCTTACAACTTCATTTATTAGATCAGAAACAGGAATGGTACAAAAAATATTTAGTGAAGTCAAGTTTGGAACATAAGGTATTAATATCAACTCAAAAATATTGCCTCTAAAAGGTAGCTATGTGTTATTACTTTGAATTGTATGTTATATTTTTTACTTAATATCTTAATACTGAAGTATCACCGATGATATATAATGTATCATATAGATAATAATTTTTTGGATAAAAAAATAAATATTAGTATCACTTGTCAACTTGTTTGACAGATAAAAAATAGGAAGATACGTTTACAATTCGACGCGTATGATTTTATAAGCACAACAATCTTTATTTGTTTACATATTATATTTAAAAAAAACAGTTGGCCGCTTCTAGTAGACGGTGCTACTGGACAGTTTTCACGCGTCGCCGACTCTATTAATATTCAAATTGGTGCGATCTGTCGCCGCGCTACAGTCCCGTGTGGACTCGCCTCTATAATTTATTTGTGAACAAAGCAAAACCGAAATTGTTATATCGTTGAAATTGCTTTCAATTCAAGTTGAATTGTATCGGAATTTAGACTAATTTCATAAAACATTAGCTGACCAATACTAGCGAATGGTAAACACAAAAATGTAATTAGACTAATTAAACGACTTCGTGGATTAAGGAATATTTATTTCCTCAGAAACAACCAAAATGTAGAACGACATAAATACTAATAACAATACTTTACTCTATTCCGTTAACATTGGGATTTCCTCGTTTAAAACAGTTAACCAATATGAAAATACATCTTCCAATTGAATCAGATAAAATACTATATGTATATTTTCTTCTTGACACGAACAACATTATTCAATTCGCATTCAGTATTTTAGTTAAGTATCTCAATGAAATAATTGTTTTTATTGTCTTTTCCTTTCACATAGCTTGGAGGAGGAGGACGGCTGTCTGTCAGATCACCTCTACCGACCTCCATTATTTTTCTATTACGTATTTAATATACATTGTACAAAACACATTAATTGGCAAGAACACTTAATATGATAAAAATTAAAACAACTACAATATAATTTTTCAACTTTTTATCACATCCAGGTGATTGTAATTTGTATAATATAGGGTGTATTTTTTATTGATGAATTCAATGCTAACACAGAACGTTTTATAACAGCTAATTGAACCGTATTTATTACTCTGTCATAGAACTAGTAATGTATGGATAGGTCTGTTGTATTTTTAATAGGCCATGACATTTATGGACAAGTGACTTTATAGTAAAAGGGTAAAAGCGATTTCGCGTTTATTTCAAGGAGCAAGACCTTCGAAAGACTCTTTAGGTTGACGCTGTAGAGTCCACACTATGCCATCGCCAATATGAACTAAATAATGTATTTATGTAAATACCATAAGTAGAATCTTTTGTAAATCTGAATTCTTTATTGCTCTGTTTAAAGTGTATTTTAGAATATATTTCGTTAAAAAAACTCGTTGGATGCTTAGGTCACAATCTTATGTAGGACCGTTAAAGATAGCAACACAACAGTCCACACATCCACTATGCGGAACCATGATGATGTATTTCGGAACCAGACTTTTAAAGTGGAATAAATTAGGGTCCTTTAAGAAAAAGGCAACGCCTTTGCGAGCCTTCTGGCAGTGTTAGTGCTATGGTATCACTAAGCATCTGGTGATGTATCACCCGTTTCTATAAAAAAATATACAATTTGATGCTTTTAATGAAATGTTCTTTTAATAAAATTAAAAACGTATTTTGAAACCAAACATTTAAGATGGAAATTTATTATATATCTTATTTCCTGCTCTTTGAAAAGACAGTTACCGTTTGGTAATTCAAAAATCCTTTTACGTGTCATATAAAAATGTTTGCCGAAGCTTACAATCGTGGTTGTATGTAGTTTTTGTGAGACAACTTCAATGAGACTGAAAATGAACGTTTATGAGAATACGGGCAAGAAATAAGCAAAGATATGTGAAGTCGTCCATGGTGGCTTTGTTAATGGACTTTTAAATTAAATTGCCTTTTTGCTAACGTGTCATTTAAGCGAGTTGAAATCCCGTACTTGGAATTATCTATATGCATAAAAATTAATCGCAAAATATGTTACTGACTAACTCGAATACGGCTGGACCATTCGAGTAATTTTTATAAATTTTTTTCCTTGAACTATGGAGGTGTTTATGACAGAAGAAAAATTGCATGAAAATTAGTTTTTACTAAGGCAAAGCGAACAGTATCTAGGGAAGCATAGCAAAAGCACCTTTTTTAGATAATATTAAGTCGAAACGATGTGCGTGGGGGCAGCTATTAATGTATTTGTTAAATCTATATTTTGGAATATCAATCAAAAAGCAGCAGCCAAACCGATTCTGTATGACCGTTTGACATATTTGACGAAATTCTGACTTGATATTATGATATGGACCTAAGATATTTTTACAGAATAAACTACAAACGGGCAGGTAGTTCATCTAATGTTAAGTCACCCATGGACACTCTCAATGACACTAGGCTCGCGAGTGCATTGGGTAAGAATTGGTATGTTGTTTCCATGTAGGATCCTAAGTCCAATTGATTTGGAAAAACTTCAACGGGTTCCACATAATTGTTCGCGCTGATAATTGCCTTAAACAATGCTCAATTGTGGAATTTTGAATTCTGTCACGAAGTCGGATGCTGCAGGTCCGATCCGATCAACTCCTCTGAACACTCTCCATGATGAAATGCGGTAGAAAATGGACTTCACATATCTACGCAATGCCAAGAGATCAATTTACATGATATGAGTTTCCGTTATAGGATCGTCCGTGTTGAAAAAGTCATGATCAAACTTCCTAACAATGATTGCGCTCGGTCGTGGAACAACGATTTGGTTAAACTAGGTGAAATACTTGCAAGTGTCTTGATTGACCTACCTAGAAAATATTCTTAAGCGTGTCATCGGACATAGTAGTTAAACGAATATATTACATTCGCAATAATATTGCATTCGTTTAACAAGAATAGATATAATTGTATTAACGGTAAAACAACAGTTTAAGATGTTAACACAATTAGCGTAAAGATTGTTTTACGCCTGGTTCTAATAGCATATCCACAACATCATACATTGTAAAACCATATGAATAACTGATTGTGCAGCTATTTACTGAATTAGCACAACACAATAGCATACGTGGAAAGCGTTGTTAACTACATTATAAACAAAAACGTGTCTATTCATACACTTAATTGTTATTAATTGTGTATGTGAGAAACCATCATAGTGTTTGCAGGTAACTGATTTTCCGGTATTGATGCCCAAAGGAAGATCGCTGATGAGTTAGTAAAACAGAAGTAAAATTTGTATCTAAAATTGCAGTAACTCAAACTCAAAATAACTTTATTCATATAGGTAAACAAGTACACTTATGAACGTCAGAAAATAAGTTAAATTAATAAATTTATATTTACTACCAGTTTGCAAGTAAAGGGCGTAGAGCGGGCAAGAAGAAATTTAGTATATAAGAATACGTAATAAGTAAAATACTTATAGTAGATAAAAATGATAGAAATTTTACATAAGATTTATAAGTGGAAAGCTACTCTAACACAACTGAGGTATAACAATCAATATACAGCATTTGCATTTCACCTATAATATCTATAATTAAAATTAATGAAAAGAAAATTAAATCAAATTAAAAAGTTTTGTCCCTTCAGTATACCGCTTAACGCTTACTGCAGTACCTCTGTATTGCGATACTTATTCCTTGAGCGAGGAAAGCTCCAGGGTCACCGTAACTATCTAACAGGCGCACAACTTAAATCTTTTATTAGCGCCCGTGCACTTGAACCCAAGAGTCTCTTCCCAAAGGGAACAAAATCGAAGTTCGAATCGAAGTGGAGGAATATTAAAGCGTTTATTTATTAATTAACACTTCGTTACATTACAATATAAAAAAATTAACATAATTAAATCAAAAGGAGGGCAACTGGCGGCCTTATCGCTTTCGAGCGATATCTTCCAGGCAACCACTGTGAGTAAAGAAAAAAAAAATGTATTAAATTACATACGATAGGCAAGAAGTGCATCGTATGATCTTCAACATTTATATATCGTAAGCAAAGATTTATATTCCAAAGAATGTGAAACAAATTAGCCAAAATATTGTTACATTATTCGTAAGTTTTCCGCTCTAACATTACTTAAACAAGTATAGAGGAGATGAAGTGTATTTACGAATAACCCAATACTAATTAAAGGACTGTATTTTATAAAAGTTACACGTCAATATCTCTTGGTCACAGTAAAATGATCAGACAGTTTGAAAGCAGATTTAAGTTTAAATGACGTTCTTGATTACGGGCCTAAACTCATTGGAGATTCTGTTTTACGTTCATTTATTTTTAAGGTAACAAAATAAATAATGTAATTTATTCGCCAAGACAGACGTGGGTGTTAATACTGTTTAAGAAAGCCTTATAATTTTTTTCATCAGTTATAGCGAGAAGTCGCTAAGTGCAGGATGTAGGCCTCACCTACGCATGAAAACATAATAAGTAAATTAGTAGCTGTCAGCAAAATAATAAGTTTAATGGTCAGCGACTGTGACCGAGGTGTTATTCAACAAGAATAGGTCGCCTGTGCACAGACTAATTGAGACAGTGCAGCATCGTAATACACATAATTATAAAAAAATGACCAGTAGTTGTGTAATTGGTTTGTTTTTCTTTAAGGATGAATAATTAGCCTTATGTGCCAGCATGCTGGTTTCTTCACGATAATTCCTTTGCCGTACGAACAAGTGTGTGGCACAGAGACATTCCATTAGTGTACAACCGTGATTTGAACGCACGACCTCAGTCAGGATTAAGAGGTCTTATCTACTAGAACTAGGCCATCGCAACCTAAACAATAAAAACCTCTTTGGTAAAAATTAAACAGAAACGAGAGCTGTTTCTTGCTTTTTAAATAAGAATGAATATATGGACCAAACCAATTAAAATATGCTCAAATACGAAGCCTCCTCTATGGCTAAATGATAAACAACAAATGAAAAAGAAAGGGAATGCCCCGTACGACTTGAAATTAAAAAAATAATCTTATCTGCATTCCCACTGTATTTAAAAGTCTGTGCTCATAGTCTCCCTGTGATTTGACGCAATTATTAGTCCGTTCAGCGACGGAAGTGTGAGTCCGATGACCTCTGAAAAATTTACCCCGCAAACTGTTCTCATACATTATTTTATTAATAGAAAATTTAAATGACACGCTTATAATACAAAGAGTGTATGATCCCACTGTCGTGGGATTCCTCGTAGCAGTTCCAAATTACCTGGACAACACTCTTACCACATTATAGCTCGACAATCTCAATAATATGAACAAACATTTTGTAAATAAATGATATTACGAGTAGCAAATACGTATTATATATGTCAAAACAAATTCTCTTCACTCTAAACAGTACATTTAAAGTATTGAAGATTTGTAAGATGTCATCGTATTACAAGTCTTGCGTCGCTAGAGCCCGTCGTGTCTTCTATTGGTCGAGCAATAACAGCCGGCCTTTTTTGTTTGCTTTTATGATTCTAGACATACTTGGAGGTCCTGCGCAATGTGTTGTGCGGTTTTGAGCAATACCTCGGCAATAAAACTACATAAATAGGTTAGGTTCCTAGACTTTTCTTGAGATTCTATTTTAAGGGCTAAGATTTTTGAGATATAATTAAATACTCAAGAGCTGAGATAAAGACGTTTTCGTTATCTTTCCAATTTAGGTAGTTGCAAATTTATTTGTTATTTATTGTAATTAATTGCTGTAATTTTAATAAAAAATATAAGGAGCTTGTACTGAACTTTTACAAACATTTTGTAAAATAAATCTTGGCGAGAGTTGATTGCCAGTTCGTCATCCATTCTATCTTCTTGGTTTGAAAACTGGCAGTAAATGTAAATTAGGAGGACTTCCATTTTTTTGAAATTAATTTTATTGATGTCCATATGACACTTCGATTTTTTATAAAATCTCTATAAAATTATTAATACTTTAACCTTTATTTTTGGAAAGGCTTTCCTTACACACAATTAGGAGTAAACACTAATAGAGTGAAATATTGCATGTATCGCATAGCATTTTTGTTCTTTTGGTATCCAATAATTCTTCTGACCCTAGTATGTATAGTTTTGGACATATTTGATCTCATTTCCTTAATTATTCATTCTCATTACGTACGGGTAAGGCTTTGATTTTCAGTGGGTTCTACAAATGTAGCATGTAGATAAAGTCGAAACTTATATAAGATAGAAGACTTATATAAATGTTTTTATCGTAGTATGGTATAATATATCTGAACAAAAATTATTTTATTCCACGACTATTGTGAAATATATATTAAAACATCGTAGATATATTATTGTAGATATAAAAAAAACAATTTTAACTTTCAGTAAGCCAATGTATCAAGATGTCCGCAATTTTCGGCCACAAATCGCATTAGGGCGGCATAACAAAGAGGCATTTAAAATAATGATAAGATCGGGCCGAGACACGGACAGCTTCTGATCCCGGAATCAATATTGGGGATCAGTTTTCAAACGACTCGGACGGGGGGATGGACATGTATAGAGATGTTACAACGTTTTGCTAGGAACACATAAATTATTAAAATCTACACGCAGAACAAAATTGGTAACCATATAGTCCAATTTTGTATTGATTATTTGGCTTGATTTTGGAGGCTCGTATTTTTGTAATTTTTAGAAAGAAAGATATAAATCCCCTATAAATATTTTTTTAATAATATTAACCTGTTAGAATATAGATATATTGGCAAAATATATTTACAATATTCTTAACCAACTTATAGATAGGGTAGTAAAACAAATTTAAAAATTGTGGTCTCTGTGGCAGCCTTTAATGCTGGAAGCATTTCCTCGTGGTATTGCGATACTTATACGACGAGCGAGGAATGTATATATTCTAGGCACTAACATAAATCTCTAATTAGCGCTTGTATACTTGAACCCCCACGGCCCGAGAGTCTCTCCTCCAAAGGGAACAAGAACATAGTTGGCGGAAACTTTAATGTTTTTGAAGTTTATTATTTACGGCCTGCCACCAGCTTTTGTGTTTGAGAGAGAGGTGACACAAAACTAAAATATGTTTATTATGGAATATAAGATACAGGTGTCACTTATTCCGCTTCATTAAATTCGGCAAAGAAGACAGAGGTTGTAGGCCGAGAGAAAAAGCCGGCGTAAAAAACTCTCGGTACTCTTTTAAAATAGCAATATCGCTAATTTATTAGAAGAAGCATGTCTAGCACTAGTCCCAGGCCCTTTTATCAAATTGAAAATCATTTATTTACTATTTTTAGTTATAAAGTTAACTTTATCTAGTACGTGGCAATTGCTGTGTTTGTGCATAGGCTGTGTTTGTTCTAATGAGTCTTGGATTTCAATTCACAAGTAGAAAGATCCCAGCTCCTTTGACACTGTTCGTTAGAAGGCAAATTCAACTGGGAGGATTATAACTATATTTGTGGAATACGATCTTAGGATTTTACTACCAGACTACTCGCTAGATTTGTGACGCCTATAAGAGGTACACTTTTTATCTTGTGTACTTTCAATCTGTCAAAGCGAATACAGTGATAATTGAATTTAAGATGTTCAAAACAAACGTTTAAAATTTCGCGTAAATTTATACTATCCAAATGATGTAATAGAACGGAAAAGGGCAACAATGAAGTACATAAGTTGGCAATAGTACATGCTTTTGAAATGAATAGTGCTGAGTACCAGTTTTCTTTATTTCTGGATATCATCAGGGCTGTGATATTCAGAAGACGGTGAGAACGATCTTTAAATTGCGATAAAGATAAAATAATGTATTCTTAAAAGCTTCTTAGAAAATCGGTAAGAGGTTTATATCAGGGTCTATATTATTGTGTTTTTACTTTACTTAATAAAATATTTGTAAGGTGTATGCTAGTTTTTATCTTTGGTACATATCTAACTCAATTCTCAATTCAACTAGTATTATCAGCTCTAATAATTTATTGCGAAAATCCTAAAAGAAATGGGTCGGTCTCGGGAGATAAATATGTAATCTTAATATAATTGCGTCTCCGCGTCCACAAACAAGAAGCAACCCTCGCTGCCCGTATTGACTCTTCCACGCCGCTTCACGGACGTGACGTCACACGCGTCCAGTAGAAAATAACAAACTTTGTTTTTCCGAAAATTTTCAAATGCACTTTTTATAAATCTACCTACTGATCTATTTACTCCAGTGCTCGTTGTAAGCTGCGTTAAGCCAAATGAATTATTGAAAAATTTGTATCCGCTAATGTTATCTTCTGAAAAGATATTCTAAATTGGGCCTCTATACCATGCCATATATGTCTGCCAAGACTATTTTTTTTCTGCTAACTTAGTTGTGTATAACTGACTTATGACTAAAAAAACGGTAAGTCCAAACGGAAAAACATTAGTCTCATAAAATCGAATTATTCAACGTACGACGGAAATCGGCTCATAAAATATTTTATCACCAATCCCATTTGACCCTCGATCGACAGCAGTATTGTCAGTTTATTGTTATTTTTTGTATGAATGAAACGGGAGTGGAAGGTCACGTTAAAATGGCTATGCAAGTGGCAGACGGTCAATGTTGAATTGATATTAATGGCAATACAACACCTGGTCATCGACGCGAGTGTCATAAATGCAAGAGTTACATGGTGCGTTCTCTTTTCAAAATTACTACGTCGCTTGCTTTATCATGAACTTGTGTATCAAGTGAGATCGAGATTTGACATTGCTTGGTGGGAGGAATGTATATTTTTTTACAAAACAGGAGGCAAACGCGCAGGAGGCACACCTGACGCTAAGCGATACCAAAAGTATACAGTCCATGAACACTCTCATTGTCAATAGACTCAGAAGTGCGTTGCCGGACCGTGCATACGTTACGATTTGGTACGCTCTGTTCTGGAGGGACCCTAAGTCTAATTGGTTCGCAAATACTTCAGTGGGTAGCTAGTTCCACATAGTGGTGGTGCGTGGCAAAAACTGCCTTTAAAACGCTCAGTTGTGGAACGACGGCCATCGAGGTGATACGGATGGTATTTTGTGTTCTGCCTTGAGGTCTTTTGATATAACTCAATATTTGGGATGACGATATCTAACAAAAGATGTTGATATGATTCTGCATGATACGGTTTTTTGTCATCTACAAGGCCTTGCTTTCACATATCACATATGAAAAAAAGGTGGTATATCTATATTATTATAAATTATTTTCATGCCTAGTTATTCGAGACTTCCTTACTCGTATATGTATTTAGAAAAAATCATTGTACAGTCGGGATTTGAACCCACTTTATAGAATTCCTGTCGTAATTATTAGGAGAATGCTGTTCAACTCGACAAAAGTTATAAATAGTTGTTTAATAAATATTTTTGTCATGTGAACATAATTAAGGGCGACATGTAAGCCCACTATTAAGTGATTGCACTGATAGTTACAATAATGTGTTAACAGCTCTATCAGCACCTGATACACTTGGCATTGGCTTGAAATATTTATCAAAAGCTTATCTCGGGGATTCTACTCCAAATTTCAATTCTGGATAGGCCAGACGGCAGAAATGATAATTATTTTAAAAATAATCTTAATTCAACATGAATCTTCAAGCTATTCTTGACACCACGGGCCTCCTAAGATTGAAAAGTAACAAACCGTTTTAATTTGTGCTAGTGTACGATAGTGTTAAGTAACAAACTCTTGTAAGTGAAAAAGGCGGCACTATATCTGACGATTTCCTCCTTAGTAGACACTGTACTGTTACGGGACACAATATCTTTATTAACTTACACTTCCTCGTCCTCCTACAGGTATGTAAAAAAAAATAAGTAAATCACAGACATTCTTTCATACACACAAATATTTATATTAAAAAATTATTTAAAGAAAACACTTTTTTACCGAATTGAAGCTATGTTTATAAACTTATTTTACATAATTTTAACGACGACGTTCCGCGTGATTTACATCGTGACACGGTGACTAAAATTATGTAAAATAATAATAATAATAATACATAGCTTCAATCCGGTAAAAAAGTGTTTTCTTTAAATGTGTAAAACTATGTTAACAAAAGACTATGTGTAATATATTATTATTTATTAATTCTTATTTTATTTAATACATGTCTAAATTACATACTACTTCATTTTCTGATTTATATCTATGCTGATAGCAACCTACATAAATAAATTAAGTCTAAGTGATAAATTTATTTAAAAAAACGCGATTTATAAAATGACATTTCAACTGACAACTCTTTTCTAACTGGCGTTTTGTTCGAAATTAAGTATAATGTTAATAACCAAAGAAATTTATATATGCACACTATAAAACTGCTACTGTGAAGGATAATTAGTAATACATTGTTAAAATATAAATACATATATAATATTGTTTACTTTGAAATCTTAAAATCTTTCCTGTGCTAAGCGTTTTTATACCTATGTAAGAAAACTAAAGCTAACATAAAGCAATTAATCGTTTATTTTTTGTGTTTACTAAAAAAACAGTAAAAAGTATATCAACATCAGTCACGAAAAAAAGACAGCACGCAACTATTTTTCTCTAGTTTTTACCATTTTTTATCATTTCGCATCATTTATAAACAAAGCTGCGTCTCTGACACGCGTCGTTAGCGGCACGAATATTTCAACCACAATTTTTCATAACCCCCTCTTAACCTCCTTTGACGATTATACGTATCTACTGAGTTATGTTTTAGGCTGGATTTCGGTCCGGTAAAATATTAATAAAAGAGAAACAATGTATATATATTACCGTAACAGGTAGATTACGATTATTAATATTTATATACACGATGAGTTATTCACCACACCGACAGCGAATTGTGAACGGCATTATAGTATGTATGGCTCCAGTTACTTAAAGCACAACCGTGCCAAATCATAGTCATTTAACAAAAAAACCAAAGTCCTTCCCAAAAAAGTTTTGTTACTTACCTATTTGTAATACTTCATTACACATATAACGTAAACACACGAACGTTATTATATTATCCGTAGCAAACGCGTTTGATAATAATAGATGTGAAATAAATATAGTCCGTAGTATATAGTATTTAATTAAATTTTAATAATGCCTAAGTGAAATGGCATAAACATGTCATTATTTTTTCAATATGTATATTTTATAAATTGAATTACTAAAGTTTATATGTATCTTGTATATTTTTTGTAAATAGATCGACATATGTAATGTTATTATTAAATTACTTTTAGAGAAGTTTCTACAAAAAATGTCTTGTTATAAACATATATTATGTGTCAATTCGGAAACAATTATTATTTCGCTTGAGTTCAGTTTCGATAAAAAATATTCAACTAGAAATTTGACCACTGGAGCCAGGTATTTTAAAATAATAAGAATTCGTTATTTAATTTAGACGTGATGCAATTCGCAAGAATAATTGTAACCAAAACCATGTTTTCTGCTCATCGTAATAGCAAGTTAGTTTTGGGTCTAAGGCATGCCAGTTTCCTCACTATGTTTTCCATAGATACGCACATAGACAGCCACTAGGCCAACACCGCTCGTCAATCAATTGTTAATAAATAACTAAAATTACGCATGTCAATACAATAGCAAATATTTTCAATCTTTTATGAGTATATATACTTACTACTAACGATATTCCAAATACAAAAGAAAACTTTGTATCATAATGTGTGTCATTATGAGGGAATCCCGCAAATGGCTAGTCTGTTAAAAAAACAATCACTTTCTCATTATAGTAAACGTGTTGAGTCACGCGACATTTGTCTTTTTTGACAATTTTCGTGTAACGTTGTTGGTTTATTACGTGTTAGACTCTATTACAATTTTTAGTTTCATTTCGTCGTGATGTTTTATGTATTTGATTTTTGCTAATATAATATCCTGTTACTTTACTTTACTTCTAAAATTGTATTCCACTGAATTTAACCTTCCTGCACCTTCTCTATGATATATTTATGTTAATACATGTGGGTATCGGCTAATACAAATTGTATAAATGGTTAAAAACAGTGAAAACTAACGTCATAATTTTTATATTGAAACTATAAATACCATAAACGTTTGTAAATAATGTTTATATTTATATTTCTGGATTAACATAAGTTTCATACGATTTGTAGCTTAGGTAATTATCCGTTAACCTTAAGATACAGTTAACTTCTATAAAACACTAGCTTTTTAAGTAAATAATAACGATAGCACGTTTGGCTCCTAGTTATAATAAATTAAAACTATGTTTAAAGTTTCGATTTAAATTTCGATTCCATTAGCATTGCATAAATCTATCGTTAATGACACTGCGCCATTAAATGGTTGTCCTTTTATAGTGCCTTTATTTGGCCTAGTAGTTACAATGGTACTGTCATATAGTGTATAGATAGATATAAATCGATAGAAATTAAATGAAAAAACGTAGGAAAAAACATTTTTGCACATAAAAAATACCTTTATTCTAGTACTAACTACATTGGATTACCTTAAGTCCATCAGTAGGTACTCGACCTTTGACAGAAACAATTTTCCACCCTTCCCAAGTTTCTGTTATAAGAAGTTTTATAGTACCAGAAAAAAAAATTAGTTTGTTGAGTTCAAGATAGACGGGGACTTTACAGTCGCGACTTAGCGCTAAATATTACTTCCGTACGTCTAAGCCTTAGTTTTTGACATATGGGAGTCAAGTTCAGACTGAATATCACCGTAATGTCTTAAGTTGTTTTATTAATAACCGTTTAAATATTTAAAAAAAACATTCCTAATACACTTTCATGTTATTCAATAAGTACTTTTTCGTATCTAACTGACAAATTGTCTTTACACAGCGAATATGTTTTTTAATAAATAAGGTGAAACTCTATTGCGTGCCTATACAAAAAATTCTCTAATCAACAGGATTCTCTAAGATGAGATGAGATCTTTCTCTACATTTACACTACTAGTACTTTACTACTCACACAGACAATAGGCATAAACAGTGCGTGATAAACTGAGCCATAGTGGCGAATCTATCAATAGTGCCCATAATTCAAGGTACCCCATCCGTTTTGTCTCTGGTAGCAATCGGAAAGCCATTAAGGTGACAGGGACGTGCGTAGTGCGTTATGGGGCAAAGTCACGACACTTACACTTTTGTTCAAACGGGGCATGGGGCGTAGGAACCATTAAAATTTACTACTCTTTTGGATTAAAATTGTTTGGAGTAGTCAATTTAGTTAAGTAGCTGCTTTAATGTCCTTTAATCATTGTTATACTTTCCTGTGGTACGTTCCATACTTAATTCCGTATTTTATGATTAGGTACCTACCAAAGACATAAACATATTACATAGTCTTTACACAAATGTACACTATTAGAATAATCTTAACTAAGGTAGTAACAATAACAACTAAAAATATACATGTATAAAATTAAAACAAAATCTAAAAGTTTGGTCCCTATGTCCATGGTCTCTTTAATCTTTTACAGGTACACTGCCATAGGGACCAAACAGCAAGATTCCTCGCTGTATTACAATACTCACTCGTGCAGTATCTAACAGGCGCCAACTTAAACATTTCATTAGCGTCTGTGCACTTGAACTCCACGGCCCAAAAGTCTACTCGAAAGGGAACAATAGCAAAAGGAAAGTCTTTTATATAAACATAGTAGACAATTGTTATTGGCATCTCCAGTGTGGCACTGTCGCTTTTTTCAAAACAATTTCTTCTTTAAATGCTTTAGAATTTTTATATAGTTCCATATCGATGAGTAAACAACGTCAATCTTACGCATTGTTGCACTATGTGTAGGCTAACAAATGGAAATAATCATTATTTAGCATATTTTATAAAATTATTCATAGATCCGGTGCGTAACGTTCCATGTAAAAAGTGAGATATTATTTCTGTTATCGCCAATTACGAGCTTCAAAATGTATGACAGGGTAAACTCTTATTCTTTAACTTAAGAAATAATATTCGAAGTAAAGTTCAAGAGGGAAAGTGAAGACAAATATTTTAACTGGAAGTAGTTAGGATTGGTAAAACTTCGGAGTTTGTATTGATGCGGGTTATGAAGTTTGAGTGCTGAATGAAAGAACGCATTTTCTGTACAAGCATATATTAGAAATTGTAGAACCGTGTAGATCAAAAAACTTATTCTACAAATTAATTTGAACACAGTTTATTTTATTATTAGTAATTATAATAAAGACACAGAAGTTAAACGCAGGTGTTGAATACCACAGTACAACATAATTTTAGTCTCGGCATACATTTCTCCATTTTGTGATCAGTACCAAGAACTCCAGCAACTAAGTGGTACAACATTCTGCCGAGTTGTTGCGTCTGCTTTTTGTACAACTATCATGTGTTACTTGTTCAATAAATATAAGTTATGTTCTTAATGTTTTAAAGAAACTGATACGTGGTTACAGCAATTATAGAATAAGTAAGAAATTCCTTAACTCTTATTATACAGAAAAGTAAAAATAGGCCTAGAACTCACCTGGCTGGAATGTAAAGCCTACACTCTTTAATTTGCCTACAGTTTCGTTGCTATCGTTGGATTTACAATTCGAGATTTTAAACTAGCTAGAACATGTCATTTTTAGCACGTTAAAAATCGCGTATAAGTATTTTTCTTGTGAAATATTTAGGTGTTTTAAAAACAATTTGATAGATCTCGCTGGAATAAGAATCTTTATCTATAAAACTAGGTACAAAACAATATAACTGTCATAACAACAGGTACGTTAATCACTTGTGATTATATGAAACCCTATGCAAAATAGAAAACAGTTACAAATCGATAGAGCATTAGTTATAACGCTCAAACGAGTTCGCGTTGCTAGCGACATATGTCTCGCCCAGCCGTCGCAATCAAAGGGGGTTCACGGTTAATTGGAGCTGTGCTGAAGCTAATAAGAAATTGCTCCTTTTTGGAACTGGACTATAGTTTGTATATGTGAAGGCTGCGATTCTCAATCAGGTAGTTGCGAGTTAGTATCATTTTAGTAAATGATATGGTAATGTTTTCGACACCTTTAGTAAATATATTTATTAACACTTCGTTACGTTAATATACTTAGGTAAAACGACGTAATATTTTTGCTAAAGCTCCTGGCTTATGAGATGTCAATATTATGGGTCATCCCATGGCTAGCTAAGCAAGTATGCAAGCTCGCCAAGGAATGTTGACATGTATACACAAAAATAAAAATATGTTAGTATCGTGGTCAGCTGTATTGTAGTATCACACAGACGGTCCTGCCCTTCTTTTTACCGGATGACAAGTCTTTGACCTGATTAGTCCATCTCATTGGCAAACTTCCACTCGATCTTTTGCCTTCGGTGTTGCCAATCACGTTGAGCTTCTCTAGGGCCCTACGCATTGTGTGACCAATGTAATGAAATGGTACATAAATAAATAAATATTCCAATACGTCTATAAAGATATACGATCGTCTATAAAGTATGGTCTCTATAATCTACAAATCGTTAAAAATTACACCTTAGATATTACTTTGAGTCAAATAAATGTGCATATCTTTCAATATTTTATTCTCTATGCGTATATACAATGTGAATTTAAAAATGGAAATGACAACAACAAAAACAATTGAAGAACACAGTTGAGTCCAGAGGCGAAGGGAATGAAGCGAATTATAACGGTCGGGCGCCCAAACTGAATACACTCATTGTCCGCTTCTGTGATCTGTGGTCACACGGTAGTAGGGTGGCCATAATTAGCTTAAATCTTTGCTCACTATTTGCGGTGTACTTGATACCCTGATTTGTGACATGCTGGATAAAACCTATAAATATAAATATTGCAAGTTTCATAGATAAATCTGACTTATATTACCTATAGATAGGTAGAATACGATTGGCCAAACAATCTAAGAATGATAATACTACGTAGGCGGTAGGTTACGCATCTACATATTATGCTAGTCACCATCTTTAGTCATGAAGACTTGTTATTGTATTGTGTTTGTTACACAAATGTTTGTTTGTTACACTTTAACACATAAATCGATAAGAGTGTAATTCTATGAATCCTTTTTCTTGCTTTACTTCAACCTCACTTTATTACTTCATATTAAGTATATATATATATAAAGTTCAAATGATATTTGTTACTTAACAGTAGATAAATGTCACAAAATTCTACACTCCTAATAATTTAATGTTTTAATTTTTTTTTTCTTTTGCCGAACAAAAATCACAGAAAACAATAATTAATTAAACAGACATTAATATTGTTGGAATATCTCCAGATCTATACCAAAACAGCTCATAGGATAGTGAAAATAGAAGAATCCATCTTTATTTCATCAGATTAACAGATAACAAACCCAATAAAAGCTGACGTCACTTAATTAGACGATTTAATTGCACTTATAACTTTTATCACCGCAATCTAAGAGATTGATGGCGGAGTTACCCAATGGCGGGAAGAGCAAGTGTCAATTGCAATAAAATGTTCAGAAACAGCAACAAACACATTTAACCATGATATCAATCGGTGACCCCTAATGCCATATAAATGGACTCTGACAAAAGTATTCCCATTATCTCGATACTTTATTAGATACCACAAATTTGGACTTGCTAGATTGACTTTGGTCTATGACGTATTACCAAAATGTTACCTGCCTACTACGTAAAACCCCGTTTAAAAAGATTTTTGGTAGCTACAATGTGCGACAAGCTTTTAAAAAGATTCAGATGATTAATTAGTGACTCTAGAACTTATACAATTGGTTATTTATAATTCTGCTGATAAAAATTTAAATTAAACATTCAACAAATACAATAACCCGTCGAAAGACTGTCGCATGAAATTCAAAAATTTTATTTAATTAATCTATGAAAAAGCAAATCTAGCAAAAAGTGATAAATAATCAATTGGCGAAATTTTTAAAATAACGGAAATAATAACCCTTTATGCAATGCACATGCATGCACACCGCATTTCAGCATCTGTTTCATTCATAATTATTTTCTTCATGGTCAAGTAGGTGATCAATTTTCTAACCATTCGAACTATTATATTATATTCGAAATGTTTTCGAAAATCAACACTTAGGTTAATATTCCAATCACAACCTCATTGAGAGTGCTACAGAACAACTCTTGAAACTAGATTTAAGTTTGATGGACCTTGTAGAATAAGTACCTATCTCAGTATTCATACGTTATAGGCACTCAGAAATTGTTGCCAGCATGTTATTTTTAATATTTTGCTTCTTAAGAATATGTAACAAATATAGATAGAGTTATATAGAAACATATTTCAATTACAGTTACATAAGAATCTTGTATTGTCACAATATAATTATAAAACAAAGTAATGGTCGTCAACGATATCGGTACTAACAATTACTATGGGAAAATATACAGTTTTCCCTGCTTTTGGATAAAAAGGTAAGCTCATTTAAATACTTTGTGGTTCCAACTTATAATTTCACAGACAGCAAAGGGGAGCAAAGGATGCGTCTTACTCTGTAATTTATGGCATACACCAATTTGTACGAATCGTATTAAAGCGAACATAAACTGTTGAATGGCCCGAAAAATAGGGTGTCAACGGCGCCCTTAAATAATTCATAGCGCATTTATGGGACTGATGTAACAACAGTTTTAGCTAAACTATCTTGTTTTAAAAAATATTTTGAAATGCTATGTCTCCTTAGTTAAAGAACTTCAGTAACACACTTAAACCTCGACTGTCACCGCATTGATATTTACCTTAAGTCGTAATAGGTTGTCTGTATCATAAGGAAATTTTTAATTAATTAGGAGGCAGCAATGTCTTTGAGAGCAAAAATCTAGTTTTGTTGTACTAGATTTTTTATTAATAGTGTATTAATAATATTTTTTTATTATTTCAATTCGCGGCATCGATTAACGGGAAAACATCATTGTTTTGGATTGACACACAACTTGCTGATTTTACAATATCAACGAAACACAAAGGCCAAATGTCCCTTACCTTTATAAAAACGTCCATAAATGAAAGAAATATCAAAAGTTACGTAATTTAAATAAAGCTGTAACAACGTGTCAGTATGTCACCATTTAATCTGGTATTATCAAGATTAAAGGTGCTTCTTAAGAGCATTAAACCGAGATCAAACGGTATCAAATGTAAAATTTTAGAATGTGTTGGAGACATTGCATTCGTTGGGTTTCTTGTTCACTAGCCGAACAAAATAACTATCATTATTTTGTTCGGTTTTGCATATAAACACTCACTCCTAATTTGTTTTATTATTTATTTTTACTATTATTAGATAGAGTAGTAGAAGTTAGGTATAAGTCTAAGTCTAACATTAATGCTCTGTCTAAATATGTATTTTTAATTTTAATGTTTCCAACGACGGGGTGCGAGAGTCGAGTTATAAACTAAATTATAACGGACCATAACCTCGGATGACAACTCATTCGTGTAATGGCGCCAAATTTTGGCGGGAACTATTGCCGCCATGGTGAATGGCAGTAATAAACACTACGAATAATAATATGTCAAAAAGGTAATGGTGTATGAGAAAAAAGCAATACAGATACTTACATTATGGCCCATGCCAAATATTTAATATTTTAATGCCTAAACCCATAGCTTTCAGTACCACGATAGACGCAACATAACCTCTTTTAGTAAAAAATAGAGGTCTCAATTTTGATTAAAAATGTGTCAGTCATAATTCTATCAAAAATTAACGTTTTTAGAAAATGTAAATTGATAATTAGAAAAATTTTAACAAAAAAATAGAAAACAGTATTAATAATAAATATGTGCTGGCTAGGTTGGGCGGTAGCCTTGTCATTTTTTTCTTTTATGTTTGGAACCTCATCGCCTAAATCTTGAATCCATGATAATTATAGAAGGTACCTTTAGATTTGATTCCCCAAAAAGCTTCAGAGGCTTTCTTACTTTAATAAAGATACTTATAATACCTTTATATTTTCTATATCTATTTAAAAAAAACCTTTAATTGTAGTATATCATAAATATATAATATGAACACATTGTTTTTGTGTCCAAACCAGAATCAAACCATACCAATAAATGAAATAAATACCCTATATAAACCTTAATAAGATATTTAATCTTCCAGGTATTGTTAGCTACCTGCCAACAGCAAAAAGCTGTTGGAAAATGGAATCTATAAAAACAGTAATGGACAAATCATCAATAACTCATCATTATATATTATATATACTCATCAAATATTTTATTCTACTTATTAGTATAATATTATTGATTTTTATAAATATTTAATAAATGTTAATATAATGCTAATTTTCTTTCAATAATTTGCTATTTTTTATAATGTATAATCCCAAAGATAAACTATGTACACTAGAAAGCTGATTTCTTGACGTAATATAATTGATAATTGTCAATCTTGTACTGTCACTGTCAACAGAAATTAATATAGCTTACAGCCAACAGCTGATAATTTCAAAACAAAATATTTTTTTTTGTTTGATACCGGTTTTTTTAGTTTTTAATATTAGTGATTTAATTGTAAATATATTTTTTTATATATATTGTGCAACCTAAATAATACTTACATAAACGAAGTGAAACAGTTTAAGCATGTCGAATCGTGAAATAGTAGAGATATCAGATGATGATGATAGTTTTGAGGTTCCTGATGATACAGAAAATAAAATACCTGTTTCTGAAATATCCTCAGATGAAGAAAATTATGTATTGCCTGACTTAAATTTAAGGAGCCGAAAAAATGTAATAAAAAAATTGTTTCCAACACAACTAAACAACACTAATATTAAGTCCGAAATTAAAAATACAATAAACAAAAAATCCTTTAAACCCGTTAAGTATCCCAATATATCAAAAGAGCCTGGTGTTGTGATAACAATTAATAATGTAAAAGTGAACTTCCCCGTCAATCCATATAGCAGCCAAGTGGCTTTAATGAATAAAGTAAGTAAAACTTATTATAATACTGTTACTTTTCTATTTTATTAATACTTTATAGTCTTAATTAGGAAAGCAATTAAAGTGAAGAGTTATATAAAAAATTTTGTAGTGAAATAAATTTTTATTTAATAACATTTAGGTATTCAGAAAATATTAATACTGTTCTTTTTAATCTATTAATAATTTAATTGATGATAAGATAACTGGAAGGCCATAGTAAACATATAGGCATATAAATTTTTTAATTTATTTTATCAAATTTTGCTTAAGATAGTTCCTGAGTTTCCTTAATTTGTAATAGATATTTGCTGTATAGACATTATAAATGCCCCATAAAGTAAATAATTGAAAGGTTTTCTTTTAATTTTTTCCAATTCGCATAATATATTTGTTAATACCATACCTTTTTGACATTTATTGGAATTATACTGGCTGGTTGGTATTTGATCGTCTAAATACATGTATGCCAATCAATTGGTAAAGAACAGAGTTCTTTTACTTTCTACCCATCATTCTTAATATATTAAAACATATCATATATTTGCAGGAGATAAAAGCAATTACTAATAATCAAAATTGCCTCCTTGAGAGTCCAACGGGTTCGGGGAAAACACTGGCATTGCTTTGTGCTGCATTAGCAGTTCAGAGAAAGGAAAAACGTAAGTGTGCATGTATTTATATGTTTATTAATAATATCTACTTAAGGTAATCCTAAAACTTTTATTTTTAATAAGTTTAAATTAATAAATATCCAAATATGTCTAATAATACATATATTAACATTTATTTTTGTAAAAAAAATATAACTTGCTAGAACAAAGAAGGTTATATTTTTCACACCATCTTCCCTTCTATTAGGACCTTATTTTTGTGATAGGATTATTTCACAATATTATGTTAATTATTATTATTCCCATTTAATGGATTTCTGACCCATTAACGGACATCTGTTGTGTACAAACTGTACAATATATGTAATTTTAGATACATCTTTCTTGTATTACTGTGCATATGCTTTTAACATAATATAAAACTATTACTATTAATAATTGGTTAGATTTCCTTTCTATTCTATGTATTATGGGATAAGGTATATATCGTGAAAAGATGGAATTTTTTATAATAATTTATCAATTCAAGGAATAAATAGTTTTTTAGAAGAGTGATGACGCCTTTTTATAAGGTATCATAAGAATGGCTTAGCGTCAATTGATCACAAGTGGTGTCGTGACCTGGCCCATCCAACCAACAAGTCCCACAAATCATGACAACTGTCGCACTACAATCAGACGAGCCTACATGAAAATTGCGATGCGAATGCATTTCCAGCATGCTACCATTTGCAACATCGGGTAGGGCTGTATACAAAATTTTACGTTTTTTACTTTAGTCAATTTGCCAATATCGTAAGAATTATTTGTTATTCATGAACCTATTTTTATTTCAAACAAATTACGATGGAAAGGCTGACCTGGACTATTTCATTAGTAAAACAACGTATTTTGAAAAACAGCACACATTATACTAGATTCAAACGGTCTTATTCATAAACACGTCTACCATAGACAGCAATTACAGAGTTAAGAGTGATTTGGCACGTAATTCTTTGGCAAGTGCTATTAGACAAGATACTAAAAAGGTACTTTGAGGTAATAGTTTATAAAAATCCTCAATTTAAAGAAGTATAGTATATAGATATGGTTTTTTTTTATACCAGTGTTGGCTAGTGGTTTCAGCGTGCGACTTTCAGTCCCTGGGGTCGTTCGCGGCTGTATTTGTTTGTGTGTGTGTTTCTCTCTATGTGCTCATTTAACACTCGCTTGTACGGTGAAGGAACACATCGTGAGGAAATGGGCGTGCCTTACCCAAAAGGTCTGTGAGTCAGGCACAGAAGGTTGGGTCACCTACTTGCCTATTAGAAATGATCATGGAAGGGATGTAGAAATCTGAGGCCCAGTAAAAAGGTTGTAGCGGCATTGGTATGTAGATATACTTTTAAAATTTATAGCCCTCGTTCTTAAAAGCAAAGTATAGTAAAACTTTGTAAACTGTAACTTGGCCAATTGAAGTACTCAATAAGAATGGTAATATTTCGACGCGATGAAAGTTAGGAACTCAATAAATTCTTTTACGACACCAAAATAATTCGTTGAGTTCAGAAAAGACAATTTCTATTCTGATTTTTTTTGACCTAGAATAGTACAAAGGTTTTTAAATGTTACTAGGTTTATTGATTTCATAGATCTTTAAATACAAATTTATTTCTTATATTCCCTGCAAATAAGTGATGCATTGCTACTTGAAATAATAATATTAGGAGAGGAGAAAATTACTGCAAGACTTTACATAATAATTACCTACTTAATAAACAATTGTAATAATAATACTTAGTAATACGTAGAAGTAAAATCCCATAATCTTTCCTTGCCTGAAACTAGATAGATCCCTAAAATTAAAAGACTTGCAATTATAATAAATAAATTTAAGATTTACAAGTATGTAAACAAAACCTTCTTCAAAGAGACAGAACAACTGTGATTGTCATTTGTTATGCTTTGCAATTACTGTAAAGTGCCAGTGTGATTTTATTTTGGGTGAGAAATGGAACTCCTAAGCCATTTGTGTCTGACACGTGTCTAAAAGCAAGACATTTTTGTAGGGAAAGTTTGTCTAATTTTTTCACGTCACAATGTTGACGCCTCAATCGTCGCTGAATCGAACACGAAACCAAACGTTCACGGAATGTTTTGTGGTGAAATGGGTTGACATGTCTCAAAAAGTTTTATTTAAATTGTTGATTTGTGAATTTAACTGTTCTTAGAAAACTTTTAAACTGAGTATTCGTGATAGACAAACTCTTTTGACACAATTGTAATACAAATTTTATTACTAGCTATTTATGGCTGACATACAAACCGTGCAGGCCAAGAAAGGGGAAAAATTACTAGCTATCGCCCATAACCTGTGTTGTGTGCCTATATTCAGACCATAATATATATATTAATACCTACATTAAGAAGCGTACAAGGGACACTGTAATTTAATGTAATCGACATTTATACCAATATTTTACTCAATTACTTAGAATTGGCGCTATCGATGTTCTTAGTTCGTGCTCATGTGGCACTCGGGACTGAACAATTACGTGGTACAATAATTTTATATTGGTGTCGGAATCGTTACTAAATTTACGAATCAGACTTGCTATCGTGAATTATTTTTTAATCAAAATAACTTGAATTATTAATTCTTAGCACAATTCGTATTTTATCGTTTGCTCGACGGATGCTTTTATAAAATTAATCCACATATTACCACGTATTATCATGTATAGTAAATGCTCATATTTTTATTGATATTAATGTCCATTAATATAGATATGATATACCCTAAATAAATTAATTTAATTACTATCTAAAGTAACTTCTAGCTAAGTACTATATATAGCAAATAATTCGTTGAGAAATAAATTTATGTTTCGTATTAAAATTCGCAATAAACTTTGTATATCTACACCGTTGATCCATTTCGAGGAAATAGAGGCAAATTTGCGTAGTTGATATACCGATTCTGCTGATCTACTATCAGTTACGGATCCCATCAATTATCCGAAATCGGTATACTGACACTCTACCCCTGAGATTTCTCCCTAACTCTCCCTATATCTCCTTTCCGCGTAGCTGCCAACCCTTTTTCTAAATTGAATTACAATCCTGTTTTTGTGTGACTTTCGGCGCCCTCTAACCTCCGTGCTAGTATTGAATATTGTATACTTTGAATACCAGCTAAAATTCAATAAGTACCCAAAAAATCAACAACTGTTTCTAGCGCAGGGATTAGTATGAAATGGTTTGCGATCCCGAATGTTAATAGAAGCGGCCTTTAGTTTGGGAAATTGGCTACTGTGCCAGTTATATATCCTGCGCCTAATCGGTCATGTTGGGACATCCATACCATCGTAGTCCGCGCGATAAGATAGTTCGCTGCAATGTCTTTTTGTGTTGATAACATTGTTTTTAGTTCAAAACTAATCGTACTAAAACTAAATATAAAATAAAATAAATGACGCGTAACTTCCGCTCAAGTTGACGCTGCTCAACCTCTAGTATTAGACACATCTTTATGAAGTAAAATATCTTTTATATACATGGCATATCTCAATAAGTTAAGTCTCGACGCGACCATTAAATTATCTATTGATTGAGTTCGTTAATATTGTTGAAGTCTGTATCTAAACAAAACATATATTTGATTTTAGTCTCTGTATCTGTTCGCTTGATCATTTCTTAATCGTCAATGAGATCTGTGCGCTTCGCTTTCACCGGCCGGGTGTTATCTCCATGTAATTGCGCACATTGATAGAAAAAATAATTAAGATAAACACTTTTTGAACGGATTAAAGCTATGTATTATTTTTAAAACTTATAGTTATTTACATAATTCTAAATTAAATATTTTATTATTTATTTAATGTATTTAGTCACCGTGACCACGCACACTGAAAAGTACGCGAAACGTCGGAAAAAAATTAAAATTTAGAATTATGTAAATAACTATAAGTTTTAAAAATAATACATAGCTTTAATCCGTTCAAAAAGTGTTTTTCTTAATGTGTAAAAGCTATTTTAACAAAAGACAATACCATAGAAAAATTAATTCCAGACTCTATGCACGTCTAGAAGGTTGTAAATCGCGGGCGTTGTGACATTATTTCTAAACACTACAGCATATTTTTTTTATGTTTTGTCTGAGTAATAGCTAGTCACTACTTGAAACGGGTATAAATACTCTATACTTTATGCAACAACAAAGGTACCACCCGTGTCGCGTTAATTTACCCAAGGGTTGCCGCCGATGTCGTCGAATCGTAAACGTTATTTATGACGCCAACGAACGATTATTGCCTACATTTGCATATAAATTTATGCAATCATACCCCTTTTGCTTCCGTGTTTCTATGGTACCTGTAAGATTGCAGATTCATTCCCTACGTTGTATATACATACTACGGATTTCCATAGCTATTGAATATATCATACTGTATAAGGCTTACCTTAGCATCATTTATTCTTCCCTATATATGATTAGGGTTCATCTTAAACCATAACATAACTTGAAAATCGTGTTTCGTAAAATGTGATTGATTGAGCAAAACAATAAATACTATATTAGGTATATAGGTAGGTAGGTCCAGCCAAAAGTTCTGTTACAAATGAAAATGCAGTAATGTAATATTATTAAGATTTATTAAAGTCTCGGCAAGTTGGCCACGGATCTATGGATTTACGCACTGTTTCTAAGGGATATTTCGGCATTGCTTGCTCCAATTATTTTTTAAGAGACTCAATGTCGCCGTGTTTTACCATGAAGTCTAAAGGGTTAAGGTCTGGGCTAGATGAGGTCTTCGGCACTTATAAAGTTAAGAACGTTGGTTTCAAGCCCGGCTTGGGTAGTTCATGCCTTATGACAGGTGCATAATCCTGCTGGAAAGTCCACGGTATATTTTCAAAAAGTGTGTTGCTGTTAGGGGTCACATCATGATCCCAGATGTACTTTGATACACTTTGGCTGAAGTTTTCGCTCCCTTTTCCCAAAAATGTAGATTTGTACTAACACAGGATGATGATCACGTTATACCTTTCCGACTACTTGAGAAGCTTCTTCAGAACTGTGAGCGTATACTTTATGATTTTGCTAATTATAGTGTTCTTCAATCGTGAAATTTCTTTCATCGGTAAAGAGGATATTTTTGTGCTTTTCACCTGCGCGCTGAATGCCACAAAAGGCATTTTGATCAATCCACTCACTTTAAATGTAAAGATTGATTTAGGGCAAGTCTTGTATATCGACGATAAGCACCGAGCTTCAGATCTTGTTTTATAATACACGACAGAGTCCTAGCGGAAATCTTCATTTCTACTTCCTAATGGGGTTTCAACGAATTCTGGCTTTAACAGCACTAATGGCCTTTTTGTTCCAATAGCACGCAGCCGCCCCGATCGTTTCTGGTCTTCGACAGACAAAGTGTTGTTGTATCTGTTGATAGTACGATATACGAACATACGGCTGATACCTAGCTTTTAAAGTGTCTGGAATATGACCGACGGCTCCATACCCACTTTGTTCAAGGCGATCACTGTAATGCTGTTTTTTTAACACCCCATTCCATAATGTAATTTGATAATGAACACGAAAAATTATGTAATGTGGCGCAAAATCGAAAGAAGCCAATAAAATAATATGCCTGTTCCAAATTCAAAATAATTAAAAAGTTTTTATGTAACAGTATTTATGGCCAGACTAGTTAAATATATATATCTTATATCTCTGTCTGTATATAGGCTTTTATAGTACAGTGCTAAAGTTAATTTGTTCACGATATTTTAATGTACTCGTTTGAGTTAGTAGTTTTACTATATATCGTATTATTAAATTAATTAACGTTCCACGAGACTTTTGCGGGAATCGCTTTAAGTTGAAAGACATCTGTGTTTTTTAGCGTCTAGGTAGGACTCGTAGCAAATACAACTGTTAGTTGACACTCGCGCGAAAAGAACACAAAGACATTACATACTTTAAAAAGGTTAAAAAATGTTTTATAATAAGAATGACGAACCGTAAGAGTTCGACAGTAAAAGAACCTCCAGCTTGTTAATTCTTAATTTGAATGCGACATGTTATTTTTTCTGTCTTAAATTTATTACAACTCATTAAGCGGTGTTTGTATTCCTCGCGATTCGTGCGCTTTACAACCCTAATCGGTATAAAACCATATTTCTTTTTTTAAACGATTTTTTCTCGATTCATATTTGGAATGGTAATTTTACAGTTTTGAGCACGTCAATCTATTAATGTGATTGGCGTTCTGTACCTTCGTGACTTGTTTCATTTTTCGTCTTCGTTTTTTAAAAAATTGTCTCATTTTCATAAAATGGGTTGCATTTAAATTGATTGCTTATTTCTGATATGTTTTGGTTTTTTCTGTGGTTTGGTTAACATTAAATATTGAATGTATTTAAAAATCCAATTTAATTAAAAGAGTGCCATTAGTTTTGTACCTTGTTGACAACTATTTCGCCGAAATCTGGAAACCTCAACCTATTAAAAAAAATAAGGATGCTCGTTGTTGTTGATATTCTCCAGTTTCAAAAATTATGAAGTTATTTTAAAAAAGTATCAATTTAATTATTTATAATAGCGCCATCTATGTTTTCTTCTTAGAATTGTCGTAATCATTTGATGCCGTACAAAAGTTGTGTTCAGCGCCCTCTTTTTAATTGCGTGCGAACTATGCTAAACGGTGTAAAATAGGTTATAAAAATCTTTGTTGTTTTCTATGGAGATAATTAATTGGTTTTAGTTAAATTTTTTAATATTAATTTAGATGTAATAGACATAATAAATTAATTTACTGCGATATATATGTACGTGCTTTTCTTCTATTTAATCAAGTTTAAATATCCAATCATTATATTAATAAATTATTAATAGGTACTTTAATTAATTTGAATAATAATTTATCATTTCATATTCATTTTATAAAATCTTGAACATATCTTTATAAAATATTCGTGTCACAACGTTTGTTCCCATACTCCTCCGAAACGGCTCGACCAATGCTTATGAATCTTTTTATGCATATTCAGTAAGTCTGACAATCGGCTACTATCTATCTTTCAAACCCCTAAGTGATAAGAGGTGTCCACTCCAAAAAAAAATATTTTTTAGACATTTTTTTTTGTCTTTATTTTTTTTATAACATTTTTTTATTAGCATACAAAAAGACATACAACCCTAAATTGTCACACCTCTACGATCAACCCCAATTTTTTATTATAGTAGTTATTTTTATTGAACTAAAAAAAAAGGTATCCTGGAAATAATATACATGGCAAAACAACGTTTGCCTAGTCAGCTAGTTTCATACAATAAACCAAATAGTTTTAGATACTTAGCGGTTTTATTTATCACAACTATATATTTTAACAAGATTTTATCTTACAAGTACGGCAACGTCGCAATTATTTATTTGCATAAATATATTTCTTTTTTCCCACTTCGTGATACCCCTAAATTGTGATGTACCTGGACTGAGATAGAGGATGTTGTTTAGTCCTAAACAAAACAATTTAGTCAAAATAATGTAATAGTAGCTGTGCTTTGCGAAACTCGAATAAATACGGTCCTTACACGATTTTCTATACCCTCTGTAAATAGACTAAAGAGTATTTATTTGTGAGACACACGGACTTTTTTGTAGATATTGATCTCCTTCATAAAAATGTAGTACATCACTTTGCTCTATTGTCAATAGTTACCGCAACGGACGCGATTTAAGAATTTTTATTCGTATTTTTCACACCTTGGTAATTTCACACAGAACCCTGGGAGGAAATTAAAATATTGTATAGTCTGAACCCAACTGGGAAATAATTTTACTCTTTATAATATTCGTGTAGTTAGGTGCACGAAATATATCATATTCAAACTACGAACTATTATTTATTTATTAACACTTCGTTACAATACAATATAAAAAAAAATTGAACATAATTAATTCAAAAGGAGGGCAACTGGCGGCCTTATCGCTTTCGAGCGATCTCTTCCAGACAACCACTGTAAGTAAAGAAAAAAAATTATTAAATTACATAAGATAGGCAAGTAGTGCAAAAATACATGTTATACACAGTTATTAAGACAGGAACAAAAAAAAAACAAAGACACATAAATTACTATTAGATTACTAATATATATAAAATTATCGTCGCAATATCTTATAAATTGTCCTCTTTTAAATGTGAAAGCTTAAATCTGCCTGCCAATCATTTAGCTTTGAATTCAATATTCAGAACTTCAGCCTATCCCTGTACCCTAAATTAAAACATTTCAATTGTCAGCAATGCCCTTAGAGAAAAATGGCTTTGTTCTTCCGACAATTTGGCATATCAATGGCGTTATCCTATGTATTAATTACAAAGCGTACCGACAAGCCAGCTTGATACCGCTTTTGACTACGCACGCCCCTAATAAATATAAAATTCTGTTAGCAGAATTACAACCATAAATCCTTGTGATAAAATATACTTTTCAATGAAATAATTTTGAAAATTTACAAGTCAAAGCGCTTCAATTTAAGACCTTGTTAATCTAATTTAAACTATATATCTTTGGAATAAGATTGCTTTTATGTTGTTGGTCCTAAATAGCTAGGGGTGTGAATTAAGATATTACAAAAGGAACACAAAGGGGATGTCACACGGTCGCTTAGTGTCAACTTCATACGACTTAGTATGTGACATGCTTTATTTAGCTGACGTCATGACGCTTGGGACCCAAACATGTTTACATAATCCCTTGTCGTAATTAAATGACATCTATGTACGTAGTGGGACACTCCAGAAGGAATTTATGAGTAGGGGGTAGAACGGGCATAACGGAGAGTGCGTGCTCGCAATTGATTTGACGTTTATGAAGAGATCTTATAAGCTTTTACTAATTTGACGTTATTAAATACATTTTATTATATATTAGGTATTCCAAACGAAAATGGCTTTACCTAAACCTGTAAAGCGTACTTGGTTTTTTTTTTGGTATTCAGTGAAAAAGTAACTTATAAATTGTCTAAGTTCGTTATATTATAGTTTAATTTTAATTAATTCATTGAAAGCTAGAATATAGCTTTTTTGCTAAGCGACAGAATTTTATATTTTTTTACGAAATAAGTTTAGAGTGTCCTGTAAAATAAAGTGATTGTGTTTTCAAAACCACTGAAGCTTTAACGAATGAACGTTAACCAAATAGGGTGAAAAATCTTTAATTAAAAGCTTCCTGGAATTTGTAAATAAGTCCTCTCAGGAAGTTCAGGAGATTCATATGACAGGACAAATAAGTGCACAGGAAATTGAGTAAAACCCTTCACGTCAGTCACACTCTAAAGGGCAGACTAAGTGCCCGGATTGGGGACCCTCGTGGGAGAACTTATGTACGATAGTTATGTATATAATTAAACCGGCAAAGTGGATCAGTATCTCGTATTCAGTGAATATTGAGGCACCACAAACCGTCCCTCTGAGACCTTTAATTTATATGATATACACAAAAGTGTAGGGGACATAGTTAAATGGAAAATTTAATTCATAAGCTAATCTCAATAAACGTATTTTGATTTTGAAATTGGTGAATAGTTTCCCATAGATCATTCCCGTATTTGACATTTGTGTTATGTCAACTGTCATAATAGGCTTCATTTCAAGTACGATTTTATCAACTAGCGTTTCCTTGATGCTGCCAAAATTGTTATCTTTGATATCCTATAAAAACTTTCATACATTGGTCCCATCTTAGTCAGTAGTAGTTTATATTATTGTATGTGTTGTGTAGAATTTATTACGTCAAATAGAAGAGACTAACACGGAATCCTAGTGTGAGGCTTAGTGCACTTTCTCTTTTAACTATACTTCCTATCATATCGTACCAAATAATAAAAAAAACATTATATAGTTATAAAGCTTTATTATTTCTTTCTTATCTAAAAAGATTTTCTTAGTCGGGTATTTATTGGCTCTGTAAAAAATAAATTCAAGAGTAACCAAAATTTAACAATTGCTAACAAGAATTTACCGGATTAAATATAAATGTCAATCTCAATTGATTCCCTATTTATACGCGATATTAGGAATATACCAACCTTTTTTTATATTCTTTATGACAAATAGAAAAAGGATTGCCAATAGCAAAAATAGCAGAAAATAGTACAATGGCGAATGACAATACTAAGCTCTTGAAATGTAATAGAATAATCCCAAAATCCCCTAGAGCAAGTGAATGTTGGAGGCCAATTATTTGTAGACACGTACCTTCGAATTTTAAAGCTTCGGAAAGTCATGGAGTGGTAACAATGCGTAAGTTTCGAAGAAAATATTTTTATTTTAAAATAATAAAGACGTTTATAAGACAGAAGGCTGATCACCTACTTGTCTATAAATAAAAAAAACATACCTGAAACAAATACCAAGAGATGTATCGCCACTGAATTTTTAATTGTTATCGTGCAAAATACCTTAATATCTACATATAACATATAAAGTCTAAGGGAACAAATAAGCCCGAAACGATAGTATATATAACTACATGTAATTTTCTTTGAGTTTCTGTGTTCCGCAGTCATTTACAATTTTTGTATAGCCAGCATATAGCAGTCAATCGATTTAAATCAAACCCTTAACCTTCGGTGTATATGCCAATTACGTAAATTGTTTCTAAGGCATTTATTATTATATTTATAATTCAGTAATTTTCCTTCCAGTTACCAATCATTTAAAATTCTTATTTACTACATGACCCGGTGAACTTCGTTTGTGAAAAAATTTCTTTCATAAACACAAAAGACATCAAATATTTTCTAGTTAGGAAAAAATTTATAGTAAAATTCAACTGTTGTTTTTAGTTATAATCGGTCTCTAATACTCGATTTGTAGCAAAACAAACGCACAGCTATCAATTTATACATATATATAATATTGATATTTGTCTCCTATCATTTCCTATTCTTCATTGCTCAATTTCCTAAAAACACCAAATACTTAGCCCGTTCTTATGTTACAAACGATCCATTGTTGGTGGAACATCCTACTTGCAATATGCGTTTACAAGTTCTAGTGTTACGAACAAATCCTATTGTAGATTTCGTTTCGTCCTATTCTGAGTTGATTTCGCGTTTGTATGAGTTTAGATTGTCACCAGAGATTGTATTTTGACATTTTCATCCCATTTTGTTTGAATGCCCGGGGCTAATCGCTCGGAAGCACAATGGAAGCCTAGTCCGATTGTGTGACAAATGTATGGATGCCGCAAAATGATACGGTAAATCAATTGTGCATTAAATGTTGATAGTTTCAATTACGTTTTGTCTGTGATTTAACGACATTATGCAGTGTATAATCGAAAATCGAGATTATAATGTTCCTGTATACATGAAATCAATTCAAAGAGTCAATTGCTATGTTTAATCATTTTGTTGGTCAGTTTTACGTTTATTAATGTTTTTATTAAATGTTCATGATATTCATATTCATTAAAGTAATATGCGAAACTTGGTTAAACCAAGGTTTGATTTGGAAGGTTCGGTTTTGTTTGTTTAAGGAAATCTCTTATTAATGATAAGGAGGTTGCATTTATTTTTAATAATGTGTTTATATAAACAAATATATTATGAAAGCACATATATCTCCGTACGGAGATAAGCTAGTGTCAAATGAGTTCGTAAAGAAAAAGGCGCCAGAGCATCATTCAGTTACAATGGACAAAACACAACTCAAAACGTCTTTATCCCCTTTCAAATGAGATTTAATAACGTTTTGTTGAAACGAAATAATGCTCTCTTTAACGTACCTCAATCCATTCTGAACCCAGCCAAATTAGTATGAACGAATACGTTTTTAAATTTCAATACCTGGACATGACGATGCCAGAGCGAGCAGTTCATTTTAAATTGGTGTTGCCCTCGACAGCTTCCGTTTTGTAAGTTGGTTTTTGTTATTAAACTAAGACGGGGTGGGGTGTTGTAAAATGATTGTGTATTTTTGGGTTATGTTCGTTTGTTTTTATATTTTTCCATTCCTAGTGGAGTTCTGATTCTGTAGTTTTAATGAGCATGGATTAAAAGCTCTGTGTTGGTTATAAGATTTCAGGATTAGTTTTTGTTTATGCTTATTATAATTTGCTTTATGAATTTAAAAAAAAAATCATCGCATTACGCATACACAACGCGTATATTCTTCAAAAGTCGACTCATAGAAAGACAACGGAGCAAAAACAAAGACAATAATTTACTATTATATACTGTGGTCTATGGTTCGTTCTTGAAAATCTAATAAAAGTTATCTCCCAAAATCCCGGTCGATATACCGTATAGCTTAATGTTGGATTGTTTTAGTATGGTTTGAGGGACATTGTCGTCGCTGAGGGCTATTTCGGACGGCTCAACCGCATGGGGTGGCAGGTCAGGTCAGAGGGAGAGGCGTCTTTATTAGCTGAGAGCATCCTCCCAGATCTTGTTTTGTTTTAGTTAACGATAAAACGATATTGTGGTATTTTTACTAAAAATATTTCATCTCAGTTCATATAGTTAGTCTCAGTTCATTGCTGTTAATGCATTTTCATTAGATTTACATTTTTAATTTGAATGAAAATGATACTTCTATCGAGGTCATAATATCGCTTTCCCCAAAGTGAAAAGCTTTTATATTATTCAGTAAAAATAAAAGAAGGTAATGCTATAAATAGGATACTAACTACATTACATATCAATGATTATTTGTTAATACAAAAATAACTAACTTCAGTAATTCATCTAATTAGACTGAAGAGCAAAAGCGTTGACGATTGTTACTCTGTTTAAAAATACTAATTACGGACGACACAGTAACCTCGCAATAAATTTAAAAAATCATCATCAATCAAGAATCAAGGCAGCATTACATCGCTACATTTTTAGCCCTCTGGCATTGAGAGTGTCCATGGGCGGCGGTATCACTTAACATCAGGTGAGCCTCCTGCCCGTTTGCCCCCTATTTTATAAAAAAAAAAAAAAAAAAACATTATTTGGTATAATAATGTTAACTAAAACTATGTATCTTTATATATCGATCTATTTCAGGGGAGGTAAATTAGTTAGAGTATAACTAGTATATAGCAATTTACATAGAATAAAGACGTGTTTATTGATTGGAAAATGCTATTGTAGGTATGTAGGTAACATAACCCAAGGAAGTCAAAAATGAGAAAACATTAAAACAATCTTAATACTACTTTACGACTTTCTTACCCGGGCACGCGATTTGTCACAAGTGTGTGTACATTGAGTAATTTAAATTATATTAGAAGCTGTACTTTTTATTTTAATACACACCTGTTTGAAGTTGTAATATATTATCAGGTTTTACCACCAATTCAAGGACTAAGAAAAAGTCAAGATGAAACCAAAAACAACAAGAACTATGATAGATGGTGATACTACTAACAAACAAGATGGTGTAACTGTAGAGGCGTAGGTGTTTTCTTTTAAAAATGATTACATTTTGAACTGAGTATATAAACAATGTCATGACTACCAAATAGATTTCTTCTTCCTTTAAAAAATATATAATGTAGGTAAGTACTAAAATGTGTGGGATGTATAATGCAACATACAAGAACAAGTCAACCATTCATTCACTCTTAATTCACACCTTTTCCAAAATGATTTTGAGCGGTAAAAATTAAAAAAATAAAACAAGTACAACGTCCAAATTAGGCGCGAAATCGCTCACGATAGCCGCGCGCAAAAACCTCGTTAACCGCCGCCATGTTTGTTCGGCGACAAGGGGCGCTCCCTATGTACACAATGACCACCAGCGGATTCCAATATCCAACTTTCCCTAGACCTTATATACGGGCAGTAAGGTATATATTTGGATGATATTACGCTTTCTAGCCCTCGTGAATGTTGGCAAGGGGTAGGTAGGGGTGTGAGTGTAGGGTGTCAGTGTCGCGATGGTGCGACGTATGTGGAATGGATATGCAACACGATACGGAAAGTGATAGGCACGGTATATAACTGAGGTACCTTTTAACCACATTTGTACGTATTCGGTTAATGATTTTTATTATTATCACTATTTATATACTATTATTTAATGTCAGAATTCAAAACCAACTGAAATTATTTCAGTCATCATTATATTCAACATATAATACAGTCACATTGTCATTCTATAACATTGAAAGCAATCCAACAAGGTAAAGGTATCGTGATTCGATACGATGAAAAGGGCTTTCATCTTAAAGTAAAATGTTGTTCTAATATAGAAATATCGCCTAAAGTGGTAATTTATAACGGTGTAAATGAATTCTTAGATTCGTAAATCCATATAACGTCAACGTCATCAGGGACCTCGGATCGATTGCAATGGACCCTCCTCGCCACCCTTCGAGGGTTGATAAGGATCAGCGTATATTGAAACCAGCGCCAAATGTTGTTCTTATTTTGAACGCTATTGTTGGCCTACAAAATATGTATTATTATTTAGTGTGAGACTCCTTTATCGTGATACCTCATGAAAACATTGCTACGCTAAGTTTACTGTTTTATTTCTAAGAACGTGTTTTGTGGCATATTAATATGACCCAAAAGATAATCTTCAACAGTAAAGTCAACAGATTTAAGGATTATGGAAATTCCCTTCGAGTTTTTACCGACCTCAAGTTAATCAAAATGGAAGTATATTCTGACACAAATCTAGAGCGCACTGATTCATTATAGCAAGAATATCTCTGAATTGAATAAGAATCTTTTCAGAACAAACTTCTTTAACGAGGAAATAGGAAAAATAGGTAGGAATAACAAGGTACAGTAGAATGAGAGACTTGGAGCGGTGACAGAGGCAAGTGGCCGCTAATTGCCACTCGAGCGCCAATTACGGAGACGATACCGCGACGCGATGAGGATATAGGAATAGAGCAGAAGCGAAAGCGGGACCGACCACAGAGGCCTATGAGAATCGAGTATTGTGCAATAGATTCTTCGAGAGTTTCTAATAATCTTATTTAAAATTAAATTAAATACTGCATATTGGTAATTGTACCAATTATGTAATGATTCCGCTGTAATCTGCATAAACATTCACGCTATGGTAGGCTCTGGGTTTATGTCTCATCAGCAAGAATTTCTACAAATTATTTAGTAAAATCTGGGTGGTTTTAAGTTCGGTCATAGAGTACTGTAATATGGCCTAAAACATTTCTCGATAACTGAACTACCAACTCATCTGCTGTATAAAAGTAAGGCCCTATCAATAGAATTAATCGTCAAACATGAAAAGTAATTTTAAAACACATCGATATGACATCATTCGTAATAGTCAGAAGTTACTCTAAGAACAAGGGAGCAATTTATCGCCGTCGTTAAGACAAACATGGATGGATCAGTAAGGCACCTACCCGCTTCAGTCCCAAACATGCAAACCTCATTCAAGTGTGACGCTGTTTCCTCGCGACGAATGGAGAACGGGCGAATGTGAAACACTCGAGGCACTTGAGCCGAGCCGAGCGCGGATTACGAGCGTGCACCGAGCTAACAAAAGATGTCGTTACCCGCACCAGAATACCGCTTCAAATGCCACTTGAAGAATTCTCTGTAAATAGGGGACGCACCGCAGTACATGGAATATGCATATGCTTTTAGAAATGCTGATAATTACAGGGAAGTACCCTATTATGTTCAGTCACCTATGTGGAATATTTATCTTTTTTATGAACAGATGCCAAACTGATTTCAGCAATGTTTTACTTAATACGAAGTTACCGAGTTAATCCAAAGTATTCTAAAATTGTGTATATCAATGGAATGTCACAAATGTATTCGTTTCACGTTTATGAAAAAATCTGTTGTTTTTTAGATTTTGTCTGAGTAAAATAACATTGAATTTGTCTTTAAATAACACCCGTGGCAATTCATTAGTAAATGGTTTATGTTGTCTACCACGCAGTATAGAGTATATCTAAGGTGTAGTAACATACAGCATGATTTTTCCTTTAATTATGAATAAATAACTTTTTTTCACTATCTACTACTATCACTCCCAATACCAGGCAATGAATAAAAGTCAGTTACTAATAACTGTAGAGCACTTTAGTATCTATAATGCCTTTTGTTTCTTTTTTATAAATATATTTTTGCATAGTTAACTTCAATTACTTTTCCCCAATAATGTATGTACCTACTTCATTAACTGTAGATACATATTTATACAACTGAATATTTATTTCCAAATAGTCACGGCGCAAAGGACTATAATGTACATGTATTTATTTCTCTTCTCTTAATTTAAATAAATTACAGAATAAAATATACACAGCCTGTATAACTGTGAATTTCTCGTAAAACCTCCCCAGTAAGAATAATGCGTGGAGAGAAACGAGAAAATGAAGCACTCGGCGCTCCACTATGTGGGTTTAGTTTAGATAAGTGCGTCTCAAGTGTTTTAATAAGAGCTTTTGTATACTTTTTAATATTGTTTATAAATAGATATAGATAATTAATGAGAAAGCAAGTCTATTACATCACGGAGGATTTTGAATGAACTTTATATAATTTCAACAAATAAATCTATTCATACAATCACTCATTCACGGATCATCACTACCACGGATCTCCAGACATACCTCTCTCGCTTCAACCACTTTCATGACATTCACCATGCATGTTTGTCGTTTATTAGACTTTTCCCTTCTCTAGTACGTCCTGGATTTGGTCCTGGTATGTAGGACAAGGCCTATCCGACCCGAAATCCCCATCAACAATTTCAAGTATTGTCGCCGTGGGCGCTCATTCATCCATTATTTTTTCATAGTTAAACCACCTAAGCATTCTATTTCGTATCGTTCTCACTACGTCATACTTATATCAGTGTCTATTAGTATATACTATGCCTAATTCAATTGTATTGTATTTTAATGACTTGACTTGCATGTGTAAGTATTTTGGACTTTGTTTGGACAAACGATAACGATAATATCAAACATAATGTAACTTTAATTAAGTTATTTATTTCTCTATTATAATAATAATTGTTTATTCAGCATACATTTTCGCAACTTTTTAATACCTTCTGTCGATGCAAAGTGGTGATGATGATGATGACCATTTAGCAACCTTACGACCTTTTTTTTCGAAAAATGATCTACTATATGCAACTTTACAGAAATTGGTTAAATAATATAAATTTTAACAAAAGTCTTTTATTATCATAGACATGAATACAAATAATACAATTATTTCATTTTACCTTATTACTACTAAGATTATTACAGAATTTCATTAATTGTAAAAGAATTATAACTATCATTGTTATCGTTATTATATATTTTTGTTATTAATGGCTTCGAATCAACCGTGGTAGGGACAAGAAAAATATGGCGTGTAACGGCAAAATGTGACGCATAACCGAAAATGCGACGGTAATTTTTAAGAAGTTTCACTTTAATAATAATTATGTGTACCTTGTTTATGTATGAAATTTTTGTAATAAATAAAGATTATTATATTATTAAGTTTATAAAACACAAAAATCGAATGTCTCCAATACCTAGACGGATTTTTTCTCGGAGTTGTTTGAATTACTACAGTTTTAACATCGGTCGTTCCACAATTTAGCGGTTTTACTTTTTGCCCATTGCTTTTCGTGGTATAATCATAACGCGCCAGAATATTAAATGCGTCAGATTTCACTGCAAAACGTAGTGAAACTTGGTAACAAAAAACACATATTTTTTTATTCATTACAATTTAAAAAATATTACACTACCAACTAAAATTTTAGTAATATTAAGTTACTGAGGGTCCTTTAAGATGATGATGTCAAAATTTATAACGACATTGCTTCTGTCGTGCGAGACTGCGTTCTGTTGAATGTGCGACTCCTATAAAGAATAGAAAAATTGGGAAAAATTAGACTTCAAATGAGCATCAAAAACCTCAAATGAGATAACGTTTCAGTATTATTAAAGTGACACAAGCCAACGTTAGAAAGACAACCTAAATTAACTAAATATTAGTGTTCTTTTTTATTTATCCTTAGTCCGTAAGTACAAACAAAAAAATATCAAAATTCATACTATTAAAAAATTGGGTCCATGATGAGTGATACAACTATTTCCATAAATTGACTGTGTACTTAAGAAGTTTCTTGAATGAATGACTTCCATAAACAAACGCCAAGCTAGGCGTAAACGAATTAATTCCTACCATAAATTATTAACTATGGCATAATCCGAAGTAAACATACAGATTCAGATGAATTATAGATGAGCGACAAACTACCCCAGTTTAGGGGTATCATTACTGGCCCTTGTGCGTAATTAATCGAGGGCCCGGCTTTATTAAATTTTAGCGCTTTGCTCCACCCTCTCGGGTTGGTGAATTCATTTTTACTATTCACGAAGGTGGATTAGCCAGATGAATTTCCTGATCCTCGGGGGGCCTAAATTGTGCGGACAGCCTGATTCCTTATTGTCGGACTATAATTAATTCTTTTTGGATTGAATTAGAACAGTTCAAACTGTGGTTAGATTAACTTGATCGTACTGGAAAGTAGACAACAAAATCTATATGGAACAAAAAAATATGATTCCATATAAACAAAAACAGCCAAGTTAGGTATAAATGTAGTTACTAGAGACCTATATATTATAGTTATATTACTAGAAAAGGTAACATTGCCTACTATTGTTAAATATATTTGAAAAATGTAATCAAACCACCACTGGCTAGAATCATCTAGGCTAGGTAGAATCTTAATCAATATTGAAAGAAAAATTTACTCTGTACGATTAAATTTGTAACCAGCTTTTGATACAAATCCTTCATATGAGATAAGACATCTGCTATGTGTATATATTTTTAAGCTACTTCAAATTGAATTTCAATAGTGATATATAACAGACTATTTGCGAACGCAATATAATGATATAGTACATAAACCCTAATGCAAATAAGCAATTCAAATCACAATGCTCTCGGCGGAATCGTTTGCACATGCGATTCAGGCGCACATTCACACATACAACGCCTGGGGGTGTAATATTTTTCACCCCAGCATCGCCCTATGAAAACACGGCAAGCGTAGTATGGGAGTTAAATTTTTTGCTTGGAATGACGATGAATTTGAAATTTAAATTATTTTTACTAACACCTGAACACAAATTAAATAACCACTATTGTAACTGTCCTAAACCTCTACTAGCTATGATGTTAGATATTGAACTCGGTATGTATTTGCCTTAATGAAACTAAGTTTGTAGTTGTTATTTTTAATTTAATTTATAAATTACTGAGCAAACATTCAAACCACTATATGATGTTCTTATTTACAAGCTCTTACGCTAAATCTCCCTAGTCCGAATACAGTACAATACGTTATTTTTTTTAACTCAATCGATGGCCGCCGGCGTCGGCTGCCGGATCACACGGTTAATTATTGACACATCCGTTTTTTATCCGGTACGAGCTCGACAGCCATTGTGGTAATATTCTCTTTGTACTGAAACTGGCTGTTTCCTTACCTTTGTATTTGGAACGTTTTGTTCCATGAATGGAACCTATGATTGTTTCAAAATTAACGGTTATCAATTTACTATAATTCGTTGTGTAATACGCACAACAATATACTAGGCAAAAAGGAGTACGAATTGTTGGGTTGTTTGGAGCAGAGTTATACGTATTATTACAATCAGTACTGTTAGGAGCAGTCTTGGTCTAGGAGAGAGTCATTGAGAGCGTAGATTCAAACTATGACCTGTCTGTTTCTATATGTATAAAAACACTCGCTCGTACGGTGAAGGGTCACTCTGATAAAACGGGCTTGCCTTAGACCCGAAACCTCGACGGTGATTATCATGCACAGGCTGATCACCTAATTGCCTAGAAAAACATCACAAGGTTTTTCAATTATTCAGAAACTTGTTCTTGTTTTCGTTAAGTGTGGCTTCTAAGGTTTATGGTACGCTGACAAACGAGAGTGAGAATAGACTATAGATAACTTTTTTTACTAATCTATGAAATCAGATTTGACGTAATAAATTAATTGCAAAATAATACAAAAACATATAAATATCATCTGAAACTGCAAGAGTCATCAATTTGACAGTTTATAAATCAAAAGAAAATAATTTCATGTTAAAAAGCAGTTATTTTTAAAACCCCGATTTCGAAGTACGCAATTATATTTCTGTATTAAATGTCGTACTTTTTGTAGCTTTATGTATATAAGTAAGTGTGTATGTAGTTTATTTTTTATAAATTCTCTCTGCTGAAAGACATTTTATCGTTACGATCTAGCCTAACTTAAGACTTACCTAATTTACTAATGAGGATTTAACATAAAAAGTGTTAACTAACACTACTTACAGTCTCCAGTGTTCATTTTTTTTTGTTCACTTACCACTGTTTATCACCTGAGACTAACGTGCACTCACACTAACATACTAATTGGAATGGCTTTAGCTTTTTCAATATTTTCACTAAGTCCAATGTAATATTTGTAGTAATAATGTATAAATAGTTGCCGCATTTGGGAGACCCGGCAACTTATATATGCTCGATTAAATAAAAGTTTAGAGTAATGTTAGTATACTAATGTTACGGTAAACAGTCATTGTCCGTTTGGTACCGCCATATAGCCATAGCTTTATCTCAAGTCACCGATTTCCATTGGCATAAAACTTGGCAAGCAAAGCTTAACTTTGGCTTCGAGAGCCTCTAACTAAACTTCAATGGTAAATTTGACATACAGGCCTCATACTTAAAAGCTATATACATTTAATGACAAATATTAATTATTATATATTATTTTTTTTTTTTTCTAGGGGGAAAACGAACAGGAAAACACATGTTAAGGAACGCCCATGATCACTCACATTATATTGGCGGAGAGATTATTGCCAGTTTTTCTCTTCCATTCTACGCCCTTGATTTGAAAACGGGCAGTAAAATTAGAAGTATTTCATATATATTTCTTTCTTTTTCAAACTGTTTCATTTTACGAATTGTTTTAAGGCCATTGTAATTTGATTAAGCTCAGTCCGGATCAAAAAGTAAGCTTCGATAAAAACCCACTCAAATTCTAATCAAACGCATTTCCATTTTTATTTCCGCTACAAAAAGATTTACTATCACAATATATCAGACAACACGCGATTTTTTAATACGAATCTAATTTCGTGTCTAATAAACGTTATCGGAAAGCCAGCTCGGTGACACAACCCTTTCTCTTATCTGATGGGGTTGGTGGGTGACATCGCGGTCTACTGGATATTACGAAATTATGAAAATGCAGCACGTGACGATGGCTCAAATATAGTGCTATTTTATAATAGTCAGCATGCAAGGTGTATGAATTGTCACGACATTTAAGTTGCGATCTTTAAGCGCCCTAACTTATACAGGGCGTCCCACGACTAAGGGACATCAAAAAAATCGTTTATAGGATATCTTGCTGAGAGAAAACTTTATTTTATTTTAATAGGAAGTATTATAGCAATGATTTGTTTCGTTTCTGGGCGTCAAACCGAGTCAAATGTGATAAAAACCATGCCTTATTTTTTTGATGCCAATCAAGAGAATGGACAATAAATAATAGGTTCCCAAGTTTTATTTACTAGTAATGTCTCATTGATGATTGATGAGTTCTACTTTGATACATACTACTTATAATACACACACATATATATGTATCTAGAATGAACGTAAGAAATTTAGCCAGCCCCAGAACTATGTGAGTGGGAGTAATATGCTACATTTCATTCCAGGTCTTTAATATAATACTAAATAAACAAAGTTTCATCTCTTTACCAGTAAATAAGTATTCCTTGAAGATTATTTAACTTATACTACTAAATTTATTTAGTTATACTATTTTTTTTTAAAGAGCTGCATTAAACGGTTCTTTTGGTTCTCGTAGACTTGTTTTCATAATCGAATGCGATTTTAGCCAACAAAATTCCAAAGTGTTTTGTACTTAAACTTAAGGGAACTTGGCATGTTTTGTTTTAGAACTTTCAAGGTGTTCTAAGTTTTGTAGACTGCCATATTTCGACATTAGTTTATTTTCTGTGCTTACGTCTGGTTTGTTTGTATAATTTTGCCCTTGTTTAAACATTTATTAAATTAGTATTAACTTTAATAACGTCGCTTCCAGACATCGTTTTAAATTTGTATTTATTACTGACACACGATGTTCTGTCCTAAATACAAGAATTTCTAAGTGGATCTAAACCGTTCTCCTTAATCCACTTAAACAACAAAGAATTTTATCCAATCAGTCCAGTCGTTTTGAATTCAAACCGAAGTGCAGAAGATTTATACGTATATATAAAGATGAAATGTTGAGTTACTGATTTCAATTATTTATGATTATTATGTAACATTACTTATTTCTTTATACGAAAATTCATCAATAAAGCTTTTTATAAATTTGACGAATATTTAAATGACTGATCATTGGGATTGATTTGCTCCAGTTCAAACAATTTGTATGACTCAAATCTTAGCGATTAAAGAGAGTGGCGGAAAGTTTCCAATTTTTGCCAGTTCTTCTTGACCTCTCTACGCCCTTGACTTGCGAACTGGTAGTAAATGTAAATTAACAATTAATGTAACTTCTAATATGAAAATCATAAGTGTATTAGTTAAACTATATGAATAAAATTATTGTGAGTTTATCAAAAATTATCTTTTTAGCCCCCGTGCTAGCAATGTTAAGACCTAGCGTTATATTTTTTACTGTCTTAGGAATCACAAAAGCTCATCAAGCATTTAAAAGACATCGAACCCTTTGAGCACACCTTAGTCTTTGTCCTGTCTGAACTGATATGATTGGTACCAAGCCGCAATGCTTTACGTCGCCGATTTGTATGAGTATCGCATTACATCCACCTCGCACCATTTATTCTATCTTTAAGCTGCCGCCATTCATATATTATTTTAAAGGCCAAAGGTTTTACGTCAGCCGATATATAGTTCTGAACATTAGCTGAACTCCAACGATAGTCTTCTACGCCTATCTATGAAGTAGAATGTATGGGAAGCATTTTCTCACGCGTCAACAAATTGTAAGCGCTGTGAACGTGTTTTTTTCGCTTTATACTAAATATATATGTGTGTATATGTATGTATATTATAAATGTAATAACATAATTAGAAATTAGACATTATTACGGTCACCTATCGCGTAGCAATTGTACGCTTACGAGGAAAAGAAGGTTTTAGGACTTTGACTTATGATTTGACTGTAACAACAAAGATTCCTACAGTTTCTTGACACGTGAAGAAACTTTAAATCGAAGAAAGTACGCTATAGATTTTGTTTCATATGAAATAATGTTCACATAATCTAATTTAAATCTTAGCCTAAACGTACCTACTTTTAAGTAGACTACAAATTATTAATGTCACCACCACTTGATTTAACATTAAATTTAAAAAACCTAAATGTATGCGTTACTTTTTGTGCTATGCTTCAAATAGTTTACAATGCTTGTTTATATAATTATTAATGTAAATTTTTCGTTGGAGAATACTAGGGAAAAGAACTATTTTATTCTAGGCAGACGTAATTGCAGAAATCAGCTAAGTAGTATTTAGTAGACTTGTATTTTCAAAAAGCAAATATTCAATAGCGGCTTACAATAATTTATTTTAATACAATTACTGTACAAAAGGAAGTGATTGTAAAAAGTAATTTTATAATGAGTTCAGTTTTGTATTCTAAATGCCATTTAAGTAATATCTGACGGCATGATTATTTTAGACTTTGTAAATTAACTTTTAAACAATTTTATGTCTGCTTAATTATTGCTATGTTCAAAAACTGATCATTGACTAGAAATGAAAAACGTAAAATTTATAGTCTATAGATTTGATCTATTTGAAACGGTTTCAAGTAGTCAAATCAAAATTTAGTCGTAATTAGTTGTAAATCTCAATTACCTAATTGAAGTAAATGTATGACTAGGCCAAATAATACCGTGGATTGAGTCGATTTAACATTAATTAAAGAGACTTTTGTAGAGCGCTATATCAGCGAGGCACTTTCCGTAATTGAAACGTAAATAAAGCAAAATCCGCATTCGGTAACTTGTTAAGCCGGGCCCTCTGAATGGAAATGACAAGTCTAATGTAACAACTGAAAAACATCCCGCTGGATCTAACAAAGCATTCATTTTCTGATGGCGGTAATCTCGCCCAAGGGCGGCATTGTTCATGATTTTATGCCGTTTTTTTCGTATTTTCTTCTCGAATAAAAATACTGAACAGTATTGTGACGCCGACGCTCGCGCCGCGATCGCGCAAAAAGGAGCCCCTGGATGACAACGAAATGACGAGAGTCCACGGGTGGCCGGCCTCCCTCCCTCTCGTAAAAATGTTGCCTGGGAGGGGCGGCGTGCCTATAAGACGGCATTTTTACACTCAGCCGTCGAACCGAAAAATCTTATACCTATTTTTTATTATCGGAGTTTGAGCTCTCGTCTCGAAGACGGAAGACTCACAACCGTGTGACCGTTGAGTACTTGACTTTTTAAAACACGAACTCGTGTTTGCAATAAATCGATAAATATGTAAGTACAGACGGCGGAGAGTACAAATTGCTCGGATTTTGCAGTTCTTTGTGTACAAGAGGTGGGCTGGATGGTGTTCGTCGGCTGTTTTAAACACTATTACATTTTAGCTTTCAGTCATGTTTACTTTTGAAACTGTGTTATTGCTGCTTATAACAGTACATGTACTTAGTATTGTCTTTGGTTAACATAGCTTTTACACATTGAAAGAAAACTATTTTTTTACCGGATTAAAGGTATTTGTATTATTATAAACTTCACAACTACATTCACCGTGACGCTGTAAAGCACGCGAAACGTCGGAAAAATATAAAATTATGTAAATAATTATAAGTTTATAATAATTCAAATAGCTTTAATCCGGTTAACAAATAGTTTTCTTTCAGTACATGTACTGTAATGATGCCATTCAGTTAAACATTCTAGTCTTACTCTTGCTTACTTCGATTATATTATAGACACAAACTATACCTATTTTAGAGTATTTTCTATTTACAATGTAATCTTTTATTTGATTAGTTACATGTCGACTTGTTAGATGCATCTTTGAATAGTATAATTAGTATAGTACCTACCTAACACGAAAAAGAAATATGGCTGCCTAAGAAGCGTATAAGCAATATCGCTGAAATTATATTTCACATTCAAACGATAAGAAAATAAATTGATATAAATCTACCTATTTTGGTTTCAACAGTAACTGAACAGTGGTTAAAAATATTTCACTCACAGGTATTGTTTGTTACAGTTCAGCTAAGCGAGAAACAAGCACAGACCTATTATGCCAACCATCCTGAGCTTGCCAAGCTGCATGGTGCTTCGGAATTCATCGCCAGCCCAAAGAAAAATAATCTCGATAACGCTGAAAATTTCTTCACCACATCGGCCTCTAGTGAGTACTTACAGTTGTTTTATGAGTCCAAGATATTATTTAAACGTTACTTAAAACTACATTTTCTAAAATAAATTACTAAATTAGTTTAAGGTAACTATTGTATACTAATTATTCTAACACTTCAGTTAGGTTCTCAACTGGCTACAAAAGTTAAAATAAATTCTAAAAACAAAACTAAAAACATTTTAACCTATACAAATTAATATTTTGGGCACTGAAACCGTGTCTGTGGATTTTTTATGTAGCTAATCAAAAGGAAAGGCAAAAATTGCCTAACGTCTGCGCAGGCGCATGCATCGATGCCTTTCCATATTCAAATTACCGTAGCTGTCTATCAGGGCGCGAACAAACGAGCATCGGGCTTTGTGCAACGGATTTTACCGCGTTAAATTAGATGTACTGCATGCTTTTGTTGATGCGTGAGCGCATCTGCTGCTTTGAAATCGGAATTAGATTTCGAGTAGATATTATGATTGCTGCTTTTGTATTCATAGAACCACCGATAATGTTGTCAGAAGGGTGTTTTCACGAAATCTTTAAACTTGCTATTAATTGTCATGAATGTATATTTGTGTATGTGTAGGTGATTATAGTATTTATGATCTTAAAATTGTCATTTATTTGACCAACGGCGGCCTTATCACACAATCCCTTCTAGCAACAATTTAAAAAATTAGGTAACCGCAAGAAAGGCAAAACTACCTACATAAAATATATTTAAAAAGATTGTATGGTGATTTCTAGTAACTTCAGTTGCTAGGTTTATAATTATCTGTGTTTTAAACTGAATTTCTTTTATTGAATTTTCTTTCTTTATGTCGGTTTAATTAAATTTGTTGGGAATTACGATCATTTAGTTATTTTAAGTTAATATCTACACAATTTTTAACAAAAATATCCTTTTCACTTTATTAGAAGACATTTTATGTATTTTTCTTAGTAACAACAAATTCAGTTTAAAGCTGTGAAAGTCCGTACTTTAAATCGTTATCATGCTTGAATCTTGTCCCAAGGTCCATCAGCATACCTTTCTTTATTAATTTCTAAAATGTTGTGGCGCTCAATATGTGATTTAACGAAATGAGACAACCTCGAATCTTTATTTTGCTTTTTTTTTATTAATTGCATACCACTTTCTATGCATTTAATTTTATTGCTAAGTGACCTGTATAAGTAAAAGAGCTGTTGCGTACATTATGCAGTTGACAATGAAAAAAGTTGTTAAGTGACCAAAAATACCGTGTATTCAATTAATACATTTCTTGCCTTGGTAGGAATGTTGAAATTAATAACTTAATACGAAATAATTACTTGTACTGATTTGGCATCGTACCCGAGCCATATTATAAGAACAGGCTGAGCAAACAAGAAAGGTATAAAATTGTTCATTTTATTTTTTGTCGCCAAGTCTACGTAAAAATGATACAGGGGTAAAGTTTAATACTAAAAAATGTTTTTCAATTGTACTAATTATAATAACTTTATGTGTGCTAATAGATAATTAAGGATCATGGCATGCAGTGCTAGTCACGAGCGTCTCTATTGCCTAGTTCTTGTACCGGAAATATAAAAAAAAAATAAAAAAATTGCCGTGTCTGTTCGGAGTTTTTGAAACTTCCTAGCTATGGGTTTTTTTAGACCGTTGGTTGGATCGGGGTATGCCCCCTTCGGGTGGTGTACTGGCTGTCGTCCTCCTAATACAAGGCGGTACGAGGGCGGTCATATATCCCTTAATGTGGGCTGCAGCGCGCGAAGAGACAGAGGGCTCGACGCGCAGCAGAGGTCTTGACTTGTTGTTGTGAGGACCGAGGAGCGACGCTCGACTCGGTCCTGGGGTCAAATCCGGTGGTGAGGGCCCAAGGAGTATTCTCGACTTGGCCCTGGCGTTCGCTAGTATTAGGTGGACTCGCGATCAAGTCCCGCCAAGTGAGACACCCGGTTGGCTCGTGGGAAGAACAGCGAGGCGGCCAGCGGTCGAAGCCGCGGTTCTGATTAATTTCTCTTGATGTTTTTATATGATACCAGTACCTACACGTTACTGAAACGCTGTTTATTTGTAAATAAAGTGCTCGCATGATTTAGTAGTTATAGACTTGTACAAAAAGGTGAAAAATGACCGTCTCAAATCGATCGCTTGTCGCCTGGGGTGTTAGGCTCCGCCCACATTTCACGCGAGAGGTGATGATTGGTCGCTCGATGACACGCACACAACGAAAGCTGCGTCTTGAGCCATTGCGTCACTACCGAAAATATAAAATCCCTGAAATATTTAATGGGTTACCTTTGAAACCTCGGTAATCTTAATCCTATATACCTAGTGATTGATACCCATCACAATCATCTTTAATACAAAATAGGTACATCGTGTTTATATTCACTAGTATAGATATTTCATAATATTACATACAATAGAATTTACAACTTTTATTTATTTCTTTTAAAATAAAGGTATGTTAATTTCGATTGATTTGGTTTTGGTACAATGAAATATTCTAGCGTATTTGCATTTGTATAAACTAGCAATTGGTTTCGGGTAGGTTTAAAGATGGATTACATAGATAATTAATTGTATCATTTAGTTAAATGGACGAATAAATAAGGTATAACAAAAATTGTTTTTATTAAAAGTTATATTTAGGTGCAATAGAGTTACAGAGATTTTAGTGATTGTTTCGAATGACCAATTTAGAACACTAACTAGAAATTAAACAATAGCTGTTAGATATAGTGTGCGCCATCCTGAGGTCGTAGATTCGAACCGCGGCCGTGAACCAATAGACTTGACGTATATGTGCGCATTCAACACTCTCTTGTACTCAGGTACAGAAATCTGTTCCAGACATTATAGGTTGTAGGCACACATTTTTGTATTAAATCTTATTTAATTAATATTACCATGAATACTACTTCCAAGAACATACGTAATTACCTATATAGGCCTCAATCAAATCAATATTTCAGTCACATAATTTCAAATGTTATGTTTTCTTCTCTTGAATGCTAATATTCGTACAGAACTCAGTATTAACTATAGTTCTGCTTGCGATATCCAGCCCTTGAACCTCCGTTCTATAAGCGATCTAGGTATATAAACTGGACAATGTATGACAGCGACAATCGCCATGAAATCGATTTGTTATGTAGCAAGCGCATATGTTTTGCATGAAAAATTTCCGTATTTTCCTGTCTAAGTATTAAATTGTCAATACGTATACCCGACACTCACTCTTATTTGTTTTATAACTGCGTTCATATTTTTTCTATTAAATAGAAGACCTACCGCATTTCAAACAAATATGCAAACGAATTTCATGTAGCAAATTGATTAACAAAAAGGCAATGATGTCATCTAGGCTAGGCATTATATTTTAATGTTTAGGTAACTAGAACAGCCTTCTTTCTTGAAATATTTTGTCCTGTCAAACAAGCAAAATATCCTTAAAATTTTTAGACATAGAACAATGCATTTCTGCCAAGCCGCGGTTTGATAGTACTACCTACCTACCTCAATGTTAAAAATCGTTTGCTTTGCTAACACTGTCGAAACGTTTAAATACATATTTTAAATAACGTCCACTATATCTATAAAATATTATTGTGGCGTATTTATAGGCCAACAATATCTGACATTTAGGTACGATTTGAGTATATAACTCACATTAATCAATTTTAAATGTTATTTGTTTAATAATATCACGAACAATCACATTTTGGTATTTTCAAACCAGCTTTTTTTATGTAATAGCAGGCAAACGGGCAAGAGGCTCACCTGATGTGAAGCGATACCGCCGCCCATGGACACTCACATTGCCAGAAGGCTCGCAAGTGCGTTGCCGGCCTTTCAAGAATTGGTAAGCTCTTTTCTTGAAGGACCCTAAGTCGAATTGGTTCGGAAATACTTCAGTGGGCAGCTGGTTCCACATAGTGGTGGTGCGCGGCAAAAACTGCCTTAGAAAACGCTCAGTTGTGGAACGACGGACGTCGAGGTGATACGGATGGTATTTTGTATTTTGTCTTGAAGTCCGATAATGAAACTCAGCTGCGGATATTAGACCGAACAACTCTTCTGAACACTCCCCATGGTAAATGCGGTAGAAGATGCAGAGGGACCCAACATCTCTACGCAACGCCAAGGGATCAAGCCGCACGGAAAGTGATTGGTCGTCGACGTTTCGAACCGCTCTTCGTTGAATACGGTCAAGTGGAAGGAGCTGGTACTGGGGAGCTCCCGCCCAGAGGTGAGAACAGTATTCCATGTGGGGCCGAATTTGCGCTTTATAGAGTTGCAAGCGGTGGCCCGGAGTGAAATCTCCCTCTCGCCTTGCTGAGCACACCTAGCTTTTTGGAGGCTAATTTAGCCTTCCCTTCCAAATGACCGCGAAACTGGACGTTATTCGATATGTCAACGCCCAATATTCCGATGTTAGCTGAGGCTTTAAGGAGAGTGCCTTCAAAGAGGGGAGTAGCGACAAAGGGAGTTTTTTTAGCGGAAAACGCGCAGACTTGTGTCTTCTTGGGGTTAAATTGGACTAGATTTAGTCTACCCCAGCCCGAGACTCCACGTAAAAGAGTTTCGACTTCAGACACAAGTTTGTTCCGGCACTCATCAACAACAGCCCGAGAAATACCTGCCCGGCCTGTGTAAAAAGTATCCCCAGTGCTGTCGTCCGCATAGCAATGAAGGTTGCTAAGTTGCAACATATCATTAATATGCAGAATAAACAGGGTCGGGGATAGGACACAGCCTTGTGGGACACCAGCATTGACGGGTTTAAGGTCGGAGCATGCTCCGTCGATGACGACCTTAATGCTCCGATCAGCGAGAAAGCTGGAAATCCAGTTGCATAATTTATCGGGGAGCCCATAGGCTGGAAGCTTCGAGAGCAGTGCTCTGTGCCACACCCGATCGAAGGCTTTCGCTATGTCCAAACTTACCGCCAGCGCCTCCCCCTTGGACTCAATTGCCTTTGCCCACCTATGTGTAAAGTATACAAGGAGGTCACCAGCTGAGCGACCACGACGAAAGCCGTACTGAGAATCGCTAATCAGCTGGCTGCCCTCTAGATACCTCAAGAGCTGGCCGTTAATAATGGTTTCCATTATTTTGGAGAACAAGGAGGTTATTGCGATTGGGCGATAGTTGGACGGATCAGAGCGATCGCCTTTTTTAGGGATCGGATGTATCAAAGCTGTCTTCCAGCACTTCGGAACAGTGTTGAGGGAGTACAGGTACCGGAAAAGGCGCATTAGGACCGGAGCCAACTCAGGAGCACAAGTACGCAGCACAACTGTGGGGATGCCACCAGCTCTGTTATTTCAGATTTTATAATGTGTTTAAGTAGAAGTAATTGTTAATATTTAGTACACCAGCAATGAAGATGCCACTGAAATGATGTGTACAGGTGTAAATGTCGTTTAGTTTGTAGTAACTGTAAGAATAAAGGCGGTGCAGGTTGTAATATAACTGGTATTAAAAATATATGTTTCCGATATTTTACACGAGAACACAAATTATTATAAATTATACACGACGTTTATGACCAAACATTAAATATTATTAAACCTTAACTAACTTGTATTTTAATCAAATTACTATAAATGGCTCATTATCATTGGCTATTTCACAAATTTATTATTAAGTTTCTCTTTAGTTCATTATTATGATTTATGGTATAATAATTGTTATACCCATAGAAATATCTCATACAACGGTCATCGCACATCGATACCCGGTTATTTCGAACGAGGAGTAATTTGAGAAGTTTTTTGTAGTTGCAAAGTTGTTTCAAGGCGAGCTCGAAAGTTGTCGTGAGATTGCTAAATGTTTGGAGGCAATTACGTATTGGGTTGTGCTCATTTCTACTTGGTAACAATTATACATATTGTCGTTTAACATTTTCCGTTTTCTAGTAAACCTGAGTTGTAACCGTTTTACATCGACTTAAGACGATTTTAACCAACCCAAGGAAGCTTTTGATGCGATGTTTATTTGTTTTAGGTGGGTATTTGTACATGGACAGGTTTATTACGCTCACGTTAACGATGTTAAGTAAAACACAGACACTTTTTATGATATTTAAACATATGAAATAAATAAATACATTGTTATATAGTTTATCTTACATAGAAGCTTTAACTGATAAACGCGTAATTGTGTAAAACACACTACAATGGCACGGCAAGTAGTAGTTTTTTTTACGTAGTATCCTACGTAGACAGTTATTAGCTAATCTTATGGTAGAGATACAGAATTTATACAAATATATTTACAATAATTAACATACGTAAATATAACATTAGATGATAAAAGTTATTACTTCTTTGAAAAATGTTGCCTCAATTTTTTTGTCGAACACGTTTTGGCATTTGACTAAACCCCTCAACAAGCAAGCGTCATTTCCTACGAGTTACGATTATAATAATATCGTTACTTTACATCTAATTTTTAATTTCTTTAATGTTTATTGTATCGATGTCTACTTAGAATGTTTTACATCTGTATGTAGACACTCGTGTAAATCGTACGTTGCTCCATACATTCATAGTTCATTCATAACAGTCTAATTCCATACTTTTGTTACGTGTTCCGTTATTCGATTTAAGCTTCGAAACCTAAACATATCCTGAATAGCGCTTAACTTCCAATAAGAGTTGTTGAGATATATCTGTAGAGTGCAATATTTTTCAACAAAGGGCGCTTAAAAAGTGAAAACGTGACATTTCCCTTCACATTTAGGCACCTAAACCTTTTGCAAACAACATTGAGAGCGCTGTGAGTAAATGAAAGGGAGGGGGCCTAAACAAAAGGTGCTAGCCCACCCCCCAGGCTGCCTCGACCTGACTTAGGGTGGGTGGCTAGGGTGACCATGAGATATGTATGGATAATACACCGTTAGAACTATTTATCGATTACAATACTATCCATTTGTCATATTATTCTATCGTAGTTACGAAAAACGTTATTGAATTATTTTCTTCTTTCTCTCTACTATTTTAAAGTTCTACTGTCAGCTAAGCTGTAAAGTGGTAACAATTTTAGTGATACTTTAAAGATTGAAAATGTAGACTTTTATCACCCAACCTGATAAGATTCGAAGACCGTTATAAACGGACTAAAAAAACGAATAAGACTCTTAGACTTTGAGTCAGAATTTTGGTATTTTCCATATTTTTGTACGGATCAATTCGTGCAGCGGACTGTACAAAGATAGAGGTATTCGAGATGTGGTGTTAGAGGAGAATGTTGCGAATACCATAAACTGCAAATAGAACCATCACGTTTATTCTTAACCAACTAAAGATCACAAGACTGTCGAATATATTTTACAAACGGGTAATGGGAGGAGTGATGACATGAGAAGTTGGGCTCAATCGCCGTTGGTCTGACCAACATAAGACATTTATGGTTCTCAACATCCCTAATGCCTTAAGACAAGCCAAGGTTAAAGTGGTGTGGAGGCAGCAAATCGACGTATCGGTAAGGGCTTTTCAAGATAGGCACTACCTTCAGTAATAAAGATTACGAACGACGAAGAAGAACACGTGCCGGTTTTTTTTTTCTAAATATTAAAAAAAGTACGTAGGAGTTTAGACTGTTAATCGAGATGGCCGGTTTTCCTTTTTGCTACAGATACTTAAAATTTGTATTTTCATTTATTGATATCTGATTTATTATTGTAAGGTTGCGTAGTTTACATTGTTATGTACTTTTCCAGCTATTTTTCATTTCATATTTACAGTTCATGTATCAACAATTATACTTTCGTTCATTCAGGTTTTCCAAAGCACATTTCAAGGCAAGGACTATGTGTAAGTCCGCAAAAAAATGTAACTGATAGTGTTCACAAAGGTAGGGCGTTTGTGCTTTTCGCTGCGCGTGTCACTTGGCGGCGGGCGGAAAGCGGGGGCGGGCGGTGCGGCGGCCGACACTGCGGGCGTCGCGATCCGGCGTCCGGGCGCCGCGTTGCCATGGTAACGACACCGCGACACCACCCCGCCTCAGCCCACCTCTCCACCCTTCACAAAACCACCCTTATAAACGAGGACACACGGCCTATTGCTCACTTATGTACCACCCCACACATAAGGGTCGGCATCGCACCCCACTATATAAGACGGTACGGTCAGGCGATGTAAATAACGCGAGATAACTTCGAGAGGGTCTAATGGAATAGGGAATCGTGTTTTGGAAAGTGGCCCGGAGAGAATGTTCTCGGTTGTTAGAGATTTTGAGTGAAAGTCGATATGGGGATTACTTCGGGAATTTGATTATTCTAACGTTCACTTGATAGCGGTTAATAGTAGGAATTTGAGTTTTAATTAAATTTCAGCGGCTTTGATGTCACTTGGTCGTGTAGAACTCTGATCGGCTTACTTGCTTTTGGAGGATTGGTACTCGCTGATTAATTAAACAACATAGGTTTTTATTCTAGACTTGCGGTATTGTCTACATGTAGAAGTTAGCCAACATGAAGTCAAAAGTGCTGGTACTGCCATATACAAAATAAATAATAATCTAAAGGCGCTACAACCCTATATTCCATCTCTCTCGGATTCTCTTTGATGATTTTTATCTTTAATGGACAAGTGATCAGTTTTTGCGCCTCAAACATGTAGAGTTTTTGGGTTTTAAGACATACCAGTCCATCTTTACCGTAGGGACCTGGGGCAAGTATTATTTTCATTAACCACTTGCCCCTACGGTAAAACAAAATGTTAGAAAACCAACCCATTGGTGCAAAGCCGTGATTTTAATGTACGCCAACAGATTGTAGATATGTTTCAATGACAGGAATCCAATAGTGTGTATAGGCAATAATCTTCGTAGAAGTTATAGATCACTGCCATGTAATTATTTCAAGGGAAAGGTTATTAAATTTTTCAATGCAAAGTGCCTTTACGTCGTAGGCGAGTATTTGGACCATAGATTCGACATCGAATAATTTAACCTTGACATTATTTTATGTACTTAATAAGACATTGTAAAAAAATATATGACATTTGCATGCTTATTTATATATGGCTTATACAGATATTTTTTAATGATCGATCTAACCACTGTACAAATATCTTGGCAAATAAACGATTATTACTATTATTATGGTTTATTAAAGAAAACAATGTTACGAGCCAAATGTATTTATTTATTACGTAATAAACAAATTATACACATTTAATTGTGTATACTTAAATTTAGATTGACACGCCCTTGTTGGACGTTCAAATTGATTGTTGAGAAATAATTTCAGATCATTTAACCAACTCAAAGTATCGGACTGCTGTTTTATCGAAGCCATTCGCCGTGGTTGTCTGAAAATAACGAAAGGTGTATCTAGAATGATTTGGAACAAATTATTGAAATCCGAAGATTTTGTTTGTCTTACTGAACTTTAATAATAGGTATTTTAGATATACTTATTTATCAGATATACTTTCGGTTCGATTACCGATGAAAGAATTTTTTTTATTCTGCAGGATATCGTGCGCCCAATTTGTGGCTTTCCGAACAATGACAAAAACAGTCTCCTCGAAAAATTACTTATAGCGATTAACCAATACAGATGTCAGGTAAAATCCTTATAAAACTTGCAAAACATACCATAGTCATTTTATCAGCAAAAAACTGCCGGATGTGATGAGCGGTTCTGCCGTTAGCTTCCGTTTGTGTGTGAATTAATTTATTCCCTTCGAATTCTATTGATGCTCTCACCTACATACATACACATACATACATGTACATGTTAACGTGGTTAAATAAATTCAATTCAATAGCAAGTATAAATACTAAATGAAAGCAATTTTACGAAACTGTATAAATTACGGATCAATATCAGTTAGTTTATTTAAATTTCTTATTTGATTTATTTATCAATATACTCGTATACACTAAGTCAATACTAAAGTGTCAAAGAGAGAATTGAATTCCTTAAAATTAATAAGAAAAGATATAATAATATCAATATTTTTAGGTCCACTCAAAGTAATATATGCAATGAAATAATAAAATACATTTAAATACGAATAGAAACAGTTATAGTGTCGCCGGAAACCAGGATCGAACCCGCAACTTTGGGATGAATAAGCTTAACAACAGCTACAAGGGCGATATAAAATTATAATAACAAGAAGATATACCTTGACTCCATCAGGTTTAACTTCATCAAACTCTTGTCCTGGAACGAACGACACAGTTGAGTTGACTAACTTTGATTTAAAGCTTAACGTGTATCTACCCTCATTGTCTTTTGTTAGCAGCTGCCGAGGACGCAGAGATAACGCCGCCTTGCGCGCTATATAACTTATACCTGTAATTAAAGGATTAACTAAGTCCTGCAAATCCTCTGTGGGTTTAATTGTGTTTCATTGATTTGAAAAGGGTTGATAGCGTTTTAATAAGCTATAGTAATATTAAAAATATATTTGGTGTATCAGTATGTCAATAATCCAGTGATGCTACAACCCTAAATGGATCACGGCCTGAGACTGCACCCGTTTTCATAATCATTTTTATTGTATAGGCAAGTAGGTGATCAGCCACATGTTATTGATTTTTGAGTTTGAGACATGTCAGTTTCATCAACTGAGCGTTTTTCAAGACCAGCTGCCCACTGAAGTATTTCCGAACCAATTCGACCTAGAGTCCTTCAAGAAAAGAGCGTACCAATTCTTAAAAGGCCGGCAACTGAGATTTTCCATGGGCGCCGGTATCACTTAATATCAGGTGAGCCTCCTGCCCGTTTGCCCCCTGTTTTATAAAAAAATGTTTTCTAGTGAAAGAGTATTACGCCCACATAGAAATCCAATCAGTCTTCATCCTCATCTCTGTCTTATAAAACAATAAAATAAATACATATGTACTACTACTGCTACTTTCTAAAGGCTTTAGCAATCTATTTAATATCATAAAGAGGCTTCACCGTAGGAGCAACTAAGCTAATCGCGCACAACGATAGTAAAATCCATTAGTGCACGGCCGTGATTTGAACACGACCTTAGGAATAAGGATCGCACGCTTAAGTCACTAGACCAATACTCCTTTAGTTGAATATAATTTTAATGTCTTATCGAACACAAAAAAAATCAATTCAAACCAGTAGGACCCGGGATATACTTCAACTCTTCCGGTTTATAATTATAGATTATTATCTTTTGATAAAAATATCTATTGATAAAAAAAAATATATATAACTCACCCAAAAAAATTAGATAATCCTCAAAATTTTCACTATCCACTAACACATACTCTTTCTCCAAAAACTCATCCATTGTGTAATACGTGAACCTTCTCTTAGTTTTCTTTATAACAATTGTTAAAGGTTGACACAAAATTTATCATTGTTGATAAGAATTTTATCGTTAAAGGGCAATGATTCCTAATCTATTTTACGTAAATATTTATTTTAAAGTAATCGGTGAGGGACTTGTAAAATGTTTGAATAAATGGTCTCAATACTCAGCGAAATCAAATAGGACATTTTACATACCAGTTTTTTTTAATATAATAGAGGGGCACTGTGTGGTGACGGAACTGACATTAAACGCCGTTGCCACAGCCCATGGATACGTAAGTGGGTTCGTTGCTGGCCTTTGACAAAGGAGTATGACCCTTTTTTAAGTTTATTGTTTTCGATTATGTTATTAATTTGTAATTGTAAATAATTAGACTGTGGAATTATTTTCCAGTGTTTCTTCCTTCTATGAAAATACTATGACTGAACTAGTAAGGCTAATAATATTTAGGCTGTTTTTACGATAAAATTCAGAGTCGAGAGCGCAAACTGTGACTTCCTTAGAGCCCGTTCTTATAAAACTTTGTGAAATAAATTAATTTGTTTTCTTAACATTTAAACATAATAATAAACTTATTAATAAAAATAATAGGATTGAGAAACTCTGGCCCATTCATCTTATCAAATTTATCCTTATCTTTTCTTAAAAAAAACTGACAAAAGTTTTAACTTTTCAAAATAAATATCAAAATTTATTTTTCGTATTAGCCCACTTATTTACTTATTTCCTAAATAAGTACACTATATAAATCTGTTTGTCGTAACTGATTTTTTAATCCTATCATAGAAGTTAAAATTTTAAATTATTGCACTTTATAACGTTTATGAAGAAAACATAAGATTTTTTTGTAATTCCAGCTCTAAGGCATGAACTACAAATATCGCTTGTCAACTTAAAAACGCAAGCATAGCCTTTTAATAAAAATATAAACGCTTGCATCTATTTGTTTTAGATAAACAATATTATTGATTATATTTTTTAAATAAAATGTGTCGTTGTCGTCAGATGAATAAAATATATTTCCTAATACAGCTACAGCTAATCTTTTCCAATAAGAATTTTCATATATCTAATATATTCAGCTAAAATCACTTGATAGTATTATTTGTGTGATTTTGGTACTTTAAAACGTTGCTTTTTCTTATATATTTGTTATTTTGTTTCAGGCAACAAAACTATATATAGCTCACAAAATTATGAAGCCAGTTCGAGTAAAAGACAGGAACCTTTAAATGACAGCTCAGAAGGTGAATTCAAATCTTTTAATTACTTATAACGATCTTAAACACCACGTCAAGAATCATATTACTTTTTTAATTGACTAAACTCTAAGAAGTGGTTTTCAAGTCGACATTGCACGTATACGTATTTATACGTTTAGCCGTTGAAGAAAAATAATGTTTAACCCACTTTCGCATTTATTAGATTCTTTACAAATCATTAGTGGATAATATCGTATTGAGATACGTTATAAATTCGCCTTATTCGAAGTATAAAATGTGCATTTAAAAACCGCGCGTATTCTGTAAAATTATACGCTGAAGTGAATCATAAAGCCGTACTCGTGTGTCGTTTAAACATACATATATAGCGCCGGAGCGCACTTAGCTTAGTTAGGCCTAGATGAAGAAAATAAATACTTAAAAAAATGCTTGAAATGTCACGGTGGATGCATTTCAATAGCAGCTAGGGTGGTGCAATACTTTCATTAGGGTGAGCGCCTGCGACGACCTAATCCGCGTAATGGCGTCATTGTCATTGCACGGCGCCATTTTGAATTGCACTCGTTCGGTTCGTAGTGCATTAATGAATTGCTGATGCAATCTGTGCATCTTAAAATACTTACTTACTAGCTGTTGAATACTGCTTCGCGCGTATGTATAAACGTATATATTAACATTGCAATGTTTAAAGTAACGATCAATTGGTATTACTGTAAACCTTTTTCTGCTATATTTATATTTTCTGTGTGAAGAGGTAATTCTGTATTTTATATGAAATAAATTATTGAAGTAAAGAATTATTGTAAGAACGTTACCGGAAAATGCAATATTAAAGTCATAAACTAAATTTAAAATGGAATTAAATAGCAATAGCTTCATAAAATATTTTTGCTTTCGCCAAGATTGTAGGTCTTAAATTTCCATTTCAACATTTCAGGTGATAGCGGTTTGGTGACAGTTCACAAGAAACCTCGTCTTGGTAGCAGCAGCAACGATGGGTCATCGCATTTACCTTCAACGCCGGAAAAGAAAATAAATGTGAATGAACCGAACACACCAGAAGATGTGAGGTAGGCATTAGACACCAATTATGCATGTTTTTTTTAAACTAACACAATAGTTTGTTGTTTCTCTTATCTTATTTAGCACATTGTACAGGGTGGAATATCTTTAATTGTATAAACTTTAAATAAAAATATTACCAATAGGAATTGTTGCGTTCTTATTAGAATTACATGTTAAAGAAATTTTTGTTTTAAAATATGAAATTAAATATTAACTTCATATCGTCGTCATCGTGATCTGTCATTTACCATGACATTTGGCATTGCGTAGTGGTCCTTTAAAAAGGCGTTTATAATAATGATAAATGTCTTTGTTTATTTTTGCAATTAAACTGTGCGATCAACTTTATATTCGTTTTGTTTTGAAAGTCACAATATGTATTAAATTTTTGTATATTTGTGAAGTTTTTAAGAAGATTTATCAATGTCGAAGTTTGTAAGGGTTTTACTAAACAGCAACATAAAAGTAAACGTTAAATGTTTAATAACAATGAATTTAGTTTTAAGATAGTTTTTATTATATTCCATATACTATATATATAATTATAGTGTATTTGTATTTATTTATTTATTGTTAGTTTTTATTAGTAAGAAACATCCTGTGACTGCATTAAGCATATTCAGTTTGAGGTCCCGAGGCAGTGATTTGCATTTTGAATATTGTATAAAATGCATGAAGGTTTATGTTTTGTTTCTAAACTTTGCATGTTTTGTTAGTTTTAGAACAAAAAGTTACTTTTGCATGGCGGACTTTACCAAATAGTTACGTAATTTTGGCTGTATATTGGAGCTTTGTAGTTCTATTTTAGTAGTAGGCATACAAAATTTGACAACTTTGTGGAGTTAGTAAACAAGATTGATATATTGTCTACATAACGTCTTATATACCTGTAATGATGTCAACATTATAATGTAAGAATTCTTTGAATGCTCACACCTTGTTTGTGGCCTGATCGAGACTATATTGGTTTATTTACGGTACTAAATAGTTTAACACGTTATAACAATTCTCAAATTCTACTTGATTTATACAGTTGAAAGTATTCTATTTTTAAATTTGATACTTTGACATTTTTACTTTACCGTAATTAGTGTATGTAGTTTATAACTAATTATACATATTTATGTATGTACTTTATGTGTGTATGCATGAATTTGGTGATGGCTTACAGAAAGCTGTACGCTCTCGTCGACAACCTGCGCGTACGCACTTCCATGATCGTTGCTTGCAGAGTGCCGACTATTTACTACGGTGCGAGGACCCATAAGCAGATAGAGCAAGTGGTGAAAGAATTCGCGAGAACTGTGTACAGTGGTGAGGCGGCAATGACCGTGCTGTCAAGTAGAGAATACAGCTGTATACGGGAGTTTGATAGGCACCAATGGCCGTCGAAGAATGACATGTGTCGGGGATGTGTAAAGGTGAGAAAGGATTTTGCTGTAAAAATTATTTAGTTTGAAATTTAAATAGTAATTTTTAGCCAAGGCTCACCGTAGTGCTTATATAAATTTAGGGAATATTTTGTTCTCAATCCTATTGATTTCTAATAACAGTTTTTTTACCTTGAAAGTAGATAAGTCAGTTTTACTACAACCGTAGAGTAGTAACGCACGTCCCGGTAGAATGCGACAGCGACTCCGGAGCCTCTGTAACGCGGCTTTGTAGGAACACCTCGAGGTGGTTTTAGTGGGTATTGTTCACCCAGTCTCTGAATATGGGCAAATGCATTTCCACCTCGGATATCAAAAAAAGGAAAAAAAAGAGTAGTAACGCACACCGCGTTTAACCTACCCATGAGAACATCATGTCCTATGTCACCTTGGATCTCCTTTCATGCAAAAAAAATTGGTAGTTTGATTTTTAATGAAATTGAAAAATTCGACTAGTCTTTTACGGTAAAAAGGAGGAAAATTTACTAGTTAATGTATATATATATATGTTACCCCTTTTATAATAAATCTTATTATTTTCAGACATTTGAGAGTAATAAAAAAGAATCTAGCAATTGCCTCTACCACAACAATAGAAAACTTCTAAATCATAGGAGTCTTCCAGCTGTTTTTGATTTAGAAGACCTAGTTAAGGCTGGGAAGGAGAAACAGGCATGTCCCTACTATGCTGCGAGGGAAATGGCTACAGCGGCGAATATAATCTTCTGTCCGTACAATTATCTTATAGAACCTAGTATTAGAAGCAGTGTGAGTATAAAAATTATTACAAACTGTATTATTATAACACCTCGGAGTACATTAATAAGGTTAGTACACCTCAGTGTGAATCAGACAGATGAGAATGCAATCTTAGTTTATGGGAAATTGAATTGAACATTTTATAAAATTATTATATATACTTTTCTAATATCACAAATTGGTATTAAACTTAATACAAAAGATTAATGTGTAAATCATAAGAATATCTGGCAGCGTTACATCACATAAAAATAGTTAAATTATATTAACAAAGCATAATATATATGTAGAAACTGCTTGCTGTTAAATGAGTATCACCTTCATCGTAATAAACCATTATAATCTGTAAACTGTCACATTTTTAATCGATAGTCTGTGTAAACGTCAAGAACAATATTATTGACGTTTACAGACTAACTAAAACGATACAACTTAAACGTTCGTAATTCACACTTAGAAAGCACGATAGTGGCAATTTTATTTTTCTATGCAGATGCAAATAGACGTAAGTGACAACATAGTGATTATTGACGAGGGTCATAACATAGAAGACGTATGTCGTGATGCTGCTACGATTACCATAACTCGTACTAATATCACAGCTGCCATTACTGTAAGTGTTTCATAGATTCAATGTATTAATAATATATAGCTGTTACAAATGCATTCTTTATCGAACACAACAACTGTAGCTTCAAATCACAGTAAGTGTATATGTTTGTCCGCTAATTTCAAAAACTATAATGCATACCGAGATGATCCTTGTACATTTATATTATGTATAATATGTCAACTTAGGGAAGACCATACCATGCATCTGGGGACACCTAAAGTACAGGTAACTATATAAATAATGTTCAATGTTAAATTTTCAAAGACGTTTTTAATTTTCAAAAATTATATACATAAACTTAATTTTATCGTGATAAGGCGACGAAGAACTTGTTTTAATATGATATAAAAGTTAGATGTATGCTGTCTTTTTGGTAGGCATTATCAAGCTCAACAACTTTTGTCTGGAATCATACAATCCCTCGTCGTTAAAGCAGCGTTCGTAAGAGACGTTATCGTTTGACCAAACAAGTCTTTTCGTTTTTAAAATAAAATACTCATAAATAACGTGCCTATTGGTAAGAATTTCCAAAATCGGTTCAGTAGATGCAGGGATACAACCTCAGAAGCGCACAAACTTTACCTCTATATATATTTTGTATAAAATATCGGTAAAATAAAATTATTACAAATCTCATACATATTCACATATGTATATATATTATATCACTACAATATAGTGATAGTATCAATTTGAGCTTATGCGCGCGTCTCCCTCCGCCCGCTGTACTAGTGTAACAAAAGTATGCCTGAAGTTCGCGTGAGATGAGACGAACGATACAGTGTTACGGAACAAAGATAAAGTAAACGCCAAATCCTTTTTATTGAAACTCATAAAATAGCATTGTCTTTTGTTAAAATAGCTTTTACACATTAAGAAAAACACTTTTTGAACGGATTAAAGCTATGTATTATTTTTAAAACTTATAGTTATTTACATAATTCTAAATTTTTAATTTTTTCCGACGTTTGTATCGACTAAAAGATGACGGTATTAGTCGAGACCAACTTCGGGGCAATAAATACAGATAAAACAACTTTCTCTGCAGCTGTGATACTTTTGACATTTAACACCTTTCGTCTTCAGTCACCGTGACCACGCACACTGAAAAGTACGCGAAACGTCGGATTTTTTTTTAAATTTAGAATTATGTAAATAACTATAAGTTTTAAAAATAATACATAGCTTTAATCCGTTCAAAAAGTGTTTTCTTAACTCATAAAATACACAATATTCAATAAAATCTCTAGCAACAGCTCTCGGCCAAACTAATGTGGTGTAATTCAATCATTTCGGCTCCATAATGCTCGCCATGATTGAATAAAAACTAAATTAGACAAAAGTTAGAGTTGACTTGTGTTTTTTCTATTTTATATACTTCTTAACTAGATTATTTAATTTTTTTAATTTAATTTTATTTACATTATTTTTTCTTCTTTGCTTACTCTGCTAACTTTTACCTATTATTTGTTCCTACGGAGTATTAGATCCTTATTTGTTTTTATGCGACTAAGGCGCAAACTAGCTGCTGTGGTCTCTGGCAGAATGACCAACGCTGTGGAACAATTCAGCATAATGCTGAACCAGTGCCAATTACAACCACATTACACAATTTAACATTTTTCTTTAAAAAAAATTGTTATCCCTCTATTATTATTCTTTTTTTTATTGATTGTTGTTATTTTTTGTGTTTCTGTGTTTGTTTTGTTATTTAGACAATGATTTGGTGATTATAAGGCTGACCTTTTAAGGCTAATGTGAGCGTGATTAGCAGAAGTGAAACTTTACTGAATTTAAAACCTTTCAGGAACTACAAAAAGTATCACAATATATATACGCAAATCAGGACTCAATGGGATATATTGAACATCTGTTGAAGGTGCTCAGTAATTGGGACCAATGGTACGGTACTAAAAAAACTTATTTTCGGTTTTCTGTTTCGTTTAATAGTTTTGCCCATACTACCATGTCAAACAGTCACTTCATATGGTCAATCGTTAGTGATTACATAGTGATACCTAAAATAGTCGTTTACACACCGCTAGTTTCATTTTAGTAGACGCTTCAAGATTTGGTACACAATTTGACAAAACGATATTTAAAGTTGGCCATTGTATGAAAAACTACAATTTCAAATTAACAATTTTAGAACTATCGTAAATTTATAACAAAGAAATCAGTAGCTTGGTTTAAAATTACATAATATCATTTTTATTTGATGACAAGATTATTTATATACGAGTTAATCTATTTGTACGGGCCTCGAACGCAGGTCCTTAAGGTTATCCATCTTTCATGCCTAGAAATTAAGGTAACACTGCTCTACTTCTACGTGATTAAAATAAATTGTCAGCTTAAAGAATAATGACTCCCAGAAACTAACAAAAGGGCTTTGACTAGTACCTGTCTTAGAATCAATTTTGTTTCATCTATTAGAAATTACATAAAGAAAATCAAGAAAACAGTACTATTATTTGAGTGTATTTTGAAAATGATTGTATTATTTACTTTACACAAATAAATAATTGTAATTCTTACCTCTAGGTTTGTGAATCAGATGCCATTAATCAACAATCGCCCAGTTAACAACGACAAAGCGGAGTACACGTGGGTGGTGGAACACTTTATCAATACGTTGGAAAATCATACTATTGGCCTCGGACACTATTCTGGTATGTTCCAAGTCATGTATAGAGTAGTTTTCAATCTTAACTTTGTTATTATGTATCCTGTACGCATAGAATTAATGGTGTCCATTTAAATAAATATATCTAAGAAAAAATTTGACGTTTTTTAAGGTAGTTTTTGCCGCGCACTACCACTACGTGGATACAGCTGCCCACTAGATGGTATTTGCCGAATTTAAAAAAATGTGTGATCCCATTCTAAAAGGCCAGCAACGCACTTGCGAGCCTGGGATATGCGCCAGTAACACTTCAGGTGATGAACCCGTTTGTCCAGTTCTATAATAAATACTCATTTAATTCATGGAACGCATCTCATATAAAATTTCAATTTCTTAATGAAATAAATTCTACCATTTCTGTTTTGTCTCGAAAATCGTAGTAATTTGGAAGGATTGTATTATTTTGTAAAAAAAATATATTATTTCATCTGATTCAGAATTTCGTGATCACGCGGAATTGTTTTGTCGGCGGCTCCGCGAGGACCCTCGTACGTTGATGGGCGTGTCGCAAGCTACTGGCACGCTCGTTGAGAACATCAATACATTGCTAGGTAAAAACATCTTAATACAATTTTTAATTGACCGTTTATAAAGTTATATTACTTTATTTGCATTTTACTAAAGTATTTATTTAGTAAGTATTTCTCTCAAATTCTATTGTATAAAGGCATAAGTACCTTCTAAACTATTTTAGTTATAACTGTATCTAAGTCAATTCTCAATAACTCGCCATGAATTAAAATGTCACATCTTTTATAAAGGTTATTTATTTCGTGACGGTGGTCGTCACATCGATGACTTCGTGCCCACACTTGAGCGAACTGACATACCAGACATTTCACGTACACATTTCAGAAATAATCATGTATGTATACAGTATATATAAATAAGCATAATTCTTATTTAAATTCTACCGCTTACACCGCTTTTTTAATCTTTATATAAATAAGCTAATTTATTACAATACAATAGAGATAAAAAGCGTTTTTATAACTTATACATATAACATCTAATTATGTCAAATTAATGGAGCCAAGCTTCACTTGGCATATAACTTAAAGTACTGGTAAAGTCTGGGGGACTTAGCTATACTCTAAGAAAACACTTTTTAAACGGATTGAAGCTATGTATTATTATTATAAACTTATAATTATTTACATAATTTTAAATTTAAGTTTTTCCGACGTTTCGCGTGCTTTACAGCGTGCGTGGTCACGGTGACTGAAGACAAAAGGTGTTGAATGTCAAAAGTATCACAGCTGTAGAGAAAGTTGTGTAATCTGTATTTATTTCCCCGGAGTTGGTATCGACTAAAGGATGACGGGTCCGTCATCTTTTGTCTTCAGTCACCGTGAACGCACGTTGTAAAGCACGCGAAACGTCGGAAAAACTTAAATTTAAAATTATGTAAATAATTATAAGTTTATAATAATAATAGATAGCTTCAATCCGTTTAAAAAGTGTTTTCTTAGCGTGTAAAAGCCATGTTAACAAAAGATAATGCTAGCTATACTCGTCCAACAGATAGATAAAGAAGTACTCTGCCTTCGTCTTATCTGTATGAACCCTGCGGTGGTTTTCGAAGCCTTGAAGCCAGCCAGGTCTATCATCATAGCCTCAGGGACGCTGGCTCCTTTAATCAGTATGCATTCAGAGCTGGGCACTAAGTTCCCTTTAGAAGCTAATCCCAGGCATATTATATCTAGCGATCGGGTGAGTTTATTGCTAAACATTCATTAGCCTTCAAGGTCAATACAATAAGGTCATAAGTCATCAAAGTATAAAGAAAAAATATATATGTTATCGTTTTGAGTGTCAAGTATGGTCATCGAAAAAGTTGAAGGAGTATTAATTATAAGTCTAAATGTTGCAATATTAACACCGTATATGATGATAATTCAATTATATTCATGTCATCAATATTTGGATTTATTTATGTTTGTGTATTACGTCCTTTATTTACGCGTCTATTCGCCCTAAAATTACATTAAGAAACTTTTTTCACACTATACAGGATATCCCAAAAGTCGACGTCAAGTCGAAATTTTCTTATAGGTAATGCCACACCAGTTATCAGAAAAATTAAGTCATGAATTTTTGAAGTTATGGAAATTTTCCTTTTATTCCAGAAAATGTACACCATGTGACAGTTTTTTCATTCCTGTTGTTACAAATATTTACTTTTTGGCAAAAAAATTTCTCTTACGTCATCCCGAATAGTGCTTTATGTAACCTATGATCCTAAACCCTGTGCCGATCACTCCAACTTGTAGGAAAATGTCATTTTATACCGTACCAAGTTTTCAAAATTAATTTTTCGCACTAGTCGCAACTGATCGTCCTGAAAAAAAATGTACTGCTCCAGTTTGGCAAGCAGTTCGCGCATTTAATAAGGATTCTAACGTAGTATAACACTTACTTCATTATTTCTTAGATCGGCCATAAATAAATTTTTTGTTAAACAAAGTCTGTTTTTAAAAATTTCTCTGGAATTACAAAAAACGATTCTAGTGTACCCAAAGCGTACCTAATAACCACAGCGTGGTTTAAATAAGATGGCGTAAAGTGTGAGCGAGACAGATAGTGACGCTACTTATTGCTATTGACACACGCACTACAGGTCAGTAACGCTCCTTCGTTTACTACGCATCTTTTCGTACTCGCTGGTGTTATTTTGTGTTCTAACTACTTTGGCTTCGTTTACGGACTTGTTTGCTTGTGATTTGGATTTTACATTTGTGATCTACGACGACCTTTACTTTTCCCTGGACTTACGTGTATTTGTACCATACCATGGCTACGTACACTACACAGGAATATGCTAACATGCACCTCATTTATGGGGAATGTTTATGTAATGCCAGTGAAGCCGCTAGACGGTATCGCGAGAGATACCCTAATGCAGATCGCTAGCTGGATCACAAAGTGCCCGGTGAAGGTAGAATTTCACTACCCTACGAGGCAATTGTCCTTCAAGCAGTTGATGAGGACCCAAGTTGTTCGGTACGTGGAATTGAGGCCAGCACAGGTGTGCCCAAAAGTACAGCTCATCGAATACTACAAAAAAATGAGTTCCATCCATTTCATGTACAGCGAGTACAATCCTTATTACCTCGAGATTATGAACCTCGGGTTGCTTTTTGCCAAACAATAATTCAGAAACACCGAGAAGATCCACAATTCTTAGAAATTTTTTTATGGTCAGCTTTAAAAAAAGACGGCTACATGAACCTACACAATCTGCACGAGTGGCACGTCGAAAATCCACTATTGATGAGACCAGACAGATCCACAGTACCGTTTCAAAGTTAACATGTGGACTGGAATTTTGAACGGAAAAGTCATAGGGCCTTTTGAGTTACCAGAAGTTTTAAATGCTGAAATTTATTTAGATTTCTTACAAAATCATTTGCCCAATTTGCTGGAGGACGTGCCGCTTACTATTTTACGAGATATGTGGTTCCAGCAAGATGGTTGTCCAGCGCATTACAGCCGCTTAGTTTGAAACCACCTTAACGAGGAGTATCCAGACAGATGGATAGGGCGGGGTGGTACAATCTCGTGGCCCGCCCGCTCACCCGATTTAAATCCTCTTGATTTTTTTACTGGGGAGCAGTAACGGAAAAAGTCTATTCCGAGTCGATTCAAAATGTAGAAGAGCTTAGACAGAGAATAGCGGAAGCAGTAGAATTTGTGAATAATGGACGATTTGCCCGCTTCATTTCAAGATCTTTTTTAAGGAGATGTCGAGCCTGTATTGAAGCTGAAGGACGGCAATTTGAACATCTTTTTTAAAAAAAGTAATAAATCTAATCATAAAAAAGAAAATGTCTATTTTACTTATTTGTATGTCATAAGCGTCACTATCTGTCTCGCTCACATTTTATGGAATGTCTCTCTTCATCTTATTTAAACCACGCTGTGGTCATTAGGAACGTTTTGGGTGCGCTAGAATCATTTGTTGTAATTTCAAAGAGATTGTTAAAAACAGACTTTATTTAACAAAAAAAATTCTTATGGCCGATCTAAGAAATAATGGACTCAGTCTTATACCACTGTAGAATCCTTATTAAATGCGCTAACTTTTAAAGCTACTTGCCAATCTGAAGTAATACATTTTTTTTCAGGACGATCAGTTGAGTAGTGCGAAAATTAATTTTGAAAACTTGGTACGGTATAAAATGACATTTTCCTACAAGTTGGAGTGATCAGCACAGAGTTTAGGATCATAGGTTACATAAAACACTATTCGGGATGACGCAAGAGAAAAAAAATTGGCAAAAAGTAAATATTTGTAACAACAGGAATGAAAAAACTGTCACATGGTGTGCTTTTTCTGGAATAACAAAAAATATCCATAACTTCAAAAATACATGACTTATTTTTTTTTTTTTTCTGATAACTGGTGTGGCATTACCTATGAGAAAATTTCGACTTGACGTCGACTTTTGGGACATCCTGTATATGGGTAAGATTCAGAGTCGAGACTAAGCCTTAAGTATGACTCAGGTATGTCAAATCAAATACGGGTATCTAAGGGATAGTGTATCACAATTTAAAATACATTTTACTACTAACAGGTGTGGATAGGTAGTTTATCTACTTGTCCGGATGGATCACCGTTACAGTGCACTTACAGTGAGTTGCAACAAGTACACATACAAGACGCACTCGGCAAAATCGTGGTACATGTGTGTAGCATCACCCCATCGGGAGTGCTATGCTTCCTGCCATCTTATTATTCTATGAAAAAACTAATCACAAGGTAGGTGTTTATTTAACTGCCGAATAAACTTTAAATTACTTCAATCCAGTGCCGGCCATATAGCATATATATAGCAAGAGTAGTAAATGCTACGGGCCCCGCGAATTTGGGGGCCCTGCTCTCCAACGTACCCGTAACCGTAATAAAAAACATATTACATAGGAGCGTAATATATCTTGCATCACTTCCGTAAAAATAAGTAGGTATTTTACAAACTCTTTACCGTAATGTTCTAATGTTTAATTATAATAGATATCTTTAGACTAGCATCTATATCTACCTTTCAAGTGGCCAGTTTTTTTTATAAGAACGTCTTTATCATCTCACTTTGTTGAATATAGAGCATAATTTGCTTAAAAAATTGAAAGTGTTACTGTCTCTCAATTTGCCGATCCAGATCCAGAAATATTTATTCGTAACGGTTTCGTTAACCCTATATCCTAAACTTGAGAACCTAAAGCAAACCAAGGGCCCCTTGATTGCTAAAGGCCCCGCGCTGGCTTAATCCAGCACTGCTTCGATCTATAATAAATATTGCATTTGACATTGGATTGTATTGTTTTTGAGGTTCTTTGTGCGTCTTCTACGCATAAAACCACTAGCGCATTAATTTTAAGTACGTACATACATATCGTCCGCTTCTTTGAAAAATTCTCTAGTTTTGCCCCTCAAATCGTAGCTGTACCTTGTTCGACTTAGTTTAAATCTATAATACAAAATGTCGGGGAAAATATTTATTTGAACATTCTTAGTTGTAATAAAAAGCACTGAGTGGTTTAACCTTAAGAGTCACACCACAGTACGTTACATAGTGCAGATACCGGCAAACACCTTGAACAAATGCCCTTGCCTGCGCAGAAGCGACTTTTAGGTATCACTGGGCGGCGGCAGAGTGACGTGTCGATCGCGATCTGTTTACGATGCGCAAACTTTCCCCCACTCCCTTGTTTAATGCCGTTTGTAGTTGTAGTTTGCCGGTATCTGTAACAGTTTTTAATAACATAAAAATACAAAAACAGATTTAATAAACCAAAAGTAAATAAATAACTCATTTAAACTCGTCATAGTAAGTATATACATATTATCACTTTGATTCGATCTTCAAATCGGAACTCCGCATATGAAACGAAGATTTTGTTTGAACGTATGTTTTTCTTTTCCAGATGGCAAGATACTGGCATTTGGAATATGTTGGACTCCATAAAAAATGTGTTTCAAGAGGGCCGAAATGTTCGAGATCATAACGAAATTATGGATGTTGGTTTCATTATGATTTATTATACTTATATACGCGTAGATTGAAGAATCGTAGAAGAACAGCTTAATAAATTCTAATCTAAATTCAATTTGTGAGAAAGCTAGTGCGATACTTTTGTTCACGCAAATATAAAAGCCTTATGCTATCTTTATATCGTTCGGCTATTAGTTAACTTTGCATTCCGTTAAAAACGATATAGTATTTAAAAATGAAAATAGTAATAAATTCAAAATAGGAACCATTTTTGAAAATTCTGGCTCGAAATGTCAAGACATAGGCGACTTCTTGTTTCACCGTAATTTACGTTTCTCATTCTGTAAAGTTATATATTGTTCTAATTTATTTCTAGCGTAAAATTTACCTACATATTACGCGTATTGATCACACAGATATATGCCATGAGGAGTTTATTAGATTACAATTTCAGGTTTAAAACAATTACTATAAAAGTAAATTTAAAACAATCAGTTTGGAGGCAAACTCACTAACATATTGTTACGAGCTAGGGGATCGGATAGAAATTTGCCTTAGATTTCTTCAAGGGCTTATTTACTCGTAGAAATGCACAAAATACACACACAAAATACAGTCACTAATTACTTTAATTTTGCACACTTCACACAGTACTTTTCACTTGTTTTTATTCGTACTTTATCGCTTCGGTGAGTTGGTAATATCAATTTTGTTGTAAATACTCAGTGTACTTTTAATCATAGAATATTTAGACCATAAGGACGAACACTTAAAGTTATCCGATAACTCTTGAAAGTAGGCTAACAAAACGTTTTCGGAAAATGCGTTAGCCTTTATGTTCATTTTCCAAGTCATAAAGTCTTGTATTAACTAATATTTGTCGTACGCTTTTCTTGATTTTTCTGGCAAAAGACTATTCGTCAGTTTCTTAGCTGTTTCTAGAATGTCAGGTGGAGTTAAATCAGTATCGTCGGTGTTGCTTGACATTTTTGCTACTAAAGTTTTACCGAATAAAATATTACTCAAATTCGTATGTACGAAATAGCGCCAAAATGGAAAAAGTCTTTTATTGGTCTATGGGCCCGGAAGCAGCGCGTTGCGCGCTCACCATAGATAATGTGTACTTAAATTGAATTGAAACCTCCTTGGTCAGGACACATTGTACCTTAATAATTAAAAAATTGTTTTAAAGCATTGATTTGTTAGGAGAATAATGCTTTAATTTAATTTTCTTAAAGAAGTATGTAAATAAAATATGCCAATAAAAGTCTGTATTTCATTTCACAATTAGAATATTGTTACGAGCTAGGGGATCGGATAGAAAATGCCGTGAATTTATTCAAGGGTTTATTTCTTGAAAAATCAATGAGGAATTTATGGGCACAATTTAACCGCAGAGATGCACTAATGACACACACAAAACAATCACTAATTACTTCACTTATGCACACTTCACACAGTACTTTATCACTTATATTCACTTTATTCGCACTTTATCGCTTCGGTGTTTCGCTCTTGTTATCGCATTCAAAACTAAGTGACTAGTCGCGTTTCGGCTCGCTTATATATCCCTGGGAATAATTCTAAACAATATTCGAGAACTTTCTAGGCGGGCTTGCTACTGAGTAGCGATTGCACAATTCTAGAACGTTCGCACTCTTTGTCTCTTTCGCACGTTGCTCCGTCCTTGTCGTACGGCGTTCTAGAGTGCTCGTCTAGTTTCGAGAAAGTTCTGATCTTCTCTCTCTCTCTCTCTCGTATCATGTCGTCCTTGTCTCACACCTAGAAAGTTCGGTCTAGAATATTCCTTCATCAAAGGGGTATAACTAGGCCTGAAAACGGGTCTCCTGAAAACTGCACCACTCGACTACACATGTTCTGAAACCGACTGAAAAACTAGGGTAACATTATGAAAATTACAATTTTCTAATATGTGATTGACCCTCTCCTGAAACGGTCAGAAATCATATTACAGCTTGCTGAAAAGTTATCTAACTAGTGGAAAAATCTAGAAACATGCAGTCGACCCGTCTTCGTAACACTACCCCCTCCTTAGACATGCTCGTCCCGAGCATCATTACATCCTTTATAGGGAGCCAATCGATTTATGTGAACGACTTTCGGTTTGCTCCTTAAACCACCCACTTTCTTTATGCGATAGGTAACGTCATTTATCTTCGTGACTATCGTGTATGGACCGTCCCAGTCAGCTTGAAGCTTTGGTGATTTGCCTTTTCGTTTTGTTGGGTTATGGAGCCATACTTGCGAGCCTTCTTTAAATTCTATGTGATTCGTCTTTCTGTCATACCTAATCTTCGTAGTCTCACTTATTTTACTTTGTGATGCTCGTACGCGTTCATGGATTTCGTCCAGTTTATTACGCAGATCCGCAGCATATTCTGTAACACTCTCCGGTGTGTCAGGTGGTCGCCCAGTTACAATATCCGCTGGTAAGCTAAGTTGTCTCCCAAACATGGCTAAAGCAGGAGTAACATTTGTGGTTTCATGAACCGCAGACCGGTATGACATTAGAAATAATGGAATATACTTGTCCCAGTCTTTTTGATGGTTGTCCACCAGTTTTGCCAAGTGCCTTTCCAAAGTTTGATTGAAGCGTTCCACCATTCCATTTGACTGTGGGTGATATGGAGTAGTCCGCGTCTTATGAATTCCCATTAATCGGCACAATTCTTGAAATAGTAGAGACTCAAAATTTCTTCCCTGATCACTGTGCATTTCCAAAGGTACTCCAAATCTAGAGAATACGTCATTTACAAGTATCTCAGCTACTGTAACTGCCTCTTGATTGGGAATAGGGAATACTTCGGGCCACTTCGTAAAATAATCCATAACAACCATGATGTACTTATTTCCTTTTTCTGTTAACGGAAATGGTCCAGCTATGTCAACTGCTATCCTCTCCCATGGAGCTCCGACATTGTATTTCTTCATACTCGCTCTAGTTCTCGACTGTGGGCCTTTAACAGCTGCACAAGCTTTACATTTCCGAATCCAGTCTTCTACATCTTCGCGGCAATGTATCCAATAAAATCTCTCTTTAATTTTCAAAAGAGTCCTTTTTACACCTAAGTGTCCGCCTGATGAGCCGTCATGAAACATTTCCAATATGTTGCGAATCTTGGCTCTTGGCACAACTAACTGTAGATGAGATATGCATCTCGAGCGTTTTCCCATTTACGACATAACACCCCATTATGGAGAACTAAGCTATCCCATTGAGCCCAGTAACTCTTGGTCGTGGTGCTAGTAGATGCAACATCATTCCATCGCGGCTTCATAGCTGAAGATTTCATCCAGTCCAGAATTGGTTTAATGTCAGAATCTTGTTGTTGCTCTTCCTGAATTAATTTACCACACCAATCTGGACTAATGGTATCCGTTCTGAGTATCCTCACATGGGCAACCTCTCTACCTTCGTGTCTTGTACAATGTTTACAGTCTTCCTCACATGGCCTACGAGACAATGCATCTGCGTTCCCGTGCGCTCTACCCTTGCGATGTTCAGTTCTTGAACTGAAGTAGCCATTTTAATGCAGCATGATCTGTTCTAAGACGGAACTTGCGACCTAGTAAGTATTTACTGAAATGCTGCAGCGTCTTCACAACAGCCAGTAGTTCCCTCCGAGTGACACAGTAGTTTCGTTCTGGTTTCGATAACGACTTGCTGAAGTAGGCTATTACTTCCTCGCGCTCGCCTTTTACCTGTGAAAGTACACCTCCGATGCCAATTCCACTGGCATCTGTATCTACCACATATTCGCCATCATGGTCCGGGTAGCCTAGTATCGGAGTCTCACATAGTCGGTTCTTGAGCTCATTAAATGCAACTTCACACTCTCCATCCCATGTGAATTTCCTCTTCTCTTCGGTGAGTCTGTGAAGAGGTTTTGCAATATCCGCGAAATTTTTCACGAATCTTCGGTAGTAAGAACATAAGCCTAAGAAAGCACGGACTTCAGTTTTATCTTTAGGTACTGGCCATTCTTTCACCGCAACTATCTTCTCGGGATCTGTTCGAACTCCGTCCTGCGATATAATGTGACCCAAGTAGCTCACTTCTCTTTTAAAAAATAAACATTTCTTTGGACTTAATTTCAGGTTGGCTTTATGGAGTCTGGTGAGCACCCGTTGCAGATTCCGTATATGATCTTCAAAATTTCTCCCAATGATGACTACATCATCCAAGTACACTAAGCAGGCTTGCCCTATCAGTCCTGACAGTACTTTCTCCATTAGTCTTTCAAAGGTAGCAGGCGCATTGCAAAGCCCAAACGGCATAACTTTAAACTGCCATAGTCCTTTTCCAGTTGAGAACGCTGTCTTCTCTTTATGCCTTGGGTCTATCTCCACCTGCCAGTACCCACTTTTCAAGTCTAAAGTTGTAAACCATTTTGCCCCACTTAAGGTATCCAAGGTGTCATCTATTCTAGGTAAGGGATAACTGTCCTTCTTTGTGATATCGTTAAGACGACGGTAGTCGACACAGAACCTTAAACTGTTATCCTTTTTCTTGACTAAAACTACTGGAGAG